>NC_136058.1:570000-1300000 GCF_964261635.1 Lissotriton helveticus
TTCATTTGCTACGGAGAAAGAAGCATCACTCTGATCAACAGAGCTATTGACTATCATATGCAAGTTTGTACGAAACGCCCAAAATAATAAATACTTTTTTTTTGTTTTGTTGCTCCTGTTGAGCCCTTTACAATGAATCGTTTTCATTGCCCCCTCCAAGAAAAACCCCAAAAAATATAAAACTGTTCAGAAAAATTCAAAAAAAGTAAAAAAATGTTCTGAAAAATAATAAAAAAAATATAAAACAACAAAAACAATAAAAAAAAGTTCTTTTCAGAACTACCTCCCCGTTATTAAAAAATTGGTACAATATTTGGAACTGTGCCAACCTCTATTTCTCTTAGTTCGCTTCCCAGTTCGCTCGCCGGTACGCGAACCGGAAGCGAACCAAAAACAGTAAGTATAAGGGAAGGAAACGGAGACTTATGTTAAAAGAAAGACAGCTATAGGGGAGTAAACTAGAGATACTATTACCCGTAATCCACTGCTGATGATGTCACATATTACATCATTCATGACATGCTCAGTGACATAATCAGCAGAGGATTGCGGGTTTTTTGACAACGTGCCTTATCCACGGTTTAATAACGCTGCCTTTTGCTTTATATAAGTTTTCAAATTGTATGAAATATATACCAATAGGTCGTTATGAACCTTTAGGTAGTGCTTTTCTTCATGAGGTCTGGTCGCTTCCATACACATACAGATGTTTCAAAGATGATCAAGAAGTTTATCTGAATGGAGAGGAATGCACTGAGACGCCAGATCATTCACTAATGTGTAGGCACATACAGTTACACGGTTCATGCAACAAACACCGACCAAATATGGCTTGCGTGTTGCAAGGCACGCCAGTTCCTGCTATCATCCCCACGTTCAAGTTGTTGGAAAATGGTAGTTATTTGATGCTCAATAATGAAGATTGTTCTGAGTTAATTAAAAGTATTCCTTTTATGGTAACAGTAAGTGAACGGGTTATTTGCAGCAGAAATGTTCTATTTCCTCCCACACATGAACATAGGGAGTTTTCAATCTGGCCACAAATACCAACCTTGGGAGAGATTTCAACGGCATGGCAAGAATAAGAGCTCTTTTGTCTCAGAGAGAGGTGGCCTTGAGTTCGGCCCGTGAAACTTTCGTGCTTCACATAGCGAACACCCCTACAGAGGTGCAGACCCTTCTCAATTCAGATTTGCCTTTCAATTTCAGCAAGATGGTTCGGACTATCTTTAACGCATCCTCCACAAAGGCCCTGGCGCACTTTTTTAAAGTTGTTACCAGTGGTCTCGTGACTTCATTTGAGAAAATCTTTGGAGTCATCCCTGCTTTCTTTCATTCTATTTTCTCCACTCTGCTTCGTGGATTGGCATTTTTACTTGCATTACCAGCGGACGCTCTTGTGCTTTTTTACATTTTTAAATATGGATGTCCCTCCTATGCAACCTCCCACCCTGCAGCTGCTGACACTGTTCCGCAATCGCATGCTAGAATATTATGGCACAATGCCGTTGGCGATATTAAGCACGGCATATGGATTATCTTTTCGATTCTCCTACTTCACCTGTGTCCAGCCTGTATTTCACTGCCTGACCTGTGATTTCGATTGGGCCATTGATTTGTGTCTCTGCGGACCGGTTTCTCCTGACGTCGACTTTAATCAGCTGATGACTCCTATCATTACTCACGAGTTGGTTTGTCCTGGCGAAAGGATTATGGCTGTGGCATTGATGCATGGACTAATTGGTCCCTGGAATTTACTGGCGGCAGCACAGTCTTTCTTGGAACAGAGCTTTCTTGAAAACCCACCGAGCTGTCCTCTGATGGTGATAGAGGATCCGGTGCTGGGAGAGCACGTATGTTCTTTTCCGCTTTTAAATTGGATGGCTGAACTGTTTTCGGATGAAGACGGTGACTTCCTATTGGAGGCTGTTGCAGCTTATTTTGCATACACAGTTATGTCATAGACCTTTTTCATGTTTGATATGCTGAGTACTAGCATTTCATTGACAATTCATTGACTTATTTGTCAAGTTTTTATTATTTACCTTGCCTATTGGCTTAAGACTCGATAAAGTACTTGGCTGTTTTATTTTTCTTTAGCATTAAATTTTCCTAGTTTTTAATGCTTTACCTTGCGGACCGTCCACATATAAACTTGCAATCTGCTCTCATGAGATGGCACTTCTATTATCTTATTCAGTTCGTTTCCGGATCATGGGGAGGTGTCATCTAGGTCCTGGATATCTTTACACCGTGTTAAGTTAGCATGGGCTCATTACCGGTTTAAACGCCATTTTTCCTTTTTTGCAACTTCTGCACACGACACTTAGTTGTTGCTTTAGCTTTCCACCTAGTAGTTCATCGTGGTTTACATGAGAATAATATGTTATTGCTCTACTATCTGCTTTGCTTGTTAAACTATATCTGTACAGCGAGTGCTAAAGTTTCAAGAACAACACGATACAGAATTGTTATGAGGTCTGATCTCCACGACTTCATACTCATAACATAAGTGCAACTTCTGCCAATTCTGGGCATGAGGCGGGTTTTATATTGCTTTGCCGAACACACATACACAACAGTTGATGCGGTTCACATGAAGAGAGAGCTGGTGTATGCTGATGTGATTCCTTCAAATCTAAGACACTAAAGTATGGGCACGCCCTAAACCAACACAAAGAGACCTTCTTAGCAAATAATATAATATGTGTATTAGGGAGGGTGAGATATAAGCAGCCGCGGGCCGTGGAGGGAGTTACGGTGAGGCAGGGAGGCGGGGAGGGGGAGAAGCAGGGTGGAGCCCTCTCTACCCTGCCCCTCCCCCTCCCCGCCTCCCTGCCCCACCGTAACTCCCTCCACGGCCCGCGGCTGCTTATAAGTGTTGCTAACTCTTATTCATTTACAGCATGTTAACATACTGTCACCATTCGCTTTTTATGTACTAGTAACTATGCTGGTAATTTTGCTACTGATAATATGTGTACTTGTATTCTCCACCCTGCTTCTCCCCCTCCCCGCCTCCCTGCCTCACCGTAACTCCCTCCACGGCCCGCGGCTGCTTATAAGTGTTGCTAACTCTTATTCATTTACAGCATGTTAACATACTATCACCATTCGCTTTTTATGTACTAGTAACTATGCTGGTAATTTTGCTACTGATAATATGTGTACTTGTATTATCTAAGATACTACGCCTGAGAAGACGGCATTAGTAAATAAACATTTCAAATACACATGTGTTCTTCTTAACTCCATGTTCTGGTTTCTAAGAAATATATAACGACCGACTGTTCATGAGTTCCACGTATCCTGAGGTACTATAAGTTCATATTCTGGATTGTCTAAACATTGAGAGTTTGTTATATCCAATGTGACACTGTACCTAGCTTGCTAAGGGGTTTTTGATTACTAACGTGAGTTTTGGGACACCCTAATTCGCCGAGGTTCCAATCCTCTGTCCACAGTTCTGTGTGAGAACAGAAACCCTGCGACAGGGGCACCCCCGACCCTTGCTGGAGCTTCATCACACTTGCGATACAACTCCAGCAATGCGCCACCTTTACGGCACAGATACATCACGCATCTGTGCTGTTTTTGCCCCATGATGCGCCGCATTGTAAATGCAGCACACCATAGGTGACGGAACAGCGGCACAGAATGACTAACACATCCCTGGTGATGCGCCAGTCATCATAAATGTATCCCTATGCTTCTTATCTTGTTAGAGATGAACCGCCATATGTATCATCAAAGTTTTTTGCATTTCCTAAATAGCGAACTTTAAGGAATAAATAGCGATTCTTTACCATTCCTAGTTTGCGATTAGCTATTTGCTAATTACAAATTACCCATTCATTTCCTTCATTTCCATAGGGCGGTTGGACTCACTTTTAGCTCGAACGGCTGAATGGATTTCCACGAAACTTGGCAAAATTGTAGGGACTGGTAGCCCGATGTGCCTTTGCTATGTCTCAAGATATATGCTCCAGTGGTTTTTACGAAAATTAACTTTGAAAAATATATATTGGGCTACATTGGCCTATATATATGTTGGAGCCCAAATGTAGCCCAATGTAGCCCAATGAAGCCCAATGTAGCCCAATGTAGCCCAAAGATGGCCGCCAGACACACAAAAAAACAAATGTAGCCCAAATATCAGCCAGATGTAGCCCAACTATAGCCCAGTGACAGAATGACCAATCAGCTTCGCAAACCTCCGTTACGCGAAGCGGAGCGCTGTTACAGATAGATATATATCTTTTTTTGAACGTTAATTTCTCAAAATCCACTGGAGCACATATATTGAGACCTAGCAAAGGCACATCGGGCTACCAGTCCCTAATATTTTGCCAAGTTTCGTGCAAATCCATTCAGCCGTTCGATTATTATTATTATTATTTTTTTTGCCCCGCGGGGCCCTTTTAAAACCTCCACATCAAACCTAGGGGGTCAGCGAGGATCTACTATGCCCCCTTATGGTTATTTCCCCCTTTGTTTTGACCTCCTCTTGTCTCTCGATCCTACCGAGAGACAAGATGGCGGCCGCTACGGACTTTTTGGAATGTTGACAGACGCCAGAGAACCAATCAGCTTCGCTTCACAAAGCTCCGTTGCGCGAAAAGTACGCGTCCTGGGACGCTGCCCGGTCCGCTGTTACAGATATATATCTTTTTTTAAACGTTAATTTCTCAAAATCCACTGGAGCACATATATTGAGACCTACAAAAGGCACATCGGGCTACCAGTCCCTACAATTTTGCCAAGTTTCGTGCAAATCCATTCAGCCGTTCGGGCTAAAAGTGAGGCCAACCGCCCTATGGAAAACTCAATGTTAAAAACACGTTTTGGGACCCCCCTTTTTTCTCGGCCCCCCCTTGACGAACCCCCCCCCAAATTTTCAAGGGCTGCTCAGAAACAAAATGTGCCATTTTCCTGAAAATTTCAGCCAATTCCGTCCACAAACGCCAAAGTTATTAGATATAGAATTTTCAAAAATCCCATAGAGAAAAAATCCTAACTATATATACCTACTGGCGACCGCCAGTAGGATATATATATATATATATATATATATATATATATATATATATATATATATATATATATATATATATATTTATCGTTGCAAATTCTGCTGCTTCTCGGCGATTTCCACACCACGCAGAAAGAAGGACCTCCAAAAGCAGGCAAATTAACAGTGAAGTTTTAATAGCTCGCATGAAATAGTATTATAGGCATGACGCGTTTCGGTTATCCAGTAACCTTGATCACATAGCGACACAGCAGTTTGGCATGGTTATAAATACTCATTTTTTTCAAACATTGCGATCATGTGATTGTAAACAGTGAAAAAATACTTCTGTCAACGCTATGTCCTCAAACAACAATGATATTCAGTTTAAAAACATCGGATAGGTTATTCTTGATATCATTTGAGTACATTTTATTACAGCACCTGGTATCTTTCGTGAGGCCCGCCCCAGTGGGCGTTCACAGGCAAACTGCCTGCTGGTCTCTGTAGTGCCGATATTCTTTCTCCAGTGAGCGGAGAGGCGCTGCCACCAATTTCGACAAAATAAATCCTCAGTGGGTGTGGACAAAGGTCTATGATGATGAACGTGCTCCAAAATGTGGGAGGCGCTGCTTAATGACTGTCACGCCCATGAATAAGTGCAGGGTTGCACGAAACGCGTCGGGCTTCCTTAAATGAGGGCAACTTCAGTTTTGGGATTTTAAACGGCCAGCTCGGCCGCAAGGAAGCTCCGCCACAACGTTGGTCTCGTGGTTGCACCTGGGGGTGCCCCGCAATGAAGAGGCTGGAGGGAGCGCCGAGAAAGTGTCAGTGTGGAGCACGTTCATCTATTTGAGTAAAATTCAGAAGGTTACCCAAGTTATGTAACATGTTACGAAGTCCAGTTCCAAAGTAGATCAAAATGTTTGTTTCAGTGTGTAACGGAGGCTGAAATCTGAGCCTCTTAAAGGAACAAGAGAGGATGGAAGTTATCTGGAGGCTGGACTAAGCAATTAAGAATAAAGGCCCTTGCACGCATATATAATCTATTTTTGAGTGGTTAAACTGACTTTTGTGGACTGGTGTCTTTGTATTGTCCTGGAACATAAATGTGCTGCTTCTTTCTTTGACATAGTGCTCTTCTCTCTTACAGTGTAAGCTTAAAAAATGTTGAGCATCTTGCACTCTCATGTATGCACATTGTAACCCATTTCCAGTTTAGTTTGTGGTAGGGCTAATTGTCTTGGAATTTTGTAGGGTGTTGAGAGGCACCAAACTAATTGAACTGGTGTATGATGCTCTTCAAAATCCCAAAGATGAGCAATCACCTTTTCAGTAAATGGAACAAAGGAACTTCTGACCCGGTTCTAGAGCCACCAGCCTACCTTGTAACAGGAGATTTATTTTGTTTGATCTCTCGTCCTTTGGGAATTTGTTTTTTTTAAAATCAGGGTTCATTTATCCCACATCCGTTATTGCCAGCACAACGCATAGTTAATCGAGACATGAAATTTCTACGTTCTTAAGCGGTTACCCGATTTGCTTTCTGTCTTGGAATTCCAGAGTTGCAGGGAACCTGGATTTGATTCACAGCGAATGCCCCCGGTGCTGTCCACATCTACACTGCTGCCTCTACAGCAACCTTGTCCTGATCCTACCTGTATAGATTTATAAATCTAATAGATCTAAAGAGACTTGTCCTAGGTGACTAATGCGGCTTACATAGAGATAACTGCACCTAGAAAAGCAAACCTGGTTAGTTGCAGGCTGCCTGAGCACTCCTAGTCGCCTTTACGTCTACTGTGACCCCACAGTGTGGAGCCTGCTAGAAGGAGATCCAATGGAGCGTATCCAACATTTTTAAAAACGTTAATCAAAGTGAGCAAATGTGGGTCACCATTTAGTATTTGATAATCTGAAATTGACAAAGCAATAATGTGATAAAAAATACTATACAATGTGTTTATGTCCCCTGTTGATGTAAACATGGTAGTCTGTGTAAAGGATCTATCCCAGTCTCCATATCATATTTTTGCGCTATGAACTGGGGTATTAATCATCGTAGTCGAACATCTAATAAGGTAGGGCTATTAACACCCAAACTTTACTTCCTTTGGTGCATATTGCGCTGTTCCTTTTGATCAGAAAAAACTGCCATTTTGATTACTCCTAGTTAACTCACAGCAGATGTTGCACAAGGTATTTAACAAGCATTTACAATGCAATAGGTCACACCTTCGAAAAAGTTAGAGCTATTGGCATTGTAAATGACAAACTTTATGGGTTGGTTTTGAATACAGATAAATGGCATTGTCTTTACAATGCCAATAGCTTAATCTCTCGCAAATGCAAGACCTATTGTGCGCACACACACGCACGCGCGCACACACGCACACACGCACACACGCACACACGCACACACGCACACACGCACACACGCACACACGCACACACGCGCACACGCACACACGCACACAGACACACAGACACACAGACACACAGACACACAGACACACAGACACACAGACACACAGACACACAGACACACAGACAGACACACAGACAGACACACAGACAGACAGACAGACAGACAGACAGACAGACAGACAGACAGACAGACAGACAGACAGACAGACAGAGACAGACAGACAGACACAGACAGACAGACACAGACAGACAGACACAGACAGACAGACAGACACAGACAGACACAGACACAGACAGACAGACACAGACAGACACAGACAGACACAGACAGACACAGACAGACACAGACAGACACAGACAGACACAGACAGACACAGACAGACACAGACAGACACAGACAGACACAGACAGACACAGACAGACACAGACAGACACAGACAGACACAGACAGACACAGACAGACACAGACAGACACAGACACACACACAGACACACACAGACAGACACAGACAGACACAGACACACACACAGACACACACACAGACACACACACAGACAGACAGACACACACAGACAGACAGACAGACACACACACAGACAGACACACACAGAGACAGAGAGACAGAGACAGAGAGACAGACAGACAGACAGACAGACAGACAGACAGACAGACAGACAGACAGACAGACAGACAGACAGACAGACAGACAGACAGACAGACAGACACACACACAGACACACACACACAGACACACACACGCACAGACACACACACGCACAGACACACACACGCACAGACACACACACGCACAGACACACACACGCACAGACACACACACACGCACAGACACACACACACGCACAGACACACACACACGCACAGACACACACACACGCACAGACACACACACGCACAGACACACACACGCACAGACACACACACGCACAGACACACACACGCACAGACACACACACGCACAGACACACACACGCACAGACACACACACACACGCACAGACACACACACACACGCACAGACACACACACGCACAGACACACACAGAGAGACCTGGCTCCTACACTGCACCCTTATTCCCAAGAGGCAGTCCATCACCCCATCGCACCTCCCAACAAGACGGAGCTCCAACCAGGAAAGGGACAACTTGCGCCCCCTAATAGACACAAAGGTCAACTTACATACTCGCTAACCTACGTAAGTACCTTAACAGAAAAGAAAACCCGCATGCATACTGCAATGCCGTACCATTATAAATCACCAGCGCCTTCATTACAGCCCGTAGCATAGTTGGATTTATTTTTCGGTCTCCTCCCTTTGGGGCCTGGGCTCATCATGCCGCGGGCCTTCCACATGCGTTGCTCTTTTTGTTTTGCCTCTGCCACCGGACAAAGCAGTCCACTACGGGTAGCCCAAGCGCCCACTCGGCCTGAAGATAAAACCCCGTCGCATCACAGTGAAGGGCCCCAGGGCACACAGGACAACCTAAAGACCCTCCCCCCAGGCAACCACCAGATAGGAGCCACAGGGTACATCACAGGGGGAATAATAGTCCGCACTTACTGCAGCTATGCTCAACTTGTTCCACAACAACAGAGACCGCGTGGGGAGCCTGCGTCAGGCTCTTGGGGTCCCCATCCCAGTCCGCAGCCCTCAAGCACAACTTTCCACTGCTTGGATTTAACAAAACCACAAGGGCAGCGTGTGGGCCCCGTAACACCGGATGTATAGGTGTATCGACAGCCCGCACCCTGGTCAACCTCCCTCCAGGAGGTAACCCGAGAGCAGACACAGTCGATGGATTATTCACGAGGGCTCAAGTGGGTCACAGAGAAGAGCAATGGCAGCTCCAGGTGGTGCCACCCGCCAAGTGCCTGCTCTGTCGTCGCTCGTGCCCCTGACACTCCTTGACCCCGAGGTCTGCCTCGCGCCCCCTGACCACTCCCTCACCCTCGAGCTGGCCTTGTTGGATCCCCCCCACCTGCCACCCATCTCCCGTGCCTCGTGGGGCCTCCTAGCACTCACCAGGCGCCGGTCAGTGTGTGTGTGGCTCGGTTCGATAACGCCTGCCAAAGTGCTCACTTCCTGCTGTCGTGGCGCCCGTGCCGCCTCCGCGGCGCTCCATGTTGCTGTTTGCTGCGGGGCTCAGGCCCCTCGTGTCCCGGGCTGCTTTCCCCCCCTCTGTGCGCTGTGGTGCCGGTGTGCGCGCTAGGTGCCGGTTCCTGCTGCCCACCCGGCCCCTTTGTGTAACTTCACTCGCTCCAAGTTTAATCCAATTGTTCCCGAGCACGAGCCCGTCCGTCACCAGAGAGAGGCAGAGCGGGGCCACGGAAGACTTCAAGGAGCTGTAGAGGGCAGGGCGGCAGTATTGGCGAAACGCCGCTACTATTTAAACTAAAGCAAAGGCAGAATTTTACAGTTCTGGATATTTATATAGTTTTGAAGCAATAGTTTATAAAACGGGATAACCAAATTATTCAACGTGGGAGAAAGTCGACGAGGACGCCCAGGATGGAGTTTGCTGCGCGTGCCTGTTCTCGACAGAGACTTTTCTCTTTTGGAGCCGTCCCACTTGGACTGACTGCCCTGCTGGCGTAAAAGGTTTATTATCTTCTTTATGGGGCCATCTGTTTCGCCCCATAAATAAGATAACAAACCTTTTACGCCAGCAGTAAGTCGGGGAAGTCTGTCCAAGTGGGACGGCTCCAAAAGAGAAAAGTGTACATCACAGGACGCTCTTTTCCAATGGCTGGCCACTGTTTACCCTAAGCGGTGACGCCAACCAATGGAAAAGCGGGGCGGGGATTAAAGCCTGCTGGGTGAAGTCACCTAAAATCGTGAAATCTCGCCAACGAGACTGCACATGTGCGCAGCCTACGCAGGACGAGACCTAAAAATGCATGGTCTGCGAATAGGAAAACCACATGAATTAGTAATCCTACAAATGAGGGGAAAGTCAAACTGTCTTAACTCACTTGCAGATGTTTTGGCAGGACAAGAGCATTTCTAGAAAAACAGTTCTTGCCTTTGGGAGACCACATAATGTGAGAGCATATTTTTAATGTATTAATATTTACAAAAGCTTGTTAGCAAATGTTCATGCTACTAGCGTGTACCTCTAGCTAGTATTAAATATTCCTTCAAAAAAGACCGTTTTAATCTTTTTTCCAAAGATGCTTCTGTATGTGATAAAATGTCCTATCATTCACTGGATGAGACCCTCTAAAAGTTAAAAACGCAGCTAGAGGTAGGGTGTGCAAAAAGAACAAATTCATTGTCAGTTGGTATTGGAAATCCAGGGAGAAAAATGAAGTAAGCATCTTTCGAAGCCTCTACAAAGTTCACTTCACGGAGCATCTGAAACAGCCCATCAAATGCCTCATTGATTTAATGTATATGCATTAGAGCAATCAATAGCAAATGTCATAGTTGTGAAATACAGAATTATGTATTAACCTACTTACACAGAAAAGAATGTTCATTTAGAGCAGTGAATGCACATCAACATTTGCACGATTCGACCTAAATGCACTTCACAGAAGGACCATAAAAGAAGCCTTATTCATTCATGAAAACAAAATTACAAATCCCTATGTTTATGAAACCTGAAAGCATACATACTTGCACTAGAAAACTCCAGACTTTGCGCTTACGGAGCACTGCTTAGTCACTATTATTCCTTTATAATGAAAGTAAAGTCCACATTTGTAAAGCGCACAATCACCCGTAAGGGTCTCTAGGCGCTGGGGGCCGTCGGGAAGATTAAGCGAGCTATTGCCCAGAGTCACATGGTGCTGGGCTAACCTGCCGCCGGAGCCGGGGATCGAACCCTGATCCCCAGATTCCAGCGTCAGTCGCCCTGGCCGCGGCGCCACACCTCTCCCCTCGAATAAGAATTTAGGGTGCATTGACTGTAGACTAGTACAACACTTAAGGCATATTCCAATGGTACCGAACCGACATATACCAGTTAAGGCACTTTTGGTAGGAAAAAATAAAAACAATGCTACACAAAATCCGTATTTAATTCTAAATGATCACCAGTATTCCACGATGTAGGTCCCTGCATAATTCAGGAATAATTAAGGTATTTTTGAATTGGTATGACTAGTTTTACTTTTAAAAAACACCTCATCTGATTTGTCTCTGTGCTTTTTTTTTGTTGTTGTGGTTTTTGTGCTTTTGCCTACATCAGTTGTATACTCGATTTTATGGAGTGCTTGCCAAATATATATTTTGGACCAATCTCAATACCAAGAGTTCCTCTTGGTCGACCGAATGATGCTCATTTTATCATTCTTAGAAAGATGAAATCCTGAAAGGATCTGGTTGGTATTCAAATCCGTATCCTAAGGTGTTCAATTATCATCCATGTAATAGGAATAGTGCTGTCACATCTACCCATTGACATAGTATAAAGATCATGAGTCAACTGGAGTGATATTTTTTTAATTCAATGTCAGCATGCCTTATTTCTTTAAATCACTTTTTATATAGCAGTGAAAATTCGAAATGGCTTCGTAACAATTGAAAATACACCTCTTACTATATTTATGTATGCACTAATTGCACATTTCATTTACTTTTCTTGGAAAGGCAAAAATGTTTCATGTTGTTTCAGTGATACAACTGTTTTTGTTTCTGAAGTACCTTGTGGTGCGAGCTTGCAGTCTCTTATGTTGTAGTTGGAATCTCGCTGGATACTTCGGATGTTCATTTGTACACCGGTAGATTCCATCCCTGCTGACTTCACAGCTGTCCCAGGCACTTAATGTAGCTGAGTTATTGGAGCTATTCATGACAAGTAATTAGGGCGAGCAAGCATGGCTCTAGGCCTCTTTGAGGCATTAAAATAGGAAACCTTTATTATATACTTGTGAATGAGCATTGGGTGAGCTTGTTGTGAGTTCCCTGTAGGGCCCACTGTAGTTTCTCCGCTATGTGAGGCTAACTGCACACATAGTAGGCCCCTTTTGCTTTGCCCATGTTACGAAGTAGCACACTTGTTTTTTTGCCACAGTGTTACTTCTTAAATAGGCTGCACATGTTTTTAGGTCTCGGTGAAGCGAGCGAAGCTCGCTCTCGCCAAAGACCTATAGTCAGCGTGTCAGCTTTCCAGGAGGAGGACAGTCCTGGCCGCGCGCAAGGCGATTTGCGCCGGCCACGCGCGCGTGAACGCGCTGTCCTCCTCGGAAGCTGAGACGCTAGCAATACCTCCCGCTGCTTGCGCATGCGCCGTGCCCCATGGAAGGTTTCGGCTTTACGCATGCGCCGTGCCCCTTACTGCAGCACCGTCAGTGTCCTGTTCCTTGTACTCAGACTGGTGTTACCGCTGCCAGGACAGACCGTTCTCTTCATGCTCTTGGGCACAGGACACACTCCTTGCATTTAGGACACAACCCCTGCCCCTGCTGCTGGGCCATAGGACAGGCTCCTTATTCTTGTCTGTGACTCACCTGTCTGAGCCTCGGTTCCTGCTCCTGTTTCTGGCCGGTGACTTTAGAATATGCCTAGAGGAGCTCTGCACCGAGTCACCCGGGTGTGCACAGGCCAGAGACGCCCACGCTCTCCACAGGCCAGTGGCACAGCTCGTGTGCATACATCCAGGTACTGTCGGGGAGTACAGGTCGAGGCACCCCCCATAGTGTACACTGTTCCAGTAATCAGCAAAGTGCACAAGTCCGGTGAAGCACTAGGACTGTGCGTTGGGTGCAAGCAGGTCTGCCTCTTACTGGCCAAACTTGGGGTCGATGTGGCGAGCGGCGCGGCCCACACAGTGTCCACAGTGGATGGAGAGTGGGCGGACTGGTGGCTCGCCTCCCGGTTAGTGATGGCGAGAAGCAGGAGAACCCCCATGTGCTGGTGCTGCATGGAGGTGCAGAGGTGAGTGCAGTTTTATCAATTTATGTCGCCATTTTATTTTGAATAGCGCTTTCCATGACGAGCAAGGCTTCAGAGCGCTTTTTAGGCAATTGGGTAACAGTTACTCTTTTTTTGTGCTTAGTTGGTAGAATCAGTGTTTTCTTGGGTGTCTGTGGAGCTTATTAGGATGTGCGTGAAATGCGTCGAGCATGGCATGAAGCTGAGCTATGTGAGAGGGGCAGAAACACGTTTCCACAACGCTTTAAATACAACAGTGCACGTAGTGGGGCAATCTAGAAAAATCATTTGCACACACTCTAGTCCCTGGCCCAACCCCGCTCATAGTCTGGCCTCGTATACAGAGAAACATTTTAGTATCTTTAAACATATTTGAATGGAGTTTCTACAGTATACAACCTGAAGAGAATCACTTCTGGTTGTTCCTAAATTTGGCAGTGTAGAAACATGAGGCACTACACTGTAGCGTGGCTTTCCCAGGATCACACAATTTGGCTAAGCGGGGACGCTGGGATTTGAGCCTAGGTTTTCACTTGGCATTATTCAGCCACACGAGGTATCTGCACCGTCTCTACTTTTGCAGAAAAAAACATTGTTTAGTGTATTAATAAAGAGTGGTCATTAAAACTTGCATGTCGAATTTGGAACCACATGCTAACCAACCTGATACTACATAAGACATGGCTGTCCAAATAGTTAGATAACCCCTATGTTATTCAATCGCAAAAGAGCAAGAAAACTCATTTTTATGTTGGTGTAACTGGCATTCAGTGACTTATTAAACAACACTTGTGTATGCCGCCATGCACAGTAAAAATAAATCTACAGATAAGCTTCCAATAGGACTCCGTGTTACCAAGGACGGAATGCTTTACTATTAATCATTGTTGTTTTCAAATAGGAGTTCAATTGCAGCAACTGAGGAGAACCAGGACACCCTTAACAACAACAACAAAAAGCATTTTCAATGCATAGGTCCCGCTTTTACCACAGTTTGAGCTATTGGCATTATAAATGACAATGCATTTTATTTGTGTTCAGAAAACCTACATAGTGTGCGTTTATGCACAGCTTGCAATTTTCAAAACATATAAATAAAATGTATTGCTATTTATGACGCCAATAGCTCAAACTCACGCAAATGTGAGACCTATTGCATTGCAAATGCTTGTACTATTAGCTCTGGTGCAGGTAAAATAACTGCACGGACATCGGGACATCACCTGTGTACTTTTCCTTGGACAAAGCTTGCAAATGCTTGTATTTAAAAGCATTCCCAGCTCGAGGCGCACATGCACGCCTGTGTTGTGTGTGCCTCCTGGGGGACATGCGCTCTAACTCTATGGAGTCTCAAGGCAAGAACGGCAGGTCCTGTGCCCTGCCCCAGCACAGTCTGTGTGTGTGTGTGTGTGTGTTTGTGTGTATGTGATGTGAGAGTGTGTGAGAGTGAGAGACAGTATGTGTCTATGTTCATACCCAGAAGCGCACACTGCACCAGTGCAGGCGCCTCTCCTTTTATTTAAAAGGATTCACAGCTCGAGACGCACAACCACACACACAGCCACACACACACAGCCACACACACACAGCCGCCACACACACACACACACACAGCCGCCACACACACACACACAGCCACACACACAGCCACACACAGCCAACCACACACACACAGCCAACCACACACACATACACACAGCCACACACAGCCACAGCCACACACAGCCACACACACACAGCCACACACACACAGCCACACACACACAGCCACACACACACACACAGCCACACACACACACAGCCACACACACACACAGCCACACACACAGCCACACACACACACAGCCACACACACACACACACAGCCACACACACACACAGCCACACACACACACAGCCACACACACACAGCCACACACACACAGCCACACACACACAGCCACACACACACAGACAACCACACACACAGACAACCACACACACACACCACCACACACACCACCACACACACAGACAACCACACACACAGACAACCACACACACACCACCACACACACAGCACCACACACACACACACACAACCACACTGTCAGTGCACACTTTCACCAGGCACAGGCACCATCAGTCATCAGTGCACGCTTTCACTGGGCACAAACACCACCAGCCGTCGGTGCACGCTTTTACCGGGCCCAAACACCACCAGCTGTCAGTGCACGCTTTCATCAGACACACACCACCAGCCGTCAGTGCACACTTTAACCAGGTACACACACCACCAACCGTCAGTACACGCTTCTACCAGGCACACACACCACCAGCCGGTAGTGCACACTTCCACCAGGCACACACACCACCAGCCATCAGTGCACAATTTCTACAGGCACACACACCACCAGCCATCAGTGCACACATCAATTGTTAACGCATCCACAAATAACTATTGTAACAATCGCAGTATGGCACACTTTACTTTGAAACATATTCATCTAAAGCGCAGCATGCCACCACTGCTACAAAAATAAATACACATTTTTTTGGCCTACAATTTATAGACTTTTGGTGCAATTGGTGTTGCAATATTAGGCAATGCCAATAGCTCAAACTTAATTAACCCGAGACCTATTGCATTGTAAATGCTTGTTTTATTCAGCTCTAATGCTAGGATCCAGTCTGAACATTTCGTACAAGGTCAAACAACTTTGTGCCCTGTTTTTCTCTGTGGTCGAACACTAACACCTAGACATAATAGGGAAATCCAGATGCTGTTTTTGAATAAAGCGATTCTTATATAAGCCTAGACTTGTCGTTTGGAAATGACAGGAGTGATGCTTGCAGAGGATAGGTCCTCAGACGACAGAGCTGTGCTTCTGCCCTTCCGCTATGGGGTCCGGCTCTAATCCCAGAGATCTCTAATTTATCACTGTGCTCCCATAGTGAAGGTAGGCTTCAGCAGATTTGCCATTCGCTATGACAAGGCTTTTTATTGTGTACAGTTTATTAATCATGCTAATCACATTGCTGATTTGCATATTTTTTGCAGCACATTTGCTTCATGATAGAGCAAACTTTCAGTAAATATTGTAAGCTTTGTTTCTCTTTTCTGTTTATTGTGGACATGTATGAGCGAGAGAACAAAAGGTGATGACTGTTACTGAGACCCATGAGGGTGTTCAGAGTGTTGTCTTCTGGGTGCTAACTTACCTGTCGCTCTGGAAGGTTTGGAGGGCAGGTAAAGTACTATGAGTTAGTCTGGATTTGGGCACATAAATACTGATGTTTTATGGTGTCTAAGCCCCTACATGCTGATGTTCTGTGATCCCAGGCATAAGTCTGTTTCTAAACCGGATCCCTGCAACAGGCTAAGGGCACTGGGGGCCTGGCCATTCTGCTCCTCCCACCCCTCCCTCCACTTACCTGACCCCACCCTTCACTTACCTGACCCCACCCTTTAACCAGGCCTAATCTGCTATACAAAACCACTATACCTGGACACATTTCCTAACTTCCACCTGCTTGCCACACTACTTAGGAGGTGTAATGCACAATGGTTCACATGTAAATCCTATTCTACTGAAAGCTGCCAGAGTTTACTGCACACACTAAAGTCCACGTCTACGAAATATTTTCCCAGAGTGTACTGAAAGTAGTTGCTTTGCAAGCCCCAGCCTCCATCATTTCTGATTTGACACTGAACTGTTAATTGAACTACAGTGACCCTTTTCCCTCCTGGATCCCAATTTATAAACTGGTCAGACAAGACCAATATGATGTATGTACAGTCGGTCTATGGAAGTTGTAATCACAGATCAGCTGCAACATGTAGTCCAGTGTTATCTTGTACAACCACTAAAGGAATGTTTGTAGTCTCGGTTTAGCTCGGCGCCATTCTTGGTATTTGTCCGGCACCGCCTCTTGGTACCACGTGGTAGTGGTTGCCATTCTTCCATCTAGCATCAGCCTTTTACACCATAATTCGTAATTCTTTAACATACCATTCAAAACATGTCAAACTGTGAAAAGGAAGAGAACGTCTTGTTCTCAGTGGCTAGATAGGTTTTTAAGGTTCGCCTAGATGCAGCCTTAGCGTTCTTGCCAGCCTTGTGTGTCACAAAAAACATACTAAAATACATACATATATATTCTTATATACTAGGGCTTTCTGCCAGCCTTTTTATTTATTCGTCTGCTCAAGTGACATCACATTCTGTCTCTGCTCACTATAGCCTTCCATATAAGTCAGTGGGTCAGACATCTTCAGCTATTTGGTCACTTCACTGTGGGGGACAGCACTTTATTCTGGCACGTGCACATCTGCCTAAAAAGTAGTCTTTCTGCTTTCATTTAATGTTTTTTTTAAATATATTCTCGCAATTGTTGATTTAAAAAATTTTTTTTTTATTTTTTGCACACATACCTTTAAACCGCTTTATTTTTCGTTGTTCTTGCTGCTACACGTCTAATGTCTCCTGTAGATGTTTTCAAAAATCCATGCTTCCCAACACTGCACCTATTGACTTTGCCAGTGATTGCTGTCTGCATGTCGACAAGCAATGGCATCATCCTAGTTTCTTTCTTAATACTTTTTCCTTCATTTTGGTGTGCTATGAGGTTGGACGGTCCCCAATTCTTTTTGATCAATCTCTATTATCTTGCCTTTTGCACGGTCTGTTAATGATCACTTTGACATCGTCTCAAAGATTAGGGTGTTGGACAAAGACCACGCTTTTCACCTTAAGCCTTCCTTGCTGTACATTGATGGGTCAGTGGCTGAAGTGCCTCCCTTTATGTAGCAATACGGTTATCTTTGTGGGCCAATCAGAACCTCTTTTTCATGATAGACACTCAATTAGCATTTACCTCCCACAGATCTTTGGTTTTAAGGTGACATTTCCTTTAAAGAAAGTTCTCCTGTTGCCCTAATTTTCTTCAAAGGATTTACCTCTGTAATGGATCATTCTCTGCAGACAGTCGGGCTTCCACCTCACTCCTTGTAATCACAAGCACGCCTTTCAGTCCTAGGATTTTAATCTCTACCCTTCAGGTTTGTTTGTATAGTTAGTCCAGTGGAAGCAAGCCAAGACTACAAGGCCCTGATGGCATCACGTTGTCACATGAAAGCCCAGCCCTGGAATCTGTGCCAGTGACAACATGAAATGAGATGGTTGCCTCACTTAATAGGCGTAAAAAAGGAGCAGGAACATGTCCCCATGGCGCAGTGAGCTCTGCTGGCAGCCACGTGGCAGGAAGATCATGATCAGATCCTTTAAGTATTGCCTGAAGCAGTGTCATTTTACTTTTAGTTCATGTGCTGCGTTTCTGGCTGCATCCAGTTTTCAGCAGCCTCCTCTTCTAAGTGAGTAAAGGAGGTATGTCCTTCATAGTCTAAGCTGGTCAACTATGGAATACCATTGCATTCGCAGTCATTTGTCCACCGCCCCTGCCTCCACAAAGCCATAAACACTTGGCCTTCCCCTCTGTCATCATACAGCAGTGGTTCCCAAACTTTTTTGACCTGTGGCTCCCTTGACCTAACCGGCAGTTGGCCGTGGCTCCCCACCATTTTTTTACCGATGGGTGGGTGGGTGGTATGTACTTCCTGTTGTCGTCCTTAAAGTAATTGGGACGCAATTAAGGCATTATAATGGTTTGAAAGATAAAATTAATAATTCAAGCATTCCAGTCACTCATCTATCCATCCTTTTGTCCATAAAACCCCCTTTCACTCACTCATCAATCCTTAATCCACCCTTTCACTCATCCATCCACTCACCATTTCACTTATTAATTCACCCATCCACCCATTTACTTGCCCATCATCTACCCTTTCATTCATCCATCCATCCTTTCACACACCCATCCACCAATTTACTCGCTCATCAGCTGCCCTTTCACTCCTCCGTCCATCCTGTCACACACCTATCCACCCTTTTACCCATCCACCCACCCTTTTACCCATCCATCCACCCTTTTACCCATCCACCCACCCTTCCACCCATACATCATCGATTTACCTTTTCTCTCATCCATACTTCCACTCATTCGCTCATCCATCCTTTCTTTCATTATCTATCCATTCCCCCCTTTCATTCATCCATTCATCCTTTCAGTGATCCATCCATCCAGCCATTCAGACATTCCTTCACTTATTTACTCACCCACCTTTTCACATGAGCTGAGCCTTTGTCTGCAGAGTTGCAAACAGAAGAGGCCTATCAAGAACGAACTACAGCAAGAGGTGAGGGGGGGGGGGGGCGGGAGGTTCACTATTCTCCTGCACATAGGCAGACTGAAAACGTAGAAGTCATGACTCACACATGATGCACAGTGCCAGGATGTGAGGTGACTGTAACATGGTGGTGTTTCCAGGGCTTTAAGTGGTGTCAAAAAACTGGGGGGTCTCTTCAAAGGGGGTGTTGGATGTAATTAAGAGCATAGTTTAAAACACCTAGGCTAAAAATCTGCTCTTAGCATAGTGTTGTGCCTGACTTGTATTATGTTGTTTCTGTCATTGCATCCAGATATATAATACAGCAAGTATCATCACACCAACAACAAGCCAGGACTATTGGCTTTGTCAATGGTTGCTAGTTCCTTAAAATAAAAAAGCAGCAACCATGGCTTTGTTGAATCTAATATTGAAAATACTTCAGTTCTAAAATGACGAGACAGAGAAAGAACGATAACCAGTTATTTTTATCAACTTGTTTTTCATGCTTCTTTAAATGAAGTGTTCTCTAACGTTGTAGCTTGGGCGTTTTACTTTTTTTTCTAACAGAATGCCCTGCTGTATCCTGAGCAAGGAGGAGGCCTCTACATGCTGCCACACTCCAGACTGCCCCATTGTCATTCTGTATGTGGCAATCAGCCCCATACAGAATTTCAATGGGCGGGAGGGGCAGCTCTTGTGCTCCTGGAGGAGTGCGAGGCGGCTCCATCAGGGGGGTGAGGCCTCTCACAGGGAGCATCGCTGCTCCCTGTGATGGCCAAAATTAGACAAAAGGCGTACGGTCCGTGAAATTTACGGACGGTTGGTCACCCTAGACTGTGCGCGGCGCCCCTGGCACCTCATTACGGCGCACCAGGGTGCCGCAGCGCACAGTTTGGGAACCACGGGTATACAGTCTGAACACTTCCCAGTTGTTAACCCTTACTGAGGCTGTCACCCAGCGGCAACAGCTGTTTCTTCGATTCCCATAGCATAACTACTGCCTCCAAACTTTGTCCTAAAAGACATTATCATCAGGATGGGCTAAAAGTGTACCGAATGCCTTGAGGAGGATGTGCATGACCAGGGAGGACTCCAGAGAAGGCAACATGTTGGATTTCCACCTGGATTTATTCCCTACCTCAGTAGCTCATGAATATGAACTTCTAGTTTGATTTTCTTTTTAAAAAAAATCTTTATTGAAGCATTTTCATGATTTTATCCCCTCCATAATTTTACAACAAAAAAGAATTATTATTAATACCCGCTACCCCCCACCCCCCTAAGCTTGAGTTTATACATAAACAAAACAAAAATAGGAACACGGTACTTAAAACCTGACTGTTTTGGTGTCCAAATTATAGTAACCATAGTATGCATTTTCTGGATATATAGTTGAAAACAAACTAAATTATATAAAAAGTTATCAACCCAGATTCTGTATCCAACATGTTAGTGGGTCCCAAATTTTCAAACCCGTCTTTCTACCTTTCTTTCGGTATATAGCCGTTTCTAAATTATATGTGGCCAGGAGTCTGGCCCGCCATTGTTCAAAAGCCGGAGGGTTATCGTCTAGCCAGGAGTAAATATAACATCTGACCTAGACAATCTGGTCAATATTAATCTGGAACCCCTAATAAACCAAACAAGCAAAAACCTGCGTAGAATTCACAATCTTCATCTGACCATAGTGGGAAGATGCAATGCCATCAAAATGCTATATCTCCCAAAATTCCTGTATTTCTTCCGGACCATCTGTCTAGACTTCACTACACAAATATTCCAGGACATAGATAATTTATTCTCACAGTTCATATGGAATTATAAAAAACCACGTAGGGCACTCAAATATGTTACACTCCCGAAAGACAGGGGTGGGCTCTCACTACCGAACTTCAAAATATATTGGTGGGCCACTATCATACAATATAGCAAAAGACTTCTGACCTCGTATAACTACGTAGAATGTGAAGAAGCGATCCCGACACCACAGGGTTTAATATTAGGTAAAGAAACAAGAGCACATCTCTGGCGACTAACTTACAATTGCCACTATAAAAAAGTACGATTTAAAACACTAAGGGGTTTATACTCCGCCTGGAACAATGTTCGAAAGATATGGGGGATTGGGAGATTCTCATACTATACAGCGCTAGTGGTCAATACCAATCTACCAGATATATTTAATGACGTGTGCATGAAAAGGTGGCAAAGGGTTGGGATTACCCAGTGTGGTGACTTTTATTCTAATACTGGATTCAAATCATTTGATGAATTAAAATCAGAATTTGGACTAAGCCAATCAGATTTTTCCAAATTTCTGCAAATTAGAGATTTCTTAATGAAGAAAGGTGGAAGCCTGGCCAAATTCGGAAAAATTCATATAATAGATACAATAATTGGTAGCCACACAACAAGAATAGGGGGTATATATAATAACCTTATATCCGCTTTACCTGATGATATTTCAAAATATACATTAAAATGGCACGAAAAACTAGACGTGATGCAAGAAACCTGTGAGAAATCATATAAGGCATCTCAATTATGGCTAATGTCGGCAAATCTTCAAGCCCAATAATACAAAACTTTTTTCCAGTTCTATTATACCCCGAACAAGATCGCCAAATGGGGATCGGGCAGAGGTACAGAATGTCCTCGATGTAAACAGCACGAGGCAGATATCGTACATATATTTGCGACATGTGTCGCACTGGGCACAATACGCAGGGAAATATCCACCTTTCTATCTAAAATCTTTAAATTTCAATTTGAAATAACGAAGGCAGAATTAATACTAGGCCTTGATGGAGATACAAGGCCAAAGGAAATTCAAGGGCTTATCTTTATTTCCACGGCTGTATTTAGATTATGTTTGGCTTCGACATGGCTAGACGATGAACTGCTAGTTTGAATTGGGCTTCAATTAGTGGTAAGAACTGAAAACCCCTAAGGATGTATGGCAATATTTAAGTTCAGTTGGCTATCGTCCTTCTCTAAGAGAAAAGCAACTTCTTTTGGTTGTCTAACTCTAACTCTTAAAACCTAATTGTGCTAAATATTATCTGTTACACTATTCGCAATAAATTTTTTGTGCAAATTTGTATAGATAGATTCACATTGCTTTTCATTTGCGAAAGAACAAACCTTTTTTTAATTTTTTTTATTTCATCATTCCAGATAATGGTGGCTCTGTGTTATATGTACATGTTGCTGCGGGGCTTTTTGCCATGGGCTTGTCAAAAAAGAGCAGTTCTTCAGGATGTACATGTTTCTTTTCTCATTAACATTCAGATGTGTGGCTTTTTGGCAGCCAGTGTATATATGTTGCATGACGTCACTGACTGCTTTGATGCTCTCGCACAGGTAGACCTCAAAGCATAGATCTTGAGATCTGGGGCCTACATCTTAATGTTTGTTTTTAGGTATCTGTTAGAGTCCGGAAGTGGTTCACAAAGACCACAACTCACATCTTTTCTCTGGGTGGCCTCGGCAGGAAGAACCATTCCTTTATTTTCTTTTTGATAAACTGTGACCAAGACTGACCGGTTGATATATTTTGCTGTATTTCTACTTTGGGGACACTGTGTGCTGTTGTGATTGATTTGCTCTTGTGGTGGGCACATTGACACATTTTTCTTTATCAGATTGTGATCCAGAGCAAGAGGAAAGCAGATCGTTTGGAGAGAAAGACAGGAAAATATTGTCACAGAGAGAAAGGAGATATGGAAAAGAACCTGTAAGAGTGCAATAAGAGACAGGAAGTATAGGATTGTAGAAGAAAGAGGCATGTGATTGATTCAGGACTAGGCAGTCCTTGTAGTCTGCAACATTGGCATTTGGAGGCCCTTGCAACCAACTCTCAAAACAGGAAAAAACTTGGGCCTCTACACTTTTGCCCTCAAACTAAGTACTGATACCAAATTTTGTTTCAGAATAGATGTCTGTGCTAACTATCAATAGGGGCCACTTCAAAACCGGGGTATGGTACTAGCGTTCTGTACTATTTTTGCTGGTACCTCTGCTTGTACTCAGATGGGGGGGTGTAAAGGGTTCTGCTTGATGTTTTTAAACTAACAACTAGCGAGACTGCCATTCCAGACAATGTTGGCCTTTTTAATTCTCCATGATTTGAATTTATTTTTTCAAACCCAAAGGATATATACACTTTAAATTGTGCATAGGACATCTGAGCGTGTCTGAGTAAATGCACATTGGCATTCTTTAATGTAATCTAGTGCCTTCTCTGCAATATTACTTGAAGCTCCTTTAGTGTAGACAAGTATGCACTCTCAATAGATCAATATCAAACTAGAACCGTATCCTAAACCCTACTCATATCGGATATCCTGATTCTGTAAGTGTCTTTGTGTGGATCTGTCAGACTTCACCTGTTTTAAGGCCCGAACTAGTCTTCCCACTTTTGTAAAGCGGCACAAAAATGTCAAAAATGCATTGACTAGAAAGTTGTTCTCTTTACAGATCCACAAATATTCCCAGTTTTACCAGTCTTGAGGAACAAGATCCACTCCTCAATCAACTTCTGGGTTTCAGTGACATGCCGCAGTAGTGGCGAGTTAAAAGCAAAAACATCCGCAGTCCAATAGGAAAGATGAATACTTAGTGAATGGTCTAGAAACCACAAAGTCCCAGCGGCCATAGCAGTCGATTTTTTTCAAGTTTTCGTTGGTGGTTACCCACTTTTTTATTTAGATTTATAGTTCCTAAGCAGAAGCTGAGGTTGTATCGCATAGAGGCAGGCTCTCTTTAAATTGTAGGTTGTCATACAAAGTCCAACCTCTTTGAGAGTCTTTCCTTTGTTTGCATTCAGCCGTGTGATGTAACTTGAGAAGAGCAAACACCATAAACCCTCAATGAAATAAAGAGCCGGGCAACCTTCCAACAATATGCAAGTAACAGGAGAGAATGTTTTGCTCTAGAATCGTAAATGGTCATGTGTAGTCTGTTAGGACATTATTTAAGCCTTTTTGTCCACTGCTTAGGGCGTTTAATCCTTATTGTAACAACCTTTAGGTCCTCCCGAAGACTGTTTGCGATCACTGCTTTGGAACAATATGAATTTTTTTTAACAAGAGTTCCATAATATTATGCCCACCGGCTCCCTTCACCCCTGCTCAAATTAGGGGTGGCATTTCGACATTGATGGCAAGAACTAATTGCTCTTGTTTGTAATTCTTTTGTGTTAAATTACTTTCTTCACTTTCAATTACTGGACACCTCCATCCCTCCTAACAACTCTTGGCCATTAGCTAATATTATGTTTATTTTTAAGAGTAAATTGCTTTGGATCCAGCTTTTTCAACAAAGTCCAAGGTTTCCAGATTTTAGGTGAAACCGACGAGGTCATCCTGAGCTGGGGTGTGAAAAGCCACCTTTTAAAATGTACTGCGTGGTCCGTGAGAGAGTTCATAAAGAAGCAGAAATTCTGCTGTTGAACTATTTTATTTTCTGAAGTAGGGGTATTGAAAAAATGAACCTCTGATCTACCGTAAGCGTCCATAATCTTAGCCAGTGTGTGTTTTTCTGAAACTCAGTCATCAAATACTTTACTCCCAAACTGCTATCTGTAGAAGGTGGTGTTAGTTCCCTGACAATTCAACTCTCTCATTTTCCACCTCCCAATTTACATTTCCTACCTCTGAACATGTCACACAAAGTGGCCCATCCTTTGGTGGACCTGGAAAATACCTCAATCTTAAACTTTATGATGCTCTTTAAACCCTGGACTGAAAGATATTGCCTTTATACACTTTTTATTACTCTTAAGTTTTCATTCCTAATAAGCTGCAAACAAAGAGGTAGTTATTGAACCAACTAAGCATTGATACCACAGGGCGCAAGTTTTACCAGGTGCAGTAAATACCTCCTGCTCCAAGTTTTCCTGTACAAATGCAGAATTGCTATGTTCTGATAGATACCTCTAACCGCAGATTCCTCACCTTTTAAGTCCCCCCCCCCCCCCCCCAGGCATCAGATTGGACCTTAAAACGTTTCCTGCTAAAGTTCCTACTCGCCAGTAGTAGCACCATTGGACTCCGCAGCGACCTCATCCTGCTTTTGGAAGTGAAGACTCATGGGTGCATATATGACCAATATGCTCTTTTGTCTGTTTTGTTGTTCCTTTTATTGTGGATTCGGAGCTCCAGTCTTGAACTTTTCATCTGTGTTTACCTATGTAATAAATATTTTCTCAGCAGTGTGCAATAGAGGGAATATTCCCTCTGAAGACCACAGGTTTTAGACTGTGCCACACCTGCAGAAAACAGATGGACCCATACAACGTCTGCCTTTTGTGCTAAGGCTCTAACCATGTCTCAGAGTCCTGCAATAAGTGCTCTTTGATACACCCCATGGCTATGTGGGTGTGTGAAGCAAATCTCTGTACATCTCTGTGCGCTAGAAGTGAGGTTGGTTGTGTTCAATCGCGAGCAAGCCTTTTAAGGCTTGGTCCCGGTTTGGGCCAGGCAAAATTTTACAAGTTCAAAAAATGAAAGTTGGAGACGCCCCCTTCCTGCCACTCAGGCAAAAAGGAGGAATTGTGCAGCAATGTTCTATGGAACGTACTCCACTACCCTGTTCCGACTCAGACCTCATTCTCCAGTTGGAGCTAATATACCTAAATATCTCGGGCCATAGTCCTCTCCCCAGGAAGTTGAGGTCTTCAAGGAGGCGATGCAGCAACTTTACCAGAGGATTTCTGGTCCCCATGGAGCACCCCAATGCTGGTATTACAGGTAGCCTGAGGCTGTCTTTAACTCTGATTCTGACGCTGTACCTGGGAGTCAGGTTGTTTCCCATGATAAAGATGACTGTGTAATAGGACAACTTGCTTCTCCCTCACTACACTAATGCTGGTTCGTATTTAGACCTTCAAAATGCTAATGGCCTTGACTCCTCTTTGAAACTGTGTTCTAGAGCTGCAGTGGTGCTAGAGTTGCAGTTGTCCAGTATGAAGACTAAGGTTATTTGCTCAAAGAAATTATGTAGCCTAGTCCTTCAATTTATGAACAATTGCTGCCCTTCAGTGAGATCCTGATGGATGCCTTGATGTTAGACTGGAACAAGCCATGGTCTGCAGTTCCAGTGAGTCTGCCTGTTGCTAGGTGACATAAATCTGCACCACGTGACAGCCTTTCTAATGCAGCATCCACCACCAGACTACTCTTAATGGGCCTGTTTGGACAGCACAGATGTTGTGGCCCATGTGAAAGAGGATGACCGTGGTGGTCCAGTGCCATGCCTTAATGCTCGCTACAGGTTTTTCCGATGGTCTCATGGATTTGCCTGCATTGGCTACTGACTCTTTGGTGAGAAAGCAGATTCTGGCTTGGGGCATTTCAATGGTAGCCATGCTATGGCTCGATCTTTGTTTAGGGTCTTTGGCCTGCCAGTTTCACCAGCAATACTGGAAATTTATAGGCAACTCTCTTGACCTGTTCATCAACCTGCACAGCCTTTTTGCTGCACCAGTGTTCAATTTGGAGGCATAGGACCTGGCCATCAGCAAGGACAGCAGTCTTATTCTTTGTTGCCTACTACAACCACGACCGAGCTGCTAATTGTCTGTTAGGCTAGCACATCGTTACCTCAGAATAGTGGTTCTTTGAGGTTGTTCAGAGTGGTTACGCGCTCCTGTTTCTCACATTCCTCCTGTTTTTGTTTTAGTTTTGGTGGGTTCTATCACCACTCCCTCTCAAGAAGTAGACCCTGCTTTCCAAAGAGGCAATAGAGAGAGTACACATGACAGAGAAGGGCTCGACAGGCTACTCCAGGTATTTCCTGGTGCCCTCTGATGGCAGACCGGGACTAATCCTAGATCTTCGGTTTCTGTATACCTTTCTTCAGAAGGGTAACTTCAAAATGCTGGGTCTGGCCCAGGTTTTCTCTGCAGTAGATGCTCGCAATTGGTGTATTTTGGGATTTGCAGGACGCATACTTTCATGTGCTCATCCGTCAGTCCCATAGGCATTTCTTCCACTTCAGTGTGATGTGAGAACATGTCCAGTTTATTGTCCGCCCTGTGGTCTCAACTCGGCTCCTGGGTGTTCACGAAAGGGATAGCAGTGGTCATGGCTCGGCTTCACATTCCACCAGTTCATGTATTCTCTTACTCTAATAACTGGCTGTGGAAGGCGGGCTTACCACAGTCTGTCATGAACCATCTTCAGACGGTAATCTTACTGCTGCCATCCCTGGGGTTCTGTACCAGGGAGGCATGGCCCCACTTTCAGCTGATGAGGAGTGTAGCCTTTATTGGGGCTATTCTGGATATGTTGCGTGAAGTATCCCAGGACCTTCAGTGGTGGATGAAGGCTGTCACTCTGACTTGTGGCAGGCCGTCCCTTCTACACCATCCACAGCTCACAGTTGTAATAGAGGCATCATATCTGGGCTGGGGTGGCCACCTTGATGAGGTGGAGATCACAGGCCTCCGGTTTCCAATGGAGCACAGGAGCCACATCAGTCTCATGAAGCTGTGTGCAATCTCACTGGCCCTGTAAGCCTACCTGCCTTCCATCAACAGAAACCCTAATCAGATTCTGATGGGCAACAGAACCACCCTGTGATACGTATGGGTGTCCTCTGCTCTGCCATGAGCCGCTGAGATTCTGGCACGTGCTGAACCTTATTGGGGGGGGAGGGGGGGATTTCTAACGACCAATTACCTGGCAGCCTTCTTGAATGCCAGGGCAGGCGAGCTCTGCAGACATCGAACACACTAGGAGTGGCATCTGCACGTAGTGTTAGTTTAAGGCAAATTTGCCAAGTGGGACAATTCTTGGATAGATCTTTTCTCTACCACTGAGAACACTTAATGACCCATCTTATGCACTTTGAAGGTTCTACCTCACTGCTCCCTGGGAGACGTGTTCGAAGTTCCGTTTGAATCGGGTCTTCTATGTATATTTGGGCCTCTGCTTCTGATTCCTAGTCCTACAAATGGCCATGAGGGACCGGGCTAAGATATTCCTGATGGCCCCAAGGGAGTCTAATAGTTCGATCTTTGGAGTCAGTCCTTCGCTTCGTCTACCTCTTCAGGATGAACTGCTGGTCGAAAGAAAAAGGTGAGGTTCTCCAGCTGAGCCTCCACAACTTTCACCTTCGTGCTTGAAGACTGAGTGGACCCAAGTGTTTTTGACCTGCCTTCAGAAGTGCTGCATTTGATTTTGGCCAGTTGACGGCTGACCACAAAGTCAAAATATTCTAGTTGTTTGACAACGTTTGTGGCCTGTTGCAATGACTGTCAGGTCAGTCCAGTTCAGACTAAGCTTTCTGATGAACTTCTCTTCATTGTGTTTTTTCGCCTTACAAAACTTTGCTCTGGGCACAGTTAACGATTGTCAGGTCTTTTGGCCTTCCTGTGCTTGCCGAATCAGCCCTCTTTGTTCAAAACTGTTTAAGTCTCTTATTGTGATGCTTTTTTTAAAAGGCTCCCTTACATATTTCCTCCTGCTCCGTTTATTATGCTGCAGCGGGACCTTAATTTGATCCCTACATTCTGAAAGTGCACACCATCTGAATCTATACACACCTGTTCTTCGAGATTGCTGTCCCTTAAGACAGTTTTGTTATTGAAATCACTTCTGCACATCGCGTCCGTGAGCTGCATTTGCTTACAGTGCAGCCTCCTTGCCCCACATACTTCCCACATTCTTCCCTGAGAAGTCGGTACTTCGGATTTGGCCATGCTTTCTTTCGAAAGTGTTGTTTCCCTTCATGTGGGGCAGTCTGTCACACTCCTCGCTTTCTTCTCTCCACAGTAGCCTTCTAAGGAGGAGCTTCATCTTTTGAAAACCAAGAGAGCCTTTAGCTTTTGGAAGAAGTTGAGCTGGGTACATTGCCAAGACTATATTCGTTTGGCCGGTGTAAATAGGAAAGGAAAATTCAGAAATGGACACTTTCAAGATGGATTGTCCTCTGAATCAAGAATTACTATTCATCGTCTCTGAAGGTGCCCCCTTAGGGCCTTCATTCTAATTCCATCAGAGCTAAAACTGCCTCTATGGCTTTAAGAAGTGTTCTGGTACTGAACATCTGCCAGGTTGCTAAAGGGCTGTCCGTTAACCTTTTCACCTGGCACTACTGTATCTACACTCAGGTCGGCAGGAAGGGCCACTTTTGCCTGCTTAGTCCCCCAGAACTTGGTGTAAAGACCAATCCTTAAATCCACTACTTTGAGGGGAATTTCTCAGAAGAACCAGTTACTTTCCTTTGGTAATGCTGTTTCTGGTAGATGCTCTGTAACCAGTGGTTTCTACACTGACCCGCCCTCCTCCCTGAACTGCAGAGTGAACTTCTCGTGGGTCAAATGGCTCCTTTCTAGTTTCAGCGCTATGTGCAGCTACCATATTTTAAGTTGCTTAGCATCTAAATGCTATGAAATTTCAACATACGTACATACAACTTTTCGTTTTCTTCCCTCAAAGTTTCATACTTCAATGGCAGATAATCAAGTGCACGAGCTGTGTAATTTGCCAGTATACATATCTGGATACAGTCAACCTGACCCACTAATCTGAACAGAAGCACAAGTGAAACTTAAAATCTGTATGTTGTGTCGGCCTGGACTGTAAAGGTTCTTCTCTTCTTTCTCCTCTCGAAATGGTTTCAGGTGAGTCGCATCCTTGCAGCTTAGAATCCGCCTTAACCAGGAGCTCTGCAGAGAAAGTTCTGCAAACACCTAAAGTAGTGGGTGCTTTTCTCATTGCATCGGAGTTGTGGACTCTGGGTTGTGAGTGACAGATTGGCACACGTTTGTTCCGTTTGGCCTTTCAACAGCACTATGACCGTACCAGATAAGGATTCTTTTTGGGCATTTGCATTTTGTTGTCCCTAATAATGATGGCATGGTCTGCTGATTTGAAGACCAGGACTTCGAATGAAAGGTCAGACTTGAACTCTGTGTACACATCGCCTGTAGAGCCAGGATCCATGTTTGCCACTGATAAGATTACATAATGTGTCCTGCTTATGTTTCAGCATGTTAGCTGATGGGAATTGAATGTGGAGTATTTCCATGACGTTAAAGTTTTGTTTTTTCCTGGTATTTGTGCTGTGTATGGTTCTCTTGCCAGCACTCTATGCATACTAGTTCACGTGTTGTGTATAATCAATGCTATTGTTGAAGCCTTGTATAATATGGCTTTTGGTGATAACTCTAGGTCACTACTTCGCCACCTTTGCATATGTTGATTTAGCACAGTTTTTGATGACCCTGAGATAGGCATGCACTGAATATTTGATCTTATTCCTTGATCACGTTCCAAATGCTGCTGCTTGGCAGTTTCCAGAGGATATTCGGTCCACCACTTAAGGAAATTGAAATGTCTTTTGTTTGGGACAGATAAGGCCTAGTCTCCACATAAACTCTGCAAAAACATGCTTATTTGGCTTGGAAGCCTTCTCCACCACTTCTTGTGATTCTTTAATAGTAGTTGAAAGATTAAAATAATATAATTTTAAGGCGGAAGTCTCCGAGCTACAGGGGCTTGGTCCTCACAAGTGGACATTGATGTAGAGCATTGTTTGGTTACCTAAACAATCTGTGCCGGTATGTGAGACCCACCATACTAAATATTCTTAAATTAAAATAGGAAAGGCAACAAAGTGCGAAATAAGACAAAACTTTAAAGCTGACTTTCTGTAAAAGCAATATATAGTTTAAGGGATATACAGTTTATTGTTATTAACGATCGTTCTTGCCATTTTTAAGAAGGGAGTTGCAGCTGAAAAAAGCAAGCAAGCAAGAAAGAAAGGGAGAAAATATTCCACATAGAAGCTTAAGCATCAAAGTTTTTGCAAAAGAGTGATACGTATGAAACAATAAACACTGCCTTAGGCTGTGTGAGTCAGTTGGTAATGTGACTATCCTATCCGGGAGACAACCCTCTCGCACAGCGCATAATCCGCCCATGACATGTTTGGATTTGTGTTCATCATTCTAGGTTGGCAGATATTATGCCCTTTTTCTAGGTGATTTCTTTTGTGATTTCACCAGACTCTTATGTCATGCTGATGGGGGCAGATGTAGTGATTGCATGTACACAACACTGCAATTTTGGCCTTTAGCAACAGGAAAGTTGCGAGATGAGTTTTCTAGAGTTTCAGCATCAATATCTACAACTATTATCACTGGTCTTCTGAAAGATGACATTTAGAATGTATTTTATTCTAGGCAAGCCAGTGTCCCAGAAAACTTGGATTTAACACGTCTACCAGCATAGAGCTCAAACTGTTGTTTCCCCTCCAAAATACTCCTAATTGTCCTCTGAATTTGTGTATATTCTCCCCAGAGTTTGATACCAACTGAAGCATCATTTTCTTGTTCTCTCTGTTGTTGGCAAATTGACGATTTTGCTACTTTGGCCCAAATATTGGACATTGACAGTGTGGTATTATTCCTCTCTAGCTGTCCTAATTTGTCAGATGCATGTTTGCTTTACAGGTCTGGTTATTCCTGAAAGTTAGGAAGATGGTGATCTTACCACAGCAGATCTTTTGTTGATGCGATTTTTAGAAAAAAGCCATATTTTTTTTGCACTGCACTTATCATTTTTCAAAGAACCCTAAATGTTGTTATAATTTGAATATTTTCTCGGTACCCTCCAGTGGAATCAACAAGCATTGGGTACCTTGTATAACCCCCAACCTGTTGAGAAAAAGGATGCAAGTTTGTCCTGGCTACCTGTTGTAAAAAAGAAAAAAATCACTGAGGGTGGAAAAGCCTAAGCAAGAAAGCTGAGAGACAAGGAGCACCGCCCCTCTATACCCTGGCAGTGTGGCAACAGAGAACTGGTGCAGGATCTGTGTACTGATTCCAGTTTGAGTATCTTCCTTTAATAAGTGGATTTTTGGATCAGTGGTGACATTGATTTGTAGGTCCTATAATTGCTCAAGCAGGGACTGACCATGAGCGCAGAAAATTGATATCCTGAAATTTCAGTGAGAGGTCTTTGAAATTTGCTGTGGAAAGCACGCTGCTCCCCTTACAGATTCAGATTTTCACATTTTCGGGGAAATGAGCAACAGTGCTTTGGGATATAAGAATATGGACAGTGAAATCTAGTTTTGAGGTAACATGGAAACTGTGAAATGAAAAACTGCAAGTTCCACTATACAGGGGATACTAAAAAGAGAGAAATGACAGTTAAAAGCCATAATACAAACTTGATCAACGTTGGTTCTAGTTTATGGATATTGTGGCTACAACATGTTTTTTAATTAATTTGTTGGGCACGTGTTCAAACTGGTGCAAGTAGACTCTCCCATTCCACTCCCCACGTCCACGAAACATTTTTTACTGGCATGAGAAATCTCTCCAGCAAATAAAATGCTGTTGTGTATTATTTTTTTTTTTTTGCTGGTCTGTGTTATATGTGACTGTAAAGAACCAATGACTCTTACGATGTCTTTTTACTCTTTCTATGTCCAATCACAATTATGGTCTCTTAGAAGCTGGTGCTCTAGTATGTAACCGGTACCGCGATGTGTGGGCTCTTGAGAATATGGCTCCACCGCTAACAATTTACTCCTTGTTGTTTTTTATTGGAGAAAGCCACTGCTTCCACTCCTGTCTGCTGAAAAATAGGTCTTCCTCTAGAGATGTGAGTGGGACGGAGTGGACAAGAGGTGGCAAAACCAACTTTTCACATCGGTTCGGTTTCCAGTCAGTTACTACTGGTAGCTAATTACTCGAATGATCATTTGGTAAGTCCCTCCGTCCTCGCCCAGCAGACTACAAAGCTATGCACCCACAGTTCACCTGTCTGAGAGTAGGACCCGAACATAATAGCAATATCTCACCGTCACAAGCTTAATCAGACTCCAGTCTATGATGGGTACTTCCTAACTCTGTGGAGCTAGCCTCTTGAAGTAGCGAAGGCACTCGGAGGCCTTCCCAATGGCAGGTGGCCTTGCTCTATCGTGCCTTTTGAGGACACTGTACACACTCTAATAATGTGGTAGGTTCAAAATCCAGTTCCACAAGAAACGAGGGACAGATCTTAAATAAGTTACAATGCATTACATCACCTCTGTTAGCAAGACATGTTTTCTCTTTTCTTGCCAATGCTTCATTAATAAAAGCCGACTGTATATTTACCATTGCACATAGGATAATATGCATGCAGTGTGGGCTTCTGTGGCGTGAGTTCTGCCAGAAGCACTCTCTAGTGCATTGATTATGAAGTGTTTGTTTTGTAGTCTTGCATGTGAGCAGAGTGTGGTTGCCTTGCCACGGTGCTATCATATCATATGTTCCAAGCATCCTCAAATGAAGTTGGGTTCTGTGAGCTTGTACGTTTCTGTACCGCCAGTTGAAACTGTAGGAAAGAGGGGTTAGTGTCGTTCTGCAGCTTACAAGACTCGTTGAGGCAGCATTCTCAACTGTGGTTCAGTCTTTACATTCGAGCTCTTGGAGACCCTTCTCCTGACAGAGGTTTCTGCTCCAGACCCAGTGCTACCGCCATACTTTCACTCCCCTTTCCAATCCCCCATCCCTGCCTTCACGTTCACAACCTGACATCTCTCTCTCAAACCTTTTGTCTTCTTTTGCATCATTGTTTTTAAATGTACTGAATGAGTTGTGAAGTTGTTTTTATACTGTTCTGTTTCAAAACCAAGTATGTGCCTAAAATGCAAATGACTCTTTAGTTTCAAAATAACATACTGAATTCGCCCACAGTGGCAAGATATTTATAGAAGAGGAAATGTATGTACATCCAAAATAACCCTGATGTCTTGCATTTTTAACAGTTGTCATGTCCTATTAAATTCTGCTTAATCTTGAGGGTGGCTATGGATTTCAGCTTAGTTAAAATGGCCCTCTCTGGTTAGACCTCTGCTTTGGAGTCTGTTAATGCTTTCTTTAATTGTAAATGCACAGAGAACACCATCTGTGCTCCGATCTCCCCATATGCACTCCCACAGCAAACTAGGACGTCAGTAGTGAGCGCTGGAATTTGCCTGCGGACACGTATGTGCCCTCTTACTGATACACCAGCATGCAAGGAATACATCTGGACACCAGTGTGCACACTCTAACACCACACACAACTCTAGGCTGCGGTACATAGGAAGTGCACTAGAATCCTTCTCCAGTATTACATCTTTCATAGATTCACATGCTTGTATCTTCCCCGTCGTCATGGTGGGAGTCTCACGGTAACAGAATGACCAAAGCAGTGTCATAGAGAAGATAAAACTGCATAGAAAATCCCATAGGGACTATAGCATTTGGTAACCAGACCATGTCGTTATTTGGTCCAAAAGTCAGCCAATCAGCATTGCTGCCCTGACCTCACACTCCCCAGCAGAAGCTTCCTGCCTCAGATTTCCAACCGCCTTCGTGTGAGAAAGGAGTCTCCCTGAGCTCTGCTCAGTTTACTGTTCCTGAGTGAACTTTTGACCTTTTGATTCTTATATCCTGACTTCTGGATTAAGGTATTGTGTGACTATATTTCTCAATATGGCTGAAAGCTCTAAGAAGAGGCTGTTCAGGCCTTGCAGATCCTGTGGGAAGGCCAGGCTTTTCTCAGAAGACCCTCATAAGGACTGCCTATACTGTCTTCATCCTAAGCATGTTGCTAAGGATTGCAAATACTGTAGAACTTTTTCTGTCAAAACCCTTAGAGACAGAGAAGCTTGCTTGCTGTTATGGCTTCAGAAGAAGAAGGCCATATCAGACTCAGATTCTGGGGAGGAATCTTCTAAACTAACACCTAAGAAGAGAAAGGCCTCTATTTCTGAGGAGAAAGTGGAGCCTAAAAAGAGTAAACCTAAGGAGAAAGCAATGTCATCTCTCCCTCCTCTGAAGAAGCTGTCAGACCAAAAAGGGACAGGGTCCGCTCCGTCGACCAGTTCCCTAACTTTTGCTTCAAAATCTGTGGAAAAACCTGCAGTTCCGTCGACGACTGCACCGTCGACGACGACTTCGTCGACGGCTTCGTCGACGACAGGATCTAAAGCAGCGTCGACGTCGACGACGTCGACGACCACGACGTCGACGAGTAAGATTATCCCGTCGACGAAGAGACCGTCGACGACCACGACGACGACATCGTCGACGAAGAGCTCGACGACGAGGATGTCGACGGGGGCCCCGTCGACGGTGGACCCGTCGACGACGGTTCCGTCGACGGCACCGTCGACGAAAATTATACTGAAAACGGCAAAAGCTTTCAAATCTCCCCAGTCGAAGACTATGATTTCAATCCGGTCTTTTCAGTCGTCCAAGGGTTCGGCGACTATCAGCAAATCGGCGGAGTTCACATCATGGATGAAGATTTCACCTCTCCCACCATCTTCTCTGTTAGAACAAGACTCAGATGGAGAGGAGTCCTCAGGTGCTGCCTACAGTCCTTCACAGCTCCAAATAAAGAGCCAAGACACAGATGAGGAGGAGGTATTCTCCTTTAAGGACAGAACTCAATCTTCCAGGTATGAGTCTTTCCAAGACACATGTGAGTATAATGAGGAGGAAGAGCAACAAGAGGAATCACGTGAGGTAGAGCGGCAGGACACAGTTTCCATTCCGATATCTCTTGTATCTGACCTCAGATTCATGATAAACGACTACTACAGTCGTTTCCCGGAGGCAAACGCCCCTCAATCAGCTACGCCAATAGACTCTTCGCAGCAAGCCAAGGCGAAGGACACCATTCAAGATCAAGGGGTGAGATCACTGCCTTTGGTTACAATACGAGATGACCTAACGGAATCCGACGAGGATGAACAACCCGAAGAAGGGGAGCTTGTTCATGATGCTTCGGGACAAGAATGGAATGAATACATCTTGCCATCGGCCCCGTCACCATCTCCACTGCCATCCACCTCTCCTCCTCAAGACATCAGAGGTTTCCACGACATCATGGAAAAAGCAGCGAAGAGGTTTAAATTGGATATGGAGGTTAAAGAAACAGACTGTTTCTTGTATGATTTCAAGGACGATGCCAGGAAATCAGCTAGATTTATTCCAATTATCCCTCATATTTGGGAAGAGGGCCTAAAAATTTTGAAAACTCCGGCTTCCATAGCGGTTTCAGTCCCAAGAATTGAAAAGAAGTATAGAGCGCCAGAGTCTGCTGCAGCCTGTCTAATAGGACACCCCAGACCAGAGTCAGTTGTGACGCAGGCGGCGCAGAGAAATTCAAAGAACCCGGTGGCTACTTCCTTGGTGCCACCAGACAAAGAAGGAAGAAGGATGGATGGTGCCGGTAAGAGGTTTGCAGTCATGGCAGCCTCTACTATTAAGGCAGCCAATGCTATGGCCCTAATCAGCCGTTTCAACAGGCAAATGTGGTCAGATCTGGCACCCATACTGTCTGCGCTTCCGGAAGATAGGAAAGAGGAAGCGGTGGCCATCCTCAAAGACGGAGCAAAGTCCGCGGCTGAATCCATTGACATCGCCATGGATGTCTCATCTATGGCTTTCAGACAGATGGCTGGAGCAGTTTCGCTTTGCAGACAAGGCTGGCTTAAGGCTACCTCATTTCGTCCAGAGGTGCAATCGAAGATTGTGGACATGCCGTTTGACGGCGAAAATTTATTCGGGAAACATGTAGATGAGGCGTTGCAAGGCATCAAATCCGACACGGATACTGCTAGAGCGCTGGGATCTCTTCAACAGGGAAGGTTTCAGTCCTTTCGTAGAAGAGGTACAAGAGGTCAATTCAATCAGAGAGCCTCATATCAGACCAACAGATATCAGCCGTATAACCAACAGAATTATTGGCAATACAATTCAAACACCCAGTTCAAGCCCTACAACTCCTCTTACCAGCAGCAATCTAGGGGCAAGTCTGGCGCCAGAGGGAAGAATCAACAGTCTAACAGACGTCAATGATTTCAGGCCGGCGCTCCCCACAATGCAGATCCCGGAAAACGACCACTATCTGTTTCAATACTTCAACAACTGGAAGTCCATAACATCGGACAAATGGGTTCTAGATGTCATCAGCAGGGGTCATACCCTGGAATTTGTAGAAATACCACCGGATCATCCCCCGGTGCTCAGGTTCTCTCAACATCGTCAGGAATTGCAGAGGGAGGTCCTCTCGCTTCTGCAAAAGGGAGCCATAGAGGAAGTGCCACAACATCTCAGAGGGAAAGGCTTCTACTCGCATTTCTTCCTCATCAAGAAGAAACAAACCCTGAAATGGAGACAGGTATTGGATTTGAGGGATCTGAATCAATACATAAAAAAGATTCCATTCAGAATGCTATCATTGCAAGAGATCCTGCAAATGTTAAAGGAACAAGACTACATGGCGTCTTTGGATCTCATGGATGCGTACTTCCATATTCCAATTCACTGGAAGCACAGAAGATATTTAAGATTCATCGTGGAGAGTCGCCACTTTCAATTCAAGGTCCTTCCATTCGGCCTCAAATCGGCCCCGAGGGTGTTCACCAAATGCATGGCCCCGGTGGCAGCCCATTTAAGATTGCAAGGGCATTACATTTACCCATATCTGGACGACTGGTTAGTGACAGGTCTGTCTTTCAGAGAAACAACAACGTCTCTCCAGTGCTGCATTCGACTGTTCCGACGTTTGGGACTGAGGACCAACTTAGAGAAGTCCTCGCTGACTCCAGCCCAGGGCATTCACTTCCTAGGAGCGTGGATATGCACCAAGGCAGTGAAAGCTTATCCTTCCAAGGAACGGATGACAAAGATAATGGGTCTGGCCACGACCCTTCAGTCAAAAAGGTTCACTTCAGTGAGAATATACAAATCCATGTTAGGGATGATATCTTCTTGCATCCCACTGGTACCAAATTGCCGTCTTCGAATGAGACCTTTACAGGAACAACTGGACGAGCAGTGGGTTCAGTCCAAAGGCACCTTCGAGGATCGCATTACCATCACGAACCGTATGAAGGTGGCCATGTCATGGTGGAAAGTACAGAAGAACTTGGATCAGGGCTTACCCTTTGTGACTCAGACTCACGATTACGTGATGACAACTGACGCCTCCTTACAAGGATGGGGCGCTCATCTTCAGGAGCTGGAGATCCAGGGTCTCTGGTCAAACTGGGAGGCACAGCTTCACATAAACATGCTAGAACTCAAAGCTGTGTTCCTGGGGCTCCAAGCCTTCCTACCCAGGATACGACATGCATCGGTGCTTATTCAAACGGACAGCACCACGACTATGTTTCATCTGCTAAAGCAAGGGGGAACAAAATCCAAACAACTGTCGATGTTGGCGCAAAGAATCTGGAAGTGGCTGATAATCCACGGCATTTCAATCCAAGTGCAACATATACAAGGCATCCTCAACACGCGGGCAGATGCCCTGAGTCGCACACCGAATGTGACGCACGAATGGGAACTGCACGACACTCAGCTCCACAGAGTGTTTCAAAGGTGGGGCACTCCCACATTAGACTTGTTCGCAACCAGGGACAATTCAAAGTGCGTCCAGTTTGCGTCCAGGTACCCTCAACAAGATTCCAGGGGAAATGCATTCCACATGGATTGGACGGACATGTTTGCCTACGCGTTCCCTCCGTTTCCACTGATACCACGAATACTTCGCAAAATGAGGGCGGAACCGTGTCAGGTCATACTGATAGCACCAGCCTGGCCGAGGCAGGCATGGTATCCAGAACTGCTACGGATGTCTTAAAGGGCAACAAAATTCAGTTTCCGACATTCCAGAACCTCATTTCCATGAAAAATTGTCAGATTCTTCATCCGGACCTGCAATCGCTAAAATTGTCCGCATGGAACCTCATGAGCGGGAATTCCAGGACCTAAACATTCCTCAAGAATGCAGACATATTCTGTCACAAGCCAGAGCTATGTCAACCAACAAGACATATGCAGCTAAATGGTCTCGTTTCTGTCACTGGTGCGACAGTCAAAACTTGCATCCGTTAACAGTACACATGGATTGGACGGAATTCCCTACCTGTTATCACTATCTAAAGCAGGACTGTCGCATGCCTCGGTAAAGGTACACTTAGCAGCAATATCACGCTTCAGGAGAAAGCCAAACTAGCCATCTCTCTGGTCTTCCAGGCTAATAAAGGAGTTTATTAAAGGACTTTTTAGAGTTTTTCCACCCATTCGGCGCCCACCAGTGCCATGGCACCTCAATACAGTCCTGTCGCAACTTATGAGGCCTCCTTTCGAGCCTATCCACAACACAGACTTACAGTTTCTTTCATGGAAGACAGCCCTGCTCCTCGCATTAACATCAGCAAGGAGGGTTAGCGAAATTCAAGCCTTTTCAGTGGAAGAACCCTTTTTACAATTTCGCCAGGACAGGGTTATTTTAAGGACAAATCCTACCTTCATACCTAAAGTCCCTACGTCTTTTCATCTCAATGAGCCTATTATTTTGCCTACCTTTTTCAGCAATCCCTCAACTGATGCAGAAAGAGCATTGCACTCTTTAGACATTGCTAGATGTTTGAAGTTCTACATTGAACGAACAAAGACATTCCGCAAATCCAAACAATTATTTATTGCTTTTGAAGGCCAAAGGAGAGGCCTTCCTCTTTCAAGACTGAGTATTGCAAGATGGATATCATCGGCTATACTGAAATGTCATGAGAAAGCGGGAAAGCCGCTCTCTTCTACGGTGAATGCACATTCCACAAGAAAGATGGCGACATCAATGGCCTTATTCGCAGGAGTGTCGCTGCCAGACATCTGCAGAGCAGCGACGTGGAAGAGTGTGCACTCTTTCACCAAGCACTACTGTCTGGACACTGCATGGAAAGAAGACACGGCAGTGGGACAAGCTGTTTTGAAACGCCTATTTCAATAAGGTACAATTTGATTATTTGCTAATTTGTCTATTCAGTACTTTTGCCTTATACTTGCATGTATTTTCATATATACATATGTCTCTGCATATTTGGTATTATACGGATATGTATTATTCTAACATTGCTTTATTGCAGAGCTTCCTTCTGGGTTCTGTCCTGGAAACGCTGCAAACCTTTGTGAGCACTGCTTACTAATCTGATACAAGCATGTGAATCTATGAAAGATGTAATACTGGAGAAGGAATTAGTTACTTACCTGTACACTATAGTTCTCCAGTATTATCTTTCATAGATTCACATGCGCCCACCCGCCTCCCCGTTTCGCAGGCAGAACCTGTTTCTCGGTATTTATCCATGTCTCTCACTCGGGGACGGAAATCTGAGGCAGGAAGCTTCTGCTGGGGAGTGTGAGGTCAGGGCAGCAATGCTGATTGGCTGACTTTTGGACCAAATAACGACATGGTCTGGTTACCAAATGCTATAGTCCCTATGGGATTTTCTATGCAGTTTTATCTTCTCTATGATACTGCTTTGGTCATTCTGTTACCGTGAGACTCCCACCATGACGACGGGGAAGATACAAGCATGTGAATCTATGAAAGATAATACTGGAGAACTATAGTGTACAGGTAAGTAACTAATTCCTTCCCATGCCACCACATGCTCCGCTCTGGAATCATGTTTGCGTGAGCTGGTCCTGCTTCGTTCCGCTTCCCAACTTCCCTCCATATTTCTGGGTGCTCACATTAGTCACCTGATGGAGCATTATCGCTCTTCTCGCAACCCTTTTCCATTGAGTGAACCATGCAAGCTGTGCAAACGTGCATCTGTTACCAGTGTGCCATCTTACCACAAGTGCAGTGTAAGCTCTGATAAGCTGCAGGCTTCAACCTGGTATCAAAAACACAAAAGGGAGTGCCTCAAGAGTCCAACAATTATATTATAGAGCTTGTTATTTTTTTTCTCCTCCTTTCGCAAAACACACATCATTCTATAGTGGTGATCCCATTATACTATTCCCCAAGACCATAGAACGTGGTGCGTCGTGCTACCCGGTCTGAGCTTACAGAACCTAATGGGATGTGGATATTAAGGTGCATTATTATATGGCCTTCAGTTATTGTTCTACGATAATATGAGCAATACGAGTGTTACAAGAATCTCCTGGATAACTGATTCACTCACACACAGACTTCTATGTAATACTGCTTCAAAGAATTAGATATACCCTGATGAAGTCCTTTCAGGGTATGAACACGTTGGCCGGATGTTTCATAGATGTTTTGAAGAATAATAAAGAGAATTGTTTTGAGACGTCATACTACAGCTCCCATGTTACTTTTGTCTTGGGAAAAAGTATATTGGGATCAATACAGAATTGTGTTCTTCGTGAAAGGAGGAGGAAAAAAGAGAACAAACTCTATAATAAAATTGTTGGACTCTTGAGGCACTCCCTTTTGTGTTATTTTTTTGTCATTTCAATCGTATTTATGGTTGTTGAGTAGTTTTACCATTAGAGGGTGAGTGCTTACAAATAATTACCTTATTAGACTAGCATTTGTGCGTCCGTTTGTAGCCATAACTACTCTTGCTTTAGGAATATTTGTACAACCTGGAAGCGCACCGCAACCATTCTTAGGACCGCGGGCTGTAATCTAGAAGGGCACTTTCTTTAACCTTCCGTTGTTGTTCTCAATGCATCTCATGTCCTGAAATGGTGTTTTAGGCCCTGTTGGTTTACTATTAAGAACTTTATTTGAAGAGGCCATTTGGTGTTGTATGCCCGATCCGTGTTCAGTTAAATACACAAAGTGTTATTTAGAATTTGCGTGTTTGGAAAAACGCTTTTGGAGGCTTTCAATACTTTTGAAATTCTGACCTGAACTTGGACATAGCATGTAGTCCTCAAAGAACCCTCAATCAGTCAATCAATCAGGAGTTTGTTAAAGCGCGACTACTCACCCGTAAGGGTCTCAAGGCGCTAGGGGTGGGGGGCGGTAGGGGGGGGTGCAGGTTCTGGTTTATTTATTTATTTTATATGCCGTGTCCCTGTTGGACTTTTGAAATGTTTTACTGTGTCCTAGTTGGTCTGACTTTTGCATTTTTCTTTGACTTTGCCTTTACCCTTCTGGATAACACTAGTTGCTGCCGTAAACTGTTGTGGGTTGATTTTATTCTGTATTTTTTTAATTCTCCGAGCAAAACAGATTAAGAGCAGTCAATGGGATTTACAGACTCTCACTGGCAGGATGAGCAGAGGTGGGAGGGACTCGATAGACCCCTAAGGGGTTTAGAACTGTATGTCTGCTCTTTAAGAATCTAAGTCATAATGTAAACACATTTCAGTCTATGGAAGTCTGACTTCCTGGTTCATATTTCTTCAACTTTGTGTCTATTTCTGGACTTAAAAGTAGTCTAAACTTAAAGCAATATTTGCAGTTTTCAAAAAACGATTCTTTTTCTATCTCCAAAAATATTATCAAGTTTAACGTTGGACCACTTCAAAGAATTTGAAGTTCTACAATCGAGAAACTATTTGGCAGTGAGTCAGAGCAGGAAAACATGGCCGAACTAGGACAGCAAAGGCATTGTTTTGCGCTTTAAAAGGACAGCTTTTAATGCGTCTGACCCTTGGCTTCTTCCCAAAAGCACCTTATTAGGACTTCATTTGGATGCAAGGCTAATATTGTCAGTTCAATTACTGCTACACCGTTTGAATATAAAACTCTGAGTGCCTGGGTGAGATTGCTGTCGAATCTTAAATACTGCCTTAACTGTTTAGCAGCTGGGACTTTCTGTTCACCAGGGTGACTCTCTGGGAAGTTGATTATGTTAAGGGCTAGGGGCGGGCGCTGTATCTTGGGGCCTCTTCTTCCCCAAAACACACTGCCTTATTTTTTGTATGTTGAATGTGGGGGAGGGTCATAAGGCGCTATAGACGCAATGTGTTAAGCAGCCGACTGGTGGGTAAAGTATCATTAAGGTATCCTTATCTTAAAAGACAACTTTAAAAGGCCACAATTCCAGCACATTTGTAGCAAATACAAGAATTGGCTTATTTGCTGGTCTTTGGTTTAATTAATCTTATATACATGAGAAGGGTTGTTAAAGCGGAATGCTAAGTGTATAAATTGCAGAGGAGATTGTGAACATTGTTGGTTAAACGAGTTCATTTTTAGGGTTTCATGTGAATTTGACCAGCAACTCGCCACATGATTTCCATCACCCAGTGTCTTGCAATATGGTCGCCTCACTCTGCTTTATATTTTCTTTGATATTTTAGTTCGTGGTGGTGAGAGGATACCCTCTCATGACCTCGCCTGCTTATGTTCCAAGTTGTCGCAGACATTTTTCTCAACCTGCCTTGTACCTTTTTTTTTTTTTTGCCCGCGTGCTAACTACTGCCCATCAGTAGGTCTGGCTAGAGGAAGGCTTTAGCTGTATGCCAAGTAGACGAATCGTAAGTAATTCTCATAAACTTAAATATAGTGGTCTGGGGATGACCATTACTCTCTCTCCACATGCTATTGACAGTGTTTCAGCAGGAAAGTAATTTTAACTGTTAATACAGCCCATCCATAAAGCCCTGTCTTTTGATTTTGTTCAGTCACTTAAGCGTGGTTTCCAATCCACATGTCCACTAACTTACTGTGATTGACCTTAAATCCCAAGACCATTTGGAATTTCTTAAGTTCTTCCAGTAATTTAGGCAATATAAAATAAATAAATAAATACATAAAAGAAACAGAGGGGTTAGTCTGAAAACAAAGAGGTCTGCAAGAAGTTAAACTTTAATCTGCTTCCCACCTACAAACATTCCCATAATTTCGGTGTTGAAGTTCCCGTTTTGTATGGGGTTTTCCATTGGGCGTGCAAAAATAGATGGTGACAACATGCACCCCTGTCTCACTCCTGTTGTTAAGGTTATGGGATCTAAAGTTCAACTTTTTGCATAAAATCCAGAAGTAGAGCTACTTTAAAAAACGTTGTTTATGTGTAGCCTATCTAGACTTCACAGCTGTATTTGATCTCGTCCCCAAGTAGACTAGTGTAAACTAAATGAGATGGGTACGGAACCAGTCTTACTATCCTTCATTAAGAATTTTATTCACCGACACCACTTCACAAGTAAGTCTCAATAAACCCCTCTTACCTAGCAGTTTGCTACAGCCAGCAGCGTGAAAAAAATAAGATGCCTAATCGTTCCCCTCTGTCTCTACATAAATAACATATACCAAGAAGTCAGGAAAGTATCTCAAAATGTTCCAGCAATTGATATTTTGTGCGATCAGTCCTTCTAGGAGTATATGTTTCCATTTTAATTGCTAATGACTCGCATGCCCAACTGACAGCCATGGCAAACTACTGTAAAAACATGGCGTGAAAATCAACGCATTTAAAAACAAAAACCATGGTTTTTACAAAGTCGTAAAATCATAAGGTTTCCACATCAATGACCCAAAACTTGAAGAATGAGACTCATGCCTAAATGCAGTCCTTGGGATCAGCCATATCCATGGTCATTTTTCATTGAGAGTGGTCCAGGCCAACACTTGTGCCCAAATCCCTTATGGAACCGAGCTCTTCCATTAAAAAGTTGTTTTTTTTTAAAAATAGGGTATCACTAAAGAAAATTCTGGAAAACCCTATTGATGCGGACCACTGCTTTCCCCACCAAGGCCTAAGAAGCAGATATCAATTATACAGCAATAGAATGCAGATGCCGAATAGCCCCAATGAAGTAAGTTTGAAAAGACTAATATCCACTGGGACACATTTGATTGGCAAATCCTGGAGAGAAAATGTCAATCTCTGCCAGCATTCTCCATTAGTTGGGAAAAGGAGGCAACCTGTCTAGGCCTAGACATAACCCTGGACAATCCAGCTCTGTGATTCTTGTACATGCAAAGAATAAATCAAGTAGTAAATAAACAATTCAACACATGAAGATTAGCCAAAAAGTAGGGTATCCTTGAACTTTTGCCCAGTTGAACACGCAGGACTATGTCAGTTTTACCTGGCACAGTTGTTTTTAGGCTGTACTGACAAATTTCTAGGAAAAAATACTCTTTACCTTAGTCAGATGTGTAATCCTTCCTCTGTACTCAACTCTGACAAAATGTAATTGATGAACAACACCGTACTGCACCCATGGAGAACACGAGCACCTCCCCAAATTCCTCCTAAGAAGCCCAATACATGACAAGACCAGAAGTTACACTATCAGATGCATCTTGGAAAGGAACATATAGAAGATGACAATTGTCTTTTTCCTTGTTGGCGACTTCTCGGAGGAAGTCTCTAGACAGATTGGAAAAAACCTGGCCAAAAGCTGGGACACTAGACAAAGGTGTCCAGAAACAGTGGTAGACCTTGCTTTCCTTGTACCACCTCCACGAATGACAACTTTAACTAAGGCAATGTTATTTTATTCAACCAATTGACTTTTATTCCTGCTGATAGACCCTTGTCTTTTTATCCACACAGTCACTATTCTTGATTCTGATGTTAAACGAATAAATCATTTTGTTCTACGTTTATTTTGTAAGGCAGCGAGGACCTGCTTCTCACACAACCTTGCTACCTGTGTACCTGGTAACATGAGGCACACAATGACCAACCATGAGATAAGAGTAGTCAGCCAACGTATGGCATCAGTGAGAGACAGATTAAGTTGCTTACCACCGATTTCTTAGACACACCTAAAACTGCACTTACAGCCTAATGTAAAAAACATTAGAAAACAGCAAGTGCACATATCTGCACAGTGTAAGAAAAATTTTGTGCACAAAGTGGCCAATGCTTGCAAGTGATGTTATTGATGATTTGCACAGAAGGTCTTATTCAGGCAAAAATTGTATTAAAGAATACAGAAAACGTACCGGACACATTATTGGTGTTGGGCATTTCAAGAAATTCCACCAAGCTCGTTACTAAATCTGGTATTCTATGTGTAGCCAAAGTAAGCAGAGACAGCAAGAAAGTTGGTAGTAGTATGTACGCGTGCATGTTCTCTTGAGGGGAGTAAGAAGGTGAGGACCAATGGGAAGAACATCAAAGTAATAGGGGTCAAATAAAGGGGAGAGTTGAATAAATCCTCCATAGAAGGAAAGAGGGAGTTGTGTGGATGATGGAAGGGGGAAATGGTGAGTTTAAAAGGAGGTATGGAGTGGCCCTGTTTAAGGGGGGGGGGGGGGGAAAGGAACCCGTAGACCATTTTCTGTCATCAGAAAATACAAGTGTCAGGAAGGATTCGACCTGACCATTGACACATTTTTCATCAGTTTGTACCAGACTAGAATTATCACGAAAGGGATTTTTCAGGCGAACTTATCTGCTGAACATATAATCATTGTAACCACGGCATTACGACATTTTATATTGGGGGTGTAAGAGCTAGTGGAATATAGAGGATCCAGTAGAATTGTTATGCCAGTGCACCTTAGTCTAGAGCTACTACACAGTATGGTTTTTCTATTTTTTTTATTTAATATTTTTGTATCACGCTTACTTTCAGATGGCCACTGCTTTCATATGGAGACTGCCCAGGGCACTCCAGTGGTATTGAGGACTGGCTGTCGAGAATGAGCACCTTAGTCTTGCAGAGGTGCCACTTGCTTACCACCCACAATTTCAAAAGTAGTGCAGCTATCGCAATGAAGGCACCAAGGTCCAAACTAAAATTAAGTAGAAAATGTTTACATTTTACTAACTACAACAAAAAATGATCGAAAAAATAAAATGGGACAAACAAATACAATATTTACCATTCTAATCTAGCCTTTGTAATAAATATATGCGACCATATTAGTCTGATAAATGTTGAACACTTTCTATCTCTATGGTATTTTTAGGGTGAAGGGACAGGTTAAGAGCCACGGGAGGACTTGTGGGTGGAACACAGTGGGTTCAAAAAGTATCTTTCTTAAACTTTTTTTGCAGTTAAAATCTTCCGGCAGTTGTCGTCTTTAGGAAGAATCCACAACATCGCATAGGTTGAACAGATGTTGCTTTGAAGATCCTAGTCAGAGTTTGACCTGAAATAGCTTGACATTGAAGAGGGGCACCTAGAGCAGCTAAAACAAGACATGATGACTCTTGATTGCACAAGGCTGCTTCCCTTAGTTGACTGTTCTATTGCTTTATTTCTGATCTCCAGGCAGTGATCACACGTGAAGGCCAAAAGGGATTCTCGGGCCTTTTATTGACCACAGGGTTAAAATCATCATTTCACATGTAAGAGCTCTAAGGTGGACTTTTTAATGGTCCAGGTTAAGTTCAGTGGAGTTGAAAACCCCTAGTTGAGGTTTTGAGGATCTTTGATCTTTCAAACCAGTGTAGAGAACCCTGTGCTTAAGATTTCTCTCAGACCAGTGGTATTTTGACCAAGTAAACAGCAAAATCCCGAGGCTGCTGCTGCATGGTTGGACCATGAGCACTCTTCTCCTTTGCCAACAAGGACCCATGTTTTCTATACTCCGTTTCACAGCTGCCATTAACATTTCTCTATCTTCCAGGCACTTGGAATTATACAAAAGTCAGCAACAGCCAGCAAATTACCCATGGTTAGCTGTGTGGGGTGATGGGGGAAGGAGAGATTTGTATACCTTGTCTCACAGCTGGGGAACACAACTATAGCTCAGGGCCGGTGGGCATTAGACTCTTAAGCGTCTTCTCCTGGCGGCCAGGAATTCTAAAGAAACAGTTTGGTTTTGGTCTTGATGTCATTTTTATACTGCTACTCACCTCCATTATTGCAATTGTAATAGCCTTTTGGGAATTAATCCTAGCACTTCTTGGCGCTGTCCTCCTTTTTCAGCAGTGTGGCATTTCCCAATCTGGTGAGAGTTTATTTTTAGTTATTGTAGTTGTGATCGGTTTCTCTTAATTACTCCTCACTTCCTGTGAATGCACCCGCTCCACCTGGTCAGATAGACCAGTGCGCGGGTACATCTGGCAGCAGTGGAAAGGGGCAGTTCTTCCGACATACTGGTACCAGACTTTTATTGCTGCACCTCAATAAAAACCAACTCTGGTGTGACTATCTCCTTGGCCGGCCATCCATCCTTCTCATATCTCGGGCATGAACTTTCTATAGAGCACCTATTGGCAGGTGGAGAAGTTGCTTAGACTTTACTCTAGAAAGAATGTGTATTATCAGTGTCTGATAAACATCAACTGTTTTTAATTTTAAAATTCATTTTTGGTCAAAGTTATGCGCAATGATCAGTGCATTATGCAGCAGTCTTTGAAATCCTGCAAGAAACCTGCTGCCATGACAGGAGGCCTGAGAAGCGAGAAGGGATGGCTGTAGAGCGCCCTAATGCACAGGCTCAAATGTGAGTTTTTAGTATAAATAGAGACGAGTACAAAGAACAATCAGCGCATGCCTTTATTTCGAAAAAATCTACTCCCTTCCCCCTCATTGAAGATTTTGGCCCAATTCCCCGAAATTACAATGCGTGAATTACTGTTTGCCATTTGGTATTCGAATTCTGCTTTAAATGTGGCAATGCCAAAGATGCGGTTATGCACACACAAGAGAATTTCTACTTCACAACTGCACTATCTCAAAATACAGTGCAGACTGGTGGGCCAATCAATACATTCACTTGAATACGGTAAAAAAAAATGGTTTTTGCTTGCCCGCTTAGACCAGCAACTTTCACTTCACTGCCATCTATACTGAGCATATAGCCGCTTAGTCCTACGCACCCCATAGTATGTTAAAAGGAGGCTATACAAATCTGCTAAGTCCAGCACTGACCAAAAATATTTGCTCCAGAAGTAAGCTCTGTTGTGTCCTAACCACTAATGACTATTTCTAGTAAACATGTGTTTTTTGTTCTTTTTAGGATCAGTTCGATAATTTAGAGAAGCATACACAATGGGGGATCGACTTCTTGGAGAGATTTGCAAAATTTGCAAAAGAAAGAATAGAGATTGAACAGAGCTATGCAAAACAGATAAGGTAAGTCTGAGTTTTTTTGTTGTATTTTTTTGTTTTTGCTTTAGAACTGGCAAAATGTTATGATAAACTCAATGCTGGTTTATGCACCCATCTTTTCAGTGTTCATGTTCTACCTTTGTTGAACACTGCCTCCTTTTTGTTTGTTTATTGGCATATAATGTTAGGACTTTAGTTCATAGTCCACCAGTCCTTCTGTTAGCTGTGTAAGACTCTAGTGATCTGCTGTGCCTTTACGTGTCTTGTGTGATTTCACGCCTGCGCTACTGACTTGGGATAATGCAGACACCAAGAGAACACATTAGACAGTCACAGTGGCACCATCATTTGCATACCACTGCGCCAAAGCCATATATTTGGCTATGTGTTAACCGCTCCAGCAGCACATCCAATCCTGTCGCTCACAACTAGCAGCTGCTTCTGAAGAAGCTGAAGGAGCTATAAGGAGAATGGAGCTGTTCACACCTATATTTTAGGTAGAAGAAAGTTTCTCTTTCCTCAGGAAGGGATGCTCATAGCCTTATTGCCTGCAGGACAGTAACGACTTATGAGTATCCTCCCCTCTTCATTTCAGAAATCTCACTATCCTGAAAAAACCTCCACTTGTCTCTTTTTTCCCCCACAAGTTATGGCACCATGCTCAGTGTATCCTAGATCTGATAAAAAGCCTCTCTAGTTATGCCAGGCCTCATATTGTCACAGACTTTGGATTCGAGGAAGGCTGTGATGTTGCCACTTCTCCAAGTCTAGGTACAGGGGCTGCAATGAGGAAGAAAGCCAAGTAGCTCCAATTGTAACAGACGTTCTCTATACTGATAGGTTATTCGCACCAAGATGCCTTTGGGCCATAGTTGCGCTCTACAAATGATTAATAATAAAGCAGTAGATCGAGAGTTGGGATGGCTTGTAAGTCTGTGTCAAAAACGTACGTTTAATGATATGTACCAAGTCGTGTCCATTCTCTTTCCACACTGGAAAAGCTTGGAAATGTACTTCTGACGAGAAAAGGGGTACATTATTTTATAGAGTGGGGTGTAATGATAGTTATTTTGCAATCACTTAGCAGATTTTTGCATGAGTAAATATGTGTCTATTTGCTTAGACAGAATGGAAATCACACAGGTTTGCTAGGAGAAAGGTGCATTTTTGTGACTCCGTTTGAAATTGGGCCCTTATTTTCATAGTGCCCAAATGGTTTTATACTGATTCTCCATTATTCATCTTTTTTTTTTTAAATAAAATATTAGCATGTAACACATTCTGCTAAGTAATGCGTCAGAGAAATGGTATCTAAAGTTGTACTGTAGTGTAGCAAAATATTTGTTTTCCAAGTTGCACGTTTGTATATAATCAGGGAGCATACTGGAAACTGGCCTCAAACTGTTACATTTTGCTATTCAGTGTACACCTTTTTATACTGGAAGCACTGTAAGTGATGCAAGAATTGACCCCAAACAATTAGTTCTGGGTGCTGGGAGAGAGGAATTCCATATTCCCTGGATTGCTTAAATTTCCTCATTTGGTTTCTTGCCTACCAGTGACCACCAGCTGCTGAAAATGAAAATTGCCCATAGAGTGAGTTCACTTCAGTGCAAACTGAGCGATTTACAAGCACAGTGAACTGTGGAGCCATAAACTGTGATCCAGAAGAGCACAATGGTAGTTAAGCCTCTACCCTAATTCACTCCCCCTAGTTTGGATCTACATATTAACTAGATCTATTTTCACACCTTTTACTAGCAGCCACATGCCTCCAAAGTAGACTGCCATTGTTCTGTTTCTGCAATAGGGTACCTACATTGCCTGTATAACTGGGAATTAATTTTGTGCTAGACTCTCCCTCCTTTCAAGATTTCGTTGGGAACCAGACCCTGACAGAATCATGTTCGTTAAACCCCTTTGGACTCTATAACAGAATCTACTAAGCTGTTTATTCAATATATAGAGACTTCTGTTTTTAGGTATGTTAATTTATATGTGTATGCCTTAAGCACTATGCGTTCAAGTACAACACGCACTGCTCTTAGTAGACTGTGATTTTATATCGGTTTTAGGTATAGCTCTTGTGTGATACCTATCCTAATGTAATGTGACCAACTAGTTTTCATCTTAAGAAATCTAGTGGTTGTCACTTTTCCTAATGCCTTTTGGTAATGTATTGTGCACTAGAACTTCCAACATCTGACCATGTCACGAGAGTTCAAAGGCTGGTTTGACCCACAGTTTGTATCCACATATATGCTTGTATCTTCTGAGTTCTACTAACGTGTTTTGAGGCAGCAAGAAGGCAACATCCTGATATCATTTAAAACACCAAACTAACAATACAAGAATGATTCTGGAAATTGCAGGGCTCCAAGGTGGAAAGGTATGCACACATTTGGGAAGTACAAAGACCACGAAAGATATAGCCAACTAAAATGGAATGGAAATGAGTCCGGTACACTGATCATAAGGACCAGAGACCACTACTATGATTTAAAAAAAAGTCACCCACGTTTTTAGCAGCATGCTTTATCATGGAAATCTTCATCCACAGTGACTACCCCCAAATGTGCACTGACCCACCCTGACACACAGCAAATCAACATTGTCAGCAGCACTCCATGTGGAAGTCTTTGCACAATGCAGCCCATAAGAAATCCTGCCATTATGTATTTGCACACTGATAGTGGAGTGATGCAGATTTTACCTCATAAAAGTGGAAAAATATGGTGCCATTTTTACAAGGAAAGGTTTCACATGCATGCACCTAATCTACAGACCACCTGCACCACGCCCCAACTTCAGCATCACAGACTTCTTTGCATCACTAGCCTAATAATTACATCCTACTTGAAGACCTGAGCGCTCGCCCGGAAGTCCATGACGACCCAAACTCAGTAGCACTCATTGAAGACCTTTGAAGCCTGGGCCTTACCCAAGTAAAGGGACCTACCCACGTCACTGGACACCTCCTGGACCCTACTTTAATCACCTTCTGCAGCAACCAAGTTGAAAAACCCACACCAGTCTCTTGGACACATCACAATATCATCAAGTTTAACATCTCCGTCCAGTGCACATGCTCCACCGCCAGACTACCCCGCATAAACTGGAGCAACATTACCAGACAGGACTGAAACACCCCTCCCAACTCCCTCTGACCTGAACACAACAGCAGCCTCCTGAAAGCCATTAGGATTTTCAACATTTGGATCACCTCCTGTGTTGACTCCTTGTCTCTCCTCAAACACAGCAATACAACGAGATCTAGCCCCTAGGCCACTTGGCACACAGAGCAACTTAGACTGATGAAATGCTGCTGCAAACAACTGGCGCTCATTTGGAGAATCCGTCAGGACAATGCAGACAGGAGCACTTTCAAATCCACTTTAGGACACTGCTACCAAATGATCGGGACCACCAAATGAGCCACTCTGTTGGACCTCATCAATGCCAGCACCAACTGAAGTAAAGAAATCTTGGCCATTGGGAAATATTTCACCTCACCAGCAACCACCTCCAACTCGTTCTCTTCCTTGCAGGACCTCTGCAGCAATCTCCCTCCCAATTCTTCAGCAACAAAATCACCGCCATTTACAGCAACCTCAACTGACCCAACGGACCTTTCCAAACCCCTTCCGATCTTATCCAAAGAAAAAATGCTAACCACATGGTTGGTCATCACCCCCAGAAGAAACTGTCACATGCCTACTCCTGAGGCCTGCAACCCATCAGTACCATTCTCACACCCATTCCAAATTCCTCCACCTCTTCCAGGACCTTCCCAGGTACTTGTAAACAAGCAGACGTCCTCCCATTGCTGAAGAAAGTCTGCGGACCCTTTAACATTAGTTAACTACAGAATGATCTCCCTGTTACCGTTCCTGATCCAGGTTTCAGAGAAAATAAAAAGCAGATGCCTCCTCGAATACCCCAGCGGCCTCCAACTCCTCAACACTGCTCAGTCGGGTTGCAGACCCAACCACAGCACAGAAACTGCCCTCATCACTGCCACCGATGACATCAGTATGACTCTAAACAGAACAGACACAGCGGCCCTCATCCTCCTAGACCTCTCTGCAGTATGACATAATATCCCATCCCATCCAATGCTTTCACGACATCGAAATCCAAGGACACTCACTCTGATAGATATGCTCCTTCCTGACTGAAAGGGACCAGTCAGTTAGCCTGGCATCATAACCCGTGGACACCGATGACCTCATTTGCGGAGTTCCGCAAGGATCCTCCCTAAGCCCGATCCTCTTCAACGCATATATGATTCCTCTAGAAATTATTATCCCCTCTCATAACATTAACATTCTCTTCTATGCCAACACACACAGCTCCTTCTCTCCCTCACACAGCTCAACTTCAATGCCTGCATGCAGACCGACTAACTAAACCTGAACACCAACCAGACCTCCCCCGCCTCATTCATCCATACCGTGGAGATGCTGAGGAAGATTTTCAGTTGGCTCCCAATCGCCACAAGCCAAGCTGGACTATGATGACACCCTCTCTGCCTGGATCAATAAAAGACCCACCCAAAGACTGCAGACCATTGAGAACACAGCAGCCAAAATCACACTCAACCTCCCATGCCACAGTTCTATCCCACCACATCTGAAGGCTCTCCACTGTCGTCCCATACACAAATGAGCACAATTCAGACTCCTCTCCCACTTTCAAGTTCCTACATTACACTGGAAATCTGTTTGCCTGCATGGTGTCATGTAGGCAGGGAATTGATAAGATTGCTCCTGCATGCAGGGAACTGCGTTTCTAGCAGCTCCCAGTCTGCAGGGAGCCGGCGAAGACCACAGGTCTTTGAGGCTCCCCCCGCTTTCCCATAGCACACTGGGTGCCCTGGGCTCCCGAGCACCCAGACCTAGGTTGGGGGTGGGGCGATGGGGGATCCGCAGCCCCTCTTCACCAATATGTTTTGGCCTGACCCCGGGGGATGGGGTTCCTGGCCTCAAAATCGGCCAGTAGATTGGGCCATGCAGCCGTCTTCCCCCATTAAGTCATGGCCAGGACCGGGGGTCCCCAGGGCCGTTCTGGCCCTGATGTTCATTTAACAGAAATTGAACCTCAACAGGAAGCACTTACAAATATAAATATATCAAGTGCCCCAGGTGAAGTTCCAATACTGTAAAGGACAAATGTTTCTAACTTGTGGGACGGCAAAGCAAGTGTGTTTTCTCTGCAAATCCATATTGGAAGACAATCTGAAATGCTTTGTGGAGGTGAATGCATCATTGACCTATTGGAGGCAACCTGTAGTGACCATGATGAGTGGGTCCGATCATGTCTTTACCTGGTGAGAGCAAAGTCCATGGGTCTCCCTATAAATTGCTCTAAGTATTCCAATGTACAAATCACTTGGGAGCTTCACCGTTTGCCCCCGCCCACCTCCATAATATGCAAAAGTCTTCCTACTTTTGCCAGGATGATGTTCAGATTACTTAGCGGTCCCCCAGCTCTTTTTCTGTCGATTTTGGGGAGTCGTTTTTGATGCTGAGGAATGGGAGGACATCTCTACCAAACAAAGATGCACTTGCTTCATATTATTAAGAAGAAAGACCTTTGTTTGGTGGAGATTTACTTCTTTGTAGTCTTGTTGTCTTCTCTATAGGTGGATTTATGCTATCATACATTTCTGGATAATGACACAACAAGAACAATCACATTGCTAAAATGTACACAAGGTCACTGGTGACATTTCCTTGTGCTCCATTGCGAAGCTGTAGTGGACATTTACACAAGGAGGTAGCACTTAGTAATTAATCAGTAGAAATTACTCCACTTGGGAAGATATTCTGTGCAGATCTGTGGAGTCTTGTTGGATTATGTTGCAGGTGTGATTCCTTTGTGGCCCAGTCACTTTCACAGCTACTGAAAACCCACACAGAAATGTGGACTCTCACTCAGGCACTCACACACCCAGTGAAAGACCCATTCAGACACGGTCACACACACATGCACCCACGACACTCATGCACCCACTCAGACACTCGTGCACCCGCTCACACACTCGTGCACCCGCTCACACACTCGTGCACCCGCTCACACACTCGTGCACCCGCTCACACACTCGTGCACCCGCTCACACACTCGTGCACCCGCTCACACACTCGTGCACCCGCTCACACACTCGTGCACCCGCTCACACACTCGTGCACCCGCTCACACACTCGTGCACCCGCTCACACACTCGTGCACCCGCTCACACACTCGCGCACCCGCTCACACACTCGCGCACCCGCTCACACACTCGCGCACCCGCTCACACACTCGCGCACCCGCTCAGAGACTCGCGCACCCGCTCAGAGACTCGCGCACCCGCTCAGAGACTCGCGCACCCGCTCAGAGACTCGCGCACCCGCTCAGAGACTCGCGCACCCGCTCAGAGACTCGCGCACCCGCTCAGAGACTCGCGCACCCGCTCAGAGACTCGCGCACCCGCTCTGAGACTCGCGCACCCTCTCTGAGACTCGCGCACCCTCTCTGAGACTCGCGCACCCGCTCAGAGACTCGCGCACCCTCTCTGAGACTCGCGCACCCACTCTGAGACTCGCGCACCCACTCTGAGACTCGCGCACCCACTCTGAGACTCGCGCACCCACTCTGAGACTCGCGCACCCACTCTGAGACTCGCGCACCCACTCTGAGACTCGCGCACCCACTCTGAGACTCGCGCACCCACTCTGAGACTCGCGCACCCACTCTGAGACTCGCGCACCCACTCTGAGACTCGCGCACCCACTCTGAGACTCGCGCACCCACTCTGAGACTCGCGCACCCACTCTGAGACTCGCGCACCCACTCTGAGACTCGCGCACCCACTCTGAGACTCGCGCACCCACTCTGAGACTCGCGCACCCACTCTGAGACTCGCGCACCCACTCTGAGACTCACTCAGACGCACTCGGGCATTCATGCACCCACTGACAAACACTCAGACACTCGTGCACCCACTCACAGACCCACTCAGACACTCGTGCACCCACTCACAGACACACTTACACACCCACTCAGACACACTCTATCACAGACCCATTCTATCACAGACCCATTCAGACACTCGTGCACTCACTCTCAAAGTTTACAGGTTACTGTTAGGAAATAAAAGTTGAACAAGCATTGGCATAGCCAATAGGTCTCGCTTTTGGGACCTTATAAGTGTTTAGCCATGCTACAACAGTTGATGCTGTTGCACAAAGAATATTGTGCTGCATAACTAAATACTTATAAGGTCCCAAAAATGAGACCTATTGGCTATGCCAATGCTTGTTAAGATAAGGGATTGGTAGCTTGAACTTTGACCTTTTAGTACAGAAAATTTCTATTCTCCATGACTATGGAAGTGCCTTCCCAGTGTGTTCTTGTGATTTGAGAGTCTGCCATTTATTGCAGTATTACCCTTTTACCTGTGTTTGGTACTCTTTTGTAACATGCACACGTCACTTTTCTCTTGTAACACACTGTTTGCCACCTCTTACATTTTGTTTTCTTTCGATACTTGCACAAGTGCCACCATTGCCTACGTAACGTTTGTTCTTGTGTTTGAGTGTCCACCATTTATTTCAGTATTATACCTCTACTTGTACTTTGTACGCTTTTGTAACCTGCACACGTCACTTTTTCCTCCTGTAATGCACCGTTTGCTACCTCTTGTATTTTGTTTGCTCACGATTGTCACTTTTGCCTCATGTAATGTAACTTTTGCTTTTGTAATTTGTTCACTTGTAATGTTCTCATGTATCAGTTCTGTTCCTATTGTGAAGCGCTCTGACACCTTCCGGTAAAGTTCGTGCTATAAAAAAACACATAAATAAATCAATAAAAATTAGAAGTTGGTGAGGGAAATGTGGGTGTTTAATACGGGCTGAGAGGTATACTGGCGGCAAGCAATTTTTATATACTGGTGACTGAGAGTCTTAAAGTTTTAGAAAAAGCAATATCATCCATGCTCTGTTTGGCATGTTTGATGCTTGATTAGAGTGGTGTGATGGGTGGCAGGTTTCCTTCACTGACTAGTGCTAAGATGGTGCCCCTGCTATACAAGCATTTGCAATGCAATAGGTCTTGCACTTAGGCGACTTTAAGCTATTGGCATTGTAAATGACAATACCTTTTATTTATGTTTTAAAAACGAAAACAAAAATAAAAGGCATTGTCATTTGCAATGTCAAAAGCTCAAACTAGCGTAAATGCAAGACCTATTGCATTGCAAATGATTGTTCAGCTAGTATTGTACTGTTCTAGTTTTATATTGTTTGCAGAATGTGTTTTTTAATTGGATATTTTAACTATGGATATATTTTAGGGCCAGATTCGACCGAAAAAAGTTTCACTGACTGGCTGGATTTTAATGCAGCTGGCAGAGAGTTTGGCCTATGGAACACCATGATTCATATCAGGTGCATCCTATTCTTCCACACTTCAAAGCCTTGATACTCCACAGCATGTCAACTACTAAACAAGCTCTTGCCATTGCTGTGGGGAGGGGAAAGGAGAAATGCGAGTCACGGCCGCCAGGCCGTGAAGTGTGAAGCAGATCCCTTTGAAGCTTTCGGAGGCAGGAGCAAATGGTAAGGGGAGGAGAAATGCTGCTGGTGGCAATCCTCTACAAAAGCACGAAACACTGAGGGAATATGTAGGTGGAAGGCCAGCAGGAGGGCCCAGGTAAAAATAAAAAATAAAAACTGCAATGAAATGTAAATGAATCCTCCAAAGCAAACATCTGAAGTGCACGGTTAATTCAAATGCCTCACAGGGCTTCAATTTGTTTAAAAGGAAGCAACGTGATATTAACAATCACACAATCCAACTTAACCTGAATCTTCCTTAATGTCACCGAATTCGAATGTTTTTCCAGGGCTGCTCTCACGGGCAGTAAAAAAACAGTTTTGTGTCACCATAGCTCCGAGTCCTTTACTGATGACTGGGGAGGGGGCGGGGGGAGTGGGGGCGCAGTGGGAGGTGGACAAGCCTCAGTTCGCAGCCATTTGACTGCATAGATGGCGTCATGCATTACAGTGTTGAGTTTAGAAACCAGTCTGTTCGGTTGTCCTTAAATGAAGTATGTTGTAGCCGCTTCCATGTGCCATGACAGGCAGCTGCCGTCCATCCTCAGATACTACACAGCACAGTAACATTATGCAAGCAGGTTGGTGTACGTGATTTCAGGACCACCTAACTTGCACCAATACAGCATTTCACTTCTGACGTTGTTTTGTTCATAGCAATCCTCTACAAAAGCACGAAACACGGAGGGAATATGTAGGTGGAAGGCCAGCAGGAGGGCCCAGGGAAAGAAAGTATAAGAGCTCGCCATGGGCAGCTGGAAGATGCAGCTGAGGCAGAGCTGTGCCTTGGAGGACCTGCAGCCCCTCTTCATGCCACTACTGAAGACGAGATGTAGAAAATGGTGTTGCTCTTTCACGACTGGGAGCAAAATCCCTATCCCCCTAGCTGCCTTTCGATCAATGCAGAAATCAGAAGCTTTGGGAGTCTCCGGAATGTTTGGAACGGAGGGTGGAGGGACAGCAGAGAGAGTGGGGTGAAGGAGCGAGGGGAGAGAGATGGCAAGGAAAGCAAAACCAGCGCTACCTTGCTGAAAGGGCACCTCCCTCGCTGATAAAAAGACGTTTTCTGTGTAAAAATGTATTATATGCGTAACCTATTTACAAAGGCATATCCACATGATGTATTTTTTGCGGAAGTTTATCAGTTTGTTTCAGCCAGCACATTATCTGCCTCCCGTAAGTAGCGGAGCTGCTGCACCGATCAAAAGCAAGTCTTGCGTTTTTGAAGAACAAGCATTAAAGAAATAGGGTATTAAAAAAAAGGTTGGCGAGCTGCAGAAAATAAAAGAAAGGTGCGCAACTCCCATTTGCAGAGTGAGGGAGGAGGTCATATAGGGCAGCAAATGCTGTGAGGAGTGTAAACTAAACTCCAGCAGTTTACCGAAAGATGATATATGGGCGCACTTTTAGATTAACACTTGTGCACAGTGAGCAATGGCGGCCGCAGCCCCCTCTCGCCTCACTTTAATTGAATTTTAAAAATGGACTGTGTGCCCGTGTTGTCAATCTAAAAAAGGGCATTTTTCGGAGGTGTGCAGGTAATTAAAGTAAGCACAATAAACAAGAAGTGGGCAAAGAGGTGTCACCCGGGGTAACGGGTAGAGGAAGGAAGAAGAGGGAACGTGGAGGGAAAGTGAATGCAGCTGGCTGGGGAGGGGGAGGAGAAATCTGAGTAAGGCTGTGTGCGGGGAGAGAGAGGGGAGGTGCTGGAGCTGGGGAACAGATGGCCATGAAAGTTTATGGCCCAAAAGCGCGTGCCTGTGGCCACGTAAACTCGAAGAAAACCGCACCGAAAAAGCCATAGTTTGACGAGTATTTTGACCACTAGAAATCTCTCCATTTTCCATTCCTGCGGAATAGAAAAGGCGAGACCTAAAAAGCTGAAAAATTCACTGGAGAAAAAAGATTACAGGGATGTTCTAGTTTGAGCTTAGATTTCACTCATACAAAACCATTGAAATTCAGCAGTTAGTTACCCGAGCTAACTAGAACTTACGCCCCGGCAATGCATGACCTCACATTTACATCACTCATGACATGGTCAGTGACATCACTCATGGCATCCCGCTTGGAAAGAGGTGCAAATCCAGTTCCCGACTCCGTGGATACGGTCCCCACAGTCGAAGCAACTCCTCTTTTCTTTAATCCTGCCTGCTTGCTTCTGGTTTTTGTAGGTTCTGATTTACTCAGTAGTTATCATTTGTGAATTCAGCCCCCAGATTTCCGTCTCTACTAACACTTCATTTCAGTGCCCATTGTTTAGATGCGACACTGACAAACTCAGTTCAGAGTGGCAAAAACTTGAATATCATTAACGAGTGCTCAAAATCCCACATCCACTTGTAGGAGGGAGTGTGATCCTTTCAGGGACACAACTCCAGTCATAATATTATTTCGAATACATGGCAAGGGAGGTTGCGAAGCCGCTGTGCTGAGTCCCTGTGCTCTGCCAGAGCTCCCACCTCGTTTATGAAAAATCTATTAATTATTTTTTTCACAAAGCACTCCTAAAAGTCGCGAGGGCCAAGGGTGAGGTGAAAATGGGAAGCAGGATAGTGTCCCAAGTTATAACAGTGCTTATAGAGGAAAGGGGTTCACAGCCATAAAAGTTGTTTTGAGAGCAAGACATAAAAAATTCCAAAGTTGCAGTTAATCTGAAGTTAGTGCTAGGAGATAAGCAAATTTCTGATCAGAGCCATTGGCTGTACTGGAGTGAATTGAAAAGTTTATTTTACATTTTTTTTTGTTATTAACCTTCGAAACCCTGCAGGTTTTTTGCTGTTCTGGGAAATGTTCTGGTCTCTTTTGATCAGCCCCGGTTCCACCATGATTGCCTCCCTAGAGCTGCTGATTGATCAGGAAAAGGGATGTGCGTGTGTTTGTGTGGAGGGGGACAGCCCCCAGTGGCCAAACGCTGCGCTGCAGCTCAGGCGGCTTTACCAGCAGCACTGTGGGCTTCACAAAGATAAAGGGGAAAGAGGAAGCAGATGGCATGATGTCTTCATGCACGGCTTCGAGTCTCAATCCATGCACAGCGTTTACCTTGCGGGAGCGAGTGCAATAATTGCAAACAGATGGCGCCGCTGACCGCTCCTGCAAGGTAAATAGCACACATGCACGAGGGCTCATTGGGAACAGTGCAGTACATGCACGAGTTTCCCAAAAAGCCCTCAGCGATTTCAAGAAGTCATCTAAGCAGAACTGTGGCTGCTCAAAAGGACTCCGGCTGATACATGTAACACGCTGGAAAGACCTGCCGTATGAGCCCTGGATCGGTGTCAGACGGGCAGGGTATGCTCAGACGTGAGTCCCTTGCTCACTTTGCCACTGGATTCAAGCAAGCCGGTCTGAAGACGGCTGGAATGCCAGAAACCGGTCCTCGGAAGCTTGTTTCCGGTCCAGGGAAGACATGGCTTGGCAGTTCGGGCTGGACTGTTACCATGAGGCACAGGGTCAGACTGATTTGCATATAGCCATGTCAGAACTGGGGTGGCAGAGTGGGCTAAAGAACGGTGATGGATTAAACCCAGATCTTTTGACTGGATGTGAGTGTTTGATTCAGATGCTCCGTCCATCACCACCCCCTTTTGTACCGTCAGTGTCAGACGGGGCCTTGAGAGCTGCTCTTCTTTCATGTCAGTGGCTTTTCCCGGGGGTCCGATGTACAATTGTCTGTGACTCCGAGTTGACTCCCTTTCCCGTTGTGTGCGAGGGGACAGCGCTGCAAGGTATGTTCCAGCTATGAAAACGGGACGTTATTTTTTCTGTACTGCTTTGTACACCACTTTGCTAGGCCTATTTAGGTCTAATGCCCTTTAAAAGCGAAGCAGTGCCTCCCCCTGAAAGTTAAATCGAGTGCGCCACACTTTCCTAGGCTTAAGCAAAATGTGAGTGACAGTCAAACAGACGCATAGTTGATGAGGGTCAACCAAAAACTACAAAATGTACATATAAATGTATTTTTTTTATTCATGAATATTTTTTATTGCACTACGCTTGCAAAACAACTTAAACTGTCACTAGGCAAGAACTGGGGAAAAAAAATCTACTTCATTCTACACATTTTGCATTTCAGGCTTGCAGTTTCACATGGAAGCACCATTCTGATTGAGCAACCAGGGTGAGAATCAACTGCACGACTTCAGTGACCCATATAGTTTGAGTGATTGCCCTGGGATTCTGCATTTTTTGTTTGGTAGAACCAGGTTTTTAATTCCTTCCTGAATTCCGGGTGATCTTTTGTATTTCTTGTCTAGTGAATCACCATAACAGATACCCCGTGCCATTAATGCATTGCCCCCGCTTTATTACAAGTTAACATCTTGGAGTCTAGTAGAAGCGATTGAAGACCTGAATTGTGAAGAATTGTGCTCTGGATGTCCCTTCTAGCATGCAGGACCCAGTACCATCTCCAAGAGAGGTGGGGGGATGAAACGAGCGCCATGTTAGGAGAATAAACCTATTTCCTGACTTCGTCTATGGTTAAAAAAGACTCAGTGCAGTTTAAAATCAATTAACTAGACAAACTAATATCATAAAAGATGGGTAGTAGTGTTCTCTAGATAGGGAAACGTCCGCACATTTGTTGACCTCCCTATATTGAGTGGTACAATATATACGTGGAATTAATGTATAACATAATCAAAGTTAGAGGATGGGTGCTCAATTAGCCCTAACACCCACTACCCGGCGGTGTTAGTTGCACACAAAGTGTGCATAAGACAAAAACTCAGAAGGAAGGGCTCGGACAGCACGCCTGTAGTCACTATTAAGTCCGCCACGCCAACCCAAATAGAAATAGCATCAGTAACCATAATATTCATCAAAATATAAGGATCCAAGGCATGTAGTAGTCTTGATAATCTTTATTCCAAAATAATTTCTTTAAAACTTCCCAGCACACGACTTGCCGACACGTGTTTCGTCTTACAAAAAGTATTTTTCAAGGCAATAATGACAGTTCACTGTCCTGCAGTCTGACACCGTAGGCGAATAGGTTGGTCCCAAGTATGGACTCACATTCACATATAGCCACCCTGTGAGCATACGATATTATAAAGCGATCAATCATGAGCCATTGGAATGTTATTCAATGAGGAAATTGTTGTGTTTTACATGTTCCAATTAAAAATTCAGAGCCAGTAGCGTCACCAAGAAAAACAATTGATGCTATTTCTATTTGGGTTGGCGTGGGTGATACTTATACCCATTGATTGTAACATATATTTGCTGACTTAATAGTGACTACAGGTGTACTGTCCGAGCCCTTCCTTCTGTGTTTTTAACTAGACAAACTAGACGCCTCATCTGCAAATAAGAGTTGCCCTGTGCTATATACACAAAGTATCTCTAGAAAGCGAGATTTACATATTGCATGTATCTCCCTGACAGGAATTTTCCGCCCGAGAGACCCCAGCACGTGATGGTTTGGTTGACACAAAGAAACACACGCTCAGTCAGCTGTGGCTCTTGAGTTTGCTCTCGGACAACAAATGTTATTATAGTTGTCCTAAACCAGTTTGACTGGTCTGTGTGACTGGACAACTTTTGTACCTTTCACCTGGTGGCACTGTCACTGGCATGTTGATTTTAGAGTAACTCGCTTGTTTTATTTCCCTTGACTGAGCTTTTGTTGACAGAGGTTCAGTTCGGTCTTAAAGGGCTGGTGATTCAATTCTTAACAGACTCGGCATGTTTGGAATCGCTCATTTCAGATTGCAATTTAATCGCTTCGCTCGTTATAAATGGACGTTCCAGCTCTTAGGTTTGCTTAGCTCTGGCGAGTGAGCATGCTGGTGTCGGAGAAAGTGACATGACCTTTAACATTACATCACAGGCAGTGATGTTAGTAAAATGATCAAAATAAATGTGAAATGAATAAAATGGTACAAAGAAACTCCCTATCATGGGCATGCAAATGAAATTTGCAGTGAATGGGTAACAAGTGCACATGTACAAATGCAAATGCTACATGAATAACATTTATTTTCACAAAACAGTGGAACGTGTTGCCTTCCATCAGCCTCAACAGTCTGGAGTTGCTCTGTCAACAGCAGAAGCCTGAGCACAGCCACATTTGGACGTTTGAATTCAGCCCTTCATGCCAGGGGAGAGACTCAGCCTGGTGTAAAAAAAAAAAAAGCATTGGCATAGCCAATAGGTCTTGCCTTTGGCACCTTATAAGTGGTTAGCCATGCAACACCTGATGTTGTTGCACCAAGGATCTTGTGCTGGATAACTAAACACTTATGAGGTCCCAAAGGCGAGACCTATTGGCTATGCCAGTGCTTGTTGATACATACCACCATCCAGTGTCACTGGAAAATCTGCATTCAAATATCCTGAAAAAGAGCAGGCCCAACATGTCAGACCTCCATTTTCACTTCATTTTTTCCTAGACAAAGCCAGCACATTCCCCAAGTTCATACAAATCTATGAGTTGTGAAAACCAGAACCTTATCAAATGGATCAAATGAACGTCTAACATCCACATTACGAGCATGTAGATTGTAACAGTAACAGTAGGCAGAAAGGTGATATTTATGGCAGCATGTTTATTTTTTGCACCCCTTGGGTAATAAGTACAAAAGATAGACTCTCTTTGCATGTTTCTACACATTTCACTACAGTGCAATATTAAAACAAATCTGATATTAAACTGATTCTAATATATTTTCGTAACAAAAATTGAACTGCTTTTTGGTATATTTAATTTTACACTAAAGATTCTACATGTATTCCTCATACTTGTAAATATGTGGCCTCTCATTTGAAAGAGCATCGCATCAAGGATTTAAGTGGTTTGTGGGAAAAGCGATGGTGTGACTGTGTATTATGCAGAATAAAGTATCCCTACCATACTTTATAGGTAGATTACAAGTCACTTTGCCGTTAAATAACCTTGTATGTGAATTCTGTCCTCAGCATCGATATGATTAAGGAACTCCTCAGTGACTTGCAATATCCCTATAGTGTATGTCAGGAGGTACTTTATCCCATATATAGGCCCTTCACTGGGACCAGACAGAAAAATGATTTAACTGAGCAATAACAGTCGACAACAATACTGTACTAAAATTAAACAGTTCCAGAAGCAGCGGTCTTGTTTCACCAAAGAAATTCCAATTGCAGATTGACGCCACCCACTCATTGAAACACCGTTTCGTCACATGAAGTGTCATCACAACATATTAGAGATGCATGTCTACCACATGTAATACTCCAATGAGGTAGAAAGACCCGGTTCACCCCTAAGACTAGGCAACAGAAAGAACCAGATTCAAAAGGAAAAGATTGTTTGTACTCATTCATATACCCCCCCCCCCCCCCGGTACTGAAAACTTGGAGCTGCAGAGCAATAAAAAAAAGAAACAAATCTGTAATAATACAGACAACCAGATACTAACTTAGATGAAGCCAAACACACACTTTCTTTTAAAAGATCACAAGTCAGGTTAAATCCTGGGGCGTTTAAAGCATACATGACACTTTCTTCCCCCTCAACATCGCTTAATGATGCCCAGCCGAAGGACACTGCCAGCACTGTAAAACCTTGCCTGCAGCAGCACTTAAAAAAGAAATACAAAAGTTACAAAATAAATTGCACTTCTGTAAAACTGACTCTTATTCTAAAAAAATAAAAAAGCCAAGTCATTCTCATGCCACAACCAGTGCTTAAATAACAATAAGGTGCTTAACACCCAAGTACGCTCTGGGTATACACCACTTTTCTTCCAGCTGTGTTCAGTGCTGCATCCGCACTCTTGTAGTCATAACAATGTTCACGTTTAAGGTTCTGTCTACTGCACGTACTCGAGATCAAAGAAACTTCAGATAACCTCAATCGCCAGGGGTGCTGCAATACCGGCAAACAGCTGTCCACCAAAAGCAGCACATCCCAACACTCCCAAATCAGGCAGAGATTCCCATATAGAAGTCTTACCTCCCGGATTCCGAACGTGCTGAAAAAAATCCAATTGGTTTTGCCTTTCTGCATTACTGCAGACTCTAACAACTTCAGTAAGTGAAGCTAAGAGGATATAATCGTAAAGCTAGTTTTAATATGATTGACAGGAGACTGGAAAGTATAAGACAGCCTTAGTTTCCATGTATCCAACAATTGGTTAGAAAAGCGACCTGCCCCTAGCAAAGACGTCCCGTGTTGTCATCCACGATTCTGGTAAATGTAAATGTAAATGTAGTTGAGCTTATATAGCGCACAGCTACCCGCAGTGGGTTTCCCGGCGCTTGCTTAGGGAACCCGTCCTGATATTCCCCTGTGAGATAGCAGGGTATCCACAAGGTGAAAGTCAGGCATCCCGCCGCGAGGGGCCGGTGTGGAGATTAAGCAAGCTATTGCCCAGAGTCGCAGAGTGTGAACCCGTGAGTCGAGGAGGCACCGGGGCGAGAATTATCGAGTCCGTGGAATTTTTAGCCCAAGACCCGCCGAGGCGGGGAATTGAACCCTGGTCCAGGACCGATCTCAGCTTCCGGGTCTGCTGCCTCTAACCCCTGAGCCACACTTCTCCACAGCGATAGTGAACTCCTTTCATCCCACTTTTTGCTTATAATTTAGTCAGTCGCTTGTTGAAGTTTTTTGGACAACTTTAAATAAAAACTTGGTGCTAGTAATCCAATAACAGGAGAGCTCTAAATGCTCTTGACCAATCATTGGCCAAGAGCATACAAAGGGGCAGATACTCTTGTTTAATAAGCACTGTGATTACGAGAAGGACATCCTAAATAAATAAGGTCAACAAAACAAACCAGCAAGACGAATAAAGCGCTCCAATACCTTTGGGTCGAGTTTGCGCTATATAAATCTGCAAAAATGAAACTGGCATGAGAAACGAAAGTAAAGTCTCGTAAAGGAGCAGGATGTGAGCCCGCGAGGGATTCCTGAATCCAAGTTCTGCTTGTAGTTTGCGTCAGTGGTGCATTGCATGTCCTTGTGTTTTGTAATTTTTGTTAACCAAGTACTGTCCTGGGAAGCGCTTGCTGAAAATACACAGCCCGCGAGTGAGAGAGGGGGAGCAGGAGGTGAGCCCACTAGTGGCGAGCATGCTTAGGAGAGCAGTCTGCTCATTTTCAAGCACTGCACTTGTGGCGCGCCGCTGCTTGCTCCCGCAAGGTGGATTGAGTGTGTGCTTGAAAATGAGTAGACCGATGGCTAAAGGCCCTCCTAGAGCAGCCCATGCACGCTGCTTAGCCGAGACCTAAAAGAAAAAAAAATCCCCAACTCTAAATGTGAGGCTCGCTCATTATGAGTCAGACTGGAGGTGACTCCAATTGCTCCCAAAAACGGGATAAAGTAGTATTTACTTTGCCCAGCTTTATTTTCTTGTGTTCACTTGACTTCTCTCTTTAAAAACCTAATAAATGTGGGCCAGCTGCTACACTTTGGAATGTAAGTGCTTCTAACAGTTGGGTGAGTCAAAACATCGAAGGATTAGGCTGCGCTGTAGGGTTAATCAGAGAGATGAGCATGACTAGTTTTTTTTAAATGTTAATCAAGACTTTGGTGGATTTAGTCGTGTTACCTTTAGAAGGATAGACTAGGTAAGCCAATATATTTACAAGTCACTGAAACAATGGCTGTCAAGAGGCCCTGGCACACTTGATTAGTCAGGGGCTTGCTGTTGTGTTTTCACTATTAGTGGTATGGCTTAGAGATCCCTGCATGTGTGGTTTGATGAAAAGTTCTGACTGGCTGAAGATGAAACCAAGAACTTGGGCTTCTAAGCAGATATGAAAATATGGTTGTCAAAGCAAAGTTTAGCACAGCAGTTCAAATAATAGAGTCGGGTCTGGTGGCTCAGTGACTAATGTGTCCATTGCAGGGGCCTGTGTTCAACCTCATGGTCACAGGTTCAAATCCTGGCGGGTCCACTCAGCCTTTCATCCACCTGAGGTCGTTAAAATGAGTACCATTGAGTTGGGTAGCAATAAATATCTGTTATCCAGTGCCAAGACACCTACGAGTAATCGTGCACTTTACAAATACACCTGTTATGTAACAGTTTGTGTTGCAGGTTGAATCCAACTTGGGAGATACTGTGAATATTAAAGATGTCTTGTTTATTGTAGTGTCATTTATAAAATGCTTGCACATCATATCTTTCTTGATGCTGGTGAACAAAAGAAATAACTAGCACTGAATAAGAAAGCTTAACGTGCTTGAGAAGATCTGAATATACTGCGACAAGCGATCGAGCAGAAATTGTCCGGATAAGCAGGGTCAGTGTTTCACAGTGCAGACCGTGAAGCAGCAGCCACCTAGTATGTATTCAGCTGATGAATCTGGGAAGTGAGGGTGTAGCTGAAGAAGAATATAGTACTCTTAAAGATATGTATCTCTTCATCTTGCTTACTGATACCCCCATCATTCAGAGCCCTGTGAACAGTAGAGTTCTAATTTGGACCTGTTCCTGATGGGTAACCAGTGTAGTTCCTGAGATGAGGGCAGGGATGGCAACAACTAGGGCATTGAGTACCAGTCTGGTGGCAGCATGCTGGATGACTTGAATTCAATGACGGGGGCCCGTTCAGGAGGCCTTCATATAAAGAGCTGAAATAATCGCGCCAAGATCCGAATATTGCTGAAATGGACCCTCTTTGACTGTTTTCGTTGAGGTACGGAAGGATTTTCTTCATGGTTACTGGTGATATAAACCGGCAGATATCAATGAGGATAAACGTCTCGCAAGTGAGAGTTTATCGTCCGTCTTAATTCGGAGGCTCTCTACCGTCCTTACTATGCTGATAGGCAGTCCACTTAGTTAGCCAATAAAATTCAATTCCGAGGTTGGATCGTCAATGGCCCATTCCACTGTTTTTTCTGGGTTAAGCTTAACATAATTACTGGTTATTCATTCCCAAACGAATATCGTACTTTGATTAGAGCGTTGAAGGGGGGCAGGCTGACAACCTTTGAGCAGTTGTGCCTGAAGGATGTAAGCCATTTCAAAGCAGAGTTCTTTGACTACAGCAAGGAGTCTTCTGATAAATATGTTCTGGTGTTGAATGTCACAGGCATGTGGGATGACACAAATCTGTTTAAATTATTGCTGTTTCCTTTAGTTTGAAGTCATAACATATGGCCAAAAGAGCCTATTCTGTACTAAGTGAACGGTGAAAGTCTGCTTTGTGCAGGCCTCCGTGAATGTGTTGATGACCTTTGTTTGCTCAGTTCCTTGTCCGCATGAATTTCTATCTTACCAGCTGCCAGCAAAATGGGATATTTGGTGCAGGATTGCCATTATTTTGAAATCATAAAAAAGATTTTTTAGACTGGGGTAATGGTTGCCACTTTTAAAGCACAGGAGCAATATTCTGTTCTAGGCATTCATTATAAGGATTTCTTTCATTGGTTTACATATGTTGTTCAACTGCTTAACAAGGTGTATTGGGCAAGGTTCCGTAGAGGCTCCAGATTTTAGTTTAGTTAACACCACCTGTGGGTCTTCAAATGTTAATGGACTAAAGGATGAGAGGAAGGAAGTAACGGGCCTGTTCCCCCCTAAAAGCAGGAGGAAAAGTTTCAGTTCAGATTTCCTGTCTCACCTGTTTGTTTTTATTGTTGAAAGAAGCATTGAGCACATTCCATAAGACTTGAGACTTGAGGCGGTATGACAACAGGCCATGGTCATTGAGAGCTCTCTTGTTATTTGCAAAATAATTCTCTGGTGGTTTTGTAAGTACTTATCTTCTCAGAATAAAACTTTTGCTTGGTTGTTCGTATAGTGCCTCTATATTGAGCCCTGGCCTTTTTTTAAAAGACTATGGAAGGCTTATTGTGATTGCATCTCCCTTGTCAATCTAACTACCTTAATCTCGTTTTGACACGTTCCACCTCAGTACAGACCCAGGACGCAAAATGCCTGTTTGTTGCAATTACATTAATCTGATGGAGACTTCTAGCAGCAAATTCCTTACCTTTTTGTATTTCCCTAGGCATCGGACTGGATCTGGAAGATTTTTAGCGAGCAGTATTCCTGCACACCGGTAGGTGGTGTCGATTTGGCTCCATGCCCGGCATCATCCAAGCTTGAAGTGACGTATCAATACCTATATAGGCGCCACCGATGCATTCTGACGTCAGTTCTTTTATTTCCACGCCAGCCAGTGCTGATTGGAGAGAGGAGCTACCCCTCAGTCTGTTTTTGACTGAACTATTTCGACTTTTTGTTTTGTCCTTTATGAGGGTTTACCTCCTGGTGTGTCTAGATGTCATTGCGCAAGACTGATTCAAGCCATGTGCAGCTTGTCACCGGCCGTTGTAGTGATGGACTCGCACCTTGTTCGTCTGTGCTATTTGGAGTGCGACCACAAACTAAAGTCATGCTCCGATTGTCTGGCCAGGCATCCAAAGGCTTGCGGGAGCGTTCCTAAAGCTCATGGTGCGCCAGCATGCGACCGCTGAAGTTGAGGTTCCAGTCGAGGGAAGTGCCCAGAACCGGCCCAGAGCCCGAAATCTACATCATCCCATTCCAAGTCCTCGGGTCACTTGGGTAAGCCAAGTTACAAGTAAGACGTTGTCCAAGCGTTCTTTGACTTATCCTCATTCGTAAGACGATGCTACAAGGTAGCATCTGCATTCTAGACTGTATTTCTCCAGAACCTGTGCCTGGGCTGACTCTGCACTTCCCCGACTTTCCGACTAGCTGAAGGAGTTCTATGAGGCCATGTACCTCATATTTGGGTGGCCCAACCCCTCCGATGCTCATTCAGGCCCCATGGGGTCAGAGGGGGGAGGGGCCCATCTGGTTCCTGCTCTGGCTCTAGTGGGCCTCCAAGGATCCATTCCTGGATCTAGACCGATTCTGATCCTACCACCTTGACCTTCCACCGGCACCAGTCTCGATGCCGATGCTCCTGATGCCGCCGGAGCTCACTAGAGGCATCATCCCCATTGTCATCCTCGACTCCAACCCAGAGCCCAAGGGGCGTCGCATGACACCGACAGTAGCCTTTTCTCCTACATCGGAGCATGAGCCCTATTCTCTTGGGCTAGGCCTCAGGGAAGAATGGAGGGGGGTGCTGGACCTTTTAGAATACCAACCGCATGAGGAAGAATAAAATATGGAGTGGTGTAAGAAACTAGGTGAAGCCAGTGGCCTGGATACGTCTCCAGATGCTGGATTTTGCTTTCTCCCCCTACCGTGGCTATGGAGGAGGGAGCTTCCTTTGCAGTGGTGGACTGGAAAGCGGCTGAGGTCCTTGACCTTCAGCTACCCTTGGTTGCAGTCAAGATTAACATCTTGACAGTGGTGCTGCAACTGTGAGTCCCCACGTCCGAACCCTAACTCCCGTTCATTGACGCCCTCACTGATGTCCTTTTGGGTGCCTGGACAAAATCCAACACGGGCTAATGTGAATAAGTTTGATTTCCGTCCGCCATCGCCCCACAAATGTGGACCCAAACTTCCTCATGCAGCACCCTACCCTTGAGAGCCTGGTGGTCCAAGCCTCAACTTCTCAAGGCGCTTTCCTTACCGCTCCCCTCCTGAATAGGGAATCTAAGAGGCTGGATTCATTTGGGAAGATGATGTTCTCTTCCGCAATCCTGGCATTGTGGTCCGTAAACACTGCATGCCTTTTGGACCGTTATTCCCACACTCTTTGGGATATGGTTACGCAAGTGCTTCCACAAGTCCCGGATGAGGCCTGGGCATACTTTCCCAAGCGGTCATCGATGGGAGGGAAGCAGTTCACAATTTAATGCTGACCTACTCGCTAGGTAGAGCGGTTTCCAGGACAGTGTCCCTTAGGTGCCATGCCTGGCTGAAGGAAGACTGGCTTTTTGGGCGATGTCCAAGCTTCCCTTATGAACATGCCCTTTGATGGTACCCGTCTCTTCGGAGGCGAGGTGGATTTGGCGCTCAATTGCTTCAATGACTCTTGAGCTACAGCCAGTTCCTTTTGGCCTCGCTGCACCCCCCTCAATCTGCCTTTCTCTCCTTTCATGGGACCGGAAGGGGCTTCCAGCAACACCAATCCCCAGAAAAGGAGCAACTCCACTGCCTGAACCCAAAAAGGACATTGTCATCTACCTTGATCATACACAAGAGTCCGCGGGCCCAGCCCACACTGAAGATCGGAGCACCCTCTCATTCCTACATGATATCTGTCCTTTCTCTCACCCACAATAGAGCATACTACCATATCAAAGAGCATCACCAGGTTCAGCGACCCACACAAGTGGCCTTATGACTGCATTCACTTACTCTGTGCATGTCCGAAGTTATTAAAAGAAAGAAAGACACTTTGAAAGAAACATATTATTATGAACTTACGAACATGCAGAGAAGCGGTAAAAACCTGGTTAGGTGAGTCTAAGATTCTTCTGATCTGCAGGGGGGGGGGGGGTAACATTTATAAATTTGTATCTAAAGGAATTGGGTCGTGTTCCAGAAGTAAAGCAATCGATCTAAGACACTGTTTTTATGATGAAGATGGATTTTATGATGAGGACGATTGTAAGGGTTGCAGCACTTTATGGACAACATAATCTGGTCTTGATTTTATTGAGTGTAGAACAATGATCAAAGATTTTTACTAATGTTTTTCATAGGATGCTTTAAATAATGTAAATTAAATTGTATGGTGTAATTGTTTAAAAGGACCGAACATTTGAATAAATTTGACTTTGACATTAACTTACTCTCTTTGTGGAGAGTGACTCCTACACTAATGAGGAAATGAGGAATTGTTCCCTCTTCAACAACCTAATGGCCCCCTTCCCCCCCCCCCCCCCCCCCAATCAGTCATTATGCTGCTTCCTTGCCACTCTACAGAATTCTCTGTGGCCCCATTTCCTTGGTTTCTATTTCTTTCTCCTTATTCTTTTTCAGTTTTCTGCATCTTCTCTTTGATTTGGCAAAAGAAAGCCTTGGATGTAGAGGTAAATTGGAAACGCTTTGTATTTCAATGTCTGTTTATTCTGGGAGTGTATAGAAGTCCCATTTCTAATGCACATCCAGCCGTTTGGTTTGGCCTAAAACTTTTGCACTGAAATATCTTCTAATGCTGCTGTTTAAAAATATTTTGTATTCAGAAATGTGAACTATATACATTAAAATGAAACTTTAGCTTGCTAAGTTTATTTTCTGAATTGAATGTTCAAAGTGAACACAAACCTTTTCAGAAAGTAAAATATTGTTCCTAAAATTGTTATCACGTATTCTGGATTTACTCATCAGAAACGTTCTATTTATTCTATGTAAACACTTGTTATTTAAGCTCGCCTTCATTATGTAGCTCATTGCTAGCTGTACTGAAGCATCCATTGTACAGATGGTAAAATACCGCATTTCTTGCCACAGACCGCATTTCTTGCTACTTCCCACGAAAATAGGAACCTTACCCAGCATCTTTGCTGCTGCAATGAATATAGAGACTGAACTTCCGATCCTCTGAAGTGATTTCCTGTTTCCGGGGTTGAAGACAGTTGAGAGAGAAATAGGAACAATGGGAGTTTTGTATGACGTGCCGAAAGATAATATCCAAGTTTTACGTTTTTCAGTACAGCTGTGTTCTCTCATACTGGAGCTTTTTATTTTAAGTGAATTAATCATCCTACATTTTATTGTCAACGCATACAAATGTATGGATGTGCTGGCTACTTATTTACTGCAGTGCATTGTAAGATTACTTTTCGAAGCAACAATGCAATCCATATGTCTGGTATGGCGTGCATCTGCTTAAAAGACTCGGATCCTTTGTTTTTAGGGCTCGCGCCTGCATTGCAGTACGCAGCACTGCTCGCGCAGAGCGAGAGTTCTTTTGTCTGGGCTTTTGAAAGCTAACCACACGCTTGTGCGTGTGATCAGGCTTTCGTCCTCAGGCATTGGCTTTCGTCTTTCTTTTTTTTTTTTACAAAGGCACTTGATTGGGCAAGGGCGAGCGCATGTCCTTCCTTTGTAACTCCCATTCCCGACGGTGACTGGCACGCGCAGCAGCGGGTGTTCGCCTCGCACCCTCCCCCCTGCTCATCTGTGGTGCGCGCGCACCACTAGTTTCGTTTTATATCTCTGAGGGTGGTCAGCATTCCCTCCCTCCCCCCTAATTTGCTTTTGCGGTAGTCCATTGTTTGACTACTTTCTCTTGTGATTATATGCACGCCACCTGTTAATAGGACTTTTTTTTTTTACATTCTTATTACTTTAAACTTTAATGGCTATTGTATATGCTTACAAATGTTGCTGGGTTGCCAATGTCAGAGGTGCTGGCTTTGACAGTTCTTGTTAACTCTTGCACTCGGAAGGCAGCATGGATGCTGATTTACAAAAATGCCAGAGGAATACACGTACCTGCAAGTAGATGTGAAGCCTGCATTAACTCGCTCGATGTCATTACACTGGCCGGCGACCAGTGCTGGTGTTATAGTCAAACACAGCAAAGCATGCCTGGACTTGTAGTTTCACATTAAAGTATGGGCCTCAAAGTACCACAATGCTCATCACCAGCACTAAAGCTATTGCACCTTATGTCATGTGACCCGCTGAAGGATCTGGTGGTTATATGAATACTTAAAAAGCGCCAAGTGCGAATCTCACAGCGCTTTCAAGTCTGTGTCTTCAAAGATGGGCCCCGGGGGTTCGGGCTCCTTCAGGACTACAATGGGATTTGGCTCCTAAGAAAGTGTAGCATAGCGCTGCTCAGCTCAGCGCCAATAAAGTGGGACTAGAGGAGCTAGGCGAGGACTCCCCAATGAGACAGAGGGCACTTTTAGGCGTCGTGCGTTATTCTGTGACGCACAGGTAACGTCGGCAATGTCTGTCTGGGAGGGGTGCCAGGTCGAGCAAACAATTAAACCTGGTACCCAGGTACTTATGTGCTGCCCAGGGACAGGCTGATAACGAAGCGCCCGAGCAGAGCAGGCAATTAACCTCGTGAAATTGCCACTTTTAGGGCAGGAAGGAGCTCTCACTACATTAACGTGAGGTATAACACAGCTGTCGGAGGGCAGGGGGGTGTATGACATACTAATGTTGCAATCTGGCAACACCTCTTATTCTAGGCATCAGTATTGACCAAAATCTTAATCTCATCCCCCACATTAAAAATGCAGCCAAAAGTGCTCTTTTTACCCTTCAACACCTCAAACAAATTAAACCTTTTATCCCAGCTGATGACTTCAAAATCGTTATACAATCACTTGTTCTTTCCAAGATTGACTATGGCAATGCCACACTTGCTGGAACCCCTAAAGTCCACCTTACTCCGATCAAATCTGTTCTCAACCTTGCCGCCAGACTTATTTCTGTCTGTAAAAAATTTGACCATATCTCCCCTGTCCTCAAAAACCTAAACTGGCTTCCAGTTGAAGGACGATCCACATATAAGATTGCCTGTATCACGCACAAAGCTCTTCACCAAAAAACCCTTCTTCCCTTTCAAGCAAACTTCAAAAAGCAGGATGCTCTAGGTCCTTGAGGAGTACTAACTCCCTTATGCTGATCCCTCCTGAACTAAAACGTAAAAAGACCCAGTCTCGTGCATTCTCTGGTACTGCTCCGATGATTTGGAATTCTCTTCCCAAAGACTTTCGATGCAACCCGTCTTAAAAAAAAAAGACTCAAAGTACTTCTCCTCAACAAACACTGGGGTTCCTAATGTTTTTGACTCCGACCCCGCTCATTAACGCCCCACTATGATTCACTTTTTACCCACCCCCTCTACCTCCTTCCATTCTCTCACTCCCCTCCTCTACACCCCCTTCACTCCCTAATATCAACTCCCTTTTACCCCTCTTATTATCCGATTGTTTCTCTGCCCCCCTCTGGCATTTAACTCCATGTTATACCTTTTTGTGAATTTTTCTGCACATTTGTAAATTGTTGATTATTTCTTAATATGTTTACCTACCTTGTAAAGCGCTCTGATACTCTTGGGTCCAGAAGCGCTATATAAAACTTCGTAAATAAATAACCTGCGTTTCATCCTGGCCCTGCCGTCTCAGACGATGATACACCCAGGTGTCTTTAAGACTGGTAACGTAGCGCCAACTACACCCGTTGCAAGGTGCTTTATATGGATGGCAGGGGAAAACAGTTGAGAGAAAGATTGATACAGCTCCCGCGTTTTCCATTTCCACGCATGAGTAGCACGTCCGATCATTTTCTTCAAATTCTAGGGTTCCTGGTTTTACAATGGGTTACACGGGACTACAAATCCCAGCATGCATCTACAAGTCTGTACTGGAGAAGCAACTGAGGCATGGAGCTCGACAACTTGAGAGCGTTGAAAGATTGGTGTCAAAACTTGCATTCAGGCAGATACCAGCCTAAGTTCACTTATTTGTTGAAGGGTTTTGTCAAGAGCCATGCGTCAACTTACAGCGACTTCGTAGCGCTTGAATATCTATGCACGAAGGTCATGAGTAGTGAGAGCCCAGCCTCTGACTGCCCCCACCCACCACCATCATGGCATCATCACCTCCCTCGAAGCTCAACACTTCCGCTTCGAGGAGTCCTTGGTTTCGATCGGCCATCCCCTCTGGGTTCGGTGGATTCTAGAGTCTGGGACACCAGATCACCAGGGATCTTCCGCCTGAACCCTTGGCTTCTTTGAGAGCTCACTCGAGTTTCCTGCGTATGAGTACCTCAATCAGGGAAGATGTTATCTTTGAATTCTGGGAGGTGTAGTCTTACCTGTATCATTGTAAATTCTGGATTATAAATATCAGAATGCAAACAAGCATTTGCAATGCAACAGGTCTCACATTTACACAAGTTTGAGCTATTGGCATTGTAAATAACAATGCCTTTTATTTATGTTTTTGTTTTTGAAACATAAATAAAAGGCGTTGTCATTTACAATGCCAACAGCTTAAGCTCGTTGTTATGAGACACTACCATGATGTGGCCGCCGCTGTCTTTAGTTATTACTCGTTATGTAACACCACAGATCTGGTTTACGGGCATCTTTTAGCGCTGTACATTAACTTAAAAGTAACGTTTTTCATGAACCTGCTCAAAGTCATGTGGTAAACTGAGACTTCCAAAGCAGGTTTTATGCGCAAAGCTTAGGCGCTATAATCTGTGTCAGACGGTAAAACAGAGAGAAGCCCAGAGGCCGGGGTTTGGCACGAGCCGAGTCGGACAAAAACACAAACCTGGCTCTGGAGTGCACAAAAAGAAAACCTATGCACACTACTAGAAGCAGGGCCGGCGTTAACACTGGTGGCGCCCGGTGCACAAATATCTGTTGGCAGCCCCCCCAACAACCACCTCTGCCACGGATTCCCTCACTAGCACCCTTTAACAGTGCCCCTCAAGTCTCCATAACCAGGGTCTCTCAGATTCATTTAGTTTTATAGCACCACTCATACAAGTGTAAGGTGTCGGAGCACAAACATTGCACAGAGACAATCATATGTGTATAAATCAGTGTATAGGAAATGTTACATCAGACAGGACTACAAGGTATAGGAGTGACATATCATCTACACTAGTAGGTAATAAAGGTCAAGAGTCCTTTTTCTGGAAAAGCACAAATTCAGAATTTAAAACGTAACATCATTGTAAGGGGTTCTCTTTAGTAATAAGAATTGTTTTCTTCCCAATTTAACCCTTTTCGCAAGATTAGGATGATGAAAGACTGGGCAAAAAAACATATAGTTCTAACATATTCCTTGCAGTTTGCATACAGCTCTTTGATGACGGTTACTAGCTCTATGTTCTATATTAGGATTTTGACTTCTAAATGAAAAGTTACAAAAGGAGCTTTCTTACAGAAGCAGTAACCCACTGACCTATTTACATTACTTTGTTGTATGCATAGTACACGTTCTTAGCAGCAGGCATTTTAACCCTCTGTGCTACCTTAGGATGAGTCAAAACTTCCACTAGACAAACGTGCGGTCTCTTTCCAGTAAGACGATTAATCACCTGAGTTATCTTGACATTTTAATTGATACCTGGAAATTGCTGGAGGCCAGGATCGAGGCAGCATGTGCTTTTAAAATGATAATATACTTGTAAAAATGACGCCCCACCCCAAGTCAGTGCCCAGTGCAGTCGCACCGATCGCACCACCCTAGAGTCGGACTTGACTGGAAGGATTCTTGTAGCATGGGCGGCTGCCAGGGCAGGAACAAAACAAACTCGAGGCGGGACAAATGTCTATTATTTACTATTTACCAAGGAAAGGAATGGACTGTTTAAGGGCAGACCAAGCAGCCAATTAAAAAGTGCTGGGCATGTTCAGTGCCCACAGAAGGATTACATCATACCTCGCAGCGCAGCGCATGCATGCTGCCTCTAAGCTCGACCTAACAAGGAAGGTATTGTATTTGTATGTCTCATTAGGACCTGAATCATCACCTACTGTTGAAACTCTTAGATGATACCTTTTCAGGTCCCCACCCTTCTTCGAATTTGGACTCTTAAATTGCTGCTGACTGGTTCCGGCTAACTTAAATACTACACAATGGGATTAGTTTATAACTGTCCGTTGGTGGTCATGTCTGAAGGAGGTAAACATCCGTTCCCTTCGTCTCATAGGAAACTTGCGAGTGGCATGCCCTCTTGTCGCTGTGCATTTTCTGCCAGTTTTTGCTCTAGTTCTCGCTTATAGGAGGAGCGTTATTGCTCGGAGTGTCTTTCTGGCTTAATGTTTGTGAGATGTGTGTAGTTCATCTGTTGGTTGTACCAGAGTTTAAGTGGGTGCTAGGTCTCTTCGTCCTATAGAGGGCTGTCAAAAGGCATTTGGGGTGGCTTCGTTTATAAATACTGGGTTTTACACATAGGGGGGCACAGATCAGAAAGAGATGCATGGGTACACAAACAGTGGCACCACGGTGAAGAGATATGTGTAGGGCACAGAGGTGACATAGAGAACAAGTAGTTCTTTTGTCCGATTTAGTGTAATGTCTTGCTGAATGACGAACTCGGGCATTATTTCAATGTTAGGTGTACACGCTTCATCGAGGTGCATTTAGCCAGCGGTACCTGCATCACAGCACTTTCTTGTCTAACTTTTAGCCATGCTACACAGCAGCCGCGCTGCTCTGCATCATGAGTAAAAGACATTGGCAAAGCTGACCCCTCTGGCTTAGCCAAGAGGTATTGACTTTGTCAATGCTTGTTCTTTAATGTGTGCCACAGTGTAAGTGGTAAAATGTGAGGAGGTGGTAGTGTGCAGCAGCGTGCCCTACAGAATTGCACGAAGTCCTGAACTGAGGGCTATGACTGACAGACACATGGTCATTCCCCGCAGCATGCTGTAAACATGCACTGCATTGTGCAGTGAGGCTGAAGCCACTGCCCCTCCCCCCCCCCCCCCCCCCCCCCCAGTCCCCACTGCTCTCTCCTCTTCTGCCAGGACTGCCCCAGTCCTGGCATGAAAGGGGGCAGCCAGGCAATTTTAGCACCCCCCTAATCTCACGTTTACGACGTTATTCCGGTGTATGGTGGACGAAGGAACTCTCCGTTGTCAAAATGAGAACTTTTAAATTAGCCCACATACTAATATACTTTTGCTTTGTGTGAGTCAGCTAAAGGTGCGTTTCCACTTTTATTCTGAGGGCTGTCTGGCTTTCTATGCTGCCTTAGACTAAAAGCTACTTAATTTGGCATGAAAAGCGGAATTTAATACAAACTGGGGAGGGAAGGGGCATTTCAATTACACAGCCGTATGGCAATGCATTTAGAGGGCAACAAAAATATAGTTGATTAGAAAATAATTTTAGGAGCGACTTACTGAGATGTATACAAAAAAATATTAAATTTGTAAGAAAAAGGTTTTGCTTCCTACGGAGTTTATGGCAAGGATCCTCTTTTTTCCATACCAACAACAAACATAACTTGGAAGTCTATCCTGCATTGCAGAAAGCATTGCACTTAGCACATTAACTAAGCGCTTTGCATTTACTTTTCTCTATTTTTAGGTCTCGACTATTCTATCCTGCAGGGATAAATAGACGAGAGTATAGAAGTGGAAACAAACTCTCTGACCAAGCGGATTCCTCCCAATGCATGTGAAGTATTGAAGCGTGACGCTTCGCCAGCGCGCGCTTGGCCTTACTCTCACCCCATATGTTCGTTCCCTCCCACTCGCTCGCCTGCTCCCCCGCCCCCCCACCCCATCTGCCTCTCACACCACCATGCTCCTTCCCTCCCACTCGCTCACTCCCCTGCCACACCAGCCATGTCGCAAACCAGTCTGTGCCTCGCAGCAATAGATATAGTTTTATCCTTTATTTTTATTCATTTATTTTTATCCCTTTTTACCTTTTTTTACCTTTTGGGTTGTTATATCATCTTACACAAACATATCAGCCTTCAGCCATAACCAGACACTCCAATATGGTGTCCGCATTACGGCGACAATAGTCCTTTCACTCTTCATTATGCAAACACTGGTCACTTCCGCATTTAAATGCCCGCAGGGTACACCACGGTTTACCCACACTGTGATGATCTTCAGAGCGTGCATCCGGCAGCAGGAAGACCACAGAGATGTTATCGGCGTAAATATTCACTACCGACACAAGTAAGTGCATGCGGGGAAAGATAGCGGTACGAGCTAGCTTCCGATCGTCTCTAACTTTAACTTATTTTGGCCGTTAGACCACCGGCAATAATAACACGAGCCCTTAGCATGCACCGTTCTAATTATTAAGACGATTGCGGAACCCGGTATGATCAACCTATATATTACCCAAATGAACACCTCAAGTGCGCCTCAATCACCTCGTGATCGATATTATTCACAGTTTAGTTTATTCTGTTTCGTCACCAGGCTGCCTACCCCCTCGCCCCTCGCTCGCCAATGTCCCTCCCACCCTTCATTTGATGTCTGCCGCGAGTTCTTACAGGCTAATGACCCTCCACCATTTCAGAGCGCGCATCGCTTGTTTAATGGGGTCCCTCAAACTCGCTCGCTCCCCTGCTCCCCCCACCAGACTTAAAAGGAAGCCTCGCACACCAACATTTGTCTCTCTTACACCACCAGACATCAAAGGCTGCTGCTCCCCCGCCCACCCCCCCATTCCCCCTCCACAGCAATGCCGAGAGCTTGTTTGAATTTCCCACTTTCCTCCAGCCCAGCTACAGAAACTGAAAACTCTTGCTGCTAACCCCACCCAATTACCCTTTTGTTTCTTGTTTTAAAACCTCAGTGAGCGTGCGCCAAGGCACCAGTCCCCAGCTGACATCAGCAAGTGGTCTGGTCACTTCCTACTCGCTTTCAGTCCTCGCTCATGCACAGTGCCTGAGGGGTGTCCCCCCACCCCAAGAACCCCGGGGTCTGCCAGGGCTAATGTTACGCCTTTGACAGAGCTTAGAATTGTAATTGAATTTATATAGCGCTTACTACCCCAGACAAGGCGTTGAAGCGCTTTTTCTACACTGACCCCTTTTATTACTTTTCTACACACCGTCTTCTCGCTTGAGCTTAAAAAATTGCCGAGGTGCTCAGTTGTATTTCCTAAAATTGCCGAGGTGCTCAGAGTTGTATTTCCTTGCAAAAAAATGTAAAGTTGTCTTTCACAAATGTGCTCATCCCTTTTAATCACTGGTGCCAGAATCACATAAGTATTTTGGGTCACATGCCCGAACTTTGAATACCACCGAAGAATTTGCAGGTAGGACTGGAGTGCATCAGGTGTACCCACTTTTGAATGTAAGCAGTTTTTTTCATGCTTTTTGTTGTTTCTAAATTACTGCCCCAGCCGCTCTGTACACACGCTACTCTTTGCTCCCTGCCGCTTCTAATCAGTGAGCGTGCGCCAATGCACCACTCCCCAGCTGACATCAGAGAGTGGTCTGGTCACTCCCTCCCCGATTTCAGTCCTCGCCCGTTCACTGTGCCTGAGGGGTGTCCCCCCACCCCCAGAACCGCGGGATCTGCCCGGGCTAATGTTAAGACTTTGACAGAGCTTAGAATTGTAATTGCATTTATATAGCGCTTACTACCCCTGATGAGGCGTTGAAGCGCTTTTTCGACACTGACCCCTTTTATTACTTTTCTACACACCGCCTTCTCACTTGAGCTTCAAAAATTGCAGAGGTGCTCAGAGTTGTATTACCTTGCAAAAAATGTAAAGTTGTCTTTCACATATGTGCTCATCCCTTTTAATCACGAGCGCCAGAATCACATAAGTATTGTGGGTCACATGCCCGAACTTTGAATACCACCAAAGAATTTTCAGGTAGGACGGGAGTGCATCAGGTGTACCCACTTTTGAATGTAAGCAATTTTTTTCATGCTTTTTGTCATTTCCAAATTACTGCCCCAGCCGCTCTGTATACACGCTACTCTTTGCCGCTTCTAATCACCAGTTGTCCGCATACTACTTTCCCAAATTCCAACAAAGGAGCAGAATGAGACAGCCTTCTTTTAGGAGGGTTCCCTGAGAAGGGGGTCTTCCCCCAATAGTTTTTTAATGGGGTCGAATTATGGATTTTATAGCACAGTGGTCAAATACATTTGCTAAAAAGACATAGGCCCTGAAAGGGCCATCATGAAATATATACCTCCAAAGAAGCCAGACCCGCCCAAGAACAAGTCACCATTTCATCAAAATTTGCCATGGGCTAACTTCATATGTTTGGAAATATTTAAAGTGTGCCATGTACAGATTTTTCCATGGGTTTGTGACAGGTCAAACATTCTCACATATGCCAAGGTTTGCATTTTGTAATGCATAATCCCCAGTATGCCGTTTGCCCCTTTAAATCAAAAATATAAATCAATATGGCATAGCTAGAATTTTTCTATGGATACATCCCCTCGCCCCCAACAGTACTTTTGGTGCCCTCATATGTTAAAATGATCCTGAAGTTCGCCAGGGCCAGCATTTTGACATAGGCGCTCTATAATGTGGATGTACTCTCTTGTGCCAAATATTACCTCCTGTATGTCAGCAACTGTATTTTCATTTGGGAGGCCCCATATGTCAAGAGCTACGGCATAAATTCAACAAGCATTTTCAATGCAATAGGTCTCACATTTCTGAGAGTTTGAGCTATTGGCATTGTAAACGACAAGGCCTTTTATTTATGTATTTTGAAAGCCTGCAAGTGCATGTAAATATGCACTTTGTACTTGTCGTCCTTGCTTACGAAATGCACGGCTGGCAGTAAAACAGGCACAGTTACTGACAGCCTTGTTGTGTATGCATGTGAATTGCCACTTGTGTACCCAAATGTAAATCTTGATTGTATTTATCATCTACACACATTATAGTGCACAAATATAGCGTTTGTAGCCATGAGTGTGTCTATATTATGTGACATCTTCACTAAACTGTTTAAGTTAGGCACTTTTACATTGTGTTCCAAGCCAAGCAGGATTTATGTTTGATTGGAAAATGCCTTTTGTTGAACACCTGACTTGCTTCTTGTTACAGTCCTTCATTAGTTTTGGTAAAAATATTCAGTTGCCCACCCAATTCTTTTGAAACTGTTGATGGGATTGTTGAAAAAAGGCCAAAACTATAAGCTGTCAAATTTGCCTCTTCACGTGGAACTTTGATTGAAAATGTAATTATGAATTCTTGAACGCTAGCTCCAGAGTATTTCACTTATTTCTCGAATCCTGATATTCTGGGCTTCTACTGGCACAACCCGCAAGAATACTACATCTTTGGCTGCTAATGACAAAGATATTTCATACTTGCATCTAGTTATGCATTGAGATTTGCGATGACGTGTTAGAGTACTTTACATCTTCTCTGCCCAGTGGTATCTGTACTGAGGTACAGATGTTTACAACCCTTGGGCACCTTTCCTTTCAGCGTGTAATGTGGCCTTGTGCAGTGGGATGGTGTCTGAGGAGCGGATTAGAGAGGACATTGTAGTGAAGTACTCTTCTGTTGGGACTCTACAAGGTAATGGACCTCTGCACCCCTGCCATAAGTGTCCCAGCTGCAGTTATATCTGAAAACTTGGTACAGGTCAAGGGTGAACATGGATCATTCTTGTGCGCCATGAATTGTCTGTCTCACAGATTGTGGTTTTGTTAGACTAGGAGTGTGTTCAGAGCAATAGCCTGGTAGTTTGTATAGCGCTTACTACCCCATACGAGGTGTCGAAGCGCTTAACATGAGCGCTGTGGTGGCAATATACCGTTTTTATGGTGTCGCTTGTTAGCGCAGATGTCTCCAGGCAATTATATGAGCACCACAAGAGAGGTGATCTGGCTCTACCCACATGTTGGGAGCCAGGAGTACATGTTTTGGTTGGGCAGAAGTTGTGGGCTTCACCAAAAAGTGCTTGCCCTCCACCCAGCTGTGATCATATTATTTATGCAGCTGCCTGAGCTTGATCGTTTACATGTTGTTCTCTGGCAGCAGCAGAGATGCAAGGAGGGTCGTCATTAACCTAAATTAATTACTAGGTCTTCCTTGACAGTGCAACTGTCATCTGACCATTTTACCTACACCAATATTACTCTACAGTTCTTTGCTTCAGCACAAATACATATCCATTACAATGCTGTCTACTTGTAATGCTTCACATCACTATACAGCATTCAGCCAGACCTATTTGCATTGCCAATGCTTGTTGTGACAAGTAAACCATAATCTTCACAAAAGTTGTTCACAAAAGTTTAAGCTATTGCCATTATAAATTACAATAACTTTTATTTAAGTATTAATTATTTAAAAAATTGAAAGCCATTGTCATTTGTGATATCAAAGGTTCAAAGGTTCAAAATAAGCTTTATTCGATATTCCAAAAGAAGTATCATATAAGCATACATAACAATAGTTTAAAAAACAAGAAATGTCAGTAATTTTTATAAATAATAAAAGAAATTTTTCGCACAATCACAAAAAAAGAAAAAGAACAAATAAAACTTCGGTGTCACCTAGGTCATTAAAACATTATGCAGAATTCTAATAAAAGGAGAGCAGCATTTTTACATTGGCCCATGTGTTCTGGGTAACTGGGTGGATGGAATTCTCGGATAAAAATCATGTAAATCCCAGATAGGAATTGGGCCATCCCCCTCTTTATGCTTGCAGGATCGTAAATAGCGGGCTATTTTCCTATGCTTGAATTTAATTAGCACCAAGTCCCCTGGAATGTCTTTTGGCAAAGTGCCCAACCATCCCACCCTCCTAACGCTTAGGATCCCCCCATCTAGGTCGGGTGGCAGGGTTCTATTGGTCTGTAACCAAAACATAGCCTTGTGTAATAAATCTTGACGAGTTTCAAGTTTTCCGTGAGTTAGTGGTGGGATCCCAGAGACAACGGTCACATAAGGGGCGGCTTCAGGGGGTAAATTTATTCGTGGCATTCTAACAGGTTCAGGTTTAGCCTCGATGTGGTTTGTTTGTACAAGCGGTGTGGTTTGAGAATGCGCATTCCTGCAGGAAATCAATTTGGGTTTTTCCAGAACAGTGAGGGGAATAAGAGGGTCTGATAATACTGGTTTAGTTCCAGATGGAATGTGTGTTTTGATTATCAGTTCAATATTAGATATCCTGTCCCCCAGATCATTAATTTTTTCCACCAGTGGTGAAATTAGGGAGGTTAATAGATTCTCAAGCTGGGCCAATAAAGTTGGTTGAGGGGATGATGGGCAGTTTTCCATTTTTCCATGATCCATATCCACCGACACAGAGCTAAAGTTGGAGTGATGTTGAGAGGGACTGGAGCATAGTTTTGGAGTTTTGGCTCGGTTCCTGTTAACAGTGACATCATCGTTCTTTATCATGATGTTGAGCCCACCCGGGAGTGCTTTGATTGGAGATTGGGGTTTATTCGAGCAAAGAGGTGACATCTGCAGGGTGGCGTTAACATCGTCTGGATTGGTAGCTGTGCTTATGGGGGATGAAAAGTCAGGGATATATTTGGATCCACACATAGCATTAAGCTCCTCCCAGATAGACATGGTGTGATGCGAGTCTCCAAAGAAATGGTTTGATAGAAATAGTAAGGGGAATCACAGTACCTGTTTGAGTGAATTGGCAAGGGGGGTGGCCCGTCCCGTCCTCCTCGTGCCTCTGAGGGCCTCAGAGGGCCTGCCCTTTGCCCGGGCTTAGCCCCGGGCGCTGACCCGCGCGCGTCCCGCGACGCGGGATCGGTGAACGAGTGAAATAGGCTGAGGATGGTGGCGCGGCTTGCTCCCAGTCCAGGTGTGAGCCTAAAGGATCCTGGGACTTGGAGTCCGCCTTGGTGTTCCGGCATGACTACGACAAGCCCAGGTACACAAAATAATGCCCCAAACAATCCTCCTAGTTCCGCTGGTCTCCGTATGTCAGGGTAGGGCTTGGATCCGGCAGACAGCTTCTGATTTTTCCCCCCGGACCTCCACGCTGCGGCAATACATCTAAGTCACATAAATACAACACATATTACATTGCAAATGCTATAGGTGTCACATTTGCGAAAGTTATAACTATTGGCATTGTAAATGACAAAGCTATTAATTTCGCTATTTTTAAAAACAACACATCAATAAAATTATCATTTACAATACCAATAGCTCAAACTTTCTTAATGGAAGACCTATTGCATTGCAAATGCTTGTTTTGGAAAGTATTTGGTTGACTCACAGGTCCACCTGTCAAGCCTGTGTCTCGTCAGAGCTTGTGGATATTTTATCGGAGAATTAGGTATTTTGAACAGTGGATATCCCCTAGCATTAAAGCACAAGACCTGCTAAAAAGGTCAGCCATCCAGTGATTGTTAAAAGTCAGAAGTTAGAAAAGGATACGCCATGAAGTATGCTTCTGACTGACCCTGTAATTGACTGACCCTGTAATTATGAGCTTCCTCTTCGGAGAGTGAGCCACCAGACGCACTCTGTTACTCACGCCATACCATCACATCACATCACATAACATAACATACTATACAATAACAAACCATACTATTCCGAAATACAGAATAACAGGAATACCACTTTATGGCAACCAACAATATGCCATATCATACTATTCAATTAAATATCATACCATACCATAGTGTACCATAACAGCCCATACAATAGCATACAATGATGTTTACAGATGAAAAAGTCTCCCCTTCACTCGTGAGTTTGTTGCCATTCACAAACTCCAATCCGATCCGTCCCCTACTTTGAAATGGTCAGAAGTCACACTGGGGAAGTAGCAACTTTAAATAAAACGAGAAACAAGGTTGTACAACTAGTGTGTATTCTTACAAACAGTGTTGAGTGCTAACACTTTTAAATTGTACGTCTGACGGTACAATACAAAATCCACTTCACACCACACAATTCCACAACTAACAATTCTGATACAACCCACATCATTCCACTGTACACCATATACATCCACAACACATGGATAAAAGACATTGTCCTTTACAACGCCAATAGCTCTAACTCGAGTAAATGCGAGCCCCATCGCATTTCCAATGCTTGTTTTATTTGCAAGAAGGGAGAATCCCAATTTCACCCAGCACTAAAAAGAAACTGTACAGAATTCCTCATTTACAATAAGTGTTATGATCCTTGAGCCAGAGAACTATTGGACATGGCATACACTTCATAGCATGGTGATGTTGATAGATGCTAATGCTTTATTCCATATTGCATTGTATTTTGGAGAAAAATTGAAAATAGAAATTTCAGCGACGATAATATCTGCCTAATGTGTCTCTTGGATGAGGTGTTTTACTCTGCGAGCTGTATGACATCTTGGATACTCCTTTCTGGTGGGTTCATTTGACAAGTGGAGCACAGTGTTCTGTCGCTGCATGTACTGAAATGGTGTAGTCGACCAGATCTGGAATCGTTTGGCATTCAATGGAATATTCTGTCTCTTAGAAGAGAAGTGGGGCCTAATTCTCATTAGCAAAGGATATAGATTTGTTGTGACCCTGACTGGCACATTTATTGAACATTGTGTCACCAGAATTTGTGGAAGTGCTGAAAAGCATCATGACCAAGGTGGTGGCCTTACGAGCGTGAGTGTTGGAGGAAGTGCTATGACATGAAGGTATGCATCAAATGACCAATTTATTTAAATGTATATATAAAAAAAAACATTGTGACTGTGTGGTGAGAAATGTGCTTGGTGTTTTCATACAAGTGATACACATGTGAGACAATATGTGACCAAGAGTGTATAGCAAGTAAGGACACTGTCCATTTTAATCTTGCATACAATCAAATTGGGTTCGTAGAACTAATCAACAACATTCCAATCCTGCCAGCCAGCAGTGGCGGTCGGGTTTCGTGGTAAATTGGGTGTACATCTAGTGGCTGAATTGCAAAACAAAAAAAGTAAACTTGGAATTAATCTTGGCTTCCCCACTTTATCAAATTGAGTGACCCTGGGCAATTTATTTATTTAACTTTCCCTTCTTTTTCTTCATTATAATTAGGGCTCCCTGTTTTCTATTTTTGCAGATAAATACCGACAAACCCGTTTATTTTCCGGTCTGTGGTTATTTTTAAATGTGGATAAAAACAGAAATTAGGTTGTCTTTTGAGTGATCCTAATGCTGTCAGTCATGGCTGCCAAGCATATAACTATGCAGATGGGCAGGCACGGGTGTCGAGGAGGAGGGGTTTGGTGGTAAGTTGGGTGTACATCTAGTGACTGAATTGCACAATAAAAAAACAAAAGAAAACCTGGGATTAATCTTGGCTTCCCCCCCTTTAATCAAATTGTGTGAGCCTGGCCAATTTATTTATTTAACTTTCCCTTCTTTTTCTTCATTATAATTAGGGCTCCCGGTTTGCCATTTTTACTGATTTTTGCAGATAAATATAGACAGAAACCCATTTATTTTCCTGTCGGTATTAATTTTCAAATGTGGATGAAAACAGAAATTGGGTTGTCTTTTGAGTGATTCTAAATGCTGTCAGTCATGGCTGCCAAGTGTATAACTATGCAGATGGACAGGCAGGCGTGTTAAAAAAAAAAAAAAACCTTTAAAAAACCAAGGGATTTTAGTAAAGTTGCTTAAACAGCAGTAGATATGAACAAGGTTGATACTGATGTGCCTAGGTTTTCATATAAGTGCATTGATTTATTGTCTCTGGGTTTTCATATAATTGAAATCTCTCCGATATTTAAGTAGGAGTGAACATTTATCGGTTAAATACATGTAGAAATATACTGGTTTCAGCTCAATTTAACAAAATCCAAAACAAATATGGATAAATGCTGATAATATTAGCAAAAAATAAACATGGATAAATACAGATGGAAAAGTCAAAAACATTGATACCATAAAACCGGAAGCCCTAATTATAATCGGAGGACCTTGAAATACATGACTTAAGGATGTGTACTGTACAAAACATATTCCTGTCTTTGATTTAATAAAGTATAATGTTCATGCATAGCAATAAACCCGGCCATCCAAAGAGTGTACATAACTGGCTTGCTGCTTATTTTATTATTGGCATTTATTTATAAAGTTGTTCTAAATTCATGTTTGAAAACTAGCACTCTAAATAAAGAAATTTCATTGCAGTGAAATAATCTGATATATCAAAGTGAAACGGTTCTGCATATTAATAAAATACAATTTTGAAGAGATTATCATATTTTTGCATTTTTGCTGCAAGATGCCTTAAAGATGTTGCTAAATTTACAGACTCCCTAGTTATTTTGGGTCTTTAACATAAATTAACCTTTAAATAAATAATTGCCTGTTTATTTAAGATTTTTAGGTCGAGCCTGGGCAGGGCATGCGCTGCTCTGGGTCATGCTGTATTGGAGTATGGAATAGAAGCCCTGCACACGCTCCGCCCATATTTGAAATTGGATTGTGTCATTGTCCTTTGCATATGCTGGCTTCTGATTCATTAATAGGCTTGTTAGACCCTCCGTAGTACCACTTTGTCTTCATTTGAAACCTTCCATGAGGCCTGGTCCTTTTACTTCGGTTGTTACACAGTACGTCTTATTTAGTCTGTAAGCACTATTTTCTTTAATGAGTTTCTCCTACTACAGGCACGACATGCTTTCCTGCAACATTCAGCGTGTCATGTGTGCTTTCACTTTCCGAGCAGCTGGGACAATGTTGGCTACTTCTTTGAATAGGTCTCGCATTTACGAGAATATGAACTATTGGCATTGTACATGACCATGCCTTTTATTTATGTGTTAATGAGCAAAACCGATAAATAAAGGGCGTTGCCAGAGTTTAAGCTATTGGCATTGTAAATGACAAGTATGTGACCTATTGCATTGCAAATGCTTGTTTAAGATTGTGTTGAGTCGAGTAAACAGCAGGTCAGTGCTTATGTGGACCAGGGGGCTGCATGTAAGGGTAAGTAGAGCAGCATGCAGATCCCAGGCCGTTCTTTGAGTATCAATGCTTTAGACAAATAGAAAGATCATCATCGGGTCTCTAAGAATCCATGAGCCTGAGAAAAATAGAGGAAGGGCACTAATCAAATATTGAAAAATAGAGGAAGGGCACTAATCAAATATTACTGAAGCCACCAAAGGGTTCAATTCAGCTACACCTGTGCAATGATTGTATAGACTCACAAAGGCATCAAAAATTGCCTGTTTAGTTCGGACGGGGTCCAGGGGGCTCTGGTAATAAATTGATAATTTGATGTATTTGTACATTGATTGTGATATCTATGATCTTGGGACCACTGTTCTTTACGCATTAGCTTACCTAGGGTCCCAGATGACATTCTGGTTCTCTCTGATACTTCTAACCTGTGACAGGAAAGGGAGGCATCAATCCAAGTTAAACAAGATCTTGAGCAAAGCCTCGCCATCACAACTACAGTCGGGCGGGGGTGATTTCCTTGCTTTATTTGGGTGGACAGATTGTCTCGGCCCTGGAAAGATCCAGTGGCGAAGAGATCCACCAGACCATGAGCAGCGTAAACTAAGCATGACCTTCCCTTAACCTAAAATGGCACTGCCAACACTTGCTTGACTGGGCAAAGGTTCTTGACCTAGAGTGAGACTAAAACAGCTGAGCGTTGACAGTCAAGGCGATACCTGCATGTTGGACGTGTGTGGTTGCACATGACGTGGAGCAGCACTCCAACCATTTCACCAGTAACCATATTCATATCTATGATAATGATGCACGAATTGAAGTGTCCTCGCGATACTGCACAGTATTGCTTTGTGTGCTAGAACTAAAGCACGTTTTCTTTTATAAGTGAAAGCACTATTTGATTGGTATTGGAAGATGTAGTGAGTTCTGAGTCTCTGATCTGTCATGTATTTGCATTTTTCAACGTAACCATGCCCGATGAAACCTGGCAGGTAATGCCACAGGCCTACCCCTTTTAAGACCTTTGCTCTCTGAATATCTACATAATAGCAGGCCTAGTTGTGTTAGCACTTTTGACTTGAATCTTATTTATTTTTTGTTTTTGGCTGAATCGAAAGTTGGACAAACTCAATGCTACCTTGAACTCTGGAACCCTTACACCTTCTCCCAATCCCTTCTCTCTCTAATGCGAAAAGTCTTAGCATGTTATTTGGACAGTTTGAGTCAATGTAGAGAATCTAATAGAAAAAGACGTATTCTAAAGCAAGCTCTGTCCACGAGTAGTCTACATTGATTCCTCCACAACCCTCAGTTCACTGGTTGTTGGTGTTATCGTTTGTGGGAACTCTTTACATTGAGATATGGTCAGCCTGGCATGATCTGTGCTCGATTCCTCTCTGGTGCATTCTTTACATCACTTTACCACAGATGTTAGGTTTCATTGGGCGTTTCATACTTGATCAGACGGCTCATGTGTTGAAATTATATCTTGAAATCACTTCTCTTCACGTTCGTTTGCATAGCGTTATGGAGATATTAATTGATACACATTTAATCTCAATGGACACTGAATGTGGTTGGTGTTAACGTTTACCACGCGTCACTCACCACGCAAAGGTCTTTCCCACGCGTAAGCCTTCAACGACCGTCTTTACCACGCGAGTGGTATTCCTTCCTGTCGTCGTTCTGCAAGTACGATCTGCGTTGGCTTTGGGGGGCTGGGGGGAGGGGGGATTAAGGGGCTGGGGGGCTGGGGGGGGGACTGGGGGGAGGCTAGGGGGGGTTGGGGGGGTCTCCCCCCCCCCAAAAAAAAACCAAGCGGATATTAATAAATAAATAAGAAGAAAATTTCAAAAACGTAAAAAAAAACGCTCTACAATGCCTCAAAACGCTGAAGGAAAAGAGCACGTCATAATAGAAGTCCGTTATCAGTTTTGATAGACGTGTTTTGACGCTTGTTTCCGTGGTCGGTGGAAGAAAGGGCTGATGGTGAAAGACGTACAGGGGTAAGATATGAATCAAAACTTTGTAAATTAAACTATTAATTAAGCGCATTATAAAAAAAAAAAAAATATATTGTAAGGGAATCTTTATTATTTTTTAAAACATCGATCTTTTCCTTCGTACTGCATGTAGCCTATCAGTATCATTATGTAAATGTAAATGGGACGTCAGATGTTTCGTAACGTTATGATTGCGGAGTAAAAACATGCGTTGTCAAATGCTGCGTGCAAAAGACACATGCGAAGTAAAATTCGCGTGGTAAAGGCATGCGTGGAACTTGAAATCGTTGAATAATCATATATTCGTTGAAATGTTATCATTTCGATCCAAAGTAAGCTTCTAAAGCCCTATTCACAACTGGTGTGGTAATACAGGGTCAAGCTCCCGATTCCATATTCATAAACAAACACAAACTGTGCATCTGGGGGTTGTTTGTTCACCTGATTTTCGCTGGGTCAAACCTGGCACAATCTATGCAGAGAAATGCCACACGCTCTGTTTACGCATCTCGAGTGGGAAATGTCATGACCTGCTGTATATTTATTCCCCATTATGATTTTAATAAATCGGAATGGATTCCATATTTTGCACTTTGTACATGCCAAACCCTGAGCTAATTGGCATTTGAATTTGCGTCCAGGAGGCTGTGTTTTTTGCACGGCATTTATGCTCAGTGCTAATTCAGTGTAAACATACATTGAGCAGTACAAGACCTAATAGAAGTAGAATTTGTCTTTAATTTATTTAATTGTTTCAGGGCCTGTAAAATTCTGTGACGAGACTAGATCACATTATACAGCATGGGTGACTGAATTATGCTGCAAGAAAAAATAACCGTATCTCATTCAGTGGCACAATAAAAGAACAATTTCGAGAATTTGTGACATTTTAACAAATGTATGAATTGATGCAAAATGGATCTAATTTTCTAGAAAATATATACAAGAGCTTTACATATCCACATGTTATTCACCAATAGATTTGCATAGAAGCAGAATTACCCAGTTTCGTTGGCAATGTCTTCTGCACCTTTGAGTAGTAGATTGCGTAAAAAAATATATTTTTTGCATAATACAAAAGTTGAGGTACATATCTATTCTGTTCATGCTGCTACCCTTTAAAAAACCTCCGCCTAGAGCTCAGTGTGGGTCTTATCTGCTCACACCATGGGGCTTTTAGAAGCACACCTGCCTTCTACAACTAGCCCTGCAGAACAGTGTTATACATTAACTATTTATTATGAAACGATTCACTAAAAGACCATGCATTTCAAGACACCAGACCTATAAAACGCTTTGAAATGTTTCGAACTCTTATAAACTGCAGGGGCCCTCTTGAAAGATCTGTTCTTTGATGATCTTGTTAATATCAACATGGGTTTCATCCACTATTAAAAATACATTTCCATCGCAGAGATTGAGTCCTTTCCTTGTGGTTTGCTATATATTTGAATATGTATTGCCTTTTTACCTACTGCAGACAAAACAATCTACCCTCCATCCCCCAATTAATTGATTAGGATTGTGAATATCATAGTGGCAAAGTTCTTACCTCTGAATACAGCCTCCAACTATAAAGATGATTGGCTGAAATTTACAAGGCGTGAGGAACCAAATTGAATTTGTCATGCAGTGTCCTAAGCAACCTTTGATCCCTTTCACAATGAAAATGTTTTGTTGAAATCTACAAGATTTGAATCACATGGTAAATTATGTGGCAAGTGTAGCAAATTCCCTAATGGAATAGACAACACCGCAGGTGTGAAATCGCATTTCTCAGTTAGTGCTGGATTTTTCAGTGTAGATGATTTTTTTGGACTGTACTTTGAAGTATCGCTATCTTTGATGGCTTTTCATGATGAGACAAACCGATTGTATTCATCTTCACGGACACTTAAAATAACGTTGAAATGTCCACAAAGTTAGGGTACAAAAAGAAACGTTCAAGGATTAGTGGCTGTAACCAGATACCTAGCTACTCTTCGAAAGATAATGTTCATAGGCTTTGAAATGTTCTCTGAGTAAAATTTGTATGTATTTTTCTTTCCTACTAGGAACAACATTTAACTCTGGAACATGGTGAAGCGTTTCAATTAGTGTTTGCATCTCATTGTTAATATGGTGTTGATGACGTTAATTAGTAATATAATGTACAAGCTTGTCAGAATCTGCCCAGGTGTGGGCCACCCTCCTCAAACTAGACTGTAGGTTAGGTCAAGTGAAATGTAGGAAAAAGAGGCTAGAATTTGCGCATTTATATTTGGCACATACTATATATGGTAGACCATATATGTTTTCAGTGTTCTCCTCGTGCCACTTTATTTTATTTGAAATAACAGATTTGAGTACTGTATATTTATTTTCTAAATTATTTTGAAATTACAAAAAAGTGTTTGACTGAAGATTTATGGCACACTTTTTCCTCCTTAGAACCCTGGTTAAGAAATATTACCCCAAGCGTTCATCCAAAGATGAAGAACCGAGGTAAGAAACATTTGCTAATTTTCATACGCATGCAAATCTTGATCTCGTTCAGTGTATGTTGTTGATTCAAGTGATATGCCTACTCTTACTACATGTTTGACTGAGTAATTACTTTCAGAACTCCATAGTGTGCAAACATTCTTTACATATAAGTTTGGATACAACACTGGCCTAAATGAGTATGGTCAGTTCAGCTTGTTGTATGGAATATCACCATGGGTTCATTCCAAATCTTTGTGTTGTCAGACTTGTCAAGAATAAACGTTTACTCAGTTATGATCACGTTATCAACTTTTGGCAACAAAGATCAAACGCAAACAATGAACATTAATTTCATGTGTTAACTGCCTTACCCAGTCTTAGCGCGTAGGACATCTCCTTCATTATTTTTTTTACTCTATCAATAAAGACTTAATCCTGTGTTTCTTTCTAGCTGCTAAGTTTTTGCTGAGCATAATTGTTTTTTCAATATTTTGTGATGGTGAGCCCAGTGGGATATTTGCCTTATACTGCGTATGTTGTGGACTGGAGGGGAAAGATGGATGGATCACCACTTCTTGTTTTTAAAAAAAATTATTATTATAAAAAATCACACAATGCTTAGCCACCTACGCTGTTGGGTTTAGTTTCAAGCACACACTGTTATGTAGAAATAAAGGAGCTCAGTTCCTGGTTCTGCATTGCAGTTGGTAAAAGCTGTCTTGGCTAGAGAGAAGAGAACTACCACCCCACTGTCATACTTTTCAAACTACTGTTGCTTTATAACGATTGCTCATTCGTTCAGTTTACTCCTTTGTTACACAAGTCTTTCTCAAATGTATTTGTCACACTGAAGAAGGATCAGTGTAATGTTGATAGCCTCTTTACACAAATCTAACCACTTGCTATTCTCAGAAGTGCCTATAAACAATTCTGTCAGCCAAGGACTACTATACAAAGAAAATAAACAGCAATGTTCGAGGCATATGGGCTGCAGATGGTACATTTATGAATAGATCGCCATCTGGTGTTGGGCTCGGATGATTGCACTTTGTTTTTCTTCTGGAGAAGTCTTTGTCGTCATAGGTGACTCCTCCTCTCGGTGTTAGTGCGCATGGGCATCGGCTCCATCCTTAGATTGTTTTTTTCCGCCATCGGGTTCGGATGAGGATCGAAGCGCTCCGGACCGACTTCAACAAAGAAGGTTATAACCGGCGCGTATTCCTTTCCAAATCGACGGTATCGTTATCGAACGCGACTTCACTCCATACCGACGCGATTCGAAGGACGACGACTACGAGAAACTCGACGTAGTCCAGCCCGGGGTCCATGGAAAGGACTCCATTCAAAAAATGTCCAACGTGTGGTGCTAAGTTCCCACACAAGGACCTACACGAAGTGTGCAACCTCTGCTTGTCCCCTGAACACGAATCCAGGGACTGTGAGGCCTGTGCAGCGTTCTCGTCAAAGTCGACGATTAGAAACCGTCGAGCCCGAAGACACGAGGTATCGAGAATGCAGTCACAAGCAATCCCGGAGCTGTTCGAGGACCAGCAACCAGAAGAGGAGGAAGAAGAGGCCGACGAGGCGGGGTCAGAAGCGGACGAGTCCGACGTCGAGGAAATCGACGTCCAACAAACCGTGAGTGACGACGTCCCTTTACCGAAAAACAGACCCCGCACGGTGTCGACCCCGCCCTCGAGCCCGGTCAGACAACCGAAAAAAGTTTCCAACGCCCCGCCTTCGAGCCCGGCAACGAAACAGAAACCGAAACACTCGGTCCCCCATCATAGTGGTTCCGGTTCCGATAAACCAACCACATCGACACCGAAGCACCAGGTCAAGGAAAGCTCGAAGTCGAAGCAGTCCATGTCGACACCGAAGCACGCTTCGGCGCCGAAAACACCCTCGACACCGGGGACATCTTAGATACCGAAGAAGTCGGATCCGAACAAAACTTCGGCACCGAAAACACAAATGGACATTTCAAAGAAAAGACACCTTTCGGAACCGAAAACTGCGGTACCGACACAGGAACACGGAACGGACCCTAAACAAAAGACTTTGTTTATTGACCCAAAGACTGGCAAGGTAGTCACAGAGCTACCTAAAAAGAGGAAACATGAACATTTGGACGACAAGGCTCATCCAAAGAAGAGAACAATGGGGACGAATACAACTCCTCCCCCTTCTCCCAAACCTCACACACCATCTTCGCCTATTCCTCACAATAGGCCAGATATTCCTCCCACACGTCCATCTACACCTACAACAGATGGAGAAAGTGACACAGGGGAGGGGGGACACCCTGGGGATGATGAGGACACAATCCCAGAGGAGGCAGACCCATGGGAGGAGTATAATGTGGGATCAGGTAATGATACCGACCTTGAGTCATATCCCTCAAAACCTTCACCTCCTGATGACAATACTGGGTTTGCACAACTCATTACTAGAGCAGCAACATTTCATAAGGTAGACCTACATACAGAACCTCTAGTACAGGACTTCTTATTAGAGACACTACCTACTGCACAAAGAACATCAGGAACACTACCAATGCTAAAAGGCCTTCTCAGTCATACATCAGAGATATTCAAAGACCCAGTGAGGGCTAGGGTATTGAACCCAAGAATTGATAAAAAATATAGGGCAGCTCCAAAAGACCCAATATACATTAAGGGACAAATTCCTCTAGACTCACTAGTGGTCACAAACGCTCGCAAGAGAGCAAACTCTTTATCTACGGGAGAAGCGCCACCTCCTGACAAAGAGTCTAAACTAATAGATGCCTCTGGCAAGAGAGTAGCATCTCAAGCGGCAAACAGTTGGCGCATAGCTAATACGCAAGCACTACTTGCAAGGTATGACAGAGCGCATTATGATGAGTTAGAAACACTCATCAAACATCTCCCTAAAGAACATCAAAAGAGAGCTGATCAACTTATACAAGAAGGGAAGTTAATTACTAACACTTCAATAAAGTGCGCCCTAGACGCGGCAGAAACTGCGGCAAGGTCGACAAATACAAGCATCATGCTAAGGAGACATACATGGCTCAGAGTGTCAGGATTCAAACAAGAGGTACAAACCTCGTTACTTAATCAACCTTTTGATGGGAAAACACTTTTTGGCACAGGGACAGATGAGGCCCTAGAAAAAATGAAAAAGGATACAGAAACGGCTAAATCAATGGGAGCATTGCAGCAGCCGACACAAAGAGGTTCCTTTCGTAGATCCACCTATAGAGGAGGATCCAAAAGTACAGGTACAAACCAACAGCAAACCTCTTTTACACCTACATCACCCAGAGGTAATTCTAGAGGTGGATACAGGGGTAACAACAACAAGGGTAGAGGTCGCGGAAACAACAACAACCGCAACTCTCCAACCCCAAAACAGTGACTTCATAGAGCTTCCCCCAGACCATATAACACCGGTAGGGGGACGCCTATCACAGTTCCTACCTGTCTGGGAAAACATCACATCAGACAAGTGGGTAAGACAAATTATCCAACATGGTTATTGCCTAGAACTCACAGCTACCCCACCAAACATCCCCCCCCAAACAGCGTCCAATGAAACAAGATCACCTGACACTGTTAAAACAGGAAGTAATATCACTGCTAGAAAAGCATGCCATAGAGAAGGTTCCACAGCACCAACAGGGAACAGGAGTATACTCCCTATACTTCCTAATCCCCAAAAAGGACGGGTCTCTAAGGCCAATACTGGACCTAAGACCTCTCAACGCATACATAAATTCGGAACATTTCCACATGGTCACGCTCCAACAAGTACTTCCTTTACTGAAGAAAGGGGACTTTCTTTCTACACTGGATCTAAAAGACGCTTACTTTCATATCCCTATTCACAAAGCCCACAGGAAATACCTCAGGTTTGTGGTAGAAGGACAACATTATCAGTTCAAAGTCCTCCCATTTGGTGTCACGACGGCACCAAGGGTGTTCACAAAATGCCTGGCAGTGGTAGCAGCTCACCTAAGAAGACAACAAATTCATGTCTTCCCATACTTGGACGACTGGCTAATAAAAGCCAGGTCGCAAGAGGAGTGTCTGCAACACACACAAAAGACAATTCAGCTACTACACCAGCTAGGGTTCACGGTGAACTACACAAAGTCACACCTACAACCAAACAAAGTTCAACAATATCTGGGGGCTACCATAGACACAGAAAAAGCCAAAGTGTACCCCAACCCAATAAGAGTCCAAGCAATGCTTACAATCATTCAGAGATTTCAGCCACAACACTCACTAACAGCAAGAGTGTTCATGCAGCTACTAGGCATGATGTCATCCTGCATACTGCTAATACCATATGCAAAACTACAAATGCGTCCGCTACAAGAATGCTTAGCGACACAGTGGAATCAGGCTCAAGGACAGATTACGGATCTGGTGTTGGTAGACGACCGCACACACCGCTCTCTGAAGTGGTGGAACAGAACAAACATTACCAAGGGGCGGTCGTTCCTAGAGCCAATTCCACAGGTGACAATAACAGCAGACGCATCGCTCACCGGATGGGGAGCACATATGGACAAATACACAGTACAAGGAAGGTGGAGTGTGCAGGAAAAAACACTGCACATCAACTATCTAGAACTACTGGCAGTGTTTCTAGCATTGAAAGCCTTTCAGATACATGTTATCCACAAAGCAGTCTTGATCAGAACAGACAACATGACAGCAATGTATTATATTCAAAAACAGGGGGGGACGCACTCTCTCCAATTATCCAGACTAGCACAGGAGATTTGGAGATGGGCCATTCCTCAAAACATCTATCTGTTAGCCGAACACCTACCAGGAGTTCAAAACCAGATAGCAGACATCTTAAGCAGACAGTCGGAACAAATACACGAATGGGAACTGCACCAACAAATACTGCAGCCATTCTTCCAAAGATGGGGACAACCAGAGATAGACCTATTTGCCACTCATCAGAACGCAAAATGCCAAAGCTTCGCGTCCAGGTACCCACATCACCTGTCGCAGGGCAATGCGTTATGGATAAATTGGTCCAACAAATTTGCATACGCTTTTCCCCCTCTCCCACTAATCCCATTAGTGGTCAGGAAACTGCAACAACATTCAATGACCATGATACTAGTAGCACCCACGTGGGCAAGACAGCCGTGGTTCACCACGCTCCTGCAACTCTCACAAGTGCCACATCAAAAGCTACGAATTCTACCCATGCACCTTACACAGAACCATGGAGAGATAATGCACCCAGATCCAACTCAATTGAACTTAGCGATCTGGCTCCTGAAATCCTAGAATTTGGGTACTTAGATCTCCCCCCAAATTGCATGGAAATAATTAAACAAGCGAGACGTCCAACCACCAGAGCATGCTATGCAGCTAAGTGGAAGAGGTTTGCTATACACTGCACTAATAACAATATCAACCCTCTAGACGTATCAACAAGGGAGATTATTTGCTACTTGTTACACTTACAGCAATGTAATCTAGCGTACACATCTATCAGAGTACATCTAGCAGCTATAGCAGCATACCTACAAAACAGGCAGCGCATATCACTGTTCAGAGTACCAGCGATAAAAGCATTCATGGAAGGTCTTAAAAGAGTCATTCCACCAAGATTACCACCTTCCCCAGTCTGGAACCTCAACGTAGTACTCACCAGACTAATGGGGCCACCCTTCGAACCTATGCATAGGTGCGAAATACAATTCCTTACATGGAAGGTGGCATTCCTTATAGCCATTACCTCACTCAGAAGAGTAAGCGAGTTACAGGCATTAACAATACAAGAACCATTCCTACAGATACACCAGAATAAAGTGGTTCTTAGAACAAACCCAAAGTTCTTGCCTAAAGTAATTTCAGCATTCCACATCAATCAGCCAGTGGAATTACCAGTCTTCTTTCCAAAGCCACAGACGGTGGCAGAAAGGGCTCTACATACACTAGATGTTAAAAGAGCCATTTCATACTACATAGAAAGAACACAAGACTTCAGGAAAACTAAACAACTATTTGTAGCATTTTCCCCAACACATAAGGGCAATCCTATCTCTAAAGCAGGCATCGCAAGATGGATTGTAAGATGTATACAAATATGTTACATTAAAGCAAAGAGAACATTAACTGTTCCTCCTAGAGCTCATTCCACAAGAAAACTAGGAGCATCTATGGCATTCTTAGGGAACATTCCCCTAGATGACATATGTAGAGCAGCAACTTGGTCTACACCACATACATTCACAAAGCACTACAGTGTTGATGTACAGGCTGCACAACAAGCCAGAGTGGGCCAAGCTGTATTAAAAACTCTATTTCAGACAGTTGCGACAGACACTGGTGACCACCGCTAGGGAGGTAACTGCTGTACAATCTATTCATAAATGTACCATCTGCAGCCCATATGCCTCGAACGGAATATGCTACTTACCAGTATGCATCTGTTCTTGGCATAGAGGGCTGCAGAGTGGTACATGCCCTCCCTGCCTCCCCGGAAACCTGTGTCTGTCCCAACATTATCTTATTTAGATACATTTACATGGGCATATCTTTATGTACTACACTACACTACTCCATCTAACCCTACTATGGCAAAACAATCTAAGGATGGAGCCGATGCCCATGCGCACTAACACCGAGAGGAGGAGTCACCTATGACGACAAAGACTTCTCCAGAAGAAAAACAAAGTGCAATCATCCGAGCCCAACACCAGATGGCGATCTATTCATAAATGTACCACTCTGCAGCCCTCTATGCCAAGAACAGATGCATACTGGTAAGTAGCATATTCCTTTAGTGTGACCACAGTTTACAAAAAACTACACAGTCCAAACTATTGACCCATTACAGTAAAAATTATTCAAAGCAGGCATCTCTCTAAAGTATCCAACGCTGGGAATTAACATTTCTGAGCTCACAGGTATTTGCTGGATCCCTGAAGGAAATTGACCAGACTTTGATTAATATGCTCCTCATGGAGGCTGTTTTTTAGGGTTCGTGGCGTTAACCGCGCGAAGCGCGGTCTCGCCAGAGACTCTTTTGTTAGCGAGTCTGCTTTCCAGGAGACAGGACCTGGCCGCGCGCATCTACTCTGGCAGAAGGCGATTTGAGCGGGCCACGCGCATGAGAACGCGCTCACTGCGGCCAGCTCCTGTCTCCTGGAAAGCTGTAACACACAGCCACACCTCCCCCTGCTTACACATGCGCACACACAAAGTCACACACACGAGCGCACCTACACACATGCACACACACATACAGAGACCCCCGCCCCCCACACATACACACACGCGCCCCCCCACATACACACACGCGCCCCCCCCTACAACTAAGCCCCACTTACCGCCACTCCGGACTTCTGCATCCTCCGCGGGGCTCTCCCTCGGGCATGGGAGCCCCGCGTCACCAGCACTGCTTTTCTGTCCAGGCACTCCGCGGGCGCGGGCTTCCGAAGACGGAAGTCCCGCCCCACGGCAGGTTTCGTTTTTGCTCACGGTTTTGTTTTTAGGGCTCTTGGCGTTATTGCTTACGTCTTGTTAATGGACTTTGACCACTGCTGAGGAAACAGACACTTTGGTGTGCAGCACATCAACCTGGCCCGGTCTGCAACCGCCGCGCACATTTTACAACACACAGATCGGAGCTCCAAGCATGAAGTGTATAAAGGCCCGAGGCGACTGTCCTGTCACTGCCAAAGCAGAGCGCGGCCGTTTCCAGCAGAGGAGGCCAACCTTCATGCTGTACCCAAAGGCAGGAGTAAGGCCGCACTGTCAGTGAGTACCACTCAATCTGTGATATCAACTTCGGTTATTTGCATTGCTAAGAAACAGCAGAAGTGTGGTATGTGGCGCTATATAAACACAACACTAATATTGAGAAGTGAATCTGCCGAATGTGAGATTAGCTAGTTACTGTGTCTCTATTTCTAAGGACAGCGCATGGTGTCAGTAGTGTGCCCATGTACTAATCTGAGCACCTCAGGTTTCACCATATATATCTGGAGGCTCTTGTGTAGCTTTCAAAAAGCTCCTGTCCGAGTCCCAGCAATCCTCTGGGAACTAGAGTACGCTATTCCAGTGACCAGCACTGCTTTTAGTATTTATTTATTTACGTGTTTTATTTCCATCACACTAAACATAGCTCACGGGGGCACTTCGCAGCGCTAGGGAGCAACCGACGGGCTCCGTAGTCAATCCGTGTAATAGATACAATATTAGCAGCATCATTTCTTTGTTTACAGCCATAAACTGAGTAAAAGATGCGTGCACTGTTGCCTCGTTGCAACAGGTGCTCGCAGCGGCTTCTTCCAAAGCAGGAAGGACTGCACTGCCACTGACGTGATACCTGAACATTAAACTTGCCTCCTTTTTGGGACATCATCGTTCTTCGTCCTGGGGTTGACTAGGGAAGAAGCGAATTAGAATGTCAGCCAACCCCTATTGAAGTCCTGTGACCGCATGGTCCTTGCAAGCACCAGGGAACTGGGCAGGCGCTGCGTCGCCAGAACACCTGAGTAGCCTGAACATTTTATTAAAGGGGAGGAGATGTGTGCGGTCTACCAACTGCGCTGATGTGAAATCTTGTCTCGGTGCTCTAATCCCAGCGTGAAATAATGTGTTTGGATAAATGTTGGTAGTTTAAGAGTGGGGTTCTAATCTAATCCCAGCCTGAGTACCTGACAGAAACGAGGAATTCTGGGTAAATTCTACAAGGACTCTACTCCTAGTCTTAAAGGGATGGTCAAGGGGTCAGACAAGCTACGGAGGCACGTGCAGCTTTAGTGGTAACATGAATAGGCCGTATGTGCTCCCTCGTCACACATAGCTGAACTGTTCTTCGCAGTCTGCTCTCCCTGTTAGTCACTCAGCTCATATTGGATCATTTGCACGTTTGCCTCGCTTTTCCCACTCTTCTTTACCCAAGTCCTTCCAGGCTCTTCTGCACATGTTCTCCACCTGCCTACCAAAGTTCCTCCTGACGCCTTCATTTCCGTATAAGCCATCCACAAGTTGTTTCTTATTCATGCACTACAAAAAAGAGTGGAACGGTGTAATGTGCGCCATATTGAGGGGGGGGGGGTTACGGCGCAGTTGTTTTTTTTATTTGTGGGCGTGGGGACATGACATGATTTGCTCAGAAGCTCCTGTGTATTACTCTTTACCTTCTGTCTTTGTACACCTCACAAGAGAGTTGTCAGTAAGTCACATGCAAAGCTATCCCTACTACACCCTCAAGCACCCTCACGCTCACATACCCCCACCCTCACACCCCTCACCCTCCCTCCCACCTCACCCCCCTCACCCTCACACCTCCTCACCCTCAAACAACCTCACACCCTCAAACGTACACACCCTCACTCACCCTTACAACCTCACACGCCCTCACCCTCACACACCCTCACCCTCACCCCCTCACCCTCCCACCCACTCACCCTCACACCCCCTCACACACACCCTCACCCTCCCACCCCCCCACCCCCTCACCCGCCCACCCCCTCACCCCCCCACCCCCTCACCCGCCCACCCCCCCACCCCCTCACCCCCTCACCCGCCCACACCCCCTCACCCCCTCACCCCCTCACCCGCCCACACCCCCTCACCCGCCCACACCCCCTCACCCGCCCACACCCCCTCACCCGCCCACACCCTCACACCCCCCACCCTCACACCCCCCACACCCTCACACCCCCCACACCCTCACACCCCCCACCCCCTCACACCCCCTCACCCTCACACCCCCTCACCCTCACACCCCCTCACCCTCACACCCCCTCTCTCACCCTCACACCCCCTCTCTCACCCTCACACACCCTCTCTCACCCTCACACACCCTCTCACCCACCCTCTCTCACCCTCACACACCCTCTCTCACCCTCACACACCCTCACACACCCTCACACACCCTCACACACCCTCACACACCCTCACACACCCTCACACACCCTCTCTCACCCTCTCTCACCCTCTCTCACCCTCTCTCACCCTCTCTCACCCTCTCTCACCCTCTCTCACCCTCTCTCACCCTCTCTCACCCTCTCTCACCCTCTCTCACCCTCTCTCACCCTCTCTCACCCTCTCTCACCCTCTCTCACCCTCACTCACCCTCACTCACCCTCACTCACCCTCACTCACCCTCACTCACCCTCACTCACCCTCACTCACCCTCACTCACCCTCACTCACCCTCACTCACCCTCACTCACCCTCACTCACCCTCACTCACCCTCACTCACCCTCACTCACCCTCACTCACCCTCACTCACCCTCACTCACCCTCACTCACCCTCACTCACCCTCACTCACCCACCCTCACTAACCCACCCTCACTCACCCACCCTCACTCACCCACCCTCACTCACCCACCCTCCCTCACCCACCCACCCTCACTCACCCACCCTCACTCACCCACCCTCACTCACCCACCCTCACTCACCCACCCTCACCAGCATAGCATAACAAAACACAGCACAGCATAACAAAACACAGCACAGCATAATAAAACAAAGCACAGCATAATAAAACAAAGCACAGCATAATAAAAAAAAAGCACAGGATAGCAAAAGATAGCATAGCATAATTATTCCCAACTCTCCTTATTATTGAGCAACATCTGACAGTTTGCAAATAATCTGTATACACCAATTCAGATTTTTCGGAAAATTTTATGCAACGCATTGTCATAAACAATGCCAATAACTCAAACTTTAATGCTGCGAGCCCTATTGCATTGTAAATGCTTGTTACTAATTGATAAAGATGTACACATGCATCTTCTCCAATGGTGGTGAGGGTTAAAAGGACTTTGGTGAAATCCCTTAAAGTATATCGTGATTTTTCCTCATTCTTTGGGTTCAAAGTGTGTTGATAACACTTCCTTTAAATCCGACATGGGCTTGCCTACCCTTCTGCACAGAAAAGGTACCAAATGGAAATAGCATTCTCCCCAGATCTTTGTGATACTGAAGGTGACAAAATGAGGAAATAGGTTTATTAAAAGTCAATATGAAGAACCCACATGGACAAAAGTGTGTTTTTGATTAAATTGACAACCATAAATAAACAATTATAAATGACTGATGGATGACCAACTTGAGCCTAACCCAGACTGCAGGCCATAACGTGCCCACAAATCTACCTCAAACACTATCCACTACCTGCTGGATAACCCTTGACATTAAGATAATCCTAAATTCAATCCAAAGCATACAATATTTACAACATTGTTATATTCCAATGTTTCATTGATTTTCTTCATTATTACTTAAAACTTTGACAAAATCGCCTTTTATTGTTTTCAATTATCTAGTTTTATTCATGATTCTTTCTCCTGCTGCTCTTTTCCAGCATATTTACAACAAGGGGTGGTGATGGACAGAGTCTCTGAATTAAGCAGAGTACTCTCACCCAGTCAAGAGATCAGGGCTAGATCCAACACCGTTTTTTAGCTCATTGCACCATCCCAGTTTCAGAACCTGGCTGTATGCAAATTAGTCTGTCCCTGGCCCAGTGCATCATGGGAACAGGGCAGACCAGACTACAAAAGCCAATTCTTACACTGGGAAGGAAACAAGCTTCCGGGGACCGGTTTCTGCCATTTCAGGCGTCTTCGGCCCGGCTTGCTTGAATCCTGATGGTGCAATGAGCAAGGGACTCACATCTGAGTATACCCTTCCACGCTTAGGATGGACAAAAATATTTACAACAAGGGGTGGTGATGGACAGAGTCTCTGAATTAAGCAGAGTACTCTCACCCAGTCAAGAGATCAGGGCTAGATCCAACACCGTTTTTTTAGCTCATTGCACCATCCCAGTTTCAGAACCTGGCTGTATGCAAATTAGTCTGTCCCTGGCCCAGTGCATCATGGGAACAGGGCAGACCAGACTACTCCTGCTGCTCTTTTCCAGCAACCCTTTACATGATGTGATTCTCTAATATGTGCTATTCCCTTTGCCGAATGGTTATTTCCCATATTACACTGTATTTTCTAAATTTATTTGTGAATGCTTTCACTATGCTGGTCAACTGGAGCATTAGCGTTTCAAAATTCGTCTCCAGTCTTAGTATACTGAAAGTTTCAGGGTGAGAATCGGAAATCGATCCAGGCCAGCTCTTCACTGCCTGTTGTATCTAAAAGTATAATCCTGCTGTAAACTGTGTGCTGAGGCTTTGCTTTTTGAAGTGTGTGATACAAATGCTTTGCGCTCAAAAGAACCGTTTTGACTTGCAGTTAATATACGTCATGTTAATGAGCTGCTTTTCTATATCCGAGGGAGATGTGCTAAATATCCCAAACAACCCCCCTCCCCAGTACCCTCTCAAACTTTTTAGCTCAAATACAGGACTATTAAGGATCAAAAAAATGTTGCTTTGTGTGTTGTGGAGAAGCCAGTGTTGAATTCCATTCCAGTTTCCTCCATTATGAAGATTCTAGACAGTAGAGTCACTGCCAGACGTGGCCACACTTGAGTGCTCATGTTTGGGGCAAGAAACTTAGGTCAAAGTTTGAACTTCTTGAAATGAGTCTTTGGACTAACTGCAGATTCTACATCTTGCTCTGCTAGTTTATGGAGCCTCTTCCATAAAATCCACAAATGGGCCTCTCCGATGAGTATCACCTGCCCGATCATTGACAGTCAAACCTAAAATCTGGATTTCCCTGTGAAAAATAATCATTGACTGCTGAAGCAGTTCAGGCATTTCAGTAAAGCGGCAGAATGGGTGTCATCTGTGCACATATGCACAATATTGTAGTCTTGGCCGAGATGCATCCTACTAAGACTGCTCACATAAGAGCAAGCTGAGTATAGCCTGGTCTGTTGACGGAAACATCATGTTTTGATCAAGGAAATTGACTTCAGATATTCCTCCCACATGGAGTTTGTCTTCAATTGTTTCCCCCAGCTTAGTAATTTATAGTGAATGATTATAGTAGCGGTGTTTCCTTCCTCTCTGTGCACTGTAAGAGAAGTTGATTCATCTGTTTTTTCCCCATAGATTAATCGCACAATTAAATTTATATGAAATTGTTTTATAGTACGCTTAAAGGTGAAAACCTCCTCTTTCAATTTCCACCTGTTCGTTTAGAGTCAGATGCACTGGTCGTAGAACCACTTGCACAGGCAGCTTGGGGCAGTTTTTATTAAGGTGTTAATGCAGTTTCAAAGGAAATATCTTCTGTAGTCCCTTAACCCCTTCAATGCGGTGGACATTCCCCCGCAGTGAGGAAAAAAATTACGCATGCGCAATTTGGATGGCCAGCGGCCGTCCTCTGCACACGCCCACCGTGATGTCGGATGGCCACCGGCCGTCCGACGCATGAAAAAGTTTATAGGAGATTGATTCCTCTAAATACTTCCTCACCCAACCATAATGGACAGTGCAACGTTTTTTTTATGCTGCCAGTTTATTTAGAGTTACCACATATTAGAGTCACCCACTGCAAAACATAAACCAAAGTACAAGTAACTATACTATAAGTGACTGTAACCTGCGCACTCAACGTGCACTGTGTATGACCTCACATAATCCATCACTCAAGACATGTCCATGATATCATTGATAACATCACTGACATCTGAAATGACATAATTAATGACATCACTGTGCATGGCGAGTGCGTAAGTTAGTTACTTCATTTAACTGTAACTGATTAATTCCAATGGTTTTTTTTTAATGTACATTTTCACCTACCTATACCATCACTTTAACCTTTGTATTTTTCAGTGTGTAAATATACGTGTGTGTATGTTTATGTATTAATATCATACTATTACACTGCTATAGTAATTCAGTTTCCTTCTTTATAGCCATTTCTGATCTCTTTTGAGTTTCTGAAATCTATAGTAGCATACATTTCTATTGCATGCTTTTTATCTAGCTCATGCTTATGAATCTGTGAAATGTACTTGTCTTCTGGGTTTGAAAAGTGTTTACATTAGCCATTCCCAATTTTTTTACAGTGAGCTCATCATAAATGACTGGCCAAGGATTATTCAGCGGTATTTAATGCAATGTTATGGTCGCTTCAACCACGGCTCAGTCATTTGCAAGGAGATTTACAGCCTAAGTAAAATCGTATTTATTGACACCTCGCAGTTTAATTAAGAATGTGTTTAGGTGGCACCTCTTCTTGGCTGGCATACTATGCTATTAGCAAATGAGGTGAGACGGCCATGACCATGGCAAACTTGTATGTCTTCATTTTTTAGTGTAGAGTATTTGATTTCTAATTGGCAGGCCGTAGTGCAACTGCTAGTTTAAGGCATGTATGTTACTGCATAATTGGGAGTGGAATATGGTCTCCCTTTAGCAAAACTATGTCCAGATGGAGACTGAATCGGGTCAAAGTACTTTGTGTGCAGATTGCCTAGCTGCTGAGCAGGGAATTTAAATGAGATTATTTTTGGAATGTTTTGGAACCCCCAGCATGTAATTGAATATTCATATATGCAGTGAATACAAAGGTTGGACTCTCCATTTGTGTGAAAAGTACAGTCTTGACCCCCTGCAGTGATGAAGACAGGGACGCTTTTACGAGTAGTAAATGGAGAACTTCTCAAAATATATCGCATCTTTGAAGAGCATCTCAAAAATGCGTGAAGCGAAAAAGGTGTCCTCTTCCCAGCAGGGCGTTTCTATGTTACAGTCGAAGGACTGGTTCACAACATGTCATTTCCACTTTTTCAGATCTCAAATCTTTTTGTAAAGATAAGTTCCCTTTACACAGGGTTTTCGAGGAGGTTTGTTATAACTAGGGTTCTCCGTTTCAGCAAAAAAATATCTTTTTATTTTTAAACCAGATCCGGAAATTACCAGGCTTAAGTCCTTAAGTGTTATGTTGTATTTTAAACCGCTAGCGGCAGCGAGAGGAGGACAGAATTTTCCACACCATGGGCTGAGAAGAGAAGCTAGCATTTGAAGCTCACTCTTCAAATCAAAATTTTGTAATCTCTCTCTTTGTCATAGTTGCCTGTGTTCTGCTCTGCTGAGGAAACCATAGCTGCAGACGTCAAACATCTCTGGTGTCTCTCCGTGCACCCACAGCCAAAACACAATCACACTGCAGACAAAACCAATAAAAACAAGCATTGGCATAGCCAATAGGTCTCGCTTTTGGGACCTTATAAGTATTTAGTTATGCAGCACAATATCCATGGGCTGAGGAGAGAAGCTAGCATTTGAAGCTCACTCTTCAAATCACAATTTTGTAATCTCTCTCTTTGTCATAGTTGCCTGTGTTCTGCTCTGCTGAGGAAACCATAGCTGCAGACGTCAAACATCTCTGGTGTCTCTCCGTGCACCCACAGCCAAAACACAATCACACTGCAGACAAAACAAACAAAAACAAGCATTGGCATAGCCAATAGGTCTCGCTTTTGGGACCTTATAAGTATTTAGTTATGCAGCACAATATCCTTGGTGCAATAACTACAACTGTTGCATGGCTAAAAAACGTATAAGGTCCCAAAGGCGAGACCTATTGGCTATGCCAATGCTTATTTCACAAGCACTGAGTAAGTAGAGCATGGTGCAAGACACACTCATATACACATAACAGTAACATCATAAACCGCAATAATGCACCTTCCCATATACCCACACACAAACATACAGCATGTGACGCAGCTCAAGCTTCCCTGAAGTACACCGCACACATACAAAGTAGGCACACTATATACAACAACAGTGTACAATCTAACAGACCGTGTTTCACATGTACTGTCACTGTGTAAGCCTTGCTGACACACACACACACACACACACACACACACACACACACACACACACACACACACACACACACACACACACACACACACACACACATACATACACATACATACATACACTCACACACAGAAGAGTAACATCATAGGCAACAGTATCGCTAACTAATTGTCAAGTGTATGTTTGATGATTTGCTTGGGTGAAGATGTCGTTAAATGTGGATGGTTTGGTGGTGTGACGCTGTGTGTTGGTGCATGAATTTGTGATGGTATGTCTGCATGTGTAGATTTTGGAAGTCAATGGGGGTCTGTGTATATGTTGGTGTGACAAAGGGATAGAGGACAGCACTGGAGAAGCCATAACAATTAAAGAAATTCCCAATTAAAGAAATAAACGTGGTTGGGGCAAAAAACTAGTGAGAAAATAAACTGCACACAGACTTTTGAACCGAGGGTGGGAGCAGGTAAAGGCATTTTGATGGTGTTTAATCCAAAGTGACTGTGGGATATTTGTCAGTCTCATAGCACAATTACCAGTATCTCCTCAGAAGCCTTACTTATGCTTTTTTGAAAAGCGTGAGCCTCCATGATCTGGTCTCAAATTGGGAGAAGAATGGAAACATGTAAATCTCTGTTAATCACAGAGTTGTAAAGCTGGAGGGTTTAACTCCGCTTCCAGGTATCTTAGAAAGCACTGTTGACATTGTACTCTTTCGCACCCATGGATTTCCATATGAAGCTAGTTGGATCAAAAAGGCTGGTGGGAGAGGGTTGGGGGAGCGGGGCAGATGTCTGCAGTGCTGCTTCTGGTCTTTTTCGGTTCATGTGTTAATAAGTAGCAAATATTGTATTGAATTTTAATTGCAAAAGATATTGCATTACAGTATTGCAGTCCTGCTCCTCTCCTGATTTTGTTTTCCAATCAGCCAGTTGTCAGTCTGTTCCCTCCCCTCAACGTTCCCCCTAACTCTGTGATGATCCTTAAGTAGGCGTGGTGTAAAGGAGGGGTGTGACAAGACTGACGGCTGGAAGGGCGATGGCAATGCTGCATGACACCACTGCCTGAAAGCCCTTCACCCTCTCTATCCTGGCTCATTTCTGCCCTCCCTCGAAGAAAAGAAGTTGCCTTAGCTTAGCAGAGACAGAGCCTAAGCACAGCTTGTTTGTGAGTACCATTGCCTTCAACCTAGTGGTAGACGGATTGTGGCAGTGAGAGATCACTATATGCCCCTCTGACTGTTGTGGATTCCTAAATCTCTTGTTAACAGTATGCCCTCTTCTCTTCTCCAGATCACCTTGGTGTTCTTCAGTGTGAACACCATCACAAGAAACAGTTGTCCAGCTCTAGCTTGTGGTTGCTGAGTTATTGTGGTTAAACTTTTGTTGGTATCAACTATCCCTGTACCACTGTTCACCCGGAGGTAGCACTGTGCCCAGAAGGGACATGTCACCAGTTCAGAGGTCAGATGACACCTACATTTTAATCCGAGATTGCCGTTAATGAGCTAAAGGTCCAAAAACACAATTTGATGCTTCCTGCAAGGTACCATCCTACTTCTTACCACTCTGAAATTGCCAGTGACAAGTGTAATGTCCAATAGGCCCTAATAAACTGTGTGACACATGGCTAACATACAAGCGTGAAGGCTCCAGTAACCTGGGTGCCTCATTGGCATATAACCTGGCCGATTTTCTTTTGATTAGCCAGTAACCACCCTTTTATTAGATTTAAGCGCCCCAATTTTATTTTAGGCGTTGGGCCTTTTTGATTGGAGCAGGGTCTGCAGTAATGGTTTGTGCCCTCTGTTATCTACCTGTGTGCCCCAACCTACGACAAATTAGGATAAAGGTACCTTGGATCCCTAGCATCCTCCGTGTGAGATCCACACGTAATGGACTTAAGAGTGAATTCCATGGTGAATGGCCCAACTGTCCATGCCTGTTTCTAAACCAAAATACGAAATAAAGTGATACATTTGAGGCCAAAGGTGAGAACGGTGAGCTGTGTTCTTGATGAGTTTGGATGCACTTTAGGAGGGTTTGGAGCTGGGTTTTGTGTCTTCTTTCGCCCAATTTGCCCCTTCGCAGTTCATGGCATCCGAAGGAAACCGGTTAGTGTTAGATTCCTTACCTTAGAATATCCCCAGGCGTCAGACTGGATCTGGAAAGTTTTGCGTAGCAGTACCCCTGCGCGTCGTCTGCGCTCCGTGTCTGTTGTTGGCGTCGTGGTAGCCAGGATGACGTCGTCTGAGTACTTAGACGCCGCCCTCGCACGCTGACGACAGTTCTTCTTTTTTCCGCGCCAGCAAGCGCAGATCCGGGAAGAGCAGTACTCCTAGTCAATTTTTGACTAACTTTTTCGATCTCTTTTGGATCTTCTCGAGTCGATTCTCGACTCCGGTGCTGATAGGGATGCCCGGGTTCAAACCCTGTGACTACTGTAACCGCATGATGTCGGTTACCGACCCCTACCGTCGGTGTCTTTATTGCCTCGGGCCGACCACGATGACAAATCGTGCACCGACTGCCGGGCCTTGACGTCAAAGGCTAGGCGGGAGCGGTCCCGTAAGCGCCTCGAGATCCGGCAGTCGGCCCGCGCCGATCAAGGTCACGGTCAAGGAGGAGGTCGAGGGACCGGTCGCGGGGCCACAGTCATCACAGCTCGGCGAGTCGACACCACTCGTCGGGCTCCAAGTCCTCAGGTAAGTCGCGGCACAAGAAATCAAAGAATTGACATCGCTCTTCTGACTCCCCCCGGCGCTCGCTCGACGCAGGCGGGGGTTCGAGCGACACCGCCCAAGCGGCGGTTCGGGCGACACCGCCCAAGCGGCTCGGCCGGAGCCGCAAGCGCTGCGTCCAGCTGCACGCGACGCCAGAGGAGATCAGCGCCTTCCTCACGGCCATGAGGTCACGCTTCCCTCCATCGGAACCCGCCGAGGCGCCTTCGGGCCCATCGGGTCCATCTGGGAGCCCAAGTGGGCCGGTGGCTCTGGCCCCGTCGGGTGCTTCGGCACCGTCGATGACTCCAGTCCCGACGTCGTCAACGACTCCGGTCCTGACGCCGCAGGGTTCCTCAGGATCCAGGCCTGGATCCGTGACGATGCCGGTCGACCTTACGATCCCTCCGCTGGCGCCGTCACCAAGGGTGTCGCCCCGCCGCCGCCCCCGGACGACGTCGTCCCCGGTCTGGATCCAGTGTCGGACCGTCCGGTGAACCCTTCACCAACGACCCGGCTCCATCATTTATTGCTGACTATCAGGAGATGGATGACGAGGGGGACTGGGAGGGGTCTGAGGACCCTCTGGCACTGCATTGCCAGTTGAGCCAGGACTGGGCAGCAGTGGCGTCACTAGGGAGGTACGGGGGGTGCGGACCGCACCGGGTGACACCATCACATGGGGTGACACTGTGAGTGAGCCTCTGCTTTAAATCGCTACATAAATCAGGAGTCCTGATTTATGTAGACATTTAAAGCAGAGGCTCACTCAGTGTCACCCCATGTGATGAGGAACCCTTACCCGGCCGCCGGCAAAATTAATTGTCCAATTAGCTCAGCTATATGACGTGGGCGTCCGGACGTCACTCAGGTGACGTGGCTCCTGGACCAGCGGTTTTCAACGCTCGTGAAGGGTGTTGTCGAAAGGAGCGTGTTTGATTTCCCTTTACATAAGAAGATGCCCGGAGATCGCCCTGTGCTTTGAAAGAGGAGATTTGCATGTTGGAGACAGGTAAAGTGTTTCTGTTTGTCGACTTCTGGACAGAGCCGCAGAGGGCAACCATGAAGTTCACTCCTCAGAAAGGTTACTATGACAGGAACAGTTGGTACCACTCAAGGCGTCTGTTTAAGCACTGCTGTTTTCTCCATGCAGCCAGTAACTGGTTCTGTAGTAAGATTCGAGTAAGTACGACTGCCTGACAGTGGCACAATTGGAGTCGCTGTGTTTTTGCTCCAAAAGTGTGCACTTCTTTCTATCTTTGTATTATATTCAGGTTCTCTGTGTTGACCTTGCGTGATTGCCCGTGGGTAACATTTAAATAAAAACAAAGAGAGAAATGCCGGTGGAGCCCATTTTAGATTTTAATCCTTGTGTGCACCATAAAAGTCTTTCGAGAACAGATCATTAACCGCACACGTTAGTCCTTCCTTTTGCAGAAAAGGTGCACATAGTCAAGAGAAACCTTGTGGCAGGTTTCTCTACTTCTGTCCTTTCATAGGAAGGAACACTATTGCATAGATTAATCATAACTCCTAATTGTCATGTGATCAAGTGGAAAGATACTGGTAATGTTTACTGTGCATAATAAGTTGTGAGTTATCCGAGTTTATGTAGCATGTAATGCAAATCTAATCTGTTCTGGACTCAGTAATCCAAGAAAGCCTAAAAACACCGGGGCACTGTATATAACGGGCCAGGAGATCCGTATATGTAATCTGCATCAGCATACCTGGGTTGGCAAGTAAAGTACAGAAGGTCAACGGGGGTAGAACTGTTAGTTGTAATGCCTACTGGTATCATATTTGTTCTTCTCATTTTCTCTCATTTATTTAGACTCACTGTAGGCTGATTTTTAGTCATTCATTCGGATTCATTGAGGGTTATTTTTTATTTTTTTTGTTTACATTTCTTTACTGACATTTAATCAAGAATCTCCACAAGTTGTATGTAGAGAATACAAAGGTAAGTATTTTCATAAAGTGGACAATAGAACACTTCCCATCATGTATACAGATCCGGCATTACACATTTGCAAGGGAAGAGAGTCTCGTTTTTACTTAACATGGACTGCATGAATCGTTCAGACAAAAACAGTTACAATTATCAAAATTAAGTATTTGTGTGGTTCTCTAACTGCCCGAACTTCTTTGCATACCTAGTCACAAGAGGAGCAAGATGGTCAGTATTGCAAGGCCCTGCGAAGATTGATGGTAGGGACTTTGAGAGATTTTGGTAAAAGCTAAAATGCTTTCGCATCCATGAAAGTGTACGTTTAGAAGAGTTTAGCCAATCTTAATAAATTGTTTTTATTTTCACCTACAATACTCTTAGGAAGTAATCCCATCCACACCTCTCAGAGCGCCAGTTCTCAGTGAGCATTCAGATGGGTAGATCTAAAGAGGAGTCTCTTTGAGAGTCCACTTCAAAGCATACGGGGAGGACAGAGTGGTTAAGAACACAGTGGCGAAAAAACATTTATATGCCGCGCCTTTGTTGTCGTGCCCACCTTACTTACAAATGCTTATAAACAGTTTTCTATTATATTTCTACAATTAGAGATTAAACACTTAAACATCCAATAAATGAATGGAAGGAGGGCAGTCAGCAAGCTTTGGCCGCGACTTACCGCATGATGGACCTCCTCCGAGTCCACCACTCACTGGCAGACTTGGAGGAGGTCCATCATGGGGTTAGTCGTGAGGGGGTGACACCATGAGTTACCGCACTGGGCGACACCAACCCTAGTGACGCCACTGCTGGGCAGACGAACTGGGGGAAGCCAGTGGTCTGGACACTTCGCCAGTCACTGGATTTGTCTCCCCTCCTACCGTGGCCACAGAGGAGGGGGCTGCTTACAGTGTGATGTTGTCTAGGGCAGCCAAGGCCTTGGCTCTTGAGCTGCCAGTCGTGGCCGTGAGGACCAACCTCCTCACTAAGGTGCTCAAACCGCAGGCAAGCTCCTCGGGGCCCCACCTGCCGTTCAACGAAGCACTCACCGACGTTCTGTTGGGCACCGGGTCCAAGCCCTCTACAGGCCTACCTGTGGATCGGAACGTGGCCCGACTCCACCGCCTGACTCCGGGCGACCCCAGTTTCCTGTCCGTTCACCCCACCCCTGAGAGCCTGGTGATCCAGGCCTCAACCTCCCAGACCGCATTCCCGACCGCCCCTCCGGATCCAGAATCCAAAAGGTACGACCAGTTCGGCAAGAAACTGTTCCCCTCAGGGCCGGACTGGGAACCGAAATTGGCCCTGGCAAAGTGCTCAGCCGCCCCCCCCTCTCCCATGGGGGTGCAACCGCACTCTTTGCTAGGGCCGGTTTTCGGCCGATTTTGTTACAGGGCCGTTTTTGCAGCAATGCTGCAAAAGACGGCCCTGTAACAAAAACGGCCCCCTGGGGTCCAAAACCGGCCCCCACCCATGCGGCCGACCGGGGGATTGCCCGGTGCCTACAACGGCCAGTCCGGGCCTGGTTCCCCTCACTGAGTTTGGGGTTGCGGTCTGTCAACACCGCCTGCCTTTTGGTCCGATACTCCCACTCCCTGTGGGATACGGTTAAGGAAGTGCTGCCGCAGTGTCCCGCGGAGGCCCAGGCAAAGCTTACCCAAGCCCTCGCTGGGGCAAGGGATGCAGCACGCTACTCCATTCGGTGTGGACTGGATACCACGACTCATTAGGCAGGGCGATTGCAACGACGGTGGTGGTTCGCCGCCACGCCTGGCTGAGGTCCGCCAATTTTTCGGCCAATGTCCAAGCCTCCCTTATGCACATGCCCTTTGATGGCCGTCGCCTCTTTGGCGACAAGGCGGACAGTGAGCTGGAGCGTTTTAAGGACTCCAGGGCTACGGCCAAGTCCTTGGGCCTCGGCCAACGCCAGCAAACTTCCACCTTTCGTGGCCAAGGAAGGGGCACCCCCTCACGTCCAGCTAGCCACAGGCCGCAGAACCAATCTCAACGTGGTCGCGGACGTGGTAACCGCCGTGGCGGTGCCGGGGGACACCGGCATGGTCAGTCCACACCCATCCCCGCAGCATCTGCCTCAAAATCCTCCTAGTCCGAATTTTCAGGCCCATTCGACGCCAGTGGGGGCAGGGTTGGCCATCACCTCCTTCCCTGGCGCTCCATCACGTCGGACAGGTAGGTGCTGCAAATCGTCCGAAGGGGCTACTCCCTCCCCTTCGAGGAGACCCCTCCAGCCATGCCACCGCAGTACCACCGCATGTCGGGGGGGTTACTTGTGACTTCTACAGGAGGAAGTTACGGCCCTCTTGGCCAAGGGGGCCGTCGAGCGCGTTCCTGGGCCAGAAGTAGGACGTGGTTGCTATTCCCACTACTTTCTAGTACCCAAGCAGGGCAAAGGAGGCCTACGCCCTATCTTGGACCTACGGAGCATTAACGGCTTACTCCGGAGGGAGAACTTCAAGATGCTGACTTTGGCTCAGGTCCTAGCTGCCCTTGACCCAGAAGACTTGATGGTGGCGTTGGACTTGCAGGACGCATATTTCAACATCCCCGTCCTGTCGGCCCACCGGCATTACCTGTGGTTCACGGTAGGCCATGAGCACTTTCAGTTTACCGTGCTCCCCTTCAGCCTTACCAGCGCCCCACGGGTGTTTACGAAAGAGATGGCGGTGGTCGCAGCTCATCTGTGCAGCTTAGGGGTGTCAGTCTTCCCCTATCTCGACGACTGGTTGTTGAAGGCAGGCTCGCCCCAGGCAGTCTTCTCCCACCTCCAGACTACGGCCGACCTCCTGCACTCGCTGGGGTTCTCCATCAACGTGCCGAAGTCACACCTGTGCCCCTCTCAGAAGCTCCTTTTCATCGAAGCGGTTCTGGACTCAGCGCAGTTCTGGGTTTATCCCCAAACAGTGGGTTTGGGATATTCAGCCTCTGATTCTGATCTTTCAGCCTTTAACCAGAGTCTCGGTCAGATTGACACTGCGGCTCCTGGGGCTGATGGCCTCCTGCATCCTTCTGGTGCATCACGCCTGGTGGCGGATGCGGGCTCTGCAGTGGGACCCGAAGTTTCAGTGGGCACAGCATCAGGGCAATCTGTCCGACCACGTCCGGATCTCGGAGGGCACTGCGAGACAGTTGCAATGGTGGCTCACGAACTGCGTTTGGGTCAACGGCAGATCTCTCTCCGTACCCCAACCGGAGAACGTAGTGGTGACAGATGCTTCCCTCCTGGGATGGGGGGCCACATGGGGGAGAGGGAGATCAGAGGCCTCTGGTCTCCGGCGGAGTCCCGGCTCCACATCAACCTTCTGGAGCTGCGGGCGAAACGGCTTGCACTGAAGGCATTCCTTCCTTCTGTCCGGGGAAGTGTAGTGCAGGTATTCACGGACAACACCACCGCCATGTGGTACTGCAACAAACAAGGCGGGGTGGGGTCATGGACCCTTTGTCAGGAGGCTCTGCGCCTCTGGACATGGCTGGAACACCAAGGCATCACCCTGGTGGTTCAACACCTGGCAGGTTCCCTGAACGCCAGGGCGGACGAACTCAGCTGCCGGTGCATGATGGATCATGAATGGCGTCTGAACTCGCACGTGGCGCAAGGCCTCTTTCAGCAGTGGGGAGAGCCTTGGTTAGATCTATTCGCCACCGAAGAGAACACGCAATGTCATCAGTTTTGGGCGTTGGAATTTCCGAGGCGGTACTCGCTCGGAGACGCTTTTCGTCGCGAGTGTAGTTGCGGTCTGTTGTACGCCTTTCCACCTATACCACTTCTGCTCAGAGTGCTGAAGATCAGGCGCGACCGGGCCCAAGTCATCCTAGTGGTTCCGTACTGGGCACGAAGGTTTTGGTATCCCGAGCTACTCAGCATGTCAGTCGATACCCCGATTCGTCTGCCTCTTCAGGAGGACCTTCTGTCACAGCAGCAGGGGAGGGTCCTCCACCCGAACCTGTCCAGCCTCCACCTCCATGCGTGGATATTGAGCGGCAGCAGTTGAGGCCATTTAACTTGCCTCCTGAAGTCTGTGATGTGATTATGGCAGGCAGGCGTCCCTCCACAAAATCGGTATACGCCTGCAGGTGGAACAAATTTGTGGCATGGTGCACAGCAAAGGCTGTGGATCCTCTCTCTGCCCCCCTTTCAGAGGTTCTCTTCCTTCTTTCTCTTGCCCAGCAGGGCTCTGCTCTGGGCACTCTTAAGGGCTACCTCTCTGCCATTTCTGCCTTCTTTTTTTGAAAACCTTTATTGTGCAGATGTAGCTTACAAATACGGGCCTACAACCCATCGGGCCGGCCACCACACTGTATTAGCACGTAGGCCAGGAAAGAAGCTCCAGCGGGTCTCCGATATAACAGATGCAATAAGGCGAGGCAGAAAGCCACAAGGAAACCACCATGAGTAGGAAAAGTGAAGGTTAATTTTATAATACAATAGGGTGAATAGCAGGAATAGTGCAGTTATTAGGGTCCAAAAGTCCGTGGCGGGCTGTCAGCAAGCAGTAAAACAATACACAGCGAATTTCAAAAAGAACAGCTATATTATAGCAAGAGCAAAACGTAAGTCCCACATCTGCAAGCAAGTCCAACCACTGCCCAACGCCCACCCGTTACTACGAAAATACGCAGCAATACATAAAAAGGAAGTCAGGATTGCAATACAAAGAGCCATCCGCTACATCAACCCAAAGAAAGGGAGAAAGAAGGGGGAAAAAAAGGGGAAAGGACGTCAAGAAAAAGGGTAGAAAAAACAGGGAAAAGAGAACGCGGCACCACATCATGCGCCCCTTGTCAAGCAAAGCATACAAAAGAAAAGGCCAGCCAATGGAACCGAAGGAAATAGGAGTAGTGGATGCACAATAAACATCGGTGGCAGGGAGGTCATGAGGCCCACGCTGGCAAAAACACCCCAAGAGGCCTACATGTAGACGCAGCGTCCAGAAAATAGGATAGATAAGAGCCATAGAACCAAGAACAAAGAAAAAACAAAAAGACAGACCCTCCCCACCCACCCCACCCTGCACCCCTGCAGAAGGCTACGGCCTACCCCCCCAGCAGCGTGCCTGTCGCCCTAACAGGAAACCCGAAATATAGAAGAGTCAAAAAGTAAGGAAGAAACCACATGGGCAAAAAGAGAGGAAGGGGAAAGGAAGGGAAGAAAAAAAATCTCTAGTGGGAGAGGAGACACATAATCAAAACTATCAGCTCCCAACCCCCCGTTTGAACACATTTTAGATCCCACGAGAAGATGAAGTCATTTCAAAAAACAGGCAACAGGAATATGAAGAGGAATCGATCATACACGTACAGCTGCACGGTGGTCATCGGCCATGCCACGAAATAATAGTCCGGCGGTACAAGTGTAACTCACCCCTGTCCTCGTCTGTCCAGTGCCATAGGCACAGAGTGCACAAAGAACCAGAACATGAGGGGCCAGAGGTGAAAAGCAGGGATTCCAATCGTCGATACACCACACAAGTCATAACGGCTTCGGACCGGATGAGCAAGAAAGGACAGCAACAGCAGCAAGCAACTCAAGCATAGCTCCGCCGACCAAGGGGAAAAAGTCGCCCCGGTGAGACAGTTACAGGATCTCCGTTCGGCAGGGCGAGGCAAAAAAACACCGGGAGACCCGGCTAGACAGACCCGGACGGATCTCGGCTGGAGGTCCTCCAGTACATCCACCACAGGGAAGAACTCCTGACGATACAAGGCAGTAGGCATCTGTACGTCCAAACAAGCGGTGGACCCGGTGTCTTCAATTTCCAGGAAGGACCCCGCAGCACACTGAAGCGGTGGAACCGCACACGCAGGGGACGGCCCAACGAGCCCGGTACCAAGACCACCATCTGGCCCAGCGACAGGTACAGTCATGGAAGCACGCCAGGAACACAAGGCGGCGAAGACGTCGCCAACTGTAGGCTCACCTTTACGGTAGTCAGCAAACGTGCCGTGCGGCCAGCCGATGTCGCCATCTCCAACTGGGCGTAGATACAGGGCGCAGGCCGCCATCTTTTTAGCCCGGCGAGGCCTCGGCAATCTCCGACCCCAATCCGGCCACCGGCGGGGCTCGATGAAATCCAGCCGGCGACAAGCAATGGAACCTCCAGGGCAGAAAGGCGGGCCACCAGAATATTGAGGCAGCCGGCGCCACCGACCCACAGGCGCCGCCCGCCAAGACCGGGCGGAGGGTTTCAAGATTGCCGGACAGGAGAACAAAGGGGAGACGAGTCGCCCATGCGGTCAACCCCCGTCCGCGGAAGGCAGCGCTCCACCACCAGGTCCCCGGACAGCCAGACCAGGCCCGGTCAGTCGCCACCGGTCCAACCGCACAGTGGCCGCTCCGGCCGACCCCACTCCTCCACCAAGGGGTTGGCCCCGGTGCTCCGCCCCGCCCGGCGCCGCAGACGAGTCCCAGGCCCGCCCGCCCCGGAGGCTCCGAAGCGAACAAGGGCACAGCTCAAGATCCGCGGCACCTAGGATCATCCGGAGCAGACGGTAAGTGCCAGCAAAACGTCATAATTCCATATTCCATCAAATAAGACTTCTCGGGGCAAGATAAGGCGCAGGATAGATAGTTCAAGCAGGAAGGTTGACGGAGCCGAGCTACAACGTGGCCATCACGGTCGCGAGCTTGGCTCCTCCCCCATTTCTGCCTTCTTGAGGCTTCCTGATCAGCCTTCTCTTTTCAAGTCCCTTGTTGTAAATAGATTCTTGAAGGGCATCACGCACATGTTTCCTCCTGTTCCTTTCGTGATGCCTCAGTGGGACTTGAACCTTGTTCTAACCTATCTGATGTGCGCTCCTTTCCAGCCACTTTACAATTGCCCTCTTCGTCTTCTGACTCTTAAGACTGCATTCCTGTTTGCCATCACCTCTGCCAGGAGAGTGAATGAGCTCCAGGCTCTATCTTCTAAGCCTCCTTTCCTTTCTGTCCATCCGGAGAAAGTTGTTTTAAGAACGCATCCTTCTTTCCTGCCCAAGGTGGTTACAGCCTTTCACATCGGGCAGTCCATCACCTTGCCCACCTTCTTTCTGCCTCCGCATCCCTCGGAAGAGGAAGAGAGGCTCTACCGTCTGGACCCAAAGCGTGTGCTCTCCTTCTACCTTGATCGCACACGTCAGTTTCGGGTGGAGGACCAGCTCTTTGTTGGTTACGTGGGTGTGAAGAAGGGACGGGCGGTGCACAAACGGACCGTCTCTCGGTGGGTCGTGTTGTGCATCAAGGTCTGTTACTCCTTGGCTAGAAAGGAGCCCCCTGTTGGGCTAAGGGCCATTCCACTCGGGCCACGGCGGCTACTACTGCCCTGGGTCGGGGAGCCCCCTTGCGCGACATCTGTCAGGCAGCTACGTGGGCCTCGCTGCACACGTTTGCTAGACACTACTGCCTGGACCGCCAAGTCTGGAGAGATGGCTTTTTCGGCCATTCAGTTCTCGAGGACTTTCTGGTGTGATCTTGGTTCGCAGACCCACCACCGGGGTTGGTATTGCTGGGGTATCTATTCTATGGTAAGGAATCTAACACTAACCTGTTTCTTTCATATGCACAAGTTACTTACCTTCGGTAACGATAAATCTGTAAGAAACAGTAGTTAGTGTTAGATTCCTTACTGCCCCACCCATCCTCCCCGTTCTGCGAACCGATATCTAGGGTTAAGCTATTTTCCTTGGAGGGCTCTAGTTATATGGCACCAGTGTCGGTCTCTGGCATGGCTCTGCTTTCCTGGCGCGGAAAGCTATGTACAAGAACTGACGTCAGTGCCCGAGGGCAGCGTCTAAGTACTCAGACGACGTCATCCCGACGACCACGACGCAGACGACGGACGCGGAGCTGCAGACGACGCCTACCGACGCGCAGGGGTACTGCTACGCAAAACTTTCCGGATCCAGTCTGATGCCTGGGGATATTCTAAGGTAAGGAATCTAACACGAACTACTGTTTCTTACAGATATATTGTTACCGAAGGTAAGTAACTTGTGCAACACAGGAGAACTGCAGGAGCAGAGTTTTTCCCTCAACCTGCCCAGCCTCATCTGACTAGCAAAGCATTAAGACAACTTATTCAACTAGGCTCACTCATTTCTGTTCTTTGTAGGCAGTGCAGTTGTCCATTTCCAAGCCTGGCAAGACAGACTCAGCTTTTCATTCTCCAATATTCCACCCTAGACGGTTAATCGAAATACGTGTTATGTACCTATTCTGAAATAGTAAGACTACATTCATTACAAGCAGTGTTTAAAAACAGATTTTTCTAAAGTAGAAAATTGTGACAAAATTATGATATTTGGGATTAAAATATTGATGGCCACATGTAGAAGTGGAAGATGTTTGCAGTAGTACTTATAAAAAAGATGCAATTAACAGAAAGATGAAATAGAGCCTTGGAACCTGAAAATTAGGTTCTTCTAATGTTAATGATAATTAATCAAATATACCAATTATTCTCCTTGTACTCGTCTGCACAGTTCATTGATCAGTTTTATTTTTAGATCTGCCCTCTTGTTTCCTTTTTTTTTTAAAAATATTTTTATTGAAAATGTTCATACATTTTTACCCCCCCCTCTCCCACCTCCCCCGAAGGACAGTTTTCCTTTGAGTTCGGGCCTGAGGCAATCCATACATTTTGCATAACAGACTTCGTTTGCACAATTCACAGTTATTGATAAACAATATGTAATATGTAAGACATGTATATTGAGAATAAAAAACGAACTAAAATAAGAAAAAGAGAGAAAGAGAAAAAAAGAAGAAGAAAAAAATAAGAATGGGAGGGAGAGAAGCTGTTGTCAAGTTGAAACAATATTCATGTAAAGTTATAATCTGTGCATTCCAAGAACACAATAGTATCTGGTTAGTCTTAACCCACCCCTTCCCTCCATGTGTTAATTGGAGCCCATATTTGTTGACCCATTGCTCTCCCTTTTTTTCCCCGCCTAGCATAAATTGAGTTCTCTAAGTTGCGGCTGTGCAATAGCCTAGCTACCCATTGCTGTAACAGAGGTGGTGTTTTATCTTTCCAGGCTGTCGCAATGCATAGGCGATAAACTGCCATTGCTACGAATATAAAATATTCATGATTACGACAAGAGTCATCGCATGTGACCCCTAGCATGACCAGTTCTGGGGTTAGCTTAATTTGCAATTTAAGTGTTTTATCCAAGAATACCTCCATAGATTCTATCAGTGGTCGTAAGGCTGGGCAGGCAACAAACATATGCATTATATCGCCCTCATTACTATCACACCTGGGGCATGTTATTCCCTGTGTTCCCCCCCATTGAGCTATTTTAGCAGGTGTATAGTACAGCGTATACAAAGTTTTATAGTGCTGTGCTTGCAAAGCTGAGGAGCATAGAATTTCATAGCCATACTTTAGTGATTTCCCAAACAACCCCCGCTCTATCCCCGTTCTGTTAATCCATTTCAGTTCTACCTTCTCCAAATCATCATCTCTATTGTTAATCAGCTCTGTATACAATCTTCCAATTGTGCATCCTTGCCCCTCCTCGATGACCTGCAATATTATATTGTGTTCAAAACCCCTCTCTCCCCCTGTCTTGCCTGCGAGGAAGCTTCTTACTTGTAAATATTTGAAAAAGCTTCTTGAGTTCATTCCAAACTTCCCTTGCAGTACTGAGAATTGGTAAATACCCTCAGGGCCTATAAGGTCCCCCACGTTCCTAATCCCGAGCCTTACCCACTCCCCAAAAGTTGAGTCTCCGAATATTTCCTGTGGTAATGTGTGCCCTCTTGTTTCCTATTCTTTACAATGTACATAAAGTAGGCTATTTCTCCACCCAGAGGCTTTCGCCTTATGCTATTGGTTTTTAGGGTTTAATTCCACCTCCTATGGAGTGCTAGTACTGGCATGCATGTACAATTATTTTACATTTCAAAAGTACACAGTCATCACGCATGAAATTATTGTATGGATTCTTTCATATGATGAATGCAATCATTTAATTTTCATTTTTTTTTTTTAACTTCAGCAGCCTTTGTTTTAAAAGAAAGTTTGAGCCAGAACTGAAAATACAAGCCAGGCCTAATGGCCTTGCCAATGCTTGTTACAGCTAGTTGATGTAGGGTTAAATGGCAAAGCGCGCATCTGCCAAGCTATAAGCAGTATGCAAATACATATTTGGATTGTTTTATTAGAGGCATAGAGGTACATTCGGGGCTCTCACTGCCCTTCGTGAACTGTTCATTCAAAGTGTTGCAATAATAGTAAAAACTTTGCACTTAATGAGAATTTTCACAAATCTGGTACTGAATTTGTTGTCTTTTTTTGTAGGTTTACTTCATGCCTAGCCTTTTTTAACATCCTGAGCGAGTTGAATGACTATGCAGGACAGCGGGAAGTGGTAGCGGAAGAAATTGGGCACAGAGTATTCGGTGAACTGATGAGATATTCGCAAGACCTGAAATCGGAAAGGAAAGCGGTAATGCTTAAGATTGGAATACTGTATTTTTCCTAAAAGTCTCATTTGTTGCTCTGCAAGCGAAGAACTTTTAATGCTATCTCTTAGTCATATCCACTTTAAATAAGCAATAGGAATGTTTCCTATGAATTTTCCTTACCTTCTTGTTTGCAAGAAGCAGACCTGCCATGTACTGCAGTTAACTAACATGGACACCTCTGGCTCTTAATGTGCTTGTCACTGTGATAAAATATCCACTTCTGAGAGGACTCGGACCTTTGACTGCCTCTAAAACACTTGCTAATGTTCCCTACGAAGCACTTTGATATCCTTTATGAGAAATCGCTGTAGTCGCATTTACTTGAAAGGTGCTTCTCAAGGGGCTGTAGGTACTTCAGTCTGTTTGTTCTTGACCTGTTAAGTAGTTTGTTGAAGGTGACTCAGCGGTTGTGTTTGCAAAGTTAAGTGTGGAGCATCATATGGCTCCTGCTGTAACTTGTGTGGGAGACCTGTTAGCTAAAGATTAACACTCCCACTTAAAATGACTTTTGTATGTAGTCCCAAGGTTTATCGGATTTGAAGGGTCTCGTATGTTAGAATATTACTTGGGTGATTCTGTGTATATGCACTCCTTGCTGCCCTTCCTCTCCAGGGACACAGGCATTTGTGACTTACTCAGCTAAAACTTTATTGTGGCTCTGTATGATATCAGAAGCTGGTTCCCAAGTTTACTGGGTAGTAGCCAAACTTGAGCAAAAAATTCGACTGAAATAATGCCTACTGATGTGACTAGATAGGTGAGCAAAGGACAGGAAAATATTCGAATTAGCAAAGTTTATACAATAATCATCTGTTAGTCAGCACCAAGATCCCGCGGGGTGAACGTGCGTTTTACAAAAATACACGTTTTAATGTTATATAGAGTAACACATGCCTCGCCTACGGAGATGACAAACTGGCCCGCCACTATGCTGCACTTTACAGTGATGCAAATTTGGTGGCTATTTACTCTTCCCTTTTCCACCAAACCTAGTATTTCCATTGCCATGCATGGAGTGGGTTAGAGAGACGATGTTCTGGTTTGCTAAGCGTATCCACTTTGAAAAGAGAGTCTACCCGGACTCCTAGTTAGACCTCCGCCAAGGAGAGAACGTCTGCAAAAAGACCTCAACAGAATGTGATTGGATCCCCCAACACATCCCAGTCCTGATCAACACTACGTGTATGGGCCTGATGGCTCTCCCCCCATCCCCCCCCCCCCCCGATTGGATTCCTATCTGGATGCATTGTAGAATGCACTGCATTTTGACGATTAGTTTCATCCAACATTGATACAGTTTAAAAGGGCATTGGAAACCTTTGTTTGATGTGGTTTTCCTTCTGATATCCTTTAGATAATTTGATTGCCCAATGTCATTTAGTTTAGGTATTGCTTAATATAACGTGTGTTAAATAGAATATGGAATTACCAATCTGCTAAGAAATGCTTTGGGTTGATTTTGAAATCAGGTGGAAACAAGTAAAACAGCTGATTTATTTAAGATGATGGGCTTCTCATATTCATCCCGGTCTGTGGGAACTTGAATAATTATGCAATGTGCTACTAATCTAGACACAGGCAAACTGGTTATTCGAGTGGGATCCACTTTGGTGTAATCTCTTTTGATATATGGGGATATTTAAGAGAAAAGTACACCTCTAATAATGAAATGAAAATTATTTTTGTTAAGCACTCAATTGCACGGCGGCGTCCTGGCGCTGCTATTGCACAAAAGGTTATAGAACAGAAAAGAAGTCTTAACTTGTTAACGAAAATTGCAGGTAAGAGCTTTCATAAAGAAGACTCCTCATCGATTTCAAATTTAAAGTGAGGCTGTTCCAATGTTTGGTGGTGCATGTGATAAAGCTTCGACCGACCCAGGAGGACCATCTCACTTTGGGAACAACAATTTTCTTAGCTGCGGTAGAGCACAGCATCCTAGAAGGGGTGCACCAAGTGAAATTACGCTTTAGGTACTCTGGGCCAAAGCCGTGAAGAGCTTTGAAGGCAATGCAGAGGACCTTAAACTCAATACGCTTTCTAATTGGTAGCCAGATTAACGAATGCCGGTGAGGCTGATTGGCAGCCTAGGGATCCCTAGTAGCAGATGGGCTGCTGCATTCTGCAATATCTGAAGTTTGCTGAGGAGTCTTTGTTGCACGCTCAAGTATGAAATAACAACAAAATAACACCCATAGGCACGAGACGGTGTTTGTTTATTGTTAAGTCCTACGGTGCGCCAAAGGAAAATTCGAAGTGTGACCCAACTTTAGGAAGTGGATTGGTGTTGCCTCTGAGCCCACATGGAGCATGAATGTGGATCTTTCGAAGTTCAGCTTTACTGGGCCAGCAGACAAGCGGAGTTTCTGGCCTGCTGTGGGTATACTGCCATTGCTAGTGAAAGTACGGAACAGTACAATCATAGATTAATCATACTTGGGGTGGGGGAATAAAAGAAGTGTTACTTTTGCAGATGAAATACTCTTGCCCCTCTAAACCGCAATACCTCCTTCTCAACGATGATGGAAATAGTATATACACAGATTCTTATGTGAACTTAAACCACATGGATTTATGGTCCAGGAACTCAAAATCGATCCATATAACCTGAAAAGTGGATTTTCCTCCTTCTTTTCCATTAAAACGGATACATTAATATCTAGTGGTTAATCTTTCAAACACAGTGGTAGAAGTAAATACTGTGGAACTCTACGCCTCTGTAAAAGGATATTTGGTAAAGACCCCCACCTAGTCCTGTACTTTTTCAATGTCCTTTGTTAGAAGATCTCAGTTCTCCGAGCCGTATGTACTCAAGGATATTTTACCAGCATGCATACATACATACATACATAATGATCGTATGCTGAATAATCATCGAAGCAGGATATGTTCAACAGAAAAAAAACCTCAAATGTTTACAAAAAAAAGTAAATACCTTTTTATGATTTTTCAAAGAACACAATAATAACATACAGCACTGTAGTTAAATAGAAGATTTAACAAGTCAACGGCAAGGTCTTACCAGCCCTTTGCCCAAATAAGAAACAGAGGTCTTTAATGATGACACTTGCAGCTTAGTTCCATCAGTCCTAACTATTTCCCCACATCCTTATACGGGATGCCCCAGCTTAAAAAAAAGAGTTTCACTTCCTATTGCCCCAAGAGAGCGTTTTTATCTGCCAGGAAGCAATTTCTGCTGCCACGAAGAACATGAAGAAGAAATCTGAAAATGTTTTCTCAGCGAGTGCCTGCTCCTGTGCTGGAATTCACTTCTTGGTGACCTCAGACTTACCTCCAGCACCTGACAGTAAGGAAAGCACTAAAGACCCATGTGTTTGAATAATATTGGTGGTTCTCAGAATAACATCAGCACCCTAGTGCCTTTGGGTTTTTGGTGCCTTATAAATTTGAATTTTATTTGGAGAGGACAACCCCACTGTCTCTCCCTCTGGTTAATGGTTTTTTTGATTAAAGGGGACTGTCGGGCTTCAGTTGAATAGTCTCATCTTGACCCTGGATTAGAGCCATCAGCTCTGAGACCAAACCCCATGGCATTCCTACACTTTGCAAGCAAGAGTGCCAGGACCACAAACCCGCTTTTATATTTAACTTTTCTAGGCCGATCGAAAAAGCTGAGCCTTGGGACTAAGCAATTCGGGTTTGCCCGTACTGTCGGAGGTTTCTTTAGATCCTTGTTCCCAGCAGTACAATAGAATGGGACTCCGGCACACACTTCGGGTCTAAATCTGTGCCATCTGAAAGAAACAGGTTAGTATTAGATTCCTTACCTTAGAATATCCCCAGGCGTCAGTCTGGATCCGGAAACTTTTGCGTAGCAGTACCCCTGCGCGTCGGTAGGCGTCGTCTGCAGGCGTCTCCTGCGGCTCCGCGTCCATCGTCGGCGTCGTGCGCCGTGATGACGTCGCTGGAGTATATAGACGCCGCCTCCGCGCGCTGACGTCAGTTCTTTGTTCTTCTTTTTTCCGCGCCAGTTAGCGCAGATCCGAAGAGCAGTACTCCGGTCTTTGACCAAAGTTTTTGAATCTTTCTGTTACTCTTAAGGTGCCGGTAGGATGCCCGGTTTTAAGAATTGTGACGGCTGTGACCGCATGATGTCGGTCACGGACCATCACCGACTCTGCCTCCGGTGCCTGGGCCCGGACCACGACGTGGACGCCTGCGTCGATTGCCGGGCCTTGACGAATAAAGCTAGACTGGAGCGGTCCCGCAAGCTACTCGAGCTCCGGGTGTCGGCCCCGCGTCGAGAGCGGTCCCGGTCCGGACGGAGGTCTAGGGAGCAATCGAGGGAGCGGTCGCGGAGCCGTCACGAGCGCTCCGGGAGTCGTCACCATTCCTCTGGTTCCTCAGGTAGGAAGCACAAGAAGTCGGGGCGTCGTCATCGTACCCCCGACTCCCCCCGACGCTCGCGCGATGCGGCCGGGGGTTCGGGTGGCCCCGCGGCTCCGCGTGAGTCGCCGACGCGGCCTGCTCCATACCCTGCGGTCCCTGGGCAGGGCGCGTCGCCCGAGGAGATAGACGTTCCTCATGGCCATGAGGGCACTGTCTCCTCCGACGGGGCCTACGGCGCCTGCGGGCCCGGTGGTCCCGTCTGGGGGCCCTAGCGGTTCGGGTGCTCCTGCCTCGACGCCGTCGGGTGCTCCGGCTCTGATGTCGCCGACGGCTCCGGCCCCGGCGCCGCAGGGACCTTCAGGGTCGACGCCGGCTGGTCAACCGGCCTCTCCGGCGCCGATTCCATCGGGGCAACCCACGGCGCCGCCCCCGCGCGGCGCCGGGTCTCCGGCGCCGGCTCCGGGCGGCGCCGCCCCCATTCCCTCTCCGACTCCGGACACGGAGTCGAACCAGCGTCGCCCGACGCAGAGTCCGACGCCGATGGGGCCTGTTGACCCCGGGGAGCCGGTCTACATTGTTGACTCCGAATATGGTGAGGATGTAGATTGTGGAGAGGAGTGGGAGGGGTCTGAGGACCCTCTGACCCGCGAGTGTCAGTACGACGTGGACTGGACAGGTGACTTGGGTGACGCCAGTGGTCTGGATGACTCTCCCAACCCTGGCTTTGTCTCGCCTCCTACCGTGGCTACGGAGGAGGGGGCAGCTTATTCAGTGGTGTTGATGAGGGCTGCCAAGGCCTTACACCTTGAGCTCCCCGTCGCGGCCGTGAGGACTAACATCCTCACTGAGGTACTCAAACCGCAGTCATGCCCACAGGAGCCACTGCTGCCGTTCAATGAGGCCTTAACTGACGTTCTTTTGGGCACGTGGTCCAGGCCCGCTTCAGGTTCGCCTGTTGATAGGAACGTGGCCAGACGCCACCGTCCGTGTACGGATGACCCAAAGTTCTTGTCCACCCATCCCACCCCTGAGAGCCTGGTGATCCAGGCCTCGACTTCCCAGACCGCATTCCCGTCGGCCCCGCCCGACCGGGAATCTAAGAGGTACGACCAGTATGGTAAGAAGGTCTTTTCGTCCCTGAGTCTGGGACTGCGGTCTTGCAACACCGCGTGCCTCTTAGGCCGCTACACCCACTCTCTGTGGGATACGGTCGCGGAACTGCTGCCTGAATGCCCGCTGGAGGTACGGGCTAAGCTCGGCAAGGCTATGATTGAAGGCCGAGACGCAGCAAGATACTCCATAAGGTGTGGTTTTGATACGACCGACTCACTGGGCAGGGCGATGTCCACGACGGTGGCGATTCGTCGCCACGCCTGGCTGAGATCCGCCAATTTTTCGGCAGATGTCCAGACTGCATTGATGGACATGCCGTTTGATGGCAGTCGCCTGTTTGGCGACAAAGCGGACCACGCCCTGGAACGCTTCAAGGACTCCAGGGTCACGGCCAAGTCCTTGGGTCTCTCGACCCAGCGCCAGCAAACGGGTTCGTTTCGCTCCTTTCGTGGCCACGGAAGGGGCGGTCCCACACGTGCTGCCAGCCACGCGCCGCAACAGACTTCTCAATGCGGCAGCGGCCGTGGGAACCGCCATGGTGGCGGTCGGGGACAGCGGCGAGGTCAGACCACGCCTCCCCCCGCAGCATCCGCCTCTAAATCGTCCTAGTCCATGCTTTCAGGCCCATGTGACGCCGGTGGGCGGCAGGGTTCGCCATCACCTCTCCCACTGGCGCACAATAACATCGGACAGGTGGGTGCTGCAGCTCGTCCGAAGGGACTACTCCCTCCCCTTCGAGACCACTCCTCCAGCCATGCCACCGCAGAACCACTGTGTGTCGGGGGACCACTTGACACTTCTGCAGGAGGAAGTTACGGCCCTCTTGGCCAAGGGGGCCATCGAGCGAGTTCCTGGGCCAGAAGTAGGATGTGGTTGCTATTCCCACTACTTTCTGGTACCCAAGAAGGACAAAGGGGGCCTACGTCCTATCTTGGACCTAAGGAACGTCAACGGCTTCCTCCGGAAGGAGAAGTTCAAGATGTTGACATTGGCTCAGGTCTTGGCTGCTCTAGACCCGCAAGACTGGATGGTAGCGTTGGACTTGCAGGATGCGTATTTCACATCCCCGTCCTGCCGGCCCACCGGCGTTACCTGCGGTTCACGGTAGGCCAGGAGCATTTTCAGTTTATCGTGCTCCCCTTCGGCCTTACCAGCGCCCCACGGGTGTTCACAAAGGTGATGGCGGTGGTCGCAGCCCATCTGCGCAGATCAGGGATTTCAGTCTTCCCCTATCTAGACGACTGGTTGTTAAAGGCGGGCTCGCCCCAGACAGTCGTCCACCACCTTCAGATGACGGCGGACCTCCTGCATGGGCTGGGGTTTTCCATCAATGTGCCGAAATCACACCTGTGTCCCTCCCAAAAGCTCCTTTTCATCGGAGCGGTTCTCGACTCGGCGCAGTTTCGGGTCTATCCACTGGAACGGCGGGTCCAGGATATACAGGCTTTGATTCCCATCTTCCAGCCGTTATCCCGGGTTTCGGTCAGGTTGACGCTGCGGCTACTGGGGCTGATGGCTTCCTGCATCCTTCTGGTGCATCACGCCCGGTGGCGGATGCGGGCTCTGCAGTGGGACCTGAAGTTTCAGTGGGCCCAGCATCAGGGCAACTTGTCCGACCATGTCTTGATCTCGGAGGGCACTGCGAGACAACTGCAGTGGTGGCTTACGGACCGCGATTGGGTCAGAGGCAGACCCCTCTCCCTTCCCCAGCCGGAGCATGTTGTTGTGACGGACGCGTCCCTCCAGGGCTGGGGTGGCCACTTGGGAGAGGCAGAGATCAGAGGCATCTGGTCTCCGGCGGAGTCCCGGCTCCATATCAACCTGTTGGAGCTACGGGCGATTCGTCTAGTACTGAAAATTCCTCCCCTTTGTCAACGGGAGTGTAGTGCAGGTGTTCACGGACAACACCACCGCCATGTGGTACTGCAACAAACAAGGCGGGGTGGGGTCGTGGACCCTTTGCCAGGAGGCCCTGCGTCTCTGGTAATGGCTGGAACGTCAGGGTGTGACTCTGACGGTTCAACACCTGGCCGGTTCTCTGAACGTCAGGGCGGACGAACTCAGCCGTCGGTGCTCGATGGATCACGAATGGCGTCTGAACTCGGACGTGGCGCAAGGCCTCTTTCAGCAATGGGGAGAGCCTTGGTTAGATCTATTCGCCACCGAAGAGAACGCGCAATGTCATCAGTTCTGCGCGTTGGAGTTTCCAAGACGGCACTCGCACGGCGACGCCTTTCGGCGCGGGTGGAGTTGCGGTCTGTTATACGCCTTTCCGCCTATACCACTTCTGCCCAGAGTGCTGAAGAAGATCAGGCGCGACCGGGCCCAAGTCGTCCTTGTGGCTCCGGACTGGGCTCGAAGGTACTGGTATCCCGAGCTACTCAGCATGTCGGTCGGTCCCCCGATCCGCCTGCCCCTTCGGGAGGACCTTCTGTCGCAGCAGCAGGGGACGGTCCTCCACCCGAACTTGTCCAGCCTCCACCTCCATGCGTGGAGATTGAGCGGCGACAGTTGAGGCCATTCGACTTGCCTCCTGAAGTCTGTGATGTGATTCTGGCAGCCAGGCGTCCCTCCACGAAGTCGGTATACGCCTGCCGGTGGAACAGATTTGTGGCATGGTGCACAGCAAAGGCTGTGGATCCTCTTTCTGCCCCTCTTTCCGAGGTTCTCCTCTTCCTTCTCTCTCTTGCCCAGCAGGGCTCTGCTCTGGGCACTATCAAGGGTTACCTTTCTGCCCTTTCGGCCTTTCTGAGGCTGCCTGATCAACCTTCTTTGTTCAAGTTCCCTATTGTAACAAGATTCTTGAAGGGCATCACACACATGTATCCACCTGTCCCGTTTGTGATGCCTCAGTGGGACTTGAACCTGGTTCTGACCTTCTTGATGTGTGCTCCCTTTCAGCCACTTCATTCCTGTCCTCTCCGTCTCCTGACTTTAAAGACGGCCTTCCTGGTTGCCATCACCTCTGCCAGGAGAGTGAGTGAGCTCCAGGCTCTTTCTGTCAAACCTCCCTTTCTGTCCGTTCATCCAGACAAGGTGGTTTTGAGAACTAGACCTTCTTTCCTGCCCAAAGTTGTCTCTGCTTTTCACATCGGGCAGTCCATCACCCTCCCCTCCTTCTTCCCGCCTCCGCATCCTTCAAAGGATGAAGAGCGGCTCCATCGTCTGGACCCAAAACGTGCGCTTTCATTTTATATGGATCGCACACGCCAGTTCCGGGTGGATGACCAACTGTTTGTTGGCTACGTAGGTGCGAAGAAGGGACGGGCGGTACAAAAACGGACCATCTGTCTGTGGGTCGTTCTGTGCATCAAAGCGTGCTACTCTTTGGCTCGGAAGGAGCCTCCTGTTGGGCTGAGGGCCCATTCCACTCGGGCCACGGCGGCTGCTACTGCCCTGGGCCAGGGAGTCCCTTTGCAGGACATTTGCCGGGCGGCTACGTGGGCCTCGCTGCACACTTTTGCGAGGCACTACTGCCTGGACAGTCAAGTCCGGAGGGATGGCTTCTTTGGCCGTTCGGTCCTCCAGGACTTCCTGGTGTAGAATTGTATCGGTTCGCAGACCCACCACCGGGGTTGGTATTGCTGGGGTATCTATTCTAAGGTAAGGAATCTAATACTAACCTGTTTCTTTCAGATGAACAAGTTACTTACCTTCGGTAACGATATATCTGTAAGAAACAGTAGTTAGTATTGGATTCCTTACCGCCCCGCCCATCCTCCCCGTTCTGCGAACTGATACCTAGGGTTAAGGACATCCCTTTCAGGGCCCTAGTTTCAAATGGCACCAGTGTTGGTTCTCACATGGCTCTGCGTGTTCTGGCGCGGAAAAGCTATGTACAAAGAACTGACGTCAGCGCGCGGAGGCGGCGTCTATATACTCCAGCGACGTCATCACGGCGCACGACGCCGACGACGGACGCGGAGCCGCAGGAGACGCCTGCAGACGACGCCTACCGACGCGCAGGGGTACTGCTACGCAAAAGTTTCCGGATCCAGACTGACGCCTGGGGATATTCTAAGGTAAGGAATCTAATACTAACTACTGTTTCTTACAGATATATCGTTACCGAAGGTAAGTAACTTGTTCAACAACCCAGGTGTGACTGTATATTCTGCAAAGGCCGGTTGGGCTCGAGTAGATCTGTTTAAATAATGGACCTGCATCTGATTGAAGGGCACCACAGAAATTTAGCCTGCTATCAATTTCCATTCCCCATCTATCAAATACGTCCCCAACATCTCGGAACGGCACATCCCTCACTCTGCCTATATGTCCTGTTACAGCACATACAAAGGGTGATCTGAAAGATAGGAAAAAAAGAAGTGAGAAATGGAGTAATCATAGATGTAAAAGGACCTGCAAGACTGAGTTAAGGAGGCAGGAAGCCTAGGGTACTGGAAGAAAGAGCCATGAGGTAGATTTGCAACTAGACAACTTTGGTATAAGCCAACTGTAGGAAAGTGCCCTTTTGTGTATGGTCACCCCCCACTTCTTGCTCCAAATGCTGATGGATATGAGACTGTAGTGCCTGTGCTGTCTCCCAAAACTGTTATGTTCGACTTGGCATGGTTATCCCAAATTGGCAAAGACTTCACCCCCTTATAAGCCCCTTGTATATGGTACCAGGGTTAACCAGGGCATAAGTGCTAAAGGGCTCCCCAGGGTTGCAGCACGGTTTTGTGTCCCACTGGGCGACCCACGCAAACTACTGATAGCAGCCTGCCATTGCAGACTGCAGGAGCAGTGCAAACTGCTCAAACTAGACTGGACCCGCTCCAAGTGCGGCACAGTCAAAGGCCCTGCCTATATTGTCAGGCACCCCTAAGGTAGGCCTCCTCAGCCCAGGAAGCAAGATGTATTATATTAAAGGTGTAGACATCTAAGCACAAGCCTATATGTCCCTTTAATGGCGTTCCCAGTTGGAAACTACTTTGTGTTAGCAGCCCATTGGATAACATGGGCTGCCAACTGGGCATTCGAGATTTAGCAGCTCCATTATGGTACCGCTAAACGATGTCCTATTTGGTATCAAACAGGGTACTTTCACAATCGTGACACGATGCTTGTGCCCTGGGTGACGTGGCATGCACCCAGGTAGCGACCCTCCTTGTTGCCTCAGCTTTAACGGTTCTCTGGCTGACCAGCCTGTGCTGTCCTGTGTCTGTTGCCAAGACAGGATTCTGACCTCCTGCCAGGCAATGTGATCACTCCCAGGAATCAGGAACAAAGGCTTGGTCAGGAAGGTCACACCTCCCAAGCAGGTTAGTGAATTGGCACATCAAGGCGGTGTGCTTCAAAGGCTGCACTGCCTCTGATATGCATCTGGGCTGTGCCCCTGTGGAGGACACAGCCCTCCTCTTGCCCTAGGCATTCTTGCACCCAGACAAGGTGGAAAATTTGATATGTAGGATGTGTACACACTCTGGAAGGCTGGCCATGCCTCTAGGGTGGGCATCCTGATCTGTACACCTAAAATATAAATCTGCCATCTTTAGGAGGGCAGAAATAGTGGGTTCTAGGTAGGAAAGAGTTAATGGACCCCCTGACACCAGAACCTCAGATCTGAACAACTTCCTTCAAGGAAGGACCAAGAGACGACCTGTGCCACCTACAACAGGACTTCGCCCACATCACCTAAGCAAAAGAGGGATACTCAGTCCCTGTGAAAACAGACTTGGAATTGTGTTAATGACCATTGTCCTTGGCTAAAACCCGGCACTGTGGAAGCCAGAAAGAACCCCCCCCCCGTCTCCCCTGGACTAGTAGCACTAGCCCCCTGCAAACTGCAGGTAAACACACTTGATCCAAAGAATCGCTGGCAACCAGGCCATCCGTGGGATTGAATAAATCCAGGTGGCCAGTGCATTGTAGGAGTTCTCATTTTGCCCCCAAGTTTCAAGCCGCTACGTCACTCGTCCGGCCCCAGTGAAGTTCCAGAAGCTTTTCACTGTGCTTACTGCTGCCAAGGCTTGTTGGGCACCAATCCGGTGACCGACCACCACACAGGGAACACCGTGCAACCATCATGTGAGGTCAGCAGCTGTGTATCTGTTGTATGTTTGCATGCTGTTTCTTGCAGCACTGTGTAAGGGGTAAAATCCGCACCAGCTTGTTATGTTATGTTATGTTATGTTAAATTAATTTATTAAGCGCGCTAACACCATTAGGTTCCTTGGCGCTGTACGGAGGGAGCAGGGAGGAGAGACAGAAAATAACATAACAGAGGGTAACAACTAATTATACGCTTCAGTGAAGAGGTGCGTTTTAAGGGAGGATCTGAATCTAGAGTAGGGGGAGGACAACCTAAGAGGAAGAGGTAAAGAGTTCCAAAAAGACGGGGCTAAAAATGAAAACCTAAGGCCACCGTGTTTCTTCCGCTTGAATCTAGGGACAGACAGTAGAGCCATATGAGATGACCGGAGGGTGCGGGAAGGAACATACTGATGAAGCAAGGAAGAGATGAAGGAGGGGCTATGACCAGTGAGGGATTTGGAAATAATGCAACCAAGCTTAAATTTACAGCGGGCAGAAACCGGAAGCCAGTGGAGACTTTTTAGAAGAGGTTGAACATGTTGATCTCTGGACTGATGATATATCAGGCGGGCAGCCTGATTTTGGATCAGCTGAAGTCTCCTGAGTTGGTATGCAGGAATGCCTACGTATAGTGCATTTGCGTAGTCAAGCCTAGACATGACTAACGCAAGCAAGGCCAAAATAAGGGCGTCGGTGGTAAGTAGGCGAGAGATTTTGCGTATTTTCCTGAGCTGGAAGTGGCTGGAGGAAACTACAGCGCTGATCTGGGGTGTCATAGATAGGTCGTTACTAATGACAACTCCCAGACTTTTTGCTGAGCTGACGGGACAGGGGGGGGCTGCCAAGACTGGCAGGCCAAAAGGAAGAGTGCCAGGGATTGGAGGGTCCCCCGACAAGCACCAGCTCGGTCTTGTCGGGGTTAAGTTTCAGATGGTTTGTGCCCATCCAATCGCTGATAAAACAGAGGGTATTTTGGAAAGTGGAGATGGATTCATCCCCAGAATCAATAGTGAAGACCAGTTGAATGTCATCCGCGTAATTAAACGCGGAGACATTAAATCGACGGAGGGAATGGATTAACGGGGCCAGGTATAAATTAAAAAGAAGAGGGGATAAAGAAGAGCCTTGTGGGACACCACAAGTCAACTCGACTTGAGAAGCAGAAAACTGGGACAGCCTGACAGCTTGATGGCGATGGGTCAGGAAAGAGCGCACCCAGTCCAGGGCGGTGCCCTGGATGCCAGCCTCTCTGACACGGTCGACCAAAATATCGTGGTCGACCGTGTCAAAGGCGGCCGACAGGTCCAGAAGGACCAGAGCCTGACAGGTGTTAGAGTCGGCGCCCCTGCGTAGTTCGTCCATCACAGAGAGGATGACTGCTTCTGTGGAATGCGCGGGTCTAAACCCAGCCTGCTGGGGGTCCAAGACACAAGAATCTTCTACAAATGAGGTAAGGGTTTGGGTAACATGGGACTCCAGGACTTTACTAAGGAAGGGAAGGAGAGAGATTGGGCGATAGTTGCTCATGATGGACGGATCAGCCGTGGGTTTTTTCAGAATAGCGACCACCTCTGCCCGTTTGAAGGATCCCGGGACCACCCCCGTGGTCAGAGAGTTGTTTAAAAGGGCTAGAGGGGGATCCGGGCAGAAAGTGAGAGCTTCTCGCAGGGCAGACGGGGGGCAACAGTCGCTGGGAGAACCAGAAGAAACTTTGAGCAAGAGGGAAAGAAAATTATCTTTTGAAATGAGGGGGAACTGGGTTAGGGTATGAGTGTGGTGAAGATAGGGGGCTGGGGGGGGAAGAGGCAGATGAGGCATGAGCAGAAATGCTGGTTTTGATTATAACAATTTTGTCCACGAAGAATTGATTCAGGGAATCACACAGAGGCTGGGAGGGGAGGGGAGCAATGGTGACTCTCGCCGGGTTAGATAATTCCTCAACAATAGAGAAAATATCTTTGGACTTGTTGGTGGAGTTCAAGATCTTGTTGGAAAAATAGCTGGATTTAGCCCGGGCTATAGCAGACTTGTATTCCCTCAGTTGAGAGGAGAAGACAGCTTTTGTCTGGGGGGTATATTCTCGACGCCAGCGTCTTTCGGCCTGACGGAGGCTGAGTTTCAGTGCCTTGAGTTCCTCGGTGAACCACCTATGGGCGTCGTGACTACGCCGCGTCTTGACAGGTTTTAAAGGTGCCACCGAATCAGCGGCGGAGACAAGCCATTGGGTGAGGTTATCGGACTGAGAGTCAATGGAGATAGTCGGTCCCGTGATAGAAGGGGCAGATGAGCTCAGGAGGGAGGTAAATTTATTAAGGTCAGCCTTGTTCCAATTACGTGCCAGAAAATTGGATTCTCGGATAATATTGACCGGGGGGGGCTTGGCAAGGGAAAAGGTGATAAGTAGATGGTCAGACCAAAGACAGGGGAGGACAAGGGGAATGGAGATGTCTAAGGAAGAAGTCCATACTTGGTCTAGGATATGACCTTTGACGTGCGTGGGTATGTGTATATGTTGGGTACAATTGAGGCCCAGCATAAGGTCAGAAAAGGCAAGTGAGTCAGAAGTTTCATGAGGGTCCGATGGCCAATAATTAAAGTCACCGAGGACCAGAACATTGGTGTTATTGATGGTCAGCTGCGAAATAAGCTCACCAAACTGAACTGAAAAGTTAGGCATAGGTTGGGGAGGGCGATAAACTAGGACACATATGAGAGAGGACCCAGGTTGCTCCAGCCTGAGTACCAAACAGTCAGTCATAGGGATGCTTGAAATAGACACAGGGGAAAACCGAATTGGGTGCCTAATGATGGCTGCGACCCCGCCGCCCACTTTGCCAGAGGGGCGGTTGGCTTGCAGTATGTAGTATCCCGGGGGAATGGCCGCCAGGATGTCAGGGGAGGAATCATCTGTGAGCCAGGTCTCGGACAGGAACAGGATGTCGGGCTGTTCCGACCCTAAGAGATAGAAAATGTCAGATTGATGACTGACCAGAGACCGAGTATTAAGGTACATCACAGATAAGGGGGAGTTAAGGGCAGGTCCCGAGGTGGAAGAACGGGACTTGCCTGCCAGGTCCGAGGGCCTGTGAATGGGAGATGGAAGAATGATCTCAGGGAAAGTTTTCCTAGGTGCTTAACAGTTTTCCTACAGCGTGCTTAACAGAGGGCTCGGGGGAAGGGAGTACGGAATTGTGAAGAGAAAAGATAAATGAACGGGGATATATGAGGCAGGGGGCAGAATGATATGCCCCATGCCCCGGCCTGCCGCGGACGGGCGCAGACGGGCTTAACTCAGGCGCAACTCCGGCGCGCCTACGTCGCGCCCGCTGCGCTCGTCCGCTGCGCTGACACATATTGGCCGTTTAAATAGGGGCGGGACGAGGGTGGAGTGTCAGGGAAGCTTCATGCAGATTGAAGCTTGTCTCCTGTTGAGACCAGTGACAGCCAGAATAACTCTGCTTTCGGATTCCACAGGCTTGGTAAAATTTATCTGACTTTTGTGGCCTGGTACTGGGGCCCGCATGACCTTAACCCTGTAAGGTTCCCTGTAGCTCAACATGCATGTGACAGATTGTCACAAGTGGTTTTTGCCATTGACTGCATTATTATCTTATCTATGTATTTTACTTTACGGATTTAATATTTCTTCAAAAATCTATGAGTCCAGTTAATTGTATGCTATTCTGCTCGTTTTGGTGTCCAGATTAAGACATAAATACTCTTATTTTTATAAATTGGTGTCAGGTTTTTCTCGGTCATCTCAATTACTTATTGTCCATGTTGGTACTCTGAAATGCTTTACACATGTTCCTTTAGTAAAGCCTGACAGCTCAATCCTGCTAGAATGGCAAGGAGCAAAGGATTTATTAGTGTGAATCCAAGGGCCATGTTTGGGGTATTGTGATATTATTACATGATAAGGGTACCCAGACACACCACAAAATATTCCACTTTCGTACAACATCAGTGTTAGCCGTGGGCTCCCAAGAAAAACTTTGGGCCCCTGCACTTATGAATTGTTAAACACTGCGCCTGATCCGTTCCTCAATAACAGCTTTTTGTTACAGCATTTTCAGTGTTGTATGACTGCTTAACAGTGCTTTGTATGTCACAAGGAGATGGGTATGGAGTGAAGAGGGAGAAAGGTGCAGTAAAAGATATTAACAGGTGTGGCCGTCTAAAATCTGTATATGGATCAGACCGCCCAGACTGAAGCATTATCAAATTTTGCAATATGCGTCAGTTATAAAAATAGCAATGCTAAAAGTTTGAGGCCATATTTCAGGTTCCATCTACTTTTGTAAGTGGGGATAGTAAGATTTAAAACTTTATAAATCAATAAATAAAGCAATACTTTAGCATCAATCTACGCTTACAGCCAAACGTGACCTCCTCCTTTAATCCAGTCACCGACCCCTCCTGCTTTCCTTCTCAAGACCTCTTCTTCCATGAAGTGCAAATGTTGCAGAGAGGATGCTAAGGTAATAAAGGAATTTCGAACAAATGTATAACCTGGTAAAATAATTGATTCCGGGTATGGAGTATCCCCAAAGGCTCTTTCCATCCACGATTTGACACTGGATTGTATATTAAAGGTGGTGTCCTGCTTTGCAATTTCAGTTAAAAGTTGTGAAGTCTTACCAATGTTGTGTGTACCCGAATCTTGAGGGCTATGCAGGTATTACACCTCCCTCTGGTATTATAGCGCCCTCTGGTTTCTTTATCACACACTGCGCTTCTGGGGTAAAATTGAGGATGTCTGAATGTTGGGCAGAAAAAGCATCCCAGAGGGGGGGACAGAATAAGGGTATTGACTGTACGGGTTAAAACTTACTTCTAGGTACCTTACTTCACGCAGCGGTGGTGGTGCCCTGCTGACACCCTTGAAGGTAAGGAGTGTCTTGCTCATGGTGCTAGACAATCTATTCGCCTGTGCCACTTACAGAAAATGTTGGGTTTGCATTGCTGAATTGGATTACGCGTGGGGATGCCTAGACTGATTAATTAGTGTGTAATTAGCTTAAGTATAGCAGTCTGCTCTTTTATCTGGCCTGTGACTAGTAATCTTATTTAGTTTAATGTGATTGTTGCAATTAAAATGTGTCTCTTTGCCTCGCAGCATCTCCAAGAGGGGCGGAAAGCGCAGCAGTATCTGGACATGTGTTGGAAACAGATGGACACCGTGAGTTGAGTTTAGAGTTTTAAGCTTGTACCAGTGAATCTTTGATTTCAAGATCTTCCTGCAGATTTTTGTTCACCTGCTGTGCATCGAGTTAAAAATGGGTCTGCTGTACGCTGTGACGTCTTTCCACCAGGCCGACCCCTAGAACGACCAAAAAAATCCTGCAGTCTCAGCATAGTCTCAGACTGATTTTTGTTGCAAATGTATGGACTTGTGTAATGCAAGGGACCCCAAGCATGTAAAGCAAACAGGCTTTCATGCCCCTTGTGACGCAGCGTATCTAACCCGGAAGCGATAGTTCCTGATCAGTATTTATATGAAATAAAAGGCACTTTAGAAGAAGCAAGAGTCCAGGAGCTTACATTTCAAACCGTTTGCGTTATATGAGTTTGCCCAAGTAGTAAACGAAAATGTTGACATTGCTGCCATTCTGTGTATAGACGTAAATGTCTCTTTTGCTGCCTTTGGATGAATTCGTGTCTATGGCCCTGTGACTGCCAGGGGCACACATCTCATTGCTCAATTCACACAGCTCTTAATACACGTCACTCGCTCTTTGATCCCAATAAAATCTGATCTCTGTATTATGAGGGAATTGTCATATGACCTTTGACGCGGATGCCATCACAGGAAATGTATCAGTATAGTTAAGAATCTTGCTGTACGAGCAAGATCGGACCGCGCGAAAAAGATATGGGGCAGGGAGAGCAGGTGTGCAATCCTGTATTATACAAAACCGGCACAACCGTCCGTCACAAAACCAGCGCAAAAATGGCGAACAGTTCTTCAAGCCTCCCTTGCCGCGGTGGAACTGGAGCTATGCAAACCTCCAGAACACATTACCTGAAACGCAGGGGGGACAAGTTTGGCGGCCTCTCTTGTGTTACAGCTAAAATCACAAGAAGCAAGCAGCAGGGCAAGCCTCCTTAACAAACAAGCATTGGCAAAGCCAATCAGTCTAGCCTTTCACATAGCTACAGTAACTCAAATAATTACCAGATGTCCTTTTCGAGTCAGAAGAAACAGTGTGAAGCCTTTAGCAGAAGGCACTCAGGTCTGAACAGTGATCTGCCCAGGGTCTCACTGTTTCAGGGTAACCCTGCCTCTGGACCTGGGCACTCTGTACTCCATCTTGTTACTTGGTGTGTGGTAGAATCCAATTGGTGTGCTTCCTGTGAACATGCGACATTGTACAGAACATCTAAAAGCAGCAGCAGGGATGCAGTGAAGGCCTTAGATGTCCAAACCCAGTACCACTGCACCTGCTGCAATCTAGATGTGATTATGGGTAGCTTTTTAGTAATACTGAACAGCCACAAAGAGCATTAAATACAACGATAGAGTGTGGTTGAACATTTTTAGTTGTAATATGTAGTGCAATTATTGTTGATTAAGATCCATTCTCCTTATACATCAGTTCCCCCACACACTTTTTTCAAGTGAATCTTCAAAACCTTGAAGGATATTGCAAATTATTTTTCTCAAAAATGTGTTTATTAAGTAGTTTATTACATTTTATTTGGATTTCATTTTTTCTTTGATAATTTTCTGCATAACTACTTTCAAACAATTGAAAAAAAGAGGCATGTCCGTATTCACTAATAATCAGCCGCAAGTAAAAGTAATCGTAAAAGGTAACAAAGCCTTCCATGTGAATTTTAAAATGCGAACAGCTAATCAAAATTCATTAATACGCCTCTCTTGCCAAAAAAACTGCTTCTTGCTGTCTCTGTGTCATAAGATTTCAGTAGTAATTGTAAATCATATGTAATCATACTTTTAAAAGGATTAGGAGATTTTCCAATGAAATCGAAGGACTTGGTTTGTCAGTTTTTAATTAGGTCATTCTTTTTGAGGTAGATTTACAAAGAACCAGATATTGCAATCAGTTTGATCAGGTTGGTACTAAAATATCGTGTGTATTAGTCGATGTTCGATGACAGGGCCGGTGTTAGGGTGGTGCGACCGGTGAGGCTGCACTGGGTGCCGACCAGGAGGGGAGGAGGCACTGACCATATGGGGGGCTGTGTTTAGCAATAACTTCAGATTTGAAAGCACATGCTGCAGAGTTCCTTGTGTGTCCAGCTTTCAGGCAGCAATAAAAATGTCAAGATAACTCTTGTGATTAATGTTCCTGCTAGAAGAAAGAGCTCGGACATTTATTGTCTAGGGGCAGTTTTGGGTCGCCATAAAGTAGTGCAGAGGTTTAATATGCATGCTGCAAAGAACAGATCTTAATTTTATATTGATAGTTGAGTGGATTAGTAAAGCTGGGGAGAGAACATAAACTGGCAGAGCTGCCGATTTTGGAATTAGGGAACCGGGTTCGAGTCTCGAAGTTGGCTCAACAGCTTGTGATTTCTGGGTAAATCACTTAATCTGCCTGTGCCTGCAAAAAATGTATGTGTCCTTGTGTAGTGTAACCGGTGCTCATGTAAAGCACTCCAATACCTTCGGGTCAATTTTGCGCTCTATAAAACTGTAAAAAAAAACAACAAAAAACAGGCTTTCCAGCGCTTTAAAACTAATTAAATTTATGTGAGAAAAGGGCTATGGAGAGATGAGGGGCACTTTTTCCGGGTGATAGGGAATCAGGTCATGAGGGAGGGGAGGTGTGGGGAGGGACACGCCAAAAAAAGATTGTCGCACTCGGCGCCACCAACACTAAAGCCGGCCCTGTTCAATGTGGCATATGGCATTGCTGAACTCACTTTAACACCGGGAGCATGCAAAACCAGAAGCATAGTGTAGCCACTATAAGCAATATTTAATTTGCTTACATACTTGGCAACTGTTGCCATCCATGAATCCGGTAATATATTTTGAGTCATCCAGGTCAAGGTGGAAATTCTTAGAAACCCTAATTATGGATAATCATAGACTCTTTCTAACCTGACTGCTTCCGCATACCTGCAAGTGCATTGTTTGTCACAGCACCAGTTTTGTGAAGACTTAATAGCTAATTGATTTGGCTTATTATAGACCTTGGGATTGCAAGTAAATGTTAATCTTTCTTATCCAGTCAACATAACAAAGTCACCCATAAGCATCATAAAACAAAGCGACCTATGCCGCTGGTGTCGTGCGCAAATGCTCCCCATCAACATCCTCTTCACACCTTTCATACACAGATATCGCAGACCTTCTAAGGAACTATGGATCTGCAATGTTTGATAAGCTGATCCCGACCAGTGCAGGATCAGGGAGCTAAATATCATACCACAGTAGAATAGGTTGCAACCCAAGCAATCTTCTAGATATTCAAGCAGTCTTCTAGATATGCACATGCCTCCTTAATGACTGTAGAGCCACTGCTAAACACAGTCTGGAGATCTCTGACCTGATTATCAGCAATAAACTAGACCTCATGTTTCTTACTGAGACTTGGCATAAGCATGCTTCACAGCCCTGGGCTTACTTGTGCCCCCAGGCCCCCGTCTCGTATGCCCTACTTGGGAAATCAGGTTGCTGTCTCACGATGTGACCTACTTGGGAAATCAGGTTGCTGTCTGACGATTACCCACAATGACTCCTTTCAGACCAAAAATAGAAAATGAGATTCTGATCCTTCAAATGTCTTTCAGTGGAAGCTAAAACATCTTGCTCATTGGGGAGACCATAATGACGCCTGTGTCAAACCGCTAGACTCAATCCTACTTTACCGCTCCCTCACATGAGAAAGGAGTCTTTCTTGATCTTCAGATTGCCCATTATTTGACAATGGTAGATCTTCATACCCAAGTTGACTGGTCCGATTACTTCCTGTCCCTCACATTGTCTAAACTGATAATCAAAGGACAACAGGGAAAGCACAAACAATGAGTGAGGGAATATAAAGACATCAACCTAGCCTCCTACTTCAACAAAGTATCCTGAACTCTAGGCATTCAAACAACTCAAGTGGTCTTTAGCATGGCAGATCTTTAGACTGAACCTCACTATGATCAGGAAGGAGAGCATCCCGTCAAATAAACTAAAACAACTCAAAACCAAGTAATCTGCAAGATTACTATTGAAACAACTGAATATGGAGACGTAAATCCATGACACTGTGGCAGGGACCTGGCATCTAAATCCATTGATTGAGAGCCTACAAAACTTAGATCCAACACACAATGCATAAAAAAATCTTTGAGGCCACAGCTTTCTTTGTACTATTGAAAATCAATATTGCAAAAAATAATACAAATTAGCTGATTTACTTTGTCAAACAATCTGTAAATTTAGCAACCAATGCCATGCCTAATAATAGCTCTGAGATCAATTTGGAGAAAGTTGCCCTATTTTGCAAAGAGAAAATGGACAGGACTGAAAACTCCCTTGCCTTGACCCAATCTTCCCCTAAAATCTCTGATTCAAGATCAAAATACTTGTCCATTTAGACAGAATTCAGAGAAATCTGACAATTGGATGTTCACAGTATCATTGCAAAATTAAGATCTTGAATACACTTCTTTAACCCCATACCTGAATCAGCATGACTGTACTGGTGTTCTGGGTCAACCTGATAGGCAAGTATTTTTCTCAGTGCTCTGTTAGGTGTAGCCTCAAAGTAGGCCAAGTCACTCCACTTCCGAAAAAACAGATACTGACTCAAAACATCTACCATCTAATATCTACTCTCCCATTCCTACCCAAAGCCGTTGAAAGCAGCAAATATGAGTCGATGAAAACTACCTTCTTGATAACTTCCAATCAGGGTTTAAGGCGAGCTGCAGCACAGAGATTGCAATGCTCTGGATTGTTGAAGATGCAGTCCTTGGCCTTGATAAAGGGGACTCTTGCCTTCTTATACTCCTTGATGTCTGAGGCATTTGATGTGGTTAACTATCTTCACAAACCTTTGAAGATCCATGATGAGCACGGGAATTAGTGGGATAGTCCTTAGCTGATTTACTTCCTACTTTGATAAATGCTTTCAAACAATAAAAGTTTTGAACACCCCCTTCAGTTTTTAACCATTGCTTAATTTGCGAAAGTGAATTCCGGTGTCCGAAGCTGTGCTCAGAAGCCCGGGGCCGACATCTGCACGTGGAATACCAAGGCAGTCAGTCTTAAATTCACCTCATTACTTTAATTCACTACCAGACACTCCCTGCCTCTTTATCTCACTCTTTCAGGTTCCTGGTGGCTCCATTTCTAATGTTTTTTCCTTCCTTCTCATCCTCTGTCTTTCCAAATTTGTCAGTTTTTTTAGGTCTCGTGACCTATCAATGCGCATGCGCATTGAGAGAAGCGAGACTATAGGGCTTTAAACAAAGTTTACCTAACTGCGGCGATTTGGTGCTGTGCCCGTGGCTTTTAGGTCAATGCGCAAGCGCATTGACCTAAAATGCGCGTGCACATCACCAAATCGCCGTCTGGTCCCTCAGCCGCACTCCTCCCACACCTTTGAAGTGAAGCTTAGCTTCACTTCAAAGGCCCCGGCTGCTTCACACCCTCATGCCGCTCTCCCCGCTCCGCCCCCTCCCCTGCCCGCCGTGTGCATTTCTCCTCCCCCCCCCCCTCCCCACAGCAATGCCCTCCGTCTTGTTTCCTTTCTTGTTTTTCTTTCAGGTGAGATATCTTTTCCATCATTTGCGATAATACAGTTCTCATATGCATTTTTTAATTATTAGCAGCATATACACAGGCGCCCCTTCGGCGCTTTTGCTCTCAACCCTACTATCCTGTCAGCCGCATCTCTATAAGTTACTCGAAGCATGGCCTGACATGTGCACAGCTTATTCCGGCACCACCATCCTGCCAGACGCTTCTGCTTTGTTCGCCCACCGCATGGCCCTATTTGTGCACATTTTACTTTCGTGCATACCCTTACCCGCAGCCTCTCCTTCCCCACTTCTGCCTATTCGGGTCTCGCGCTCACCGCAGACCCCTTCACATGGCTCACACCCACCTTTTTTTCAGGTTACCATGCCATTCCCCACCTATCCCCCAGTCATTTCCGGGTAGGACGCGTGCACCCAGTGGACTCTCGGCCTTGGCCCGCTTATTCTGCCAGCCGCTTCTGCTTTGGTCGCCCACCGCATGGCCCCATTTGTGCACATTCACTTTCGTGCACACCCTTACCCGCAGCCTCTCCTTCCCGACTTCTGCCTTTTCGGGTCTCACACTCACCGCAGACCCCTTCACATGGCTCACACCCACATTTTTTTCAGGTTACCATGCCAGGTTACCTCACTCACCCTCAACCCCTCACCCTCACTCACCCTCAACCCCTCACCCTCACTCACCCTCACTCACCCTCAACCCCTCACCCTCACTCACCCTCACCCTCACTCACCCTCAACCCCTCACCCTCACTCACCCTCAACCCCTCACCCTCACTCACCCTCAACCCCTCACCCTCAACCCCTCACCCTCACTCACCCTCACCCTCACTCACCCTCACCCTCACTCACCCTCACCCTCACTCACCCTCACTCACCCTCACTCACCCTCACTCACCCTCACCCTCACTCACCCTCACCCTCACTCACCCTCACCCTCATTCACCCTCACCCTCACTCACCCTCACTCACCCTCACCCTCACTCACCCTCACTCACCCACCCTCAACCCCTCACCCTCACTCACCCTCAACCCCTCACCCTCACTCCCCCTCAACCCCTCACCCTCACTCACCCACCCTCAACCCCTCACCCTCACTCACCCTCAACCCCTCACCCTCACTCACCCTCAACCCCTCACCCTCACTCACCCTCAACCCCTCACCCTCACTCACCCTCAACCCCTCACCCTCACTCACCCTCAACCCCTCACCCTCACTCACCCTCAACCCCTCACCCTCACTCACCCTCAACCCCTCACCCTCACTCACCCTCACTCACCCTCACCCTCACTCACCCTCACTCACCCTCACCCTCACTCACCCTCACTCACCCTCACCCACCCTCACCCACCCTCACCCACCCTCACCCTCACTCACCCTCAACCCCTCACCCTCACTCACCCTCACCCCTCACTCAGCCCCTCACCCTCACTCACCCTCAACCCCTCACCCTCAACCCCTCACTCACCCTCACTCTCACTCACCCTCAACCCCTCACCCTCACCCTCTCACCCTCAACCCCTCACCCTCACTCACCCTCACCCTCACTCACCCTCAACCCCTCACCCTCACCCTCAACCCCTCACTCACCCTCACTCCCCCTCAACCCCTCACCCTCAACCCCTCACTCACCCTCACTCTCTCACCCTCACTCACCCTCAACCCCTCACCCTCACCCACCCTCACCCACCCTCACTCACCCTCACTCACCCTCACTCACCCTCACTCACCCTCAACCCCTCACCCTCACCCTCAACCCCTCACCCTCAACCCCTCACCCTCACCCTCCCTCAACCCCTCACCCTCACTCACCCTCAACCCCTCACCCTCACCCTCACTCACCCTCACTCACTCACCCTCACTCACTCACCCTCACTCACCCTCACCCTCACTCACCCTCACCCTCACTCACCCTCACTCACCCTCACCCTCACTCACCCTCACCCTCACTCACCCTCACCCTCACTCACCCTCACTCACCCTCACTCACCCTCACTCACCCCCTCACCCTCACTCACCCTCACCCTCACTCACCCTCACCCTCACCCTCACTCACCCTCACTCACCCCCACTCACCCCCTCACCCTCACTCACCCTCAACCCCTCACCCTCACTCACCCTCAACCCCTCACCCTCACTCACCCTCAACCCCTCACCCTCACTCACCCTCAACCCCTCACCCTCACTCACCCTCAACCCCTCACCCTCACTCACCCTCAACCCCTCACCCTCACTCACCCTCAACCCCTCACTCACCCTCAACCCCTCACCCTCACTCACCCTCACTCACCCTCAACCCCTCACCCACCCTCAACCCCTCACCCTCACTCACCCTCACTCACCCTCACTCACCCTCACTCACCCTCACCCTCACTCACCCTCACTCACCCTCACCCTCACTCACCCTCACCCACCCTCACCCCCTCACCCTCACTCACCCTCACTCACCCTCAACCCCTCACCCTCACTCACCCTCAACCCCTCACCCTCACTCACCCTCACCCTCACTCACCCTCAACCCCTCACCCTCACTCACCCTCAACCCCTCACCCTCAACCCCTCACCCTCACCCTCACTCTCACTCACTCACCCTCAACCCCTCACCCTCAACCCCTCACTCACCCTCACTCTCACTCACTCACCCTCACTCTCACTCACTCACCCTCAACCCCTCACCCTCACTCACCCTCAACCCCTCACCCTCACTCACCCTCAACCCCTCACCCTCACTCACCCTCAACCCCTCACCCTCACTCACCCTCAACCCCTCACCCTCACTCACCCTCAACCCCTCACCCTCACTCACCCTCAACCCCTCACCCTCACTCACCCTCAACCCCTCACCCTCACTCACCCTCACTCACCCTCACTCACCCTCACTCACCCTCACTCACCCTCACCCTTACTCACCCTCACTCACCCTCACCCTTACTCACCCTCACTCACCCTCACTCACCCTCACCCACCCTCACCCACCCTCACCCTCAACCCCTCACCCTCACTCACCCTCACCCCTCACTCAGCCCCTCACCCTCACTCACCCTCAACCCCTCACCCTCAACCCCTCACTCACCCTCACTCTCACTCACCCTCAACCCCTCACCCTCACCCACCCTCAACCCCTCACCCTCACTCACCCTCACCCTCACTCACCCTCAACCCCTCACCCTCACCCTCAACCCTCACCCTCACTCACCCTCAACCCCTCACCCTCACTCACCCTCAACCCCTCACCCTCCCTCACCCTCCCTCACCCTCCCTCACCCTCCCTCACCCTCCCTCACCCTCACCCTCCCTCACCCTCCCTCACCCTCACCCACCCTCTCTCACCCTCACCCTCACTCACCCTCACTCACCCTCACTCACCCTCAACCCCTCACCCTCACTCACCCTCACCCACCCTCACCCTCACTCGCCCTCAACCCCTCACCCTCACTCACCCTCAACCCCTCACCCTCACTCACCCTCAACCCCTCACCCTCACTCACCCTCAACCCCTCACCCTCAACCCCTCACTCACCCTCACTCTCACTCACCCTCAACCCCTCACCCTCACCCACCCTCACCCTCACTCACCCTCACTCACCCTCACTCACCCTCACCCTCACTCACCCTCACTCACCCTCAACCCCTCACCCTCACTCACCCTCACCCACCCTCACCCGCCCTCAACCCCTCACCCTCACTCACCCTCAACCCCTCACCCTCAACCCCTCACTCACCCTCAACCCCTCACCCTCAACCCCTCACTCACCCTCACTCTCACTCACCCTCAACCCCTCACCCTCACTCACCCTCAACCCCTCACCCTCACCCTCACTCACCCTCACCCTCACTCACCCTCAACCCCTCACCCTCAACCCCTCACTCACCCTCACTCTCACTCACCCTCAACCCCTCACCCTCACTCACCCTCACTCACCCACCCCTCACCCTCACTCACCCTCACTCACCCTCACCCTCACTCACCCTCACCCTCACTCACCCTCAACCCCTCACCCTCACCCTCACTCAACCCCTCACCCTCAACCCCTCACCCTCAACCCCTCACCCTCACTCACCCTCACCCTCACTCACCCTCACCCTCACTCTCACTCACCCTCACTCACCATCACTCACCCTCACTCACCCTCACTCACCCTCACTCACCCTCACTCACCCTCACTCACCCTCACTCACCCTCACTCACCCTCACTCACCCTCACTCACCCTCACCCTCACTCACCCTCACTCACCCTCAACCCCTCACCCTCACTCACCCTCACCCACCCTCACCCTCACTCGCCCTCAACCCCTCACCCTCACTCACCCTCAACCCCTCACCCTCACTCACCCTCAACCCCTCACCCTCAACCCCTCACTCACCCTCACTCTCACTCACCCTCAACCCCTCACCCTCACTCACCCTCAACCCCTCACCCTCACTCACCCTCAACCCCTCACCCTCACCCTCACTCACCCTCACCCTCACTCACCCTCAACCCCTCACCCTCAACCCCTCACCCTCAACCCCTCACTCACCCTCACTCACCCTCAACCCCTCACCCTCACTCACCCTCACCCACCCTCACTCACCCTCACTCACCCACCCCTCACTCACCCTCACCCTCACTCACCCTCACTCACCCTCACCCTCACTCACCCTCAACCCCTCACCCTCACCCTCACTCAACCCCTCACCCTCAACCCCTCACCCTCACTCACCCTCACTCACCCTCACCCTCACTCACCCTCACTCACCCCCTCACCCCCTCACCCTCAACCCCTCACCCTCAACCCCTCACCCTCAACCCCTCACCCTCAACCCCTCACCCTCAACCCCTCACCCTCAACCCCTCACCCACCCTCACCCACCCTCAACCCCTCACCCTCAACCCCTCACTCACCCTCAACCCCTCACTCACCCTCACTCACCCTCACTCACCCTCACTCACCCTCACTCACCCTCACTCACCCTCACTCACCCTCACTCACCCTCACTCACCCTCACTCACCCTCACTCACCCTCACCCACCCTCACCCACCCTCACCCACCCTCACCCACCCTCACCCACCCTCACCCTCACCCTCACTCACCCTCACCCTCAACCCCTCACCCTCACTCACCCTCACCCTCAACCCCTCACCCTCACTCACCCTCACTCACCCTCGACCCCTCACCCTCACTCACCCTCAACCCCTCACCCTCACTCACCCTCAACCCCTCACCCTCAACCCCTCACTCACCCTCACTCTCACTCACCCTCAACCCCTCACCCTCACTCACCCTCACTCACCCTCACTCACCCTCACTCACCCTCAACCCCTCACCCTCACTCACACTCACCCTCACTCACCCTCACTCACCCTCAACCCCTCACCCTCACTCACCCTCACCCTCACACACCCTCGACCCCTCACCCTCACTCACCCTCAACCCCTCACCCTCAACCCCTCACCCTCACCCTCACTCACCCTCACAACACATATTGTGTTACAATAGGTGTCACATTTGCGAAAGATAAAACTATTGGCATTGTAAATAACAAAGCTATTAATTTCGCTATTTTCAAAACAAGCACATAAATAAAAAATGTGTCCTTTACAATACCAATAGCTCAAACTTTCCTAATGCGAGACCTATTGCATTGCTGTGCTTCTCTCCCCTGCTGCACTCTCCTGCTCTCTAGAGATGTGGCCTAACGACCAGAGCTGCCATCTAAGTGACGTAAATACAAAACATGTTGCATTCCAAATGCTATAGGTGTCACATTCGCGAAAGTTATAACTATTGGCATTGTAAATGACAAAGCCATCAATTTAGCAATTTTAAAAACCAACAAATAAATAAAATATGTCATTTACAAGACCAATAACTCCAACTTTTCTAATGCGAGACCTATTGCATTTCCAATGCTTGTTCTCTCTTGTTCTCTGGAAATGTGTGATGTAGAAAGATATGTGCAGGTTCCCAAGAATAAGTGCTGTTGGCTCTGACTGGCACCCACTGGCTCAAATTAAGCACTGCTCGTAACCTCTTTATTTAGGCTCCATAGTCTGACCCACTCTCTTCAACTTGTACATGGAGCCCAATGGCTGTCTTCTGTCTATCTCCAACATTTCTTTCTAGTTCTATCCAGACGACACTGCTTTATTTAAACGTAACCTCTCCAGAAGACATTGCTTATCTAACACCAACCTTGGAAAACACCAATCATGGATTACGGTCTATCACCACAAACTAAACCTAACCTAAATTTCTATTGATTTCGACCCAGAGGTGCACAATCTCATTCAATCCTCTCTGAATGCTCTCAGAACCTAGGTTGTCATTAGGGTTCGTGCCGGACACAAATCGGTCGGCAAACCCATGTTAACTACTTAGCAAAAGGAGCTCCATTTCAAATCCGACTTACGTGGTATGAAATCTTTCCTGCGTGAATAAGACTTTAAGCAAGTAATCCAGACTTGTACTGTGCAGATTGCACTGTGGAAACCATCTGGTCATGGAAGCAGTGCTTAATTTGTAAAATAGTAAGTACCAGACTCTAGTCAGGAGGCCTCTGCAGCTTACACCACTCATTGTCCCTGCAAGCGCTGCCTGTGACAGTATCTGCACAACTACTAACCGGCACACTGCTACAAGCGTGACAATTCAGCCTATTTCAGGCAAAAAAAAAATCGCACAATTGCTGATCTGCTTATCTCTAAATTATACAAACTGCAGCTGTCTTAACCCCTTCGACGCTCATGACGAGCTGGGCTCGTCATGGCGTAGCCTCCTCGCACGCTCATGTCGAGCCCAGCTCGTCATGTAAAGTGCGAATCCCTAAAACCCAGTGTACGGGCGGAATTCCGACGCACGCATGCGGTTAAGTGTGGGTTTCGACAATTAAGTGCCGGTGCCGAGCACGGGAAGCCACCGGCTCAAGTTAAGCACTGCATGGAAGGCATCAAACTAGATCGTGCTCTCCTGAAACCAGCACTCCATAGTCCAGCCATAGTGGTGTAATGCACCACGACATTAGATCACATTACCCTAATTATGATCTCTTTGAATTGGCTGCCGATTGAAGGTAGAAGCATTCTGTAACTTCTACACTTCATAAAACTCTTCAGTCTGACACTTCTGTTTGACAAACTGGTTGTGTCAGGCAGACGAAGGAAACTGCGCAGCTCCAACTTGCTTCTGCTTGAACACCCGATCTGCAGAAAGAAAAGGACACTCAAGCAATCTTTCACACCAAATACACTGGAGGTTTGGAAATCCATTCCACCTGCGATTACAACTGATCCCCTTCATGAAATCTTCAAAAAACTATATAAAAAACCTACTGTTCCAACTGTATCCTACTGAATGCAAAATCTAGTTATACCCAGCTGTAGGGTAAAGCAATTCAGATGCTATGCCTGGAGTACGAGGATCAGTACCCTACTGGGAGCATACGCCTACTCTTTCAAACCTTACTCTATGCTGGATGTTCTTCGGTACACCAGGCCTACAGGATCAATGCTTTAGCATCATTTATTGACTCAATTCTACATGCTGTTCTGTGTGGTGGCTTTATTATGTATATTTAAACCACACACTTGCTGGATTTATTGTTCAGTAGTAATTTACATTTATGTATCTTTTTTATTTGTTTTTTTCTGACATTGGTCTTGCAACTTATGAAAAGTGGTCTGACACACTCTGGGTCTTGCACGTGCTATACAAAACTATAAATAAACAGTTTCCAGTCCCACCTTACAATGGTAGGCTAACCACGAGTTGATAATGGGAAATAATCGATCTACTTAAATGCAAGTGTAGCCTTTTCTGGAAACCGCGTAGATCCCATCAACTCAATGTGTAAGTTTGCTGTCGACCAGTCCCTGCAAAGTTATCCTAATGTGTATTTTGCAAGATTTTGAGCCTGGTAAATGTAAATATTATGGAATAAAATAGCGGTCTGCTTTAGCAAGACAAACGCAGCATTGCTTTATAATTCTGCCTTTGATGATTAAATTAAGTTAAAGATAAATTAATTGCTACAAAATGCTCACAGTATTTTTTATATTTGTTCTCACAAAATATCTTTTGTCCGCCCTCATTTTTGCGAGTGTTTCAATTTAATATAAAAAATTTGCAACAAAACCTTGATCATATTCACATTATCCAGTATTGGGGTATCTTTGATAGTTCACATGCCTGAATTATTCCCCGTCGCCGAGAGGAGAGTCCCATGGTAAAACACAAAAGTAATGCCATGAGTAATGAATAGGCTAAAAGAGGCCAAAGGCTATACCTTAGTACCCTATCTACGTCCTTATAGGAAAAGGACCAATAGTCCGCTTCAACCAATCACTATCAGCACCCTCTAGAACACCCCCAACAGAAGCAGTTCTCTTCAGATTTTCACCGCACATCGTGTGGAAGGGAGTCTCCCTGAGTGCTACTCAGTTTTCCTGCAGGACCTGTGGGAAGAAAAGGGTCCATGTAGATCTACATAAAGATTGTCTTTATTGCCTCTACCCTAAACATGAGAGTAAAGACTGTAAAATCTGCTGTACCTTTCCCAGCAAGACTCTCAGGGATAGAGAGGCAAGATTACTTGTATGGCTCAAGTCTTCTAAAGAACTTCCTTCTTCTTTGGCTGAGGAAGAGGACCGAGCTTCCACATCTAGTAAGAGGGCTAGATCTCAAGCAAGCTCCTGAGGTGAGGGAAGGAAATATCTTAAAACTTCCCAGGATAAGCCTGTTCATAAAGGGGTTTTCTAAACATTCCTCTGAGCCAACGTTGTCTTCGCCTTCTACACCGCTTACAGAGCGTCCAAGATCATCTTCTACAGACTCTGTAAGTAAAAAAACACTTAAAAAAAATCTGTGTCGACGACTGTTCCTTCATTGTCGACAATGTGTTACGTAGTCAATGCCAACGACGATGGCTATTTCCTATCCTAACTCGTCAACGCGAATCACTATTACGACGAGGCCATCGTCTAAGTCTGTCGACGACCCATCGTCAACAAAGAATCAATCGGTGAAGACACCGTCAACGACCACACCGTTGATGACGACAGCTCCAACAACGGCCGAGCCATCGACGACTACACTGCAGCCGACGAGACCATCGACGTGGAGCTCGCAGACGTCGTTAATGAGTGTTCCCGTTATCTTACCACCGCTGACGACAGGACCGTCGACGAGTTCCCTTCCTACAATACTGATTTCTGCACCGTTGGTGCCCCCGTCGACAAGAGTTTCTCAGCTCAAGATATTTCAAAGGTCTTTTCAAGACTATAGTAAAGTGTCTCCTCTATTGCCATCCCACCTTTTAGAGGGTTTCGTGGAGGAGGAGGATTATGATGATGAAGGTCCATACGGATCAGCTCATAGTCCATCTGAGCTCAATGTTAAATGCCAAGACATTGATGATGACAATATATGGCTCCATGTCCTACCTATCAGTTCCATCACAGACAGAAACCACACCATAGAGAGATGGCTCACCTGCCTCAATCACTTATTCAGGATCCACAGGCTATGTTGGCGGATTAATGTCAAATATTTCCTCCTCCGCAAATTCCGACGGAGAACCCACTTCCTAAAGTAGAGGTTCCTACTCCTGTTCCAGAGCCTACTATAACTAGTACACCGGATCCTGCACAGGTTCCACCTGACACTGGACACCAGGACACTTCCTCCTCGGATGAAGAAGTAGAGGAAGGTGAATTGCCTGATCAGGCAAATGCTCCGGATCCCTGGGATGATTATATATTCCAGACACCATCTCCACCTCCGCACTTACCCTCTGATTCTCCTCCTGAAGACATCAGAGGATTTCATAATTTGATGCAGAGGGCAGCCACTAGGTTCAAACTACCTATTTCTGTCATGGAAACATACTGTTTGTTTTTTTACATGATTTTAAAGAAGACACTAGAAAGGTCATACCCTCTATTCCTGTTATTGATTACATTTGGCAGGAGGGTGTAAAAATCATTAAAACGCCTGCATCCATACCGGTGGTGCTACCTCGTGTAGACAAAAAATACCCCACTCCGGAGGACAGTCAATCTTGCCTTGTAGGACACCCGAGACAAGATTCGGTCATATCTCAGGCTGCACAGAGGCATTTGAAAAACCCAGCAACAACTATTAACACTCCTCCAGACAGAGAGGGACGTTGTATGGACCTTATGGGGAAGAAATTCTCTTCTATGGCAGCGGCAACAGTTAGAGCTGCTAATGCTTTAGCAATCATTGGCCTCTATGACCATCAAATGTGGTCCGGTATGGGGGATTGATAGAGCTCATCACAGAGGAACAAAGACAGGAGGAAGGTCTTATTAGAGGGTGAATGAGCTGCCCCCCAAACAATTGATTGTGCGTTAGATATCGCCAACACGAGCTTTCGGCAATTAGCTGGACCAGCAGTTCCTAGACGCCATGGGTGGCTTAAAGCTACTACCTTCAGACCTGAGGTTCAGACTAAGATCCTGGACATGGCGTTTGATGGGGACTTACTGTTCGGATAACATATTGATGACGCTCTTTTAGCAATAAAGGACACAGACACTGCAAAGTCTCTGGGCGCTCTGCAATGAAGACGCATACTTTCATATCCCTATCCATCCAAAACACCGAAAATATCTACGATTTACAGTGGCTGGCACCCACTATTAATTCAAGCTGCTCCCGTTTGGCCTAAAATCAGCACCACTGATTTTCATCAAGTGCTTGGCACCAGTAGCAGCGACCTTGCAATCCCGAGGGATCCAAGTTTTCCCAAACCTCGATGATTGGCTGCTCAACGCTCCGTCGGAGCAGGAAGCCAATCTTGCCACAACAACTTGTCTCCATCTGTTCAATACGCTGGGACTCACTTTGAACAAGGACAAATCGAATTTGCTTCCAACTCTGCTCCCTTCGTTCCTAGGAGCGTCCCTGGACACTGTCCAGTGCAAGGCATTCTTGTCTCAAGTCCGTCAAGTGCGCCTTCAAAGATTAGAGACAACCATTTAAAAAAGAAAGTTAGTTTCTGTTTGAATATTCAAATCGCTCCTAGGGATGTGTTCTTCAGCAATCAACTTAGTCCCTTTGGCGCGGCTCAAGATGAGAAGTCTTCAAGAGGAACTACAGAAACAATGGCAACAAGCATTGGGTTCTTTCGAGGATGTTATCCGTTACGGCACAAATGGTGGACGCACTCCATTGGTGGTCCCAAACAGCAAATCCTGCCCAAGGTCTCACCTTTCTGCAAAATATCCTGGACTTCATCTTAACAGACGCCTCCATGGAAGGATGGGGAGGTCATCTACAGGACTGGCAAATCCAGGAAAAGTGCTCTGACACAGAAACAACACCACATCAACAGTTTGGAACTCTGAGCCGTATTTTTGTCTCTTCATGCTTTCCTTCCAAGGATAGCAGGTTCCTCAGTGCTGGTCTGTACCGTCAATACGACCAGCATGCACTACATAAACAAACGAGGAGGAACAAAATCTGTGACGCTTTTCCATGAAGCGCAGGAATTGTGGGAAAGGACAACAATCCACGGAATATCCTTGAAGACCAAGCATGTCAAGGGTCTGCACAATACCCTGGCAGATACACTAAGCAGGTCTCAATCCGGCTGCCACGACTGGAAGTTGGAACAAACTCAGGTGAACAAAATCTTCCGGACATGGGGCAAACCAGCTCTGGATCTGTTTGCATCGCAGGAGAACAAGAAATGCCAATATTATGCCAGCAGGTTCCCTCAACCGGGGTCATGTGGGAATGCCCTTTCAATGAGATGATACAGGATCTATGCCTACGCTTTTCCCCCATTCCATTAATCCCCAATGTACTCAGCAAGATGAAACTGGAGGGCCGCCGCCTAATCCCGATTGCACCTCGTTGGCCCAGACAGTATTAATTCCAGGTGCTTCTTATGTTGTCACAAGACAGACCCATTCGCCTTCATCCAACAACGACTATGTTATCAACGATGTTATATCCTAAGGTTTACATTTGTATGTAAATCAGCCTAGGTCCTCCTACCTGCTCAGCCAGAGTGAGAGATAGCAATGGAATGTTGGTGTGACTGTGATGAATGGAATGCCTGGGTGCCTGTGTGGATGAGTGGTGACCGTTGGAGATGGGCTGAGCAGCTAGGCAGATTGCTCCTGGTGGGGCTGGCGTAGGAGCTGGTGCATGGCTGATGCTTGATTGATAATACTTGACTTGGATTTAATAAAGAAGTCTAAGAAACTTACAACATGGCTACCAGTGTCTTCATGTACAGAGCACAGCACAAGGGCCAGGTAGTCCATCCGGATCCACAGTCCCTGCACTTGCACGCATGGGCTCCTGAATTTCTAGAGTTCAAAGACCTCAATATTTCATAGGACTGTCGAGACATACTGTCTAAATCCCGTGCTGAAAGCACTGTCAAAACATATTGTCTAAAATGGAAAAGATTCTGTTGGTGTGAAGCCAATTAAGTTCATCCAGTTCAAGGCCCCGCTGAACAGATTCTACCTTACTTGCTCTCACTGGCCAAGTCTGGCCTCACTTTTTCGTCAGTCAAGGTTCACCTGGCTGCTCTTTCCAGGTACAGGAAATCTTCTTTATGTTCATCTTCTCTTATAACACAATTCATGAGAGCGTTTTTTCGCACTTTTCCTCCTGTGCTTGCACCTCCTCCAGAGTGGGAACTCAATGTGGTTCTAGCACAACCGATGAGACGACCATTTGAACTGGTCCATAAAGCAGAACTTAAATTCCTCACTTGGAAAGTAGCCCTCTGGCTCTTACTTCCGCAAGAAGGGTTAGTGAGATTCAGGCTTTTATGACCAAAGAACCCTTCATACTCTTACCCAGGATTACGTACTCTTTTGGACAAATCCTAAGTTCATTCCGAAGGTACCGACGCAATTTCACTTGAATTAACCAGTAATGCTGCAAACTTTTTTTCCGAATCCATCCAGTCCAGCTGAAAGGGCTTTACATTCATTGGATGTAAAAAGGTGTTTTGAAATGTTATCTTCAAAAGACAAAAGAGATCAGAAAGACGGATCAACTGTTAGTGGTCTACGTTCAAGGAAAACAGGGAACGCAGTGACAAAAGCCACAATAGCCAGTTGGGTTGCATCTGCCATTCAATTCTGCTACGAAAAAGCCAATAAACCTCTCACGGTGAAGGCTTAAGCACACTCCACCAGAACTGTTGCTGCATCTATAACTTTGTTTGCTGGGGTTACACTGGACAAAATATGCCGTGCTGTGACATGGAAGAATGTCCACACGTTCACAAGACACTACTGCCTCCAATCTGCACTAAGGGAGGATGCAGCAGTTGGACAAGCTGTGTTACGCCATCTCTTTCATTAAGGTCAGATTCTTTACATTTCTTAAAGGCTTATTTGTTATTAGCTTTCAGTTATATTGCTTACAGTCTTCATGCTCCTATGGTTCTCAATTTGTACGTTACTATGCTTTGAGTTATTTTTATATATTCTCATGCTTATATCCGCTGTCTTTTTTAATATGATTATTGCCTTTTATGCTTTGTCATTACAATATTTCAAGATTATGGATGTCTATTGGGAGTTTACGAATACATGTCTCCCACCATCCGCTAACGACAGTACAATTAGGGTACTGCTTGCTATTCTGATTCTGGCATGTGAATCTATGAAAGATACCCCAATACTGGATAAGAAAACCAGTTACTTACCTGTAACTACAGTTATACAGTATTGGTATCTTTCATAGATTCACATGCACCCACCCTCCTCCCCTTGGAGTCAGTTCTCAGCATTTTGGGGATATTTACTACCCACTTGTGCTTGGAAAATCTGAGGAGAACTACTTCTGTTGTGAGTGTTCTAGAAGGTGCTGGTAGTTGTTTGGTTGGAGCTGACTTTTGATCCTTTTCCTATAAGGACGTAGAAAGGCTAGCCTATTTATTATTTTACGGCACTACTTTTGTATTTTACCGTGGGACTCCCATCTCGGCAACGGGGAATAAAAGATACCAATTCTGGATAACTGTAGTTACAGGTTAGTAACTTGTTTTCTTGCTTTTCATTCACATTTAAGATCTCACCTATCTTGGGTTTTGCTTTACCATTTCCCCTCTTTGCTCCTTCCAAGTTTTTTGTTTTTTTACTTCAGTGTCTTTATGCGACATCATTCTGCTCCAGTGAATTTTGGATTTTTGGTCCTTTTCGAGTTTTCAAGCCAATGCACATATTTTTCATACCTCTCTTCCTGCACATCATTTGTAGAAATACTATTTTATCTATTTTCTGCGAAACTCAAGAAGATTACACACTAAAAAGCTTTGAATGACAATCCGTAGATAATTTTGTTTGTTATAGTTCTAAATGTTTGATTGGATCCCTCCATTGTTCAAAGTCTTCTGCATATGTAACTAATAGACTTATTTTTGATTATCGTAATCAAGCACATAAAATCCCACAATTTCAGTCCAAGCAGTATGCCATCTTCCACGAGATTTTCTGGAGATCTAGTTGGATAAATAATCTTTCTATAGTATTCTTTATTTTGGTTTTGTTGCTTATACAGCAGGCTATGTATTTAAAAATGGTGTTCTTTACGTTGGATGTGAAAGTAACTATAGCAAATGTGATGAGTGAACAAACTGGAATTTAGGAGTAAATAAGACAGAGGCACTGTTGTGTTGCCCAAATAATAATATATTTCAGCTAAATGTGTTCTGCATGTCCAATTTGTTTTTTAGAGTAAAAAGAAGTTTGAAAGAGAATGCAGAGAGGCAGAAAAGGCACAACAAACATATGAACGACTGGACAACGACACCAATACAACGAAGGCCGATGTGGATAAAGTAAGCTTATTTTTGACGAATAACTTCCAATAAAGGAACCAGCGTTGGTATAGTCAGTAAGTCTCGACCATCAAACCAATTAGCTTTACGTTTGTTTTTTGTTTTATCCTAGCCGGTTGCTGCCAATGTGCATGTGTACGCAGTGGCAATCTTAATTTGTCGAAATAGACCAAAATGCTTGCAGCGCTGACAGCCACAGGCAAATGCATCCAAGGGGAAAACATTTAAAGATGTTTTATGTTATTTCTTTACTATTCCTGTCGGAAGACAGCCATCTTGGTTGTGCACGCATCCATGGTGGCCATCTTGGAAGATGAAACAAAACCATTTAAAGATGCCTACAGCATATATATATATATATATGCACATGCTTACACCTGGTCAGGCATTTTAAATGGTCAAGAAGATACGGCTGTCAGCTCATCGGGTGGTAAAAAATTAAAGAGTGGGCTGAGGGCGACAAGAGTTGTAAAAGTTTAGAGTTAAATACAAAAAGAGGGGGATAAGAGAAGAGTGGGAAGAGGGAGCAGGGGAAAGGGAGGAAGCATAGGGAGGAAAGCCATTAAATCAGGAGCAAGAAAGTGAGCTTCACAATAACGCCATCAAATTAGGAGCAAGGGGTTGATCCAAAGCCTTCCCTCTGGAAAGGTGATGTATTGAAATCAGTAGCCAAGATCTAGAAATGACGCTGAACATTCCTGAATCTCTATTTAAACAGAACCTGTATTGTAATCCTTCTAAACCTTTCTGGAGTCCTCTTTGTGTAAAACTGTATAATCAAGTAAGGCATAGCCAGATCAGTTCATGTTATTAAGTAAATGGAGAACTGAAGTGCTTGGTGATCATCTGACCTGAAGTACGGTAAAACCCCAAACCAGGAGAGCTATGTGAAATGTCTTGTTGCATTACAAAAATCTACTCTGGTTTTGTGAAACGAAATGCCACTGTTTTTTTTTGTTTGTTTTTTTGGTTGTTGGTAAGATTAAGTAGCATCCTCCTTTGATATTTCCAAACAGCCCAAACTGGTTCATTGAAAGGGAGAGCTGGAGTGCGCCCTAGTTGCAATTCGCATTGACAGTTCTAGAGTTTTCGCTAATAGTTCCTTAGTTCGTATCTCTCAGTTTTAAATCACTGCGTATGTGAGGAGCAGATTTTGCTTGACGCAAATTACCGGGGTGTGTCACTCTTCACCAATACAACATTTTTCATTTGAGAAATTAGACCATCATTGCTTTTGTTAGTACATTTAGTGCAGTTCAGCATCATAATGTAAGAGTATATTCTCTTCCAGGGGATACTCATCAATAGTCATAAGCACTGAATTATCTCCACCCATAAGCGGGAACCCGGAACATATAGACTAATACATATATATGTGTAAAATATATAAAAAGAGTACATAGTACTCAGAAAATTATACACCTATACATGTATAACTAATAATATGCAGCCTCAACCATAACCAATAGGCTAATAAAGCCATAATTACATGTCTTCTGCAGCATGAAAATAACCAATAAAATACAATGCAAGAAAATGACCTGAACCTTAAATGCATTCCACAGAAAACAACCTTTTATTTTCATCAAAGAACAGGTAATAAAAGGCAATTAGCCTAAGTAGGCGGCATAAATAAATAACATCCCTGTACAGAAAAGGAGACTGTCACCTCGCCTTTAAGGCCTCAGAGAATCTGAACACTTTGCCTTTAAGGCCTCCAAGGGGAACTCTGCTCCCATCATGCCCCACAGGTGACAGTTAGGTCATTTCTTTTTTCCGGCTTGTTCTGTGTGAGGAACCTGGAACTGGAGCTCGACTGAATCTGATTGTTTTTCAGTCAGAATTTAGTTTTTTCCTGATTTTTTTCGACAGTCCTTCCTGTGGGAAGAAAATGTTCAAAACAGATCCTCATTCTGTTTGTGTGGTTTGTCTTCCTTCCACACATGATGTGGAAAAATGTTATCATTGCCTCAAACTTTCCAGAAGAACTTTGAAGGAAAGAGAGAAGATTTGACTTTTGGAGCTGGTGGAGAGAGAAAGACGTCATGAAAAGGGGGCGAGAAGTGAGAGATCATCTGGAAGGCCCTCTTCTCCAGCAAAACGTCGAAGATCTACTTCCCCTGAGGTTAGAAGTAAGAAAAAACGACATGAGGAAGCGTCAACGTCGAAGAAAGTGAGTTTGGCGTCGAAGTCTAGATCGCCGTCAGGTATGTCGACGTCGAGACCAGTAGAGAGAGGTACGTCGTTGTCTAAGACATCGCCTTTAAGACACAAGTCGACGTCGAAGCAGAGGTCAAGGTCGCCGTCGAGAAGTCTGTCGACGTCGAGGCATTTGGTGTCGGTGGCGGTGAAGACGACGTCGAGAGTGAGAAGATCGTGGTCGCTGTCGAGACATGGGTCGACGTCGAGGCATGCCTCGGGCTCGAGGCACGAAAAGGCTCGTTCTACGTCAAAAAGATCGGCGTCGAGATCTATGCCACTGGCAACAAGGTCGGCGTCGAGACAATTTAAGATCGGCCTTTCGGACCCCTTATAGGTCTTTGCCGAGGTCGGAGCCGACGTCGAGGGCATTGGCAGACCATCCAAGGTCGACGTCGAAAGACCCGACGTCGATGGCATCGTTGACCAGGTCTCAATCGGTCAGAGCCTCAACTCATAAGGAGTGTTCTATTGTGGCTCATTCTGGTTCGACGTCAAGGGACAGACAATTGGTTCCCAGAGAGGCGCCTACGCCAGCATCCAGATCTCCGCAGTCTATTCGGAGTTCCTCTTCATAGTCGATGGGAATTCAAATAGTGCAGGTTACCCCGGAGGGCTCTCCGGTGCGTAGAACACCTCCTACTACCTTGTCTCCTAGATGGTTGGAGAGCATCAGTCATTGGAAGATGCAGCCCAAACCTAATAGCAGGCCTCTTACCAAGGAAGCTTCAGGGCCACCGGCTGGTGGGTCTACAAGAAGATCTAGGTCTCCAGTAAGGAGGCGTTCGCACTCAAGGGATCGTAGTAGGTCTCATCGGTCTACTACTCCTAAGAGAAGGCACAGATCTCCTGACACGTCCACCTCAACGAGGTCGTCTTACAGAGACTATTCCCCCACATTTTCATCAACACCACCTTCCAGGATGTCTCCTGTAGATGATTTAGGGACTTTCAATGAAGTGTTGTGCCGAGGAGCTAGCAAATTCAATATAACTATGGCAGTGCCTCCTGTGAAATCTTCAGTTATATTTGAAACATTACATCATAAATCGTCGGCTAGACCTCTTCTTCCGTTGGTGCCAGGTTTGCTAGAACCGGCAATGAAGACTTTTTTTTAACGCCGGCTACGGTGGGCTCAGGGCCTTCTAGAATTGCGAAAAAATACAGGGCACCTGATCAGGATCCTCTGTTCTTGTGCACTGATCCACCACCAGATTCTCTCATAGTGGCGGCGGCCAGGAAAGCCCATTCGGCTACGTCTGTTTCTTCGGCTCCTCCGGAGAAGGACTGTAAAAACATGGACTCCTTGGGACGGAGGATGTGTAGTACATAGGGGTCCGTCATGAGAGTGGCTAGTGCTGCGGCTCTGCTGGGTCGCTATGACCGCCTCCTCTGGGATTCTATGTCTAGGTATGTGGAAAAGTTGCCTAAGGAGGATCAAAAGTATTTTCTTGAGATTGTGGAAGAAGGTGGCGTGGTGGCAAACCAAAGTATTAGTGCGGCTGCAGATTCTGCGGATCTCGCGGCGCATGGCTATTCGCACAGCATATGTTCCAGACGATCTGCATGGCTTTGCCTCACGGGCCTTAAGCCTGATGCCCAATGAAAAATAGTCAATCTTCCATCCAACGGGGCAATATTATTTGGATCGCATGCGGACGATGAGATGGCCAAAATGAAGGCGGAGCTGGATACTCTGAAAGCTGTTGACCTTTTGTCATAGGGGCGAAAACGACTGCGAAACTCTTTTTTCATTTCAAAGCCGTTTCAGCAGCGTGGGCAATTGCAGAACCAGGGCCAGAGGCGGAAACAGGCAGCAGTCTGCGGTTTCGAAGCAGCCTCAGAAGCAATGAGACAGAACTTCCTCTAAGTCTGTTGTCCACTCCAGTGGGAGGAAGCATTGCCCTATTTCTAGACGAGTGGAGAGAATTGACCAAAGACAAATGAGTTCTAAACATTGTTCAAAACGAATACCTCCAAGTTCAAAAGTCCACCTCCGGTTGTGACTCCAAAAGGGGTTGGTCATCAGCATTACAGGCTTCTACTAAAGGAAGTGAAAAATCTCTTTTGCAAAAAGGCCTTAGAAAGAGTTCCACGTCCGCAAAGAAATCAAGGGCTATACTCTCGCTTCTTTCTGGTGAGGAAGAAGGATCCCACTGCGGAGTTCGGACCAATATTGGATTTGAGGTTGCTCAACAGATTCATTCGGAAAGAGATTTCGAATGCTGGCACTCCATCAAATTTTTCCTCAACTGCATCAAGGGGACTGGATGTGCTCCATCGATCTAAAAGATGCATACTTTCATGTTCCGATTTCCAAGAGACATCGCAAATTTTGGAGGTTCCGAGTGTCAGTTTGCCATTACCAATATGCAGTGCTTCCGTTCGGTCTGAAGTCAACTCCACGAACTTTCTCCACATGTATGGCAGTGGTGGTGGCTTTCCTTCGGAAGCAGAGAATTTTCATTTATCCCTATTTGGACGATTGGCTTCTGAAAAGTTCGTCCCCATCTCTGCTGGAGGAGCATCTGACGAAGTGTCTCCAGCTTCTACACAGGTTGGGTCTTCATGTCAATTTCAAGAAGTCCATTCTAAATCCAACGCAGAAGAATCACTATCTCGGATCCTTCTTAGACACAGAAAATGTAAACGTGTGTCCTTCGAAGGAGAGGTGGTTATCAATACGGACAAACTGTCAAACTCTTCTGCATACCAGCCTTCCAACAGTTCGCCAGGTATCGTCTCTTCTAGGGTCCATGGCATCGTGCATCTTCATAGCTCCAAACGCAAGGTTGCACTTGCATCCTCTCCAGCAGTGCCTGGAAGATCAATGGATTCAGAAGTCAGGGAGCTGGGAGGATCAAATAATTCTTCATCAAATGGCCAGAGATTCTCTTCAATGGTGGATGAAGAGGACTCATTTAATGGGAGGAGTGCCGTTCCATCAAGACCCTCCAACACAGTCTCTGATCACAGATGCCTCTCTCCAGGGTTGGGGTGCTCATATGGGCCCCTCCACAAGTACAAGGGCTATGGTCAGAGTTCGAGAAAGGCTATCATATCAATCTGTTAGAGCTACAAGCAGTAGATCTAGCTCTCAAGTCCCTGTTGCCATCGGTCAAGTCTCAGTCCCTTCTGGTTCAGACAGACAATACAACAATGTACTATTTGAACAAACAGGGGGGTACCAGATTGAGGTCACTCTCCATGGAGGCCCAAAATGTATGGCACTGGTTGCTGGCGAGGAACTTATAGATAGTGGCGGTACATCTGCCGGGCTCCCTCAACTCTCAGGCAGACTTCCTCAGCAGAGACTTTATCGAGGCTCCCGACTGGGTCCTCAACGACGAAGTCGCAGACAACATCTTTCAGTCATGGGGAACTCCAGACATCGACCTGTTTGCAGACGCGGGAAACGCAAAATGCCCCGTCTTCGCATCCAGGTTTCCCCAGGTCGGGTCTCAAGGCAATGCCATTTTGATAGATTGGTGTCAGAACTTACTGTACGCTTTTCCACCGACCCCGTTGATACTAACAGTGATCAACAAGATGTACAGGACTACCTCCCGGATGATTCTTATTGCTCCGGAGTGGCCTTGCCAGTGATGGTTTCCAGACCTCCTTCAGTTGGAAGTGCCACACAGGAGACTGCCGTGTCGCCCGGATCTTCTATCCAAGCCGGAGGGGAGAGTGTTCCACCTCAACTTGCCCTCCCTGCGCCTGGCAGCATGGCTCCTGAAGTCATCCAGTATGGTCACTTACAGTTGAATCCGGACTGTATGCAGATCCTTAGAGGCAAAGCGGCCTTCTACGAGGAAGTCGTATGGCTTCAAATGGAAACGCTTTTTTCTGTGGTTCATGGACAACGGGCATGACCCCATCCACGGTCCGGAACAGGTGGTCTTGCCTTATTTGCTGCATTTGGCTAAGTCTGGCCTTCAGTTTAACTCTATTAAGGTTCATCTTGCAGCTATCACCGCTTACAGAAAGTCACCTAACCAGACTTCTTTCTTTAGGATGCCGGTGGTGAAAGATTTTCTTGAAGGTTCGAGAAAGGTGTACCCCCCAGTCAGGTCACCTTCTCTGCCTTGGGAGCTCAATGTGGTATTGAATAAGTTGATGGGGGGCTCCTTTTGAGCCAATACATAAAGCTTCTTTACAACATCTGACTTGGAAGGTTGCTTTTCTAGTGGCCATTACCTCTGCTCGCAGAGTGAGCGAGATCCAGGCCTTATGTTGTAAAGAACCTTTCACTGTGTTTCATGCTAATAGGGTAGTGCTTCGAACACATCCTGCTTTTCTACCCAAGGTTGTTTCTGATTTTCACATTAATCAGACAATTACGTTGCCAACCTTCTTTCCAAATCCTACCACTCCCGCAGAGAGATCTCTCCATTCGTCAGACTTGAAGAGAGGACAAAGGGTTTGAAGAGGTCAAACCGTTTGTTTATTAACTACGGTCCTATCAATAAGGGGTCTGCTGCGTCCAAAAGATCTATATCTAGGTGGATTGTTTCTTGCATCGTTCTAGCTTATCAGTTAGCTAACAAGTCTTTGTCAGGTAGACCAAAAGCCCATTCTAGAAGGGGAAAAGCTGCTACCACAGCTCTTCTTAAGAATGTAACTATGGCAGAAATTTGTAAGGCAGCTACGTGGAATTCAGTCCATACTTTTACACGCCATTACTGTCTTGATTCAGACACGCAGGCAGATGCTAAAGTTGGGCAAGCATCACTGAGAAACTTGTTTGCTCATGCTACTTGAGTTTATATGTGTCGATGTATTTGGTTCTTTATTTTCTGCTCGCCCGCTTGGAAGTGGGTATGAGCTTGCTACTCTATTCAGTGCTTATGACTATTGATGAGTATCCCCTGGAAGAGAAGGATTAGTTACTTACCTGTGATCATAGTTCTCTTCCAGGGGTATACTCATCAAAGTCATAAGCACCCTCCCGCCTCCCCGGGTGAGCAGTAGCATTATGTTTTAATATATTATGATTGCATTCTGATGCAGGTTCCTGCAAGGTTTGTGTACCGTACAAAAGAACTGACCTAACTGTCACCTGTGGGGCATGATGGGAGCAGAGTTCCCCCTGGAGGCCTTAAAGGCAAAGTGTTCAGATTCTCCGAGGCCTTAAAGGTGAGGTGACAGTCTCCTTTTCTGTACAGGGATTTTATTTATTTATGCAGCCTACTTAGGCTAATTGCTTTTTATTACCTGTTCTTTGATAAAAATAAAAGGTTGTTTCTGTGGAATGCATTTAAGGTACAGGTCCTTTTCTTGCATTGTATTTTATTGGTTATTTTCATGCTGCAGAAGACATGTAAATATGGCTTTATTAGCCTATTGGTTATGGTTGAGGCTGCATATTATTAGTTATAAATGTATATGTGTATAATTTTCTCAGTACTATGTACTCTTTTTTATATATTTTACACATATATATATATGTATTAGTCTATATGTTCCGGGTTCCCGCTTATGGGCGGAGATAATTCAGTGCTTATGACTTTGATAAGTATACCCCTGGAAGAGAACTAGGATTACAGGTAAGTAACTAATCCTTATGAAAAGTAAAGTCAAATGCATTAATAGGGCACCAAAGCTCATGGGTATCCAGGCGCTGTCTAAAAAAATAATCTTCTGCCTTACGTGCTCCTAATATTGCCCTGTTTTTAATATTCTCTTGAAGTTGCCGAACTGTCTTGTCTTCATCATCTAATCTGGAAGTATTGCCACCATCTAGCACCCCGGTTATCTTGGAAAGCTTGCCCAGATGTTTGTGTTTTTCTTTAATTTTTTTACTCTCGGTATTTCTGGCCAGCCCTTATGTAGGAACCTAAGCATACGGACAGGGTCACATGATTTAATTCTGGGCCTCAGGTCATCTTAGATGAATTATTAAAGATCCTAGTCAGAGCCCTATAATTAACACTTAATCATCGGAAACCGGTGGAGTCTTTGTATGGTTGAGATAAGTCACGGCCTGTGTTTCACCTTAAACTAACTGCACTTTGGTGAAATGTGCTGTGAGTGCATCCTCCCCTATTGACTGGCAGGTGAAGATAGTCCAGTCATACTACCCACCCTAAGCTCTAGGGCGGCATTGGGAAGTACCTCTAGCCTAGACTAAATGGCACTCCACGAAAATCCATGGGCCCACACCTGCAGAAGATCTGTCCTCTTGGGAAATCCCAGACCTGTTTGGAGGAGCCGGAGAAAGGAAGAAGTTAATGAGCATGGATGCACCTTTAACCAGTACAGACGCCACCTTTGCTCCTAGCACTAGCGCAGCAGCAGAATAGATCAGTTTTATAGCTTCATTTCTATTACAGGTTAAAGTGTGTCCATGTGGATTTTGAAATAAAAATGAATTATTGAGCGTATTCACAGAGACAAGGTAGCCAGGCACAAGACAAGGCGCTCACTGATACTATCCGGGATATCGTGAGAAGCAAAGTGTAACAATTTGGTAGTGCTCTAGAGCAGGGGCTGGCTACCCAATAACCCCTTAAGATTAGGGGCTAATCAATGCCGAACAAAGATCTGAGCTCTCAAAGTTCCAGTGAAAGTTAGATGTCTAATTCAAGGAGTCATAAAGTTTCAAGTGGTTTTATTTCTGGTTCATTGTTATGTTCATACAGCATTGATGCATTACAAGAACTGCCAACACATGTTTTGTCATATGGCTTGTGGGCACTCGACTTCCTCACCACTCGAAAGTAGCAAAATGGAGTGTACTTCTAATAATTGGCCATTGAGACCAAGTCTCCATTCCAATATCCAATCGTTTCACTGCTATCGAGACGTTTAAGTCGGAGAGTGCTCCATTTGGCAATATGGCCATGGACGATTGGATATTGGAAATGACACTTGGCCTCAAGGGCCAATTTTTAGAAGTACATTGTTTTGCTATTTTTCAGCCCTGAGGAAGTTGAGGGCCGACAAGCCATACGATGAAACACGTTTTGGCAGTTCTTGTAATTCATCAATGCTGTATGAACAATACAATGGACCAGAAATAAAACCACTTGAGAGTTTACGACTCTCTGAATTAGAAGTTTAACTTTCACTTGAACTTTGAGTGCTCAGAAATTTCTATTCATTATTGAGTGTGTTGTTGCCTGTTCGATAAAGAAAATTATATCTTTCCCCGTATACAGCCTCTTAATGTTAAAGGTCTGCATGTAAAAACTGCACCTCTTGCAGAATGTGTTATTATGCTGCCTGGCTGTTAAAACGGAATCCTATAACAGCAAGGGATCAAAACAATCTGTGTTGTCTGATTGTATGTCACACGGACAAGGCCAGAACCTTCACCACATGTCATCAAAAATACTGTTTCCACTCTTATGTTTTTAAACCTGCACATCATTGCTATCTGGTGTGCTAGTGTAATGAATTCAGTGAAAGCCACCCAAGACTACAACACCAAGAATGCTTACCACATGAAAACTCAGGACTGGCAAGTGTCTGTCATGGCATAGTGAGCTGCACCCAGGGCTGACTTCCATAGACCTAGTTGGATCCTTCTGCTGAGTATGAACCTGCATGCTCCATTTTATAACAGTCTGTGAACCAGTGGCTCTAAGAGCCAAAAACACAAGCATTACTTTATTCAACATTTTGTTCGAAACTATACTGCCTGAAATGTGCGCCTCTTGTACCAAAAAAGTGCACGAGGCAACTTTGTATTTTAAAACATATGTAGAAGAAAATATACTTCTTAAAACATCTTATCTCACACCGTTTTGTTGATTAATAGTGCACTGTAAGTGCACAAGCTTGCACAAGTAGCTTTATTTGACTTATCGAAACACACTTCCTGATGGTCTTCATAACGCGGACTTGGCCGCATGTCAATGGTCCCTTCTATCATGTAAGACACAGTTATGTCTCTGGCGCATGTGGTTTCAGCCGCATCTCCTAGTTCTCATTTCACTACAGTGGCTTCCCCTAGATGCCAGATACCCACGAAATTGCCTGCTTGGTGCACAGAGACTTTCACTCTCTGCATTTTCCCTGGGTGAGAAGTTGATTCTCTCTGGGGAACAGCACTTATTCACTGTGCATGAAGGCACCTGCCTTCAAAACACAATATACTGTATTCTACATCTTCTCAAGCTATCTCACAAGAAATGGACACTTTGTGCTTCCAACCCCTGCTTCACCCTTAGCTTGGCCTGGCCCTATGTGCGCACTACACCCCTCCACCGCCTTGGAGAAAGACGTGGAAAAGGGTTCTGTTGACCTCGAGTTTGTTACCACTCTCCCCCTCTTTTCTGAATATATAACTTTGACTCTTCTGTCTCTCGGTCACCTCCAGAACTCCTTTCCCTCTCCTTAGTGATCCCATTTGCTATCTTGATTTAGGTACCTGTGATTAAACATAACTGTCTTTTTCTTGCTCCTCCTACCCTATTGGTATAGGCTGTATCCACTTTTGAACTCCACCCCAGTAACTTTTTCCCTTTTTGTATTTTTATTATTTTGTGCATTGGTTTATATTTTATATCTGTATCTGCCTACCTAGTGCGCTCTTCCTAGCAGTACCAACTGTACCCCCTGCTTCTCAACACTGCCTGGTACTTGCAGTGGTCTGAACTATGACAATATGTTATTAGTGACGGAACTATGATATTCGGTTGTTACTGAATTTGTAGCGAATTTGATATTATTGTATTTACTACTCTGCTCACTGTAAACCTGTAAAGTGCTCTGATACCGCAAGGGTCATGTTTACGCTATAAAAAACTATTAAAACAAAATGATTTTCTACTGTATAACACATGTGCCCTTTGTTGGCGAGTTCGCACCAAGTAAGACCTTACTTGAACAAATATATTGTCTGTTTTTATTCACATATTAACTCACAAGTCCTTGCTCTCTTTATCGATGCCAGCTCAGTCAGCTCACACATGACTGACATGGGGGATGCTTGTAATCTGTCTGGCATCATCAAATGAAGGGAAACTGTTGTTCTTTTAATGTCGGTAGCCGTCATAGCACATGGCTTTCTGCCACAGGGTCATTTGAGAAGCAAATGGTTCCTTGTCCTTCACTGCAGACATAATACGGATATGAGGAACTCTGATGTTCCTCTTTAGGTATTTAGTTGTAATATCATTTCCCAACAGAATTGCTTCACAGAGCAAATTATTGGTACACAAAAACAATGCAAAGTCAGTGTGTGTTAGACTGATGGTTACCAAATGTACATAAGGAAAATTGCATATTACACATTATTCAATGCACAATAGGGTGAGGATGTTAATATAGGATGTTGACATGCTTGCTTGCCGAGCATGAAGAGAGGTGTAGTGAGGGGATAGTAACTAGTTTTGGTGGTCAAGACAAGGATTTTTTTTTAAGTAAATCTTACATGAGTGGATCAACAGGTAAGGATTTCTGGTTGAGTGGAATGAGCAGACGAACTCCGAAACATGGGTAATGAAGGGGTTCAGGTTCATGCAGCATGGCTCCTGTGCAGAGACTTGTTGGCCTGTTTTAAATTGCTTTGAATGCCAAGGTTTGTTGTTCTTATATGGGCTGTTTTAGAGACCGCCAGGTTGCCTGGTGCTGATATGGAGCAGTAGACCTGAAACTAAGGTTGTTAAAAAGGCTTTGCCTAGCAAAGTTTGACTTTTTCTAAGGTTTGGGGTGAGTACTGTGGGAGGCCAATCGGGGCGTGTTTACAACAGCTAATCGTGTTCATAAGGAAGACGTAGGCCAATATTTTGCTATGTAGAAGGTTAGATGGAGACGGTTTGGTTTTATGTTCAGCACCCAGATAAACGATCCTAACCGCTTTCTAGAAATGAGCTGTATGCGAAGGATTATGGTCGGACAGAATGCAGTCATAAAGTTTCACGTTTGAGCTGGTTTACGGAAGAAATAATTCAAGCAATACACTTGCAATGCAGCTTTACTCATCATGGTAATTAACTCATTTGACCAACTCCTGCTGGAACATTTTCACATGTATCGTATAATTATCATATTTTTCGCAATCAGTCGCCTGCAGGTGCTGACTTTGACACCAGAATTTGCCTTTGCATGAAGCTGCCACTCCTTGTGCCACTCAGTGTGGTAGTGATATTCCTTCCTCTGTCTGGCCTCACTAGCTGAGGCCCTCCTAGGATGGTGTGCAGAAGAAACATCACACCGCAGTCTCAAAGCAATGCTCAAACATGAGATCCTAAATTTGGCTCTTGAATGTGGAGAGACTGTGGTCATATTCGGTCGCTGTTTCCTCTGCAAAATTCCAAAAGTGTTTGTTAAACCAATTCAGTTTTACACAATTTTTTCTTTTTCTCCATTGAGTGCACGTCAGGAGATGGACTCTGTGGTCATTAGAGTAGGGCCATTATTTGCTGATAACGCACCAGAAACATGTCTTTCTGCCCAGGCACCCTTTCTTGCTTATCACGGTAACTTCTAAAAACATTTCCAGAAAACGCACCAGTTGAGAAAAATTTATGGTAGTTCCTTAGTTAACCCTTGGGTAGGAGTAAATACTTCAGAAAAGAGGGTTTTTGGATGCCATACTCCAGACAATGGACACCGCCCCACTTGTCCAGATGTCCAGTATCGCAGCAATTGGCCAACTCAGAAGGGAGGGGTTTCTGCTCCAGCCAATATGTACACTGCTAGCTAAAGGTACACAGGTCTCAGAGGGTGTTTCATTTTTATCTGGAGCACCTCTTAACTTCGTAAAATCCTGCTTTCTTCTTCTGTACATCTTGCAACAGATAACAGCAGCCTCCTGTGATCGAACACCTACTTCTAGTTGAATGAGCTCAAGTATCTTGACTAAGGATATACAGGCAAACGCTATGCTACGTCTTTTTAAGATTTTTAGAGAAGAAATTCAGCATGGTAAGATCATTTGATGATGCAAACCACACCTCTCCAGTACAAAATTAAGACTTGGGTTTCCTTAACGCTAGATAGAGGACTGGCTAAGTTAGAACGCCGTTTTATTAACTTATCTAGTTGCAGATGGAGTTTGAGTTTAATTTTTGGTCTGTTTAAAAGGTTCTGGACTCAGATGCAAGTTCTTACCCATCTTCTAAAATGACTCTGTGATGATATGTTATTAGTATTCATAAAATATAGAATACACCCACCTATGTATGGCATCCTGCATGCATCATTTTTTTTTTAATGTAACCTTTCTAATCACCAAATACCTTAAATGTAATTTGTTTACATCTATGTATTATAATTTATGTATTAGTTATTGCTTCTTACATCAGGCAACAATAAAGCAGGAAACAGTAATGCGGTGCCGTGCAGCAATTAACTGCATAGCAAACATCTAAATATAGACATATGGTACACATTGGTGTCCGCTTCTAGTATTACATTATATTGTGTTTGTACTTAGTTAAAAAAAATCCACATATCATTAAATTTGATCATTTTGTTATTACATTTACAGTAAAGCTCTTTTGTAGAAGACCGTTTTAAAAGACTGTGTAGCCTCTAACGAACATCTATGCTTTATTTTAATCTCTAGTGTGTAAAAATCACGTTTTAAAGATGATTTTTGCTCTTAAATTTAACTACAACATTCTGAAATCCTGTCATTTATTGGTGACTCACTGACTAAGAAAGGCTCTGTTCCTTGATTTTAAACTGATTCTCATTCTAGTCATAAAAAAGATCTGCCCCTCCCCCCAACTAACAAACTGTAAGGCTGATTGCAAATACATGCAATTAATTTAGTTACTGTTTGAAAGTCTTCAGCAGTGATCTTTCAATATGTAGTTTGAACATCTTTTTGGGGAACCAATACATTTTCCAAAAAATCTGCTGACTTACAGTGGTTTGAAGCCTTTATCGGAGATATATTTTTCTTCTTTTATTTTAAATTATTATAATTAAACCTGGTCAAAGACTGCAACTCCTCTTTGTAGCACGGTTTAGTTCTCCTTTCAAAATAAGGGAGTAGTAACCGAAAGGCAGAGGACTCGAAATGTAACACTGCCACATAGGTAGCACCATGTGATTTAAAATCTTGTACTCTTTGGTGCAATGATCTCTGAACGCTGGGTTTTATCGTTCAGAGAAAAACGATTTCGGATGTGGAGTTCATGTTTCATATGGCACCCAGGCCTAAGGTGGGCAAGTTCATTAGTAAATACATTTACTTAGCCCTAATCCTGAACAAAACAAAATTGTGGGTCATCCTCAGCCCCTGACCTAACCCGCCTTAGAAGCAAACTATGTAAATAACTGCACGATGAAATGGACACCCCTTCTTGCTATGCGCTAATTGTTGGTAGGTAGCACATGCTACTGGGTTGGATTCACTGAATCTGAAAAAGAGACACGTTAGTGATAGATTCTTTACCTTAGAATATCCCCAGGCGTCAGACTGAATTTGGAAATTTTTTGCGTAGCAGTACCCATGCGCGTCGTCTGCGGCTCTGCGTCAGTCGTCGGGGTCGTGGGCGCCGTGATGTCGTCGGAGTACTTAGACACCGCCTCCGCGTGCTGACGTCAGTTCTTCTTTTTTCCACGCCAGCAAGCGCCGATATGGAAAAAGTGGTACCTTTAGTCAATTTTTGACTAAACTTTTTCGATCATTTTTGATCTACTTCGAAGTCTATACAACTCTGACGGTGCCGGTAGGGATGCCCGGGTTCAAACCCTGCGACGACTGCGACCGACTGATGGCGGTTACCGACCCCCATCGCCGGTGTCTTCATTGCCTAGGCCTCGACCATGACGATAAGGCCTGTTCCGACTGTTGAGCCCTGACGTCTAAGGCTAGGCGGGAGCGGTCCCGCAAATGGCTCGAGCTCCGGCAGTCGGCCCGCGCCGCTCCAGGTCCCGGTCCGCGAAGAGGTCGAGGGACCGGTCGCGGGGAAGGAGCCACCATGGCTCCGGGAGTCGTCCACGGTCTTCAGGCTCCTCAGGTTAGCACAAGAAGTCGAAGAGACGTCATCGCTCTTCCGACTTCTCCCCCGTCACCACCCACGTCGCGGCCTGCTCCATACCCGACGGTCCCTGGGCAGCACGCGACGCCGGAGGAGATCGAGGCCTTCCTCTTGGCCATGTCGCTCACTCCTGCGTCGGGCTCCGCGGCGCCTTCGGGCTCTGCAGCCCCGACTCGGAGTCCCAGCGGGTCGGGTGCTTCGGCTCCGACGCCGCCGGTGACTTCGGTCCTGGCGACGCAGGCTCCCGCGGATCCTGTTCCGGATCCGGGTCGCCGCCGGTCGACCTCACGACCACGCCGGCCCCTAAGGTGTCGCCCCCGGTGCCGCCTTCGGGTGGCACCGTCCTCGATCCCACCCTCGATTCGGGTCCGGCGCCGTATCCGACGCCGGCGGGAGATTTCTACTTCTATGACCCGGCCTCATCCTTTCGTCCTGAGTATCAGGAGATGGGTGGTGAGGGGGATTGGGAGGGGTCTGAAGACCCTCTGGCACGGGAGTGTCAGTCTTACCAGGACTGGTCAGGAGAGCTAAGGGACGCCAGTGGTCTGGATACCTCGCCAGACACTGGCTTTGTCTCCCCTCCCACCGTGGCTATAGAGGAGGGGGCTGCTTATAGTGTGGTGTTGACACGGGCGGCCAAGGCCCTACATCTTGAGCTCCCTGTCGCGGCAGTGAGGACTAACCTCCTCACTGAGGTCCTTAAACCGCAGGCAAGCTCGGCCGAGCCTCTGCTGCCGTTTAATGAGGCCTTGTCTGACGTTCTTTTGGGCACCTGGTCCAGGCCCGCTACAGGTCAGCCTGTAGATAGGAACGTGGCCAGACGCCACCGCCCGGCTCCGGGTGACCCTGCTTTCCTGTCCACCCACCCCACTCCCGAGAGCCTGGTTATCCAGCCCTCTAACTCCCAAACCGGGTTCCCGTCGGCTCCTCCCGATCGGGAATCCAAGAGGTATGAGCAGTACGGAAAGAAGGTATTCTCATCCATAAGTTTGGGATTGCGGTCAGTCAACACCGCATGCCTCTTGGGTCGCTACACCCACTCTCTGTGGGACACGGTTGCGGACATGCTGCCACAATGTCCGGAGGCGGTCCGGACTAAACTCACCCATGCCCTCGCGAAGGGTCGAGATGGGGCACGGTACTACATCCGGTGTGGGCTGGATACCACAGACTCACTGGGCAGAGCGATGGCAACGACGGTGGCGATTCGTCGCCACGCCTGGTTGAGGTCCGCCAACTTCTCGGCTGATGTCCAGAACACTGTTATGGACATGCCGTTTGATGGCCGTCGCCTCTTTGGTGACAATGCAGACCATGCGCTTGATCGCTTTAAGGACTCCAGGGCTACGGCCAAGTCCTTGGGTCTCTCGGCCCCACGCCAGCAAACTGGTAGCCGTGGAAACTGCCGTGGCGGCGGTCGGGGACAACGGCGCGGCCAATCCACACCTGCCCCTGCAGCATCCGCCTCGAAACCTTCCTAGTCCGAGCTTTCAGGCCCATGTGACGCCAGTGGGAGGCAGGGTTTGCCATCACCACCTCCACTGGCGCACTGTTACATCGGACAGGTGGGTGCTGCAAATCGTCCGAAGGGGCTACTCCCTCCACTTCGAGGTGACCCCTCCAGCCATGCCACCGCAGTACCACTGTGTGTCGGGGGATCACTTGACACTTCTCAGAGAGGAAGTTACGGCCCTCTTGGACAAGGGGGCCATCGAGCGCGTTCCTGGGCCAGAAGTAGGGTGTGGTTGTTACTCCCACTACTTTCTGGTACCCAAGAAGGGCAAAGGGGCCTACGCCCTATCTTGGACCTACGGAACGTCAACAGCTTCCTCCGGCAGGAGAAGTTCAAGATGCTGACTCGAGCTCAGGTCCTAGCTGCCCTGGACCCGGGAGACTGGATGGTAGCGTTGGACTTGCAGGACGCTTATTTTCATATCCCCGTCCTGCCGGCCCACCGGCGTTACCTACGGTTCACGGTAGGCCACGAGCAATTTCAGTTTACCGTGCTCCCCTTCGGCCTTACCAGCGCCCCACGGGTGTTCACGAAAGTGATGGCGGTGGTCGCAGCTCATCTGCGCAGGTTAGGGGTTTCAGTCTTCCCCTACCTCGACGACTGGTTGTTGAAGGTGGGCTCGCCCCAGACCGTCGTCAGCCACCTACAGGCTACGGCCGACCTGGTGGTTCTAGACTCAGCGCAGTTTCGGGTTTATCCTCCCGAACAGCGGGTTCGGGATATTCAGGCTATGATTCCGATCTTTCAGCCGTTATCCCGAGTCTCGGTCAGGTTGACGCTGCGGCTTCTGGGGCTGATGGCCTCCTGCATCCTTCTGGTGCATCACGCCCGGTGGCGGGTGCGGGCTCTGCAGTGGGACCTGAAGTTCAGTGGGCCCAGCATCAGGGCAACTTCTCCGACCATGTCTTGATCTCGGAGGGCACTGCAACAGTTGCAGTGGTGGCTCACGGACCGCGATTGGGTCAGCGGCAGATCCCTCTCCCTACCCCAACCGGAGCACGTAGTTGTGACGGACGCGTCCCTCCAGGGCTGGCGGGGCCACATGGGAGAGGCGGAGATCAGAGGCCTCTGGTCTCCGGCGGAGTCCCAGCTCCACATCAACCTTCTTGAGCTGCGGGCGATCCAGCTTGCACTGAAGGCATTCCTCCCCTCTGTCCAGGGGAGTGTAGTGCTGGTGTTCACGGACAACACCACCGCCATGTGGTACTGCAACAAACCAGGCAGGGTGGGGTCGTGGACCCTATGCCAGGAGGCTCTGCGCCTCTGGCAGTGGCTGGAACATCAGGGCGTGACCCTGGTGGTTCAACACCTGGCAGGTTCTCTAAACGCCAGGGCGGACAAACTCAGCCGTCGGTGCATGATGGATCACTAATGGCGTCTGAACTCTGACATGGCGCAAGGCTTCTTTCAGCAGTGGGGAGAGCCTTGGTTAGATCTATTCGCCACAGAAGAGAACGCGCAATGTCATCAGTTCTGCGCGTTGGAATTTCCAAGGCGGCACTCGCTCGGAGATGCTTTTCATCGCGAGTGGAGTTGCGGTCTATTGTACGCCTTTCCGCCTATACCACTTCTGCCCAGAGTGCTGAAGAGGATCAGGCGCGACCGGGCCCAGGTTATCCTTGTGGCTCCGGACTGGGCACGAAGATATTGGTATCCAGAGCTACTCAGCATGTCTGTCGAGCCCCCGATTTGTCTGCCTCTTTGGGAGGACCTTCTGTCTCAGCAGCAGGAGATTGCAGCTTGGAGATTGAACGGCGACAGTTGAGGCCATTTGACTTTCCTCCTGAAGTCTGTAATGTCATTCTGGCAGCCAGGCGTCCCTCCACAAAGTCGGTATACGCCTGCAGGTGGAAGAAGATTTGTGGCATGGTGCATAGCAAAGGCTGTGGATCCACTCTCTGCCCCCCCTTTCTGAGGTTCTCCTCTTCCTTCTTTCTCTTGCCCAGCAGGGCTCTGCTCTGGGCACTATCAAGGGCTACCTTCCTGCCCTTTCCACCTTCTTAAGGCTACCTGATCAGCCATCTTTGTTCAAGTCCCCAATTTTAAATAGGTTTTTGAAGGGCATCACACACATGTTCTCTCCTGTTACATTCGTGATGCCTCAGTGGGACTTGAACCTTGTACTTACTTATCTGATGTGCGCTCCCTTTCAGCCACTTCATAACTGTCCTCTCTGCCTTCTTACTCTGAAGACTGTTTTTCTGGTTGCCATCACCTCTGCCAGGAGAGTGAGTGAGCTCCAGGCTCTTTCTTCCAATCCTCCTTTCCTTTCTGTCCATCCGGACAAGGTTGTGTTGCGGACTAGACCCTCTTTCCTGCCCAAGGTAGTCACAGCCTTCCACATCGGGCAGTCCATCACCTTGCCCACCTTCTTTCTGCCTCCGCATCCCTCGAAAGAGGAAGAGAGGCTCCACCGTCTGGACCCAAAACGTGCGCTCTCATACTATCTGGATTGCACATGCCAATTCCGGGTGGATGACCAACTCTTTGTTGGTTACGTGGGCGCTAAGAAGGGACGGGCGGTGCACAAACGGACCATCTCTCGGTGGATCATGTTGTGCATCCAGGCATGCTACTCTTTGGCTAAAAAGGAACTTCCTGTTGGGCTGAGGGCCCATTCCACTCGGGCCACGGCGACTACTACTGCCCTGGGCCTTGGAATCCCCTTGCAGGACATTTGTCAGGCAGCTACGTGGGCCTCGCTGCACACGTACGCAAGACACTATTGCCTGGACAGCCAAGTCCGGAGGGATGGCTTCTTTGGCCGTTCCGTCCTCCAGGACTTTCTGGTGTGATTATTGGTTCGCAGACCCACCACCGGGGTTGGTATTGCTGCGGTATCTATTCTAAGGTAAGGAATCTATCACTAAAGTGTCTCTTTCAGATGCACAAGTTACAACTTGTGTAACGATATATCTGTAAGAGACATTAGTTAGTGATAGATTCCTTACCGAGCCACCCATCCTCCCCGTTCTGCGAACCGATATCTAGGGTTAAGTTCATCTCCTTTCAGGGCCCTAGTTTCATGGCACCTGTGTTGGTTTTTATCATGGCTCTGCGTTTCTGGCACGGAAAAGCTGTGTATAAGAACTGACGTCAGCACGTGGATGCGGCGTCTAAGTACTCCGACGACGTCATCACGGTGCCTACGACGCCGACGAGTGACGCGGAGCCGTGAACGACGCCTACCGACGCGCATGGGTACTGCTACGCAAAAAATTTCCGGTTCCAGTCTGACGCCTGGGGATATTCTAAGGTAAGGAATCTATTAAACTAATAAGTGGGGCTTAAAGGACAGTTTCTTTGTTTCTGATGACAGGTTACTCCAAAAGATCCTTTAAGTAACCCTGGAAATCCTCCTGAGTAAATCTGTAACTGGTGCTTGCGAGAATGTGCCGCATGTCAGGTTATGCTTGTAAGATGAATTGTACCTAATCCCCCTCAGCCATATGTAAATCTAGCCTAGATTAATTTTTCACAATTTCTTCTGTCCCTTTACAGCTCCCAAGACCTTCAAGAAGTTTATGTTCACATCCCCATATTAAAACAGCAGATTAAGTTCCTTACTTTTATAATTAACAGTTTGGGATTGAAAATGATCAACAGTAAGCCAACAATTTAGGAAAACTGCTATTAACTCCTGTACATGTAAATAAAATATTTGCCGTCAGTATTCGTTACCCGCTGTACTGCAGAAATACATTATTCAATGGATAAGCCCTCTTTGCAAGGTGTGGAGGCTTACACTTTTTTACTTCTGCCTCCCCCACCACCATCCTTTAAACCCCACCCAGATACTTGGGATTGATTATCGTCTGATTAATACATCGCCCAATTCTTCCACTTTATGATGGAGATCATCTCTTTCGTTGCCATGGGGAATGCATAATAATCTGTCCTTGGCAACTCTCATAGTTAGGGAACCTACAAAATTGTGACTGAACCCCATCCTTTTGGGCTTCGCTTCTGGGACATTTCTATAAGCCATAGCACTTGGATGCTAAGGTACTCTCATGCTTCTCCTCTAATTTCCATTGAAATGAATGGGCACTCCATGACGAGTTACCCTTGTCATTAGCATTCAAGTGGTTAAGAACATTGAATGAAATAGTTCCCCCTATCCCTCTTTCAAATGGCTTCCTCTGGATTATATACCCAAGATTGACTACTACCCGTTAGTAACCCAACATTAGTGGCTTTAGAGAATCACGATGATTTGTTAAAGGACGAAATACATGCCCCCATGGTCCGTTCACCGATCGTAACTATACCTTTCCCTGTGAATAGCCAGCTGTCCCCAACTGGTTTTGTAAACCCTAGCCCAGCCCGGGCATTAACTGACGGTGGAAGTATGAAACTTTTATCCTGGAACATTTTTGGCCTAAGGGCCAAAAGGGGTGATGTCAATTGGGAATCTTTTCTTGCAACTCGTCACATTATAGCATTACAGGAAACATGGGAGGCTAACGAAACCTATATTTTGGATGGGTTTATATCCTTTTGTAAATGCGCTATTCCATCCTGTAGGGGGAGAGCTAGGGGGGGCTTATTGTTGATGTTTAACCTTAAATTGCTATATAAAGCAAGGCTGCTAGATAAATGTTCCCCTAATATTTTGACGGTTGAATTGACAGGGAAGAACCTGCCAACCCTCCTATGGGTGAATTTTTACAATTCGTTCACTAGAAGCGATGAGCTAGAGCATTTAAGAGCTCTTGCTGCCTTTTTGATTAAGTTTGCGGACAGCTCTACAACCCCTTATAATATATTAGTCCTGGGTGATTTTAATATTCATGTTTGCCCTACCAATTGTCTAGTAAGATTGGAAGAGGAGTATGGTCCCTATGGGCTAACTCATTTTGAACATACCCCTTCCGGGTCCTTCTTAGAAAGTCTTTTATCAACCCATAACATGATCTGCCCTGCACAGTCGGATAGGATACTTCCGGTACCCACTTACATTCGCCAAGGTCGGCAAAGTATAATTGATTATATTTTAGTTTTTTCGTTACTGTTGCCGTCACTATGCACATAAGTTCAACAAATAATTGCTGTAGTGACCACAACCCATTGGTACTGGTCCTTAATATTAGCGCTGTTAATAAAGAGAGGCCTATGGCGCAACTCACCAATGCTAGAATTGCACCCATGGACCAAGCGGGCAGAATCAGGTGGGAAATGATTACCCCTGATAGCGTTTTTGACAAACTAATTACTGATTGCGCACAGAAGTTTGGAATTTGTTGAGATCAGGACTCCCGTCCACTACAAGTCCTTGATGCCTTTGATCGATTTACAAAGCAGGTTGCCTCAAATCTAACTGTGTCCCGTAAACTAAGGCCCCCAAAACATAAAAAATGGTTTGATGAAGCCTCTATGAGTACTCATAACCAACTCATGCAGAAACTCAAGCTAAAACCTGGGGTAGCCGTAGGGGTTAAGAATGCAAGGAGGGCATATACACTTGCAGCAGAAAGGCGGAAAAAACAACTAAGGGAGATGGCGTGGGAGGAGCTTAGTCAGGCTAGTGTCCTGAAAGATAGCTCTAGGTTCTGGTCTGTTGTTAATAGTCCAATGTTCGGTGAATCGCCAAACTCGAGCAACAATTGTTTAGTTCCAACCGAGAGGTCGGTTCAACACTTTGGGAAAGTGTACAGTGATGTGATCACTGCAACACCTGTAAGGTTAATAGGCAGTGATCGCGTCTCACATCCCCCTTTTTTTTTTTTTTTTTTTTTTTTTTTTTTTAAATAAAAAAACAAGTTTATTAATCACTCATGAGTGGGACCACGTCCACACAACACTCCCAAGTGCTGCAGGAGATAGTACACTGAATTCACAAACCATTGTCCTTTTTACACCATTTTGTTGCAATGTAAGCATGTGAACAGAAATGGAAAGAACAAGTTTAGAAATAGCTATCAGCAAACAAGGGCAGATGAATTACTACGTGGTCAGCAAAGTGGGAGGGGGAGGAGCAGGAATGCTTATGGCAGTAGTAAATGGTCAACAGTTAACATCTGAGACCAGGTGCACTGGCAGCTACAAACCCCCAGCACGTACATTGCTTAGCCGTGTCAGGAGGTTAACTATAATAGATAACACAAGCAGAGTGAAAAGACGAGCAGCAGAGGATAGAAGAATTACGAAGGAAACTAAATGGACACCACAGCCAAAATGGCTGTAGCTTATGCTAAGTAAAGTATTACACGTTTCCACACTTTCATTCTCCCTCCCTTTCTCCCTTGTTCTTATGTCCTCCTCCTTTTCTTATTTGTTCTTGCTCTCTCCCTCATTCTTTCTTTCTCCTTTTTATCTTTCTTTTGTCTTTTCTTTCTCTTACTCTTTCTTTCTCTCCCCATTTTTTTCTCTTCTTTTCTTTCTCTCTTTCTCCCTTGTTTCCTTCTCCCTCTTGCTCCCTTTTTGCTTTCTCACCCTTTCTCCCTCTGTCTGTTTCTCTCCCTTTCTTTCTTGCTTCCTCTTTCACTTTCTTTCATATTTTCTCTTGTTCACCCTTTCTTTCATGCTTTATCTCTTTCTTCTCTTTCTTTCCCTCTTCCACTTTCTTCCTACTCTTACCCTTTTTTCTTTTTACTGGCTCCCTTTCCTCTTGTTTGTGCTTAAACTCATACCCTCTCTGACTTTCTCAATTACTCCGAGCCTCCCTTTCCCCTTCCTTCTCCCATTCCTTTCTATTTCTCCTTTATTTCTTTAAAAGTTTCTTAAAAGAACCTTCTGTGGCTTCAGATGTATATGTCTGGTAGAATTTCTGGAGACATCTTAATGTCTGCATTCAGCTTGCAAGATTATATCAACGTCAGGGGGGAAAGCACCTGGTCCTGAAGGTGTACCGGCCGATCTTTATAAAGCAGATCCTAAGTTATGGCCTAAAATTTTAACTCATGTTTTTAATGCAGCCACCCTGTCCTGTTTTCCCCTGTCTTGGGCTAAGGCGGTCATCATACCAATCTTTAAGAAGGGAGCTAGAGACGATCCGGCCTGCTATAGGCCCATTACGCTTCTTGATTCCGCAGCTAAAATTATGGGGAAAGTGGTCCTTGTACGTCTTACAGAGTGGCTTGATCAAGCAAACATAGTCTCTGACTTTCAATATGGCTTCAGGAAAGGGAAAGGTACGCTGGGCCAATGTCTCAACCTCCATTTGGTGATAGGGAAGTACACGGTCGCTAAGCACGGGGACCTCCATCTGGCCTTTATGGACCTAAAATCGTCTTTTGACCTTGTCAAAAGATCAAAATTTTGGGCGACCCTCCAAGATATATGGTTAGACACTGACCTGATATCTTTTTTGGCTGCCATCTATGAAAGTACAACGGCGGCAGTCCGCTTTAACGAAGATGGCAGCCTAACCGAGTATTGGGAAGTTAAGAGGGGTCCGGCAGGGGTGCATTTTGGCACCCTTGTTGTTTACACTCTATGTCAATAAGCTAGGGGATGCCCTGATCTCTTGTTGTAAGGACATCCCTAGAGCAGGCACTAAAATGATTCCCGCACTTCTGTATGCCGATGATGCGGTGTTGGTGGGAAGGACGACTAGGGGGCTGCAAACACTTTTAAACTGTTTTGTATATTTTATGGAGTCCCTGGACTTGATTACTAACTTTAAAAAGTAACATGCTATGTCCATAGGCTCAAAGACGGCAATGAAGGCCACATTCTACTGCAAGAATCTAGAACTAGTAAAAGTCCCTTCATTTCCATACTTAGGGCTTCTTTTTGATGATAGGCGATCATGGTCCAAGCAGCGCACACACAAAAAGGACGCCTTAGCTAGGGCTTCGGGGGCTATTCTAGACTTTGCAAAAAGAATTGGATCTAAGCCACTCCTGGCACTCATGAAGATTTATAACGCCAAGTGTCTCCCCATGGTGACTTATGGGAGCGACATCTGGGGATACACAGATGTCAAAGATATTCAGGGGGCCGTAAATGCTTTTTGCGTTGACTGTTATTGGTCCCGGCATCCACCCCAGTTTTTAACATTCATGAGGAGCTAGGAGCAAGCTTCATTGCCGATCAGATTGCGATTGCCTCTCTATTGTGCTGGCTAAAACCTGGGCACAAACCACGCCAAATCTCAATCAACTGATCATCAAAGACTGCCCCTCTTTAGATAAGATGTTAGATATCCCATGGATTAGATACATAAAGGTTCAGATGAAAATCCTTGGCTGTCCTGACTTGTTTCTGAGGCCCACTGCGTTGGGCAAATCAGCCATAAGGGTCTTTAAGCGGCAGTTCTTGGATAGATGTATGTCATCATGGGAGGGGAATGAACTGGTAAAACCTATGGTGAGAAGTTTTGTCACACTGAGCCTGGGTAGACCGTTGCAACCATATTTATCCTATATAAACAAACCATACCAACTGTTTGTGTTAATAAGATTTAGGCATAACCTGTTTTCCTGGCTCTTAGCGTTTCCGAAAGGGTACTTTAAAGAAGGAATATTAGATCCTTGCCCATGTGATAACTTCTCGGACCAGAATACCCTCCATTTAATATTTTTCTGCGCTTATTATAACTCATTACGCAGGAAATTTATTTTTCCTTTACTCAGAGGCTGTAATTTTGTACAAGTTAGGCCGGCACTGGCATATTTGCAAATGCTAGCATCGCCTATGGTGTGCTTTGGAGGAGCAATCGGGCATAGAAATAGGTTAGACCACTCTGTGGACTCTGTTTTAAATCATGTTACTTAGTTATTTTTAATGTTCTCTTCATATGACATTGGATAAAACAATATGGGCTTTAATTGTATCTCACTTATTTATTTAACTTCCACCACTAATTATTTTGTGTTGGTGTGCCGTTCTTTAACTTTCCCCGCTATAGTTGGTTGGGGCGTTTAATTTTTATGCGTGAAGTGTCGAGCAATCCGTCGAAGTGTACTTTTAAACCTTTTGTAGATAATGACCCCGAACATAGTAAGATATCATGAAGTGTAATAATTGTTTTAATTATCCTTTTTTAAAAAATCTGATGTCTGTTATAAGATGGGGGAAACTAAGTGAGCTTACATCTATGTTCTCAATATATGTAGTTTTGAGTGGTTTTGTTTTGTTTTTTGTACTTTGATGGTTTTAATTAACCGAATAAAGTTAACTTTGACTTGACTAGACTGAACCACAAATCCTTTCCTCCATAAGGAAAAGCAGATTGTATTAGTGCTTGTAAGGTGAAAAACAGCTGGCTCTAAATTGCAATAAGAAGCGGTAATCGCCACTTTTAATGTTTGGAACGGGTATTGATTTTGTCAATTACAAACACTCCTATTAGCCGTCAGAAAACCACCAGGAGCATTTACTTGTTCCATGCCTTCCAGATCTCCAGTTTGTTCCCCTTACCGGTTGACTGAGGGACTTTCCAGTTCATGATGCGATCTGCAGACCACATTCCAGGTGCCTCCCTTCATGTATCTGCCTGAACAGTTAAGAATCACGCTTGCCAATAGACTCCTAGCTCCTTTATTTGTCAGTATACTTAGCAGTGTTACCTCTGAGGCCGCGGCCCCCCACATCTCAATAAAGAAGAGTTTCTTGTTTGGGAGAGTTAAAGCCTCAATTTATCGACCGCTTTTACTTACGAGCTTTTCAAATTTACTTTGTTTTCGCGTTTAAATAGAAGATAGCTTGGTAGTTTTTAGGGCTCGGCCTACGCACCACGAAGTGGGCGGAGCTTCGAGCTCCTAATGTTAAAGACAAAAAAAAGTATCTCTAGGGCTTTGGCCAGACACATTCCTTAGTGTTTTATGGCATCTGCCTAGTGATTCGTCTTCGGTGTGGTGTCTTTTAAGTAGCCTTGACGTGATAGGCTAAATGTAGTTTTCGTCCGCCATTTTTGGCATTTTCTCTGCGTGTGTGCGCACAGAAGTACATTAATTATAATTAGGAGCTGTCAGGGTGCCTCCGTAAGTGAATCCAGATGGCCGGGCGCGTTCACCATTCAGCAGCGCTCAGCTGCTGCATGCCAGGCCGGGAAAGGGCTTCATTAGCCTCACTCATCCGGCGCTGAGACAGAAAGACACGGGGGCCCACGGCCCCCTCCCTCATCCGTATCGGCGAAGCTCGGAACGCCCTGCCTACCACCTGCCATGCAAACGAGAAGCACCAGTATCGAACGACAACCCTCCTGTGTGCATTTATCACGTGTCCCTGTACACGGGCATCGTCACTCCCACATCTACGTATGCACATACGTACTTGAGCATATATACATTTGAATCCAGTGTACCTGTGCTCACCCGCACCTATGTAACAGCTGGGGACCTGCGTGCGACTAGACCCATGTACCCGAGCCCCGGCGGCGCACAGCACAAGCTCCTCGGCCGCTACACTTGGGAGGAGGAGCTGCTCTCGTACCCGGAGTGGATCAGCAGGAGTTACGTGGAGCTGATGAGCCTCAACGAGCACTCGCTGCAGGCGCTGTCCTGGCGCAAACTACCTCAGCCGCGCCAAGCTCAAGGCTTCTAGCCGCACCTCGGCTCTGCTCTCCGGCTTCGCCATGGTGAGTGAGGGTGGTAATGGGAAATACCGAAATGAGGTCGCTCTTTTCCGTGTTACAGGAGAGCTGTAATATCCACGCCCCCTCTCAGACTGCACTGCTGGTGATCACTCCTCTGGTGAAGCGCCAGCATCTCTCCCAGCCCTGCCAGCATTTCCTCACCCAGCAGATCAACGGCCGCCGTGGGCACTTCAACTACACATAGTCTGTGGTGCACACTGCACACCCGGAAAGAAACACATTGACACAGGTGTTACTTCTCCTCAGGCTCCATGTCCTGTGAACGTATAGAGTTAAGTCACTGTTCTGAGAAGTATGTCTTTTTTCAATTCGTAAAAAAAAATTGTTTTCAACTTTTTAAAAGTATTGCTTCTCTTGTATGTTCAGAGCTTGCGTCGTGTGTATTTTTAACGTGAAACAGGGAAAAGCGGATTTCATAAGCATAAACTCAACAAAAGGTGTACAGTAACAGTAAATGAGGTAATACCCTTCTTTGGAGAACTTCGATAACAATTTTGGAAATCGGGGAAAAAATGACCTTTCAAGTGATTCATTCAGTCCCTTGGACATTTTAACCCCCGTTTTTAGTTCGTACAAAAGCGCAGCTGCATCAGAAATGTCTTACGAGTCACCGCTTTACGTATCTGACACCCCAGTGTGGAAGGTGTGATTTAAGTGATTTTTTTCAAGGTGGGAAAATCTTCACTTCAGCAGAGCTCGCAGATGAATGAACAGTGTCGTGTTGCAGGAAGTGCTATGTATCGTGTTTACTTTGTGGAGCCAGATTGCCTCAAACTGGGGGCAAGTTCTGTAAATTGTGGCGGGCACCTTAATTTGTCATTGGCATAACCTGTTTTCTATGCTTTGATGTGATACTGCACGGACCTCAGAGACAATTCTGCAAAATAAACAGCAATGAGATTTTAAAGGAAGAATCTGGACAAAATCACAGGAAGCGATTCATTTTGGGGATAGAATGATTAATTCTTCGTTATTATATGAGGCAGACGTATTTGCCTCTTATGAATTATCTGATATTTTGGAGCGGGGGTCTTCACAGAGGTTTATGTATTATCAAAGAACACCTAGGTGCCACTTAAATGATAATTAGGAAGAATGCAGTCGTTTCATGTTTAGTTATTAATGTGATAATTCTTTCAACTAGGCTCGTTGTTCCAGCTGGTACATTTTACATTTAATATTCCAATGCACTTTCTTGTGTTACACGTTTTGCTTAAAATATTACATTTCTCACTTGAGAAAAAGAAAGCAAACAGTGGCGGAATGTCTGAAGTCATTACCCCTTGAAAGGCTGGACTGTTACTCCACTGAAGTAAAAAGATTGTTGTTTTTTTTTTACACATACAGAATTCCCAGAATTTGATTTTAGAAGAGGGCAAGGATCCCCCTATTCAAAGGCAGCTGAAGCCCTCAACAGATGCCAAGCAGTTAGGTTCTGAAAAGAGTTCCCAAGCAGAGGTTAAGTCTTGAGCTTTCTCATCCCTCACCTGTATCCGGGGGTCTAGTTCTTCCTGCTCCTCTGCCAGCTCCTCCGCTTCTGTACCTTCATGTCTTTCGGGCTGAATGCCCCACTAGAGGGGGACTTGTCTTCAATCCCCTCCGCTCCTGGGGTGGGCAGCCGAAGCTGCCCGGGAGAGCTGCCCGGTAGGGGTCTCACGGCCATCTCTAGACTCCATGAGCTGGAGATTCTCCTGCTCAGTCTTAATGAAGCAAATTGTCACGAATGGAAAGCTCAACTTTCATTTAGGAAGAGATTCATGAGTGCTGTTGAGGGTCAGATTGAGAGTGCAGAATCAGAGTGCAGAATCAGAGTGCAGAATCAGAGTGCAGAATCAGAGTGCAGAATCAGAGTGCAGAATCAGAGTGCAGAATCAGAGTGCAGAATCAGAGTGCAGAATCAGAGTGCAGAATCAGAGTGCAGAATCAGAGTGCAGAATCAGAGTGCAGTTTGAGAGTGCAGAGTGCAGTTTGAGAGTGCAGAGTGCAGTTTGAGAGTGCAGAGTGCAGTTTGAGAGTGCAGAGTGCAGTTTGAGAGTGCAGAGTGCAGTTTGAGAGTGCAGAGTGCAGTTTGAGAGTTGAGAGTGCAGAGTGACAGTGAGTGCAGAGTGGCAGTGAGTGCAGAGTGGCAGAGTGGCAGCAGAGTGGCAGCGAGTGCAGAGTGGCAGCGAGTGCAGAGTGGCAGCAGAGTGGCAGCGAGTGCAGAGTGGCAGCGAGTGCAGAGTGGCAGCAGAGTGGCAGCGAGTGCAGAGTGGCAGCAGAGTGGCAGCAGAGTGCAGAGTGGCAGCGAGTGCAGAGTGGCAGCGAGTGCAGAGTGGCAGCGAGTGCAGAGTGGCAGCGAGTGCAGAGTGGCAGCGAGTGCAGAGTGGCAGCAGAGTGGCAGCGAGTGCAGAGTGGCAGCGAGTGCAGAGTGGCAGCAGAGTGCAGAGTGGCAGCAGAGTGCAGAGTGGCAGCAGAGTGCAGAGTGGCAGCAGAGTGCAGAGTGGCAGCAGAGTGCAGAGTGGCAGCAGAGTGCAGAGTGGCAGCAGAGTGCAGAGTGGCAGCAGAGTGCAGAGTGGCAGCAGAGTGCAGAGTGGCAGCAGAGTGGCAGCAGAGTGCAGAGTGGCAGCGAGTGCAGAGTGGCAGCAGAGTGGCAGCGAGTGCAGAGTGGCAGCAGAGTGGCAGCGAGTGCAGAGTGGCAGCAGAGTGGCAGCGAGTGCAGAGTGGCAGCAGAGTGGCAGCGAGTGCAGAGTGGCAGCAGAGTGGCAGCGAGTGCAGAGTGGCAGCAGAGTGGCAGCGAGTGCAGAGTGGCAGCAGAGTGGCAGCGAGTGCAGAGTGGCAGCAGAGTGGCAGCAGAGTGGCAGCGAGTGCAGAGTGGCAGCAGAGTGGCAGCAGAGTGGCAGCAGAGTGGCAGCAGAGTGGCAGCAGAGTGGCAGCAGAGTGGCAGCAGAGTGGCAGCAGAGTGCAGAGTGACAGCAGAGTGACAGCAGAGTGGCAGCAGAGTGGCAGCAGAGTGGCAGCAGAGTGGCAGCAGAGTGCAGAGTGACAGCAGAGTGACAGCAGAGTGGCAGCAGAGTGCAGAGTGACAGCAGAGTGACAGCAGAGTGGCAGCAGAGTGCAGAGTGACTGCAGAGTGACTGCAGAGTGGCAGCAGAGTGGCAGCAGAGTGGCAGCAGAGTGGCAGCAGAGTGGCAGCAGAGTGGCAGCAGAGTGGCAGCAGAGTGGCAGCAGAGTGGCAGCAGAGTGCAGAGTGACAGCAGAGTGGCAGCAGAGTGCAGAGTGACAGCAGAGTGGCAGCAGAGTGGCAGCAGAGTGGCTGCAGAGTGGCTGCAGAGTGGCAGCAGAGTGCAGAGTGGCAGCAGAGTGCAGAGTGGCAGCAGAGTGCAGAGTGGCAGCAGAGTGGCAGCAGAGTGCAGAGTGACAGCAGAGTGGCAGCAGAGTGCAGAGTGACAGCAGAGTGGCAGCAGAGTGGAGAGTGACAGCAGAGTGACTGCAGAGTGGCAGCAGAGTGACTGCAGAGTGGCAGCAGAGTGGCAGCAGAGTGACTGCAGAGTGGCAGCAGAGTGGCAGCAGAGTGGCAGCAGAGTGGCAGCAGAGTGCAGAGTGGCAGCAGAGTGCAGAGTGGCAGCAGAGTGCAGAGTGGCAGCAGAGTGGCAGCAGAGTGGCAGCGAGTGCAGAGTGGCAGCGAGTGCAGAGTGGCAGCGAGTGCAGAGTGGCAGCGAGTGCAGAGTGGCAGCGAGTGCAGAGTGGCAGCGAGTGCAGAGTGGCAGCGAGTGCAGAGTGGCAGCAGAGTGGCAGCGAGTGCAGAGTGGCAGCGAGTGCAGAGTGGCAGCAGAGTGGCAGCAGAGTGGCAGCAGAGTGCAGAGTGGCAGCAGAGTGGCTGCAGAGTGGCAGCAGAGTGCAGAGTGGCAGCAGAGTGGCTGCAGAGTGGCAGCAGAGTGCAGAGTGGCAGCAGAGTGCAGAGTGGCAGCAGAGTGCAGAGTGGCAGCAGAGTGCAGAGTGGCAGCAGAGTGCAGAGTGGCAGCAGAGTGCAGAGTGGCAGCAGAGTGGCAGCAGAGTGGCAGCAGAGTGGCAGCAGAGTGGCAGCGAGTGCAGAGTGGCAGCGAGTGCAGAGTGGCAGCAGAGTGGCAGCAGAGTGGCAGCAGAGTGGCAGCGAGTGCAGAGTGGCAGCAGAGTGGCAGCAGAGTGGCAGCGAGTGCAGAGTGGCAGCAGAGTGGCAGCAGAGTGGCAGCAGAGTGGCAGCAGAGTGCAGAGTGGCAGCAGAGTGGCAGCAGAGTGGCAGCGAGTGCAGAGTGGCAGCGAGTGCAGAGTGGCAGCAGAGTGGCAGCAGAGTGCAGAGTGGCAGCAGAGTGCAGAGTGGCAGCAGAGTGCAGAGTGGCAGCAGAGTGGCAGCAGAGTGGCAGCAGAGTGGCAGCAGAGTGGCAGCAGAGTGGCAGCGAGTGCAGAGTGGCAGCGAGTGCAGAGTGGCAGCAGAGTGGCAGCAGAGTGCAGAGTGGCAGCAGAGTGGCAGCAGAGTGCAGAGTGGCAGCAGAGTGGCAGCAGAGTGGCAGCAGAGTGGCAGCAGAGTGGCAGCAGAGTGGCAGCAGAGTGGCAGCAGAGTGGCAGCAGAGTGGCAGCAGAGTGGCAGCAGAGTGGCAGCAGAGTGGCAGCAGAGTGGCAGCAGAGTGGCAGCAGAGTGCAGAGTGGCAGCAGAGTGCAGAGTGACAGCAGAGTGACAGCAGAGTGGCAGCAGAGTGACAGCAGAGTGGCAGCAGAGTGACAGCAGAGTGACAGCAGAGTGGCAGCAGAGTGACAGCAGAGTGGCAGCAGAGTGGCAGCAGAGTGCAGAGTGGCAGCAGAGTGGCTGCAGAGTGGCAGCAGAGTGCAGAGTGGCAGCAGAGTGGCTGCAGAGTGGCAGCAGAGTGCAGAGTGGCAGCAGAGTGGCAGCAGAGTGCAGAGTGGCTGCAGAGTGGCAGCAGAGTGGCTGCAGAGTGGCAGCAGAGTGCAGAGTGGCAGCAGAGTGGCTGCAGAGTGGCAGCAGAGTGGCTGCAGAGTGGCAGCAGAGTGCAGAGTGGCAGCAGAGTGCAGAGTGGCAGCAGAGTGACAGCAGAGTGACAGCAGAGTGGCAGCAGAGTGACAGCAGAGTGGCAGCAGAGTGGCAGCAGAGTGCAGAGTGGCAGCAGAGTGGCTGCAGAGTGGCAGCAGAGTGCAGAGTGGCAGCAGAGTGGCTGCAGAGTGGCAGCAGAGTGCAGAGTGGCAGCAGAGTGGCAGCAGAGTGCAGAGTGGCTGCAGAGTGGCAGCAGAGTGGCTGCAGAGTGGCAGCAGAGTGCAGAGTGGCAGCAGAGTGGCTGCAGAGTGGCAGCAGAGTGCAGAGTGGCAGCAGAGTGCAGAGTGGCAGCAGAGTGCAGAGTGGCAGCAGAGTGGCAGCAGAGTGGCAGCAGAGTGGCAGCAGAGTGGCAGCAGAGTGGCAGCAGAGTGGCAGCGAGTGCAGAGTGGCAGCGAGTGCAGAGTGGCAGCGAGTGCAGAGTGGCAGCGAGTGCAGAGTGGCAGCGAGTGCAGAGTGGCAGCAGAGTGGCAGCGAGTGCAGAGTGGCAGCAGAGTGGCAGCAGAGTGGCAGCGAGTGCAGAGTGGCAGCGAGTGCAGAGTGGCAGCGAGTGCAGAGTGGCAGCGAGTGCAGAGTGGCAGCAGAGTGGCAGCAGAGTGCAGAGTGGCAGCAGAGTGGCAGCAGAGTGCAGAGTGGCAGCAGAGTGGCTGCAGAGTGGCAGCAGAGTGCAGAGTGGCAGCAGAGTGGCTGCAGAGTGGCAGCAGAGTGCAGAGTGGCAGCAGAGTGGCAGCAGAGTGGCAGCAGAGTGGCAGCAGAGTGGCAGCAGAGTGGCAGCAGAGTGCAGAGTGACAGCAGAGTGGCAGCAGAGTGCAGAGTGACAGCAGAGTGCAGAGTGGCAGCAGAGTGGCTGCAGAGTGGCAGCAGAGTGCAGAGTGGCAGCAGAGTGGCAGCAGAGTGCAGAGTGGCAGCAGAGTGGCTGCAGAGTGGCAGCAGAGTGCAGAGTGGCAGCAGAGTGGCTGCAGAGTGCAGAGTGGCAGCAGAGTGGCTGCAGAGTGGCAGCAGAGTGCAGAGTGGCAGCAGAGTGGCTGCAGAGTGGCAGCAGAGTGCAGAGTGGCAGCAGAGTGCAGAGTGGCAGCAGAGTGCAGAGTGGCAGCAGAGTGCAGAGTGGCAGCAGAGTGCAGAGTGGCAGCAGAGTGCAGAGTGGCAGCAGAGTGCAGAGTGGCAGCAGAGTGCAGAGTGGCAGCAGAGTGGCAGCAGAGTGGCAGCAGAGTGGCAGCAGAGTGGCAGCAGAGTGCAGAGTGACAGCAGAGTGGCAGCAGAGTGCAGAGTGACAGCAGAGTGGCAGCAGAGTGCAGAGTGACAGCAGAGTGGCAGCAGAGTGCAGAGTGACAGCAGAGTGGCAGCAGAGTGGCTGCAGAGTGACTGCAGAGTGGCTGCAGAGTGACTGCAGAGTGGCTGCAGAGTGACTGCAGAGTGGCTGCAGAGTGACTGCAGAGTGACTGCAGAGTGAGTGCAGAGTGACTGCAGAGTGACTGCAGAGTGCAGAGTGACTGCAGAGTGACTGCAGAGTGCAGAGTGACTGCAGAGTGACTGCAGAGTGCAGAGTGACTGCAGAGTGACTGCAGAGTGCAGAGTGACTGCAGAGTGACTGCAGAGTGCAGAGTGACTGCAGAGTGACTGCAGAGTGCAGAGTGACTGCAGAGTGGCAGCAGAGTGCAGAGTGACAGCAGAGTGGCAGCAGAGTGCAGAGTGACAGCAGAGTGGCAGCAGAGTGCAGAGTGACAGCAGAGTGGCAGCAGAGTGCAGAGTGACAGCAGAGTGACAGCAGAGTGGCAGCAGAGTGGCTGCAGAGTGACTGCAGAGTGGCTGCAGAGTGACTGCAGAGTGACTGCAGAGTGAGTGCAGAGTGACTGCAGAGTGACTGCAGAGTGCAGAGTGACTGCAGAGTGACTGCAGAGTGCAGAGTGACTGCAGAGTGACTGCAGAGTGCAGAGTGACTGCAGAGTGACTGCAGAGTGCAGAGTGACTGCAGAGAGCAGAGTGACTGCAGAGTGCAGAGTGACTGCAGAGTGACTGCAGAGTGCAGAGTGACTGCAGAGTGCAGAGTGACTGCAGAGTGCAGAGTGACTGCAGAGTGCAGAGTGACAGCAGAGTGCAGAGTGGCAGCAGAGTGCAGAGTGGCAGCAGAGTGCAGAGTGGCAGCAGAGTGCAGAGTGGCAGCAGAGTGCAGAGTGGCAGCAGAGTGCAGAGTGGCAGCAGAGTGCAGAGTGGCAGCAGAGTGGCAGCAGAGTGGCAGCAGAGTGGCAGCAGAGTGGCAGCAGAGTGGCAGCAGAGTGGCAGCAGAGTGCAGAGTGGCAGCAGAGTGCAGAGTGGCAGCAGAGTGCAGAGTGGCAGCAGAGTGCAGAGTGGCAGCAGAGTGCAGAGTGACAGCAGAGTGGCAGCAGAGTGGCAGCAGAGTGGCAGCAGAGTGGCAGCAGAGTGGCAGCAGAGTGGCAGCAGAGTGGCAGCAGAGTGGCAGCAGAGTGGCAGCAGAGTGGCAGCAGAGTGGCAGCAGAGTGGCAGCAGAGTGGCAGCAGAGTGGCAGCAGAGTGGCAGCAGAGTGGCAGCAGAGTGGCAGCAGAGTGGCTGCAGAGTGACTGCAGAGTGCAGAGTGACTGCAGAGTGCAGAGTGGCAGCAGAGTGCAGAGTGGCAGCAGAGTGCAGAGTGGCAGCAGAGTGCAGAGTGGCAGCAGAGTGCAGAGTGGCAGCAGAGTGCAGAGTGGCAGCAGAGTGCAGAGTGGCAGCAGAGTGCAGAGTGGCAGCAGAGTGCAGAGTGGCAGCAGAGTGCAGAGTGGCAGCAGAGTGCAGAGTGGCAGCAGAGTGCAGAGTGGCAGCAGAGTGCAGAGTGGCAGCAGAGTGCAGAGTGGCAGCAGAGTGCAGAGTGGCAGCAGAGTGCAGAGTGGCAGCAGAGTGCAGAGTGGCAGCAGAGTGCAGAGTGGCTGCAGAGTGACAGCAGAGTGGCAGCAGAGTGCAGAGTGGCTGCAGAGTGACAGCAGAGTGGCTGCAGAGTGACAGCAGAGTGGCTGCAGAGTGACAGCAGAGTGGCTGCAGAGTGACAGCAGAGTGGCTGCAGAGTGACAGCAGAGTGGCTGCAGAGTGGCAGCAGAGTGGCAGCAGAGTGGCAGCAGAGTGGCAGCAGAGTGGCAGCAGAGTGGCAGCAGAGTGGCAGCAGAGTGGCAGCAGAGTGGCAGCAGAGTGGCAGCAGAGTGGCAGCAGAGTGGCAGCAGAGTGGCAGCAGAGTGCAGAGTGACAGCAGAGTGACAGCAGAGTGCAGAGTGACAGCAGAGTGACAGCAGAGTGGCAGCAGAGTGGCAGCAGAGTGACAGCAGAGTGCAGAGTGACTGCAGAGTGGCAGCAGAGTGACTGCAGAGTGCAGAGTGACTGCAGAGTGGCAGCAGAGTGACTGCAGAGTGGCAGCAGAGTGCAGAGTGGCAGCAGAGTGCAGAGTGGCAGCAGAGTGCAGAGTGGCAGCAGAGTGGCAGCAGAGTGCAGAGTGACTGCAGAGTGGCAGCAGAGTGCAGAGTGGCTGCAGAGTGGCAGCAGAGTGCAGAGTGGCTGCAGAGTGGCAGCAGAGTGCAGAGTGCAGAGTGGCAGCAGAGTGGCTGCAGAGTGGCTGCAGAGTGCAGAGTGGCAGCAGAGTGGCTGCAGAGTGGCTGCAGAGTGGCAGCAGAGTGCAGAGTGGCAGCAGAGTGGCTGCAGAGTGCAGAGTGGCAGCAGAGTGGCAGCAGAGTGGCAGCAGAGTGGCAGCAGAGTGGCAGCAGAGTGGCAGCAGAGTGGCAGCAGAGTGCAGAGTGGCAGCAGAGTGCAGAGTGGCAGCAGAGTGGCAGCAGAGTGCAGAGTGGCAGCAGAGTGCAGAGTGGCAGCAGAGTGGCAGCAGAGTGCAGAGTGGCAGCAGAGTGCAGAGTGACAGCAGAGTGGCAGCAGAGTGCAGAGTGACTGCAGAGTGCAGAGTGACTGCAGAGTGACTGCAGAGTGGCAGCGAGTGCAGAGTGGCAGCAGAGTGGCAGCGAGTGCAGAGTGGCAGCAGAGTGCAGAGTGACAGCAGAGTGGCAGCAGAGTGCAGAGTGACAGCAGAGTGGCAGCAGAGTGCAGAGTGACAGCAGAGTGCAGAGTGACAGCAGAGTGCAGAGTGACAGCAGAGTGCAGAGTGGCTGCAGAGTGGCTGCAGAGTGGCTGCAGAGTGGCTGCAGAGTGGCTGCAGAGTGGCTGCAGAGTGGCTGCAGAGTGGCTGCAGAGTGGCTGCAGAGTGGCTGCAGAGTGGCTGCAGAGTGGCTGCAGGAGTGGCTGCAGAGTGGCTGCAGAGTGGCTGCAGAGTGGCTGCAGAGTGGCTGCAGAGTGGCTTCAGAGTGGCTGCAGAGTGGCTGCAGAGTGGCATGCAGAGTGGCAGCAGAGTGGCAGCAGAGTGCTGCAGAGTGGCAGCAGAGTGGCTGCAGAGTGGCAGCAGAGTGCAGAGTGGCTGCAGAGTGGCTGCAGAGTGGCAGCAGAGTGCAGAGTGGCTGCAGAGTGGCTGCAGAGTGGCAGCAGAGTGCAGAGTGACTGCAGAGTGACTGCAGAGTGACTGCAGAGTGGCAGCAGAGTGGCTGCAGAGTGGCAGCAGAGTGGCTGCAGAGTGGCAGCAGAGTGCAGAGTGGCTGCAGAGTGGCTGCAGAGTGGCAGCAGAGTGCAGAGTGGCTGCAGAGTGGCTGCAGAGTGGCAGCAGAGTGCAGAGTGGCTGCAGAGTGGCTGCAGAGTGCAGCAGAGTGCAGAGTGGCAGCAGAGTGGCTGCAGAGTGGCAGCAGAGTGCAGAGTGGCAGCAGAGTGCAGAGTGGCAGCAGAGTGCAGAGTGGCAGCAGAGTGGCAGCAGAGTGCAGAGTGGACAGCAGAGTGCAGCAGAGTGCAGAGTGACAGCAGAGTGGCAGCAGAGTGCAGAGTGGCAGCAAGAGTGGCAGCAGAGTGCAGAGTGGCAGCAGAGTGCAGAGGTGGCAGCAGAGTGCAGAGTGGCAGCAGAGTGCAGAGTGGCAGCAGAGTGCAGAGTGGCAGCAGAGTGCAGAGTGGCAGCAGAGTGCAGAGTGGCAGCAGAGTGCAGAGTGGCAGCAGAGTGCAGAGTGCAGCAGAGTGCAGAGTGACAGCAGAGTGGCAGCAGAGTGACAGCAGAGTGGCAGCAGAGTGGCAGCAGAGGCAGAGTGGCAGCAGAGTGCAGAGTGGCAGCAGAGTGCAGAGTGGCAGCAGAGTGCAGAGTGGCAGCAGAGTGCAGAGTGGCAGCAGAGTGAAAGCAGAGTGGCAGCAGAGTGACAGCAGAGTGGCAGCAGAGTGGCAGCAGAGTGCAGAGTGGCAGCAGAGTGCAGAGTGCAGCAGAGTGCAGAGTGGCAGCAGAGTGCAGAGTGGCAGCAGAGTGCAGAGTGGCAGCAGAGTGCAGAGTGGCAGCAGAGTGAGAGTGGCAGCAGAGTGCAGAGTGGCAGCAGAGTGCAGAGTGGCAGCAGAGTGCAGATGGCAGCAGAGTGCAGAGTGGCAGCAGAGTGCAGAGTGGCAGCAGAGTGACAGCAGAGTGGCAGCAGAGTGACAGCAGAGTGGCTGCAGAGTGACAGCAGAGTGGCAGCAGAGTGACAGCAGAGTGGCAGCAGAGTGCAGAGTGACAGCAGAGTGGCAGCAGAGTGCAGAGTGACAGCAGAGTGGCAGCAGAGTGCAGAGTGACAGCAGAGTGGCAGCAGAGTGCAGAGTGACAGCAGAGTGGCAGCAGAGTGCAGAGTGACTGCAGAGTGGCAGCAGAGTGCAGAGTGACTGCAGAGTGGCAGCAGAGTGCAGAGTGACTGCAGAGTGGCAGCAGAGTGCAGAGTGACTGCAGAGTGGCAGCAGAGTGCAGAGTGACTGCAGAGTGGCAGCAGAGTGCAGAGTGACAGCAGAGTGGCAGCAGAGTGCAGAGTGACAGCAGAGTGCAGAGTGGCTGCAGAGTGCAGAGTGGCTGCAGAGTGCAGAGTGGCTGCAGAGTGGCTGCAGAGTGGCTGCAGAGTGGCTGCAGAGTGGCTGCAGAGTGGCTGCAGAGTGGCTGCAGAGTGGCTGCAGAGTGGCTGCAGAGTGGCTGCAGAGTGGCTGCAGAGTGGCTGCAGAGTGGCTGCAGAGTGGCTGCAGAGTGGCTGCAGAGTGGCTGCAGAGTGGCTGCAGAGTGGCTGCAGAGTGGCTGCAGAGTGGCTGCAGAGTGGCTGCAGAGTGGCTGCAGAGTGGCTGCAGAGTGGCTGCAGAGTGGCTGCAGAGTGGCTGCAGAGTGGCTGCAGAGTGGCAGCAGAGTGCAGAGTGGCTGCAGAGTGCAGAGTGGCTGCAGAGTGGCAGCAGAGTGCAGAGTGACTGCAGAGTGGCAGCAGAGTGCAGAGTGACTGCAGAGTGACTGCAGAGTGACTGCAGAGTGCAGAGTGACTGCAGAGTGCAGAGTGGCAGCAGAGTGACAGCAGAGTGGCTGCAGAGTGACTGCAGAGTGCAGAGTGACTGCAGAGTGCAGAGTGGCAGCAGAGTGCAGAGTGGCAGCAGAGTGCAGAGTGACTGCAGAGTGGCAGCAGAGTGCAGAGTGGCAGCAGAGTGCAGAGTGGCAGCAGAGTGCAGAGTGGCAGCAGAGTGGCAGCAGAGTGCAGAGTGACTGCAGAGTGGCAGCAGAGTGCAGAGTGACTGCAGAGTGGCAGCAGAGTGCAGAGTGGCTGCAGAGTGGCAGCAGAGTGCAGAGTGGCAGCAGAGTGCAGAGTGGCTGCAGAGTGGCAGCAGAGTGCAGAGTGGCAGCAGAGTGGCTGCAGAGTGGCTGCAGAGTGGCAGCAGAGTGCAGAGTGGCAGCAGAGTGCAGAGTGGCAGCAGAGTGGCAGCAGAGTGCAGCAGGAGTGGCAGCAGAAGTGGCAGCAGAGTGCAGAGTGGCAGCAGAGTGGCAGCAGAGTGGCAGAGTGGCAGCAGAGTGGCAGCAGAGTGCAGAGTGGCAGCAGAGTGCAGAGTGACTGCAGAGTGACTGCAGAGTGGCAGCGAGTGCAGAGTGACTGCAGAGTGACTGCAGAGTGGCAGCGAGTGCAGAGTGGCAGCAGAGTGGCAGCGAGTGCAGAGTGGCAGCAGAGTGGCAGCGAGTGCAGAGTGACAGCAGAGTGGCAGCAGAGTGCAGAGTGACTGCAGAGTGACTGCAGAGTGACTGCAGAGTGACTGCAGAGTGGCAGCAGAGTGCAGAGTGACAGCAGAGTGGCAGCAGAGTGCAGAGTGACAGCAGAGTGGCAGCAGAGTGCAGAGTGACAGCGAGTGGCAGCAGAGTGCAGAGTGACTGCAGAGTGGCAGCAGAGTGCAGAGTGACAGCAGAGTGGCAGCAGAGTGCAGAGTGACTGCAGAGTGCAGAGTGACTGCAGAGTGCAGAGTGACTGCAGAGTGCAGAGTGACTGCAGAGTGCAGAGTGACTGCAGAGTGCAGAGGACTGCAGAGTGCAGAGTGACTGCAGAGTGCAGAGTGACTGCAGAGTGCAGAGTGACTGCAGAGTGCAGAGTGACTGCAGAGTGCAGAGTGACTGCAGAGTGCAGAGTGACTGCAGAGTGCAGAGTGACTGCAGAGTGACTGCAGAGTGACTGCAGAGTGACTGCAGAGTGACTGCAGAGTGACTGCAGAGTGACTGCAGAGTGACTGCAGAGTGACTGCAGAGTGACTGCAGAGTGACTGCAGAGTGACTGCAGAGTGACTGCAGAGTGACTGCAGAGTGACTGCAGAGTGACTGCAGAGTGACTGCAGAGTGACTGCAGAGTGACTGCAGAGTGACTGCAGAGTGACTGCAGAGTGACAGCAGAGTGCAGAGTGACTGCAGAGTGGCAGCAGAGTGCAGAGTGGCAGCAGAGTGGCAGCAGAGTGCAGAGTGGCAGCAGAGTGGCAGCAGAGTGGCAGCAGAGTGGCAGCAGAGTGCAGAGTGCAGCAGAGTGCAGAGTGGCAGCAGAGTGCAGAGTGGCAGCAGAGTGCAGAGTGGCAGCAGAGTGCAGAGTGGCAGCAGAGTGCAGAGTGGCAGCAGAGTGCAGAGTGGCAGCAGAGTGCAGAGTGGCAGCAGAGTGCAGAGTGGCAGCAGAGTGCAGAGTGGCAGCAGAGTGCAGAGTGACAGCAGAGTGGCAGCAGAGTGCAGAGTGACAGCAGAGTGGCAGCAGAGTGCAGAGTGACTGCAGAGTGGCAGCAGAGTGCAGAGTGGCTGCAGTGGCAGCAGAGTGCAGAGTGCTGCAGAGTGGCAGCAGAGTGCAGAGTGCAGCAGAGGTGCAGAGTGGCTGCAGAGTGGCAGCAGAGTGCAGAGTGGCTGCAGAGTGGCAGCAGAGTGCAGAGTGGCAGCAGAGTGCAGAGTGGCAGCAGAGTGCAGAGTGACTGCAGACTGCAGAGTGACTGCAGAGTGACTGCAGAGTGACTGCAGAGTGACTGCAGTGACTGCAGAGTGACTGCAGAGTGACTGCAGAGTGGCAGCAGAGTGGCAGCAGAGTGGCAGCAGAGTGGCAGCAGAGTGCAGCAGAGTGGCAGGGCAGCAGAGTGGCAGCAGAGTGGCAGCAGAGTGGCAGCAGAGTGGCAGCAGAGTGGCAGCAGAGTGGCAGCAGAGTGGCAGCAGAGTGGCAGCAGAGTGGCAGCAGAGTGCAGAGTGGCAGCAGAGTGGCAGCAGAGTGCAGAGTGGCAGCAGAGTGGCAGCAGAGTGCAGAGTGGCAGCAGAGTGGCAGCAGAGTGCAGAGTGGCAGCAGAGTGGCAGAGTGGCAGCAGAGTGCAGAGTGGCAGCAGAGTGGCAGCAGAGTGGCAGCAGAGTGCAGAGTGGCAGCAGAGTGCAGAGTGGCAGCAGAGTGGCAGCAGAGTGGCAGCAGAGTGGCAGCAGAGTGGCAGCAGAGTGCAGAGTGGCAGCAGAGTGGCAGCAGAGTGGCAGCAGAGTGGCAGCAGAGTGGCAGCAGAGTGGCAGCAGAGTGGCAGCAGAGTGACAGCAGAGTGGACTGCAGAGTGACTGCAGAGTGACTGCAGAGTGACTGCAGAGTGACTGCAGAGTGCAGAGTGGCAGCAGAGTGCAGAGTGGCAGCAGAGTGCAGAGTGGCAGCAGAGTGCAGAGTGGCAGCAGAGTGGCAGAGTGGCAGCAGAGTGCAGAGTGGCAGCAGAGTGCAGAGTGGCAGCAGAGTGCAGAGTGGCAGCAGAGTGCAGAGTGGCAGCAGAGTGGCAGAGTGGCAGCAGAGTGCAGAGTGGCAGCAGAGTGCAGAGTGGCAGCAGAGTGCAGAGTGGCAGCAGAGTGGCAGCAGAGTGCAGAGTGACAGCAGAGTGGCAGCAGAGTGCAGAGTGACAGCAGAGTGGCAGCAGAGTGGACAGCAGAGTGGCAGCAGAGTGGCAGCAGAGTGGCAGCAGAGTGGCAGCAGAGTGGCAGCAGAGTGGCAGCAGAGTGCTGCAGAGTGACTGCAGAGTGGCAGCAGAGTGGCAGCAGAGTGACTGCAGAGTGACTGCAGAGTGACTGCAGAGTGACTGCAGAGTGACTGCAGAGTGACTGCAGAGTGACTGCAGAGTGACTGCAGAGTGACTGCAGAGTGACTGCAGAGTGACTGCAGAGTGACTGCAGAGTGACTGCAGAGTGACTGCAGAGTGACTGCAGAGTGACTGCAGAGTGACTGCAGAGTGACTGCAGAGTGACTGCAGAGTGACTGCAGAGTGACTGCAGAGTGACTGCAGAGTGCAGAGTGACTGCAGAGTGGCAGCAGAGTGCAGAGTGACTGCAGAGTGCAGAGTGACTGCAGAGTGGCAGCAGAGTGCAGAGTGACTGCAGAGTGCAGAGTGACTGCAGAGTGGCAGCAGAGTGCAGAGTGACTGCAGAGTGGCAGCAGAGTGCAGAGTGACTGCAGAGTGACTGCAGAGTGCAGAGTGACTGCAGAGTGGCAGCAGAGTGCAGAGTGACTGCAGAGTGACTGCAGAGTGCAGAGTGATGGCAGCAGAGTGCAGAGTGACTGCAGAGTGACTGCAGAGTGCAGAGTGACTGCAGAGTGGCAGCAGAGTGCAGAGTGACTGCAGAGTGCAGAGTGACTGCAGAGTGACTGCAGAGTGCAGAGTGACTGCAGAGTGGCAGCAGAGTGCAGAGTGACTGCAGAGTGGCAGCAGAGTGCAGAGTGACTGCAGAGTGACTGCAGAGTGCAGAGTGACTGCAGAGTGGCAGCAGAGTGCAGAGTGACTGCAGAGTGACTGCAGAGTGCAGAGTGACTGCAGAGTGGCAGCAGAGTGCAGAGTGACTGCAGAGTGGCAGCAGAGTGCAGAGTGACTGCAGAGTGGCAGCAGAGTGCAGAGTGACAGCAGAGTGGCAGCAGAGTGCAGAGTGGCTGCAGAGTGGCAGCAGAGTGCAGAGTGGCAGCAGAGTGCAGAGTGGCAGCAGAGTGCAGAGTGGCAGCAGAGTGCAGAGTGGCAGCAGAGTGCAGAGTGCAGAGTGGCTGCAGAGTGGCAGCAGAGTGCAGAGTGGCTGCAGAGTGGCAGCAGAGTGGCTGCAGAGTGGCAGCAGAGTGCAGAGTGACTGCAGAGTGGCAGCAGAGTGCAGAGTGGCTGCAGAGTGGCTGCAGAGTGGCAGCAGAGTGCAGAGTGGCAGCAGAGTGCAGAGTGGCAGCAGAGTGCAGAGTGGCAGCAGAGTGCAGAGTGGCAGCAGAGTGCAGAGTGGCAGCAGAGTGGCAGCAGAGTGCAGAGTGACAGCAGAGTGACAGCAGAGTGACAGCAGAGTGGCAGCAGAGTGGCAGCAGAGTGGCAGCAGAGTGACTGCAGAGTGACTGCAGAGTGACTGCAGAGTGACTGCAGAGTGACTGCAGAGTGACTGCAGAGTGACTGCAGAGTGACTGCAGAGTGACTGCAGAGTGACTGCAGAGTGGCAGCAGAGTGCAGAGTGGCAGCAGAGTGCAGAGTGGCAGCAGAGTGCAGAGTGGCAGCAGAGTGCAGAGTGGCAGCAGAGTGCAGAGTGACTGCAGACTGCAGAGTGACTGCAGACTGCAGAGTGACTGCAGACTGCAGAGTGACTGCAGACTGCAGAGTGACTGCAGACTACAGAGTGACTGCAGAGTGACTGCAGAGTGACTGCAGAGTGACTGCAGACTGCAGAGTGACTGCAGACTGCAGAGTGACTGCAGACTACAGAGTGGCAGCAGAGTGGCAGCAGAGTGGCAGCAGAGTGGCAGCAGAGTGGCAGCAGAGTGGCAGCAGAGTGGCAGCAGAGTGGCAGCAGAGTGGCAGCAGAGTGCAGAGTGGCAGCAGAGTGGCAGCAGAGTGGCAGCAGAGTGGCAGCAGAGTGACAGCAGAGTGACAGCAGAGTTGCGTGGGCAGAGTGCGCGCAGAGTGACACAGAGTGGCAGCAGAGTGACAGCAGAGTGACAGCAGAGTGCAGAGTGGCAGCAGAGTGCAGAGTGGCAGCAGAGTGCAGAGTGGCAGCAGAGTGCAGAGTGGCAGCAGAGTGCAGAGTGGCAGCAGAGTGCAGAGTGGCAGCAGAGTGGCAGCAGAGTGACAGCAGAGTGCAGAGTGGCAGCAGAGTGGCAGCAGAGTGACAGCAGAGTGACAGCAGAGTGACAGCAGAGTGACAGCAGAGTGCAGAGTGGCAGCAGAGTGCAGAGTGGCAGCAGAGTGCAGAGTGGCAGCAGAGTGCAGAGTGACAGCAGAGTGACAGCAGAGTGGCAGCAGAGTGGCAGCAGAGTGGCAGCAGAGTGGCAGCAGAGTGACTGCAGAGTGACTGCAGAGTGACTGCAGAGTGACTGCAGAGTGACTGCAGAGTGACTGCAGAGTGACTGCAGAGTGACTGCAGAGTGACTGCAGAGTGACTGCAGAGTGACTGCAGAGTGACTGCAGAGTGACTGCAGAGTGACTGCAGAGTGACTGCAGAGTGACTGCAGAGTGACTGCAGAGTGACTGCAGAGTGACTGCAGAGTGACTGCAGAGTGACTGCAGAGTGACTGCAGAGTGACTGCAGAGTGACTGCAGAGTGACTGCAGAGTGACTGCAGAGTGACTGCAGAGTGACTGCAGAGTGACTGCAGAGTGACTGCAGAGTGACTGCAGAGTGACAGCAGAGTGCAGAGTGACTGCAGAGTGGCAGCAGAGTGCAGAGTGGCAGCAGAGTGGCAGCAGAGTGCAGAGTGGCAGCAGAGTGGCAGCAGAGTGGCAGCAGAGTGGCAGCAGAGTGCAGAGTGGCAGCAGAGTGCAGAGTGGCAGCAGAGTGCAGAGTGGCAGCAGAGTGCAGAGTGGCAGCAGAGTGACAGCAGAGTGCAGAGTGACAGCAGAGTGCAGAGTGGCAGCAGAGTGGCAGCAGAGTGGCAGCAGAGTGGCAGCAGAGTGACAGCAGAGTGACAGCAGAGTGACAGCAGAGTGACAGCAGAGTGCAGAGTGGCAGCAGAGTGACTGCAGAGTGACTGCAGAGTGACTGCAGAGTGACTGCAGAGTGACTGCAGAGTGACTGCAGAGTGGCAGCAGAGTGGCAGCAGAGTGCAGAGTGACAGCAGAGTGCAGAGTGGCAGCAGAGTGGCAGCAGAGTGGCAGCAGAGTGGCAGCAGAGTGACAGCAGAGTGACAGCAGAGTGACAGCAGAGTGACAGCAGAGTGCAGAGTGGCAGCAGAGTGCAGAGTGGCAGCAGAGTGCAGAGTGGCAGCAGAGTGCAGAGTGACAGCAGAGTGACAGCAGAGTGGCAGCAGAGTGGCAGCAGAGTGGCAGCAGAGTGACTGCAGAGTGACTGCAGAGTGACTGCAGAGTGACTGCAGAGTGACTGCAGAGTGACTGCAGAGTGACTGCAGAGTGACTGCAGAGTGACTGCAGAGTGACTGCAGAGTGACTGCAGAGTGACTGCAGAGTGACTGCAGAGTGACTGCAGAGTGACTGCAGAGTGACTGCAGAGTGACTGCAGAGTGACTGCAGAGTGACTGCAGAGTGACTGCAGAGTGACTGCAGAGTGACTGCAGAGTGACTGCAGAGTGACTGCAGAGTGACTGCAGAGTGACTGCAGAGTGACTGCAGAGTGACTGCAGAGTGACTGCAGAGTGGCAGCAGAGTGCAGAGTGGCAGCAGAGTGGCAGCAGAGTGACAGCAGAGTGACAGCAGAGTGCAGAGTGGCAGCAGAGTGGCAGCAGAGTGGCAGCAGAGTGGCAGCAGAGTGGCAGCAGAGTGGCAGCAGAGTGGCAGCAGAGTGGCAGCAGAGTGGCAGCAGAGTGACTGCAGAGTGACTGCAGAGTGACTGCAGAGTGACTGCAGAGTGACTGCAGAGTGACTGCAGAGTGACTGCAGGACTGCAGAGTGACTGCAGAGTGACTGCAGAGTGACTGCAGAGTGACTGCAGAGTGACTGCAGAGTGACTGCAGAGTGACTGCAGAGTGACTGCAGAGTGCAGAGTGACTGCAGAGTGACTGCAGAGTGACTGCAGAGTGACTGCAGAGTGCAGCAGAGTGCAGAGTGACTGCAGAGTGGCAGCAGAGTGCAGAGTGACTGCAGAGTGGCAGCAGAGTGCAGAGTGACTGCAGAGTGGCAGCAGAGTGCAGAGTGACTGCAGAGTGGCAGCAGAGTGCAGAGTGACTGCAGAGTGGCAGCAGAGTGCAGAGTGACAGCAGAGTGGCAGCAGAGTGCAGAGTGGCTGCAGAGTGGCAGCAGAGTGCAGAGTGGCAGCAGAGTGCAGAGTGGCAGCAGAGTGCAGAGTGGCAGCAGAGTGCAGAGTGGCTGCAGAGTGGCAGCAGAGTGCAGAGTGGCTGCAGAGTGGCAGCAGAGTGCAGAGTGGCTGCAGAGTGGCAGCAGAGTGCAGAGTGGCAGCAGAGTGCAGAGTGGCAGCAGAGTGCAGAGTGGCAGCAGAGTGCAGAGTGGCTGCAGAGTGGCAGCAGAGTGCAGAGTGGCTGCAGAGTGGCAGCAGAGTGCAGAGTGGCTGCAGAGTGGCAGCAGAGTGCAGAGTGGCTGCAGAGTGGCAGCAGAGTGCAGAGTGGCAGCAGAGTGGCAGCAGAGTGCAGAGTGGCAGCAGACTGCAGAGTGACTGCAGACTGCAGAGTGACTGCAGACTACAGAGTGACTGCAGAGTGACTGCCAGAGTGACTGCAGAGTGACTGCAGAGTGACTGCAGAGTGACTGCAGAGTGACTGCAGACTGCAGAGTGACTGCAGACTGCAGAGTGACTGCAGACTACAGAGTGGCAGCAGAGTGGCAGCAGAGTGGCAGCAGAGTGGCAGCAGAGTGGCAGCAGAGTGGCAGCAGAGTGGCAGCAGAGTGGCAGCAGAGTGGCAGCAGAGTGGCAGCAGAAGTGGCAGCAGAGTGCAGAGTGGCATCAGAGTGGCAGCAGAGTGGCAGCAGAGTGGCAGCAGAGTGACAGCAGAGTGCAGAGTGGCAGCAGAGTGCAGAGTGGCAGCAGAGTGCAGAGTGGCAGCAGAGTGCAGAGTGGCAGCAGAGTGCAGAGTGGCAGCAGAGTGGCAGCAGAGTGACAGCAGAGTGCAGAGTGGCAGCAGAGTGGCAGCAGAGTGGCAGCAGAGTGACAGCAGAGTGGCAGCAGAGTGGCAGCAGAGTGCAGAGTGGCTGCAGAGTGGCAGCAGAGTGCGAGTGGCTGCAGAGTGGCTGCAGAGTGGCTGCAGAGTGACAGCAGAGTGGCTGCAGAGTGACAGCAGAGTGACTGCAGAGTGACTGCAGAGTGACTGCAGAGTGACTGCAGAGTGACTGCAGAGTGACTGCAGACTGCAGAGTGACTGCAGAGTGACTGCAGACTGCAGAGTGACTGCAGACTGCAGAGTGGCAGCAGAGTGGCAGCAGAGTGGCAGCAGAGTGGCTGCAGAGTGGCAGCAGAGTGGCTGCAGAGTGGCAGCAGAGTGGCAGCAGAGTGGCAGCAGAGTGGCAGCAGAGTGGCAGCAGAGTGGCAGCAGAGTGGCAGCAGAGTGGCAGCAGAGTGGCAGCAGAGTGGCAGCAGAGTGGCAGCAGAGTGGCAGCAGAGTGACTGCAGAGTGACTGCAGAGTGACTGCAGAGTGACAGCAGAGTGACTGCAGAGTGACTGCAGAGTGACTGCAGAGTGACTGCAGAGTGACAGCAGAGTGACTGCAGAGTGACAGCAGAGTGACTGCAGAGTGACTGCAGAGTGACTGCAGAGTGACTGCAGAGTGACTGCAGAGTGACAGCAGAGTGACAGCAGAGTGACTGCAGAGTGACTGCAGAGTGACTGCAGAGTGACTGCAGAGTGACTGCAGAGTGACTGCAGAGTGACTGCAGAGTGACTGCAGAGTGGCAGCAGAGTGCAGAGTGGCAGCAGAGTGCAGAGTGGCAGCAGAGTGCAGAGTGGCAGCAGAGTGCAGAGTGGCAGCAGAGTGCAGAGTGGCAGCAGAGTGCAGAGTGGCAGCAGAGTGCAGAGTGGCAGCAGAGTGCAGAGTGGCAGCAGAGTGCAGAGTGGCAGCAGAGTGCAGAGTGGCAGCAGAGTGCAGAGTGGCAGCAGAGTGGCAGCAGAGTGGCAGCAGAGTGGCAGCAGAGTGGCAGCAGAGTGGCAGCAGAGTGGCAGCAGAGTGGCAGCAGAGTGGCAGCAGAGTGACAGCAGAGTGACAGCAGAGTGACAGCAGAGTGACAGCAGAGTGACAGCAGAGTGACAGCAGAGTGACTGCAGAGTGACTGCAGAGTGACTGCAGAGTGACTGCAGAGTGACTGCAGAGTGGCTGCAGAGTGCAGAGTGACTGCAGAGTGGCTGCAGAGTGCAGAGTGACTGCAGAGTGACTGCAGAGTGGCTGCAGAGTGGCTGCAGAGTGGCTGCAGAGTGGCTGCAGAGTGACTGCAGAGTGACTGCAGAGTGACTGCAGAGTGACTGCAGAGTGACTGCAGAGTGACTGCAGAGTGACTGCAGAGTGACTGCAGAGTGACTGCAGAGTGACTGCAGAGTGACTGCAGAGTGACTGCAGAGTGACTGCAGAGTGACTGCAGAGTGACTGCAGAGTGACTGCAGAGTGACTGCAGAGTGACTGCAGAGTGACTGCAGAGTGGCAGCAGAGTGACAGCAGAGTGCAGAGTGACTGCAGAGTGCAGAGTGGCAGCAGAGTGGCAGCAGAGTGACAGCAGAGTGACAGCAGAGTGGCAGCAGAGTGCAGAGTGGCAGCAGAGTGGCAGCAGAGTGGCAGCAGAGTGGCAGCAGAGTGGCAGCAGAGTGGCAGCAGAGTGGCAGCAGAGTGGCAGCAGAGTGGCAGCAGAGTGCAGAGTGACTGCAGAGTGCAGAGTGGCAGCAGAGTGCAGAGTGGCTGCAGAGTGCAGAGTGACTGCAGAGTGACTGCAGAGTGGCAGCAGAGTGGCAGCAGAGTGCAGAGTGACTGCAGAGTGGCAGCAGAGTGCAGAGTGGCAGCAGAGTGCAGAGTGGCAGCAGAGTGCAGAGTGGCAGCAAAGTGCAGAGTGGCAGCAGAGTGCAGAGTGGCAGCAGAGTGCAGAGTGGCAGCAAAGTGCAGAGTGGCAGCAGAGTGCAGAGTGGCAGCAGAGTGCAGAGTGACTGCAGAGTGACTGCAGAGTGCAGAGTGACTGCAGAGTGACTGCAGAGTGACTGCAGAGTGACTGCAGAGTGACTGCAGAGTGACTGCAGAGTGACTGCAGAGTGACTGCAGAGTGACTGCAGAGTGACTGCAGAGTGACTGCAGAGTGACTGCAGAGTGACTGCAGAGTGACTGCAGAGTGACTGCAGAGTGACTGCAGAGTGACTGCAGAGTGACTGCAGAGTGACTGCAGAGTGACTGCAGAGTGACTGCAGAGTGACTGCAGAGTGGCAGCAGAGTGCAGAGTGACTGCAGAGTGACTGCAGAGTGGCAGCAGAGTGCAGAGTGACTGCAGAGTGGCAGCAGAGGCAGAGTGACAGCAGAGTGGCAGCAGAGTGCAGAGTGGGCAGCAGAGTGGCAGCAGAGTGCAGAGTGACTGCAGAGTGGCAGCAGAGTGCAGAGTGACTGCAGAGTGGCAGCAGAGTGCAGAGTGACTGCAGAGTGGCAGCAGAGTGCAGAGTGACTGCAGAGTGACAGCAGAGTGCAGAGTGACTGCAGAGTGGCAGCAGAGTGCAGAGTGACTGCAGAGTGACAGCAGAGTGGCAGCAGAGTGGCAGCAGAGTGCAGAGTGACTGCAGAGTGACAGCAGAGTGGCAGCAGAGTGGCAGCAGAGTGACTGCAGAGTGCAGAGTGACTGCAGAGTGCAGAGTGGCAGCAGAGTGCAGAGTGACTGCAGAGTGCAGAGTGCTGCAGAGTGCAGAGTGACTGCAGAGTGACTGCAGAGTGACTGCAGAGTGACTGCAGAGTGGCAGCAGAGTGGCAGCAGAGTGCAGAGTGACTGCAGAGTGGCAGCAGAGTGCAGAGTGGCAGCAGAGTGCAGAGTGGCAGCAGAGTGCAGAGTGGCAGCAAAGTGCAGAGTGCAGCAGAGTGCAGAGTGGCAGCAGAGTGCAGAGTGACTGCAGAGTGACTGCAGAGTGCAGAGTGACTGCAGAGTGACTGCAGAGTGACTGCAGAGTGACTGCAGAGTGACTGCAGAGTGACTGCAGAGTGACTGCAGAGTGACTGCAGAGTGACTGCAGAGTGACTGCAGAGTGACTGCAGAGTGACTGCAGAGTGACTGCAGAGTGACTGCAGAGTGACTGCAGAGTGGACTGCAGAGTGACTGCAGAGTGACTGCAGAGTGACTGCAGAGTGACTGCAGAGTGACTGCAGAGTGACTGCAGAGTGACTGCAGAGTGACTGCAGAGTGACTGCAGAGTGACTGCAGAGTGACTGCAGAGTGACTGCAGAGTGGCAGCAGAGTGCAGAGTGACTGCAGAGTGGCAGCAGAGTGCAGAGTGACTGCAGAGTGGCAGCAGAGTGCAGAGTGACAGCAGAGTGGCAGCAGAGTGCAGAGTGGCAGCAGAGTGGCAGCAGAGTGCAGAGTGACTGCAGAGTGGCAGCAGAGTGCAGAGTGACTGCAGAGTGGCAGCAGAGTGCAGAGTGACTGCAGAGTGACAGCAGAGTGCAGAGTGACTGCAGAGTGGCAGCAGAGTGCAGAGTGACTGCAGAGTGACAGCAGAGTGGCAGCAGAGTGGCAGCAGAGTGCAGAGTGACTGCAGAGTGACAGCAAGAGTGGCAGCAGAGTGGCAGCAGAGTGCCAGAGTGGCAGCAGAGTGCAGAGTGACAGCAGCAGAGTGGCAGCAGAGTGCAGAGTGACAGCAGCAGAGTGGCAGCAGAGTGCAGAGTGACAGCAGCAGAGTGGCAGCAGAGTGCAGAGTGGCAGCAGAGTGCAGAGTGGCAGCAGAGTGCAGAGTGGCAGCAGAGTGCAGAGTGGCAGCAGAGTGCAGAGTGGCAGCAGAGTGCAGAGTGGCAGCAGAGTGCAGAGTGGCAGCAGAGTGCAGAGTGCAGCAGAGTGCAGAGTGGGCAGCAGAGTGGCAGCAGAGTGCAGAGTGACAGCAGAGTGGCAGCAGAGTGGCAGCAGAGTGGCAGCAGAGTGACTGCAGAGTGACTGCAGAGTGGCAGCAGACTGCAGAGTGACGCAGAGTGGCAGCAGAGTGCAGAGTGACTGCAGAGTGCAGAGTGACTGCAGAGTGACTGCAGAGTGACTGCAGAGTGACTGCAGAGTGACTGCAGAGTGCAGAGTGGCAGCAGAGTGCAGAGTGGCAGCAGAGTGCAGAGTGGCAGCAGAGTGCAGAGTGGCAGCAGAGTGGCAGCAGAGTGCAGAGTGGCAGCAGAGTGCAGAGTGGCAGCAGAGTGGCAGCAGAGTGCAGAGTGGCAGCAGAGTGACTGCAGAGTGACTGCAGAGTGAGTGCAGAGTGACTGCAGAGTGCAGAGTGGCAGCAGAGTGGCAGCAGAGTGGCAGCAGAGTGACTGCAGAGTGAGTGCAGATGTGAGTGCAGAGTGAGTGCAGAGTGAGTGCAGAGTGAGTGCAGAGTGAGTGCAGAGTGAGTGCAGAGTGAGTGCAGAGTGAGTGCAGAGTGAGTGCAGAGTGAGTGCAGAGTGAGTGCAGAGTGAGTGCAGAGTGAGTGCAGAGTGAGTGCAGAGTGAGTGCAGAGTTGAGTGCAGAGTGAGTGCAGAGTGAGTGCAGAGTGAGTGCAGAGTGAGTGCAGAGTGCAGAGTGAGTGCAGAGTGAGTGCAGAGTGAGTGCAGAGTGAGTGCAGAGTGAGTGCAGAGTGAGTGCAGAGTGCAGGTGACTGCAGAGTGAGTGCAGAGTGCAGAGTGACTGCAGAGTGACTGCAGAGTGCAGAGTGACTGCAGAGTGACTGCAGAGTGCAGAGTGACTGCAGAGTGACTGCAGAGTGCAGAGTGACTGCAGAGTGACTGCAGAGTGCAGAGTGACTGCAGAGTGACTGCAGAGTGCAGAGTGACTGCAGAGTGACTGCAGAGTGCAGAGTGACTGCAGAGTGACTGCAGAGTGCAGAGTGACTGCCAGAGTGACTGCAGAGTGCAGAGTGACTGCAGAGTGACTGCAGAGTGCAGAGTGACTGCAGAGTGACTGCAGAGTGCAGAGTGACTGCAGAGTGACTGCAGAGTGACTGCAGAGTGACTGCAGAGTGCAGAGTGACTGCAGAGTGACTGCAGAGTGCAGAGTGACTGCAGAGTGACTGCAGAGTGCAGAGTGACTGCAGAGTGACTGCAGAGTGACTGCAGAGTGACTGCAGAGTGAGTGCAGAGTGACTGCAGAGTGAGTGCAGAGTGAGTGCAGAGTGAGTGCAGAGTGAGTGCAGAGTGAGTGCAGAGTGAGTGCAGAGTGAGTGCAGAGTGAGTGCAGAGTGAGTGCAGAGTGAGTGCAGAGTGAGTGCAGAGTGAGTGCAGAGTGAGTGCAGAGTGAGTGCAGAGTGCAGAGTGAGTGCAGAGTGACTGCAGAGTGACTGCAGAGTGCAGAGTGACTGCAGAGTGACTGCAGAGTGAGTGCAGAGTGAGTGCAGAGTGAGTGCAGAGTGAGTGCAGAGTGAGTGCAGAGTGAGTGCAGAGTGAGTGCAGAGTGAGTGCAGAGTGAGTGCAGAGTGAGTGCAGAGTGAGTGCAGAGTGAGTGCAGAGTGAGTGCAGAGTGAGTGGCAGAGGGAGTGCAGAGTGAGTGCAGAGTGAGTGCAGAGTGACTGCAGAGTGCAGAGTGACTGCAGAGTGCAGAGTGACTGCAGAGTGCAGAGTGACTGCAGAGTGCAGAGTGACTGCAGAGTGCAGAGTGACTGCAGAGTGACTGCAGAGTGCAGAGTGACTGCAGAGTGACTGCAGAGTGCAGAGTGACTGCAGAGTGGCAGCAGAGTGCAGAGTGGCAGCAGAGTGGCAGCAGAGTGCAGAGTGGCAGCAGAGTGCAGAGTGGCAGCAGAGTGGCAGCAGAGTGCAGAGTGGCAGCAGAGTGCAGAGTGGCAGCAGAGTGCAGAGTGGCAGCAGAGTGGCAGCAGAGTGCAGAGTGGCAGCAGAGTGGCAGGCAGAGTGCAGAGTGGCAGCAGAGTGGCAGCAAGTGCAGAGTGGCAGCAGAGTGGCAGCAGAGTGGCAGCAGAGTGGCAGCAGAGTGCAGAGTGGCAGCAGAGTGCAGAGTGGCAGCAGAGTGGCAGCAGAGTGCAGAGTGGCAGCAGAGTGGCAGCAGAGTGCAGAGTGGCAGCAGAGTGGCAGCAGAGTGCAGAGTGGCAGCAGAGTGGCAGCAGAGTGCAGAGTGGCAGCAGAGTGGCAGCAGAGTGACAGCAGAGTGGCAGCAGAGTGCAGAGTGGCAGCAGAGTGCAGAGTGGCAGCAGAGTGGCAGCAGAGTGCAGAGTGGCAGCAGAGTGGCAGCAGAGTGGCAGCAGAGTGGCAGCAGAGTGGCAGCAGAGTGCAGAGTGGCAGCAGAGTGGCAGCAGAGTGCAGAGTGGCAGCAGAGTGGCAGCAGAGTGCAGAGTGGCAGCAGAGTGGCAGCAGAGTGACAGCAGAGTGGCAGCAGAGTGGCAGCAGAGTGACAGCAGAGTGGCAGCAGAGTGCAGAGTGGCAGCAGAGTGCAGAGTGGCAGCAGAGTGCAGAGTGGCAGCAGAGTGCAGAGTGGCAGCAGAGTGCAGAGTGCAGCAGAGTGCAGAGTGGCAGCAGAGTGCAGAGTGCAGCAGAGTGCAGAGTGGCAGCAGAGTGCAGAGTGGCAGCAGAGTGCAGAGTGGCAGCAGAGTGCAGAGTGGCAGCAGAGTGGCAGCAGAGTGCAGAGTGGCAGCAGAGTGGCAGCAGAGTGCAGAGTGGCAGCAGAGTGGCAGCAGAGGCAGAGTGGCAGCAGAGTGCAGAGTGCAGAGTGGCTGCAGAGTGCAGCAGAGTGCAGAGTGGCAGCAGAGTGCAGAGTGGGCTGCAGAGTGGCAGCAGAGTGCAGAGTGGCTGCAGAGTGGCAGCAGAGTGCAGAGTGGCTGCAGAGTGGCTGCAGAGTGGCTGCAGAGTGACTGCAGAGTGACTGCAGAGTGACTGCAGAGTGACTGCAGAGTGACTGCAGAGTGACTGCAGAGTGACTGCAGAGTGACTGCAGAGTGGCAGCAGAGTGCAGCAGAGTGGCAGCAGAGTGCAGCAGAGTGGCAGCAGAGTGGCAGCAGAGTGGCAGCAGAGTGGCAGCAGAGTGGCAGCAGAGTGCAGAGTGGCAGCAGAGTGCAGAGTGGCAGCAGAGTGCAGAGTGGCAGCAGAGGTGCAGAGTGGCAGCAGAGTGCAGAGTGGCAGCAGAGTGCAGAGGGCAGCAGAGTGCAGAGTGGCAGCAGAGTGCAGAGTGGCAGCAGAGTGCAGAGTGGCAGCAGAGTGCAGAGTGGCAGCAGAGTGCAGAGTGGCAGCAGAGTGCAGAGTGGCAGCAGAGTGCAGAGTGGCAGCAGAGTGCAGAGTGGCAGCAGAGTGCAGAGTGGCAGCAGAGTGCAGAGTGGCAGCAGAGTGCAGAGTGGCAGCAGAGTGCAGAGTGCAGAGTGGCAGCAGAGTGCAGAGTGGCAGCAGAGTGCAGAGTGGCAGCAGAGTGGCAGCAGAGTGCAGAGTGGCAGCAGAGTGCAGAGTGGCAGCAGAGTGCAGAGTGGCAGCAGAGTGCAGAGTGGCAGCAGAGTGCAGAGTGGCAGCAGAGTGCAGAGTGGCAGCAGAGTGGCAGCAGAGTGGCAGCAGAGTGGCAGCAGAGTGACTGCAGAGTGACTGCAGAGTGACTGCAGAGTGACTGCAGAGTGACTGCAGAGTGACTGCAGAGTGACTGCAGAGTGACTGCAGAGTGGACTGCAGAGTGACTGCAGAGTGACTGCAGGTGACTGCAGAGTGACTGCAGAGTGACTGCAGAGTGGCAGCAGAGTGGCAGCAGAGTGGCAGCAGAGTGGCAGCAGAGTGGCAGCAGAGTGGCAGCAGAGTGCAGAGTGGCAGCAGAGTGGCAGCAGAGTGGCAGCAGAGTGCAGAGTGGCAGCAGAGTGCAGAGTGGCAGCAGAGTGCAGAGTGGCAGCAGAGTGCAGAGTGGCAGCAGAGTGCAGAGTGGCTGCAGAGTGGCTGCAGAGTGACTGCAGAGTGGCAGCAGAGTGGCAGCAGAGTGGCAGCAGAGTGGCAGCAGAGTGGCAGCAGAGTGACTGCAGAGTGGCAGCAGAGTGGCAGCAGAGTGGCAGCAGAGTGGCAGCAGAGTGGCAGCAGAGTGGCAGCAGAGTGGCAGCAGAGTGGCAGCAGAGTGGCAGCAGAGTGCAGAGTGGCAGCAGAGTGGCAGCAGAGTGCAGAGTGGCAGCAGAGTGCAGAGTGGCAGCAGAGTGGCAGCAGAGTGCAGAGTGGCAGCAGAGTGACTGCAGAGTGGCAGCAGAGTGCAGAGTGGCAGCAGAGTGGCAGCAGAGTGCAGAGTGGCAGCAGAGTGCAGAGTGGCAGCAGAGTGCAGAGTGGCAGCAGAGTGCAGAGTGGCAGCAGAGTGCAGAGTGACTGCAGAGTGACTGCAGAGTGGCAGCAGAGTGGCAGCAGAGTGGCAGCAGAGTGGCAGCAGAGTGGCAGCAGAGTGGCAGCAGAGTGGCAGCAGAGTGGCAGCAGAGTGACAGCAGAGTGACTGCAGAGTGACTGCAGAGTGACTGCAGAGTGACTGCAGAGTGACTGCAGAGTGACTGCAGAGTGCAGAGTGGCAGCAGAGTGCAGAGTGGCAGCAGAGTGCAGAGTGGCAGCAGAGTGCAGAGTGGCAGCAGAGTGCAGAGTGGCAGCAGAGTGCAGAGTGGCAGCAGAGTGCAGAGTGGCAGCAGAGTGGCAGCAGAGTGGCAGCAGAGTGGCAGCAGAGTGGCAGCAGAGTGGCAGCAGAGTGGCAGCAGAGTGCAGAGTGACAGCAGAGTGGCAGCAGAGTGGCAGCAGAGTGCAGAGTGGCAGCAGAGTGGCAGCAGAGTGCAGAGTGACAGCAGAGTGACAGCAGAGTGCAGAGTGACAGCAGAGTGACAGCAGAGTGCAGAGTGACAGCAGAGTGACAGCAGAGTGACAGCAGAGTGGCAGCAGAGTGCAGAGTGGCAGCAGAGTGCAGAGTGACAGCAGAGTGCAGAGTGACTGCAGAGTGGCAGCAGAGTGCAGAGTGACTGCAGAGTGCAGAGTGACTGCAGAGTGGCAGCAGAGTGCAGAGTGACTGCAGAGTGCAGAGTGACTGCAGAGTGGCAGCAGAGTGCAGAGTGACTGCAGAGTGACTGCAGAGTGACTGCAGAGTGACTGCAGAGTGGCAGCAGAGTGGCAGCAGAGTGGCAGCAGAGTGGCAGCAGAGTGGCAGCAGAGTGGCTGCAGAGTGACAGCAGAGTGGCTGCAGAGTGACAGCAGAGTGGCAGCAGAGTGGCAGCAGAGTGCAGAGTGGCAGCAGAGTGGCAGCAGAGTGCAGAGTGACAGCAGAGTGACAGCAGAGTGCAGAGTGACAGCAGAGTGACTGCAGAGTGGCAGCAGAGTGGCAGCAGAGTGGCAGCAGAGTGGCAGCAGAGTGGCAGCAGAGTGACTGCAGAGTGACTGCAGAGTGGCAGCAGAGTGGCAGCAGAGTGGCAGCAGAGTGGCAGCAGAGTGGCAGCAGAGTGGCAGCAGAGTGGCAGCAGAGTGGCAGCAGAGTGACAGCAGAGTGGCAGCAGAGTGACAGCAGAGTGACAGCAGAGTGACTGCAGAGTGACTGCAGAGTGACTGCAGAGTGACTGCAGAGTGACTGCAGAGTGACTGCAGAGTGCAGAGTGGCAGCAGAGTGCAGAGTGGCAGCAGAGTGCAGAGTGGCAGCAGAGTGCAGAGTGGCAGCAGAGTGCAGAGTGGCAGCAGAGTGCAGAGTGGCAGCAGAGTGCAGAGTGGCAGCAGAGTGGCAGCAGAGTGGCAGCAGAGTGGCAGCAGAGTGGCAGCAGAGTGGCAGCAGAGTGGCAGCAGAGTGGCAGCAGAGTGGCAGCAGAGTGCAGAGTGACAGCAGAGTGGCAGCAGAGTGGCAGCAGAGTGCAGAGTGGCAGCAGAGTGGCAGCAGAGTGCAGAGTGACAGCAGAGTGACAGCAGAGTGCAGAGTGACAGCAGAGTGACAGCAGAGTGCAGAGTGACAGCAGAGTGACAGCAGAGTGACAGCAGAGTGGCAGCAGAGTGCAGAGTGCAGAGTGACAGCAGAGTGCAGAGTGACTGCAGAGTGGCAGCAGAGTGCAGAGTGACTGCAGAGTGGCAGCAGAGTGGCAGCAGAGTGCAGAGTGACTGCAGAGTGCAGAGTGACTGCAGAGTGGCAGCAGAGTGCAGAGTGACTGCAGAGTGCAGAGTGACTGCAGAGTGGCAGCAGAGTGCAGAGTGACTGCAGAGTGACTGCAGAGTGGCAGAAGCAGAGTGGCAGAAGCAGAGTGCAGAGTGACTGCAGAGTGACTGCAGAGTGGCAGAAGCAGAGTGGCAGCAGAGTGCAGAGTGACTGCAGAGTGACTGCAGAGTGACAGCAGAGTGGCAGCAGAGTGCAGAGTGACTGCAGAGTGACTGCAGAGTGACTGCAGAGTGACTGCAGAGTGGCAGCAGAGTGACTGCAGAGTGGCAGCAGAGTGGCAGCAGAGTGGCAGCAGAGTGGCAGCAGAGTGGCAGCAGAGTGGCAGCAGAGTGGCAGCAGAGTGGCAGCAGAGTGACAGCAGAGTGACTGCAGAGTGACTGCAGAGTGACTGCAGAGTGACTGCAGAGTGACTGCAGAGTGACTGCAGAGTGACTGCAGAGTGACTGCAGAGTGGCAGCAGAGTGCAGAGTGGCAGCAGAGTGCAGAGTGGCAGCAGAGTGCAGAGTGGCAGCAGAGTGCAGAGTGGCAGCAGAGTGCAGAGTGGCAGCAGAGTGGCAGCAGAGTGGCAGCAGAGTGGCAGCAGAGTGGCAGCAGAGTGGCAGCAGAGTGGCAGCAGAGTGGCAGCAGAGTGGCAGCAGAGTGGCAGCAGAGTGGCAGCAGAGTGCAGAGTGGCAGCAGAGTGGCAGCAGAGTGCAGAGTGACTGCAGAGTGACTGCAGAGTGGCAGCAGAGTGGCAGCAGAGTGGCAGCAGAGTGGCAGCAGAGTGGCAGCAGAGTGGCAGCAGAGTGGCAGCAGAGTGGCAGCAGAGTGGCAGCAGAGTGACAGCAGAGTGACTGCAGAGTGACTGCAGAGTGACTGCAGAGTGGCAGCAGACTGCAGAGTGGCAGCAGAGTGCAGAGTGGCAGCAGAGTGGCAGCAGAGTGCAGAGTGACAGCAGAGTGGCAGCAGAGTGACTGCAGAGTGACTGCAGAGTGGCAGCAGACTGCAGAGTGACTGCAGAGTGACTGCAGAGTGGCAGCAGAGTGCAGAGTGACTGCAGAGTGACTGCAGAGTGCAGAGTGACTGCAGAGTGACTGCAGAGTGACTGCAGAGTGACTGCAGAGTGACTGCAGAGTGACTGCAGAGTGACTGCAGAGTGACTGCAGAGTGACTGCAGAGTGACTGCAGAGTGACTGCAGAGTGACTGCAGAGTGACTGCAGAGTGACTGCAGAGTGACTGCAGAGTGACTGCAGAGTGACTGCAGAGTGACTGCAGAGTGACTGCAGAGTGACTGCAGAGTGACTGCAGAGTGACTGCAGACTGCAGAGTGACTGCAGAGTGACTGCAGAGTGACTGCAGACTGCAGAGTGACTGCAGAGTGACTGCAGACTGCAGAGTGACTGCAGACTGCAGAGTGACTGCAGACTGCAGAGTGACTGCAGACTGCAGAGTGACTGCAGACTGCAGAGTGACTGCAGACTGCAGAGTGACTGCAGACTGCAGAGTGACTGCAGACTGCAGAGTGACTGCAGACTGCAGAGTGACTGCAGACTGCAGAGTGACTGCAGACTGCAGAGTGACTGCAGACTGCAGAGTGACTGCAGAGTGGCAGCAGAGTGCAGAGTGGCAGCAGAGTGGCAGCAGAGTGCAGAGTGACAGCAGAGTGGCAGCAGAGTGCAGAGTGACAGCAGAGTGGCAGCAGAGTGGCAGCAGAGTGACTGCAGAGTGACTGCAGAGTGGCAGCAGACTGCAGAGTGACTGCCCAGTGACTGCAGAGTGGCAGCAGAGTGCAGAGTGACTGCAGAGTGACTGCAGAGTGGCAGCAGAGTGCAGAGTGACTGCAGAGTGCAGAGTGACTGCAGAGTGACTGCAGAGTGCAGAGTGACTGCAGAGTGCAGAGTGACTGCAGAGTGCAGAGTGACTGCAGAGTGACTGCAGAGTGACTGCAGAGTGACTGCAGACTGCAGAGTGACTGCAGAGTGACTGCAGAGTGACTGCACAGTGACTGCAGAGTGACTGCAGAGTGACTGCAGAGTGACTGCAGAGTGACTGCAGAGTGACTGCAGAGTGACTGCAGAGTGACTGCAGAGTGACTGCAGAGTGACTGCAGAGTGGCAGCAGAGTGGCAGCAGAGTGCAGAGTGACTGCAGAGTGGCAGCAGAGTGCAGAGTGACTGCAGAGTGACTGCAGAGTGCAGAGTGACTGCAGAGTGCAGAGTGACTGCAGAGTGACTGCAGAGTGACTGCAGAGTGCAGAGTGACTGCAGAGTGACTGCAGAGTGCAGAGTGACTGCAGAGTGACTGCAGAGTGACTGCAGAGTGACTGCAGAGTGACTGCAGAGTGACTGCAGAGTGACTGCAGAGTGACTGCAGAGTGACTGCAGAGTGACTGCAGAGTGCAGAGTGACTGCAGAGTGACTGCAGAGTGCAGAGTGACTGCAGAGTGACTGCAGAGTGCAGAGTGACTGCAGAGTGACTGCAGAGTGCAGAGTGACTGCAGAGTGACTGCAGAGTGCAGAGTGACTGCAGAGTGACTGCAGAGTGCAGAGTGACTGCAGAGTGACTGCAGAGTGCAGAGTGACTGCAGAGTGACTGCAGAGTGACTGCAGAGTGACTGCAGAGTGACTGCAGAGTGACTGCAGAGTGACTGCAGAGTGACTGCAGAGTGACTGCAGAGTGACTGCAGAGTGACTGCAGAGTGACTGCAGAGTGACTGCAGAGTGACTGCAGAGTGACTGCAGAGTGACTGCAGAGTGACTGCAGAGTGACTGCAGAGTGACTGCAGAGTGACTGCAGAGTGACTGCAGAGTGACTGCAGAGTGACTGCAGAGTGACTGCAGAGTGACTGCAGAGTGACTGCAGAGTGACTGCAGAGTGGCAGCAGAGTGGCAGCAGAGTGCAGAGTGACTGCAGAGTGGCAGCAGAGTGCAGAGTGACTGCAGAGTGACTGCAGAGTGCAGAGTGACTGCAGAGTGCAGAGTGACTGCAGAGTGACTGCAGAGTGCAGAGTGACTGCAGAGTGCAGAGTGACTGCAGAGTGCAGAGTGACTGCAGAGTGACTGCAGAGTGACTGCAGAGTGACTGCAGAGTGACTGCAGAGTGACTGCAGAGTGACTGCAGAGTGACTGCAGAGTGACTGCAGAGTGACTGCAGAGTGACTGCAGAGTGACTGCAGAGTGACTGCAGAGTGACTGCAGAGTGACTGCAGAGTGCAGAGTGACTGCAGAGTGACTGCAGAGTGCAGAGTGACTGCAGAGTGACTGCAGAGTGCAGAGTGACTGCAGAGTGACTGCAGAGTGACTGCAGAGTGACTGCAGAGTGACTGCAGAGTGACTGCAGAGTGCAGAGTGACTGCAGAGTGACTGCAGAGTGCAGAGTGACTGCAGAGTGACTGCAGAGTGCAGAGTGACTGCAGAGTGACTGCAGAGTGCAGAGTGACTGCAGAGTGACTGCAGAGTGCAGAGTGACTGCAGAGTGACTGCAGAGTGCAGAGTGACTGCAGAGTGACTGCAGAGTGCAGAGTGACTGCAGAGTGACTGCAGAGTGCAGAGTGACTGCAGAGTGACTGCAGAGTGCAGAGTGACTGCAGAGTGACTGCAGAGTGCAGAGTGACTGCAGAGTGACTGCAGAGTGCAGAGTGAGTGCAGAGTGAGTGCAGAGTGAGTGCAGAGTGAGTGCAGAGTGAGTGCAGAGTGAGTGCAGAGTGAGTGCAGAGTGAGTGCAGAGTGAGTGCAGAGTGAGAGTGACTGCAGAGTGACTGCAGAGTGCAGAGTGACTGCAGAGTGACTGCAGAGTGCAGAGTGGCAGCAGAGTGGCAGCAGAGTGCAGAGTGGCAGCAGAGTGGCAGCAGAGTGCAGAGTGGCAGCAGAGTGCAGAGTGGCAGCAGAGTGCAGAGTGCAGAGTGGCAGCAGAGTGCAGAGTGGCAGCAGAGTGCAGAGTGGCAGCAGAGTGGCAGCAGAGTGCAGAGTGGCAGCAGAGTGGCAGCAGAGTGGCAGCAGAGTGGCAGCAGAGTGGCAGCAGAGTGGCAGCAGAGTGACTGCAGAGTGACTGCAGAGTGACTGCAGAGTGACTGCAGAGTGCAGAGTGACTGCAGAGTGACTGCAGAGTGACTGCAGAGTGCAGAGTGACTGCAGAGTGACTGCAGAGTGCAGAGTGACTGCAGAGTGACTGCAGAGTGCAGAGTGACTGCAGAGTGACTGCAGAGTGCAGAGTGACTGCAGAGTGACTGCAGAGTGCAGAGTGACTGCAGAGTGACTGCAGAGTGCAGAGTGACTGCAGAGTGACTGCAGAGTGCAGAGTGACTGCAGAGTGGCAGCAGAGTGGCAGCAGAGTGGCAGCAGAGTGCAGAGTGGCAGCAGAGTGGCAGCAGAGTGCAGAGTGGCAGCAGAGTGGCAGCAGAGTGGCAGCAGAGTGGCAGCAGAGTGGCAGCAGAGTGGCAGCAGAGTGACAGCAGAGTGACAGCAGAGTGGCAGCAGAGTGCAGAGTGGCAGCAGAGTGGCAGCAGAGTGCAGAGTGGCAGCAGAGTGGCAGCAGAGTGCAGAGTGGCAGCAGAGTGCAGAGTGGCAGCAGAGTGCAGAGTGCAGAGTGGCAGCAGAGTGCAGAGTGCAGAGTGGCAGCAGAGTGCAGAGTGGCAGCAGAGTGGCAGCAGAGTGGCAGCAGAGTGGCAGCAGAGTGGCAGCAGAGTGGCAGCAGAGTGCAGAGTGGCAGCAGAGTGCAGAGTGGCAGCAGAGTGGCAGCAGAGTGGCAGCAGAGTGGCAGCAGAGTGGCAGCAGAGTGGCAGCAGAGTGACTGCAGAGTGACTGCAGAGTGCAGAGTGGCAGCAGAGTGGCAGCAGAGTGCAGAGTGGCAGCAGAGTGGCAGCAGAGTGCAGAGTGGCAGCAGAGTGCAGAGTGGCAGCAGAGTGCAGAGTGCAGAGTGGCAGCAGAGTGCAGAGTGCAGAGTGGCAGCAGAGTGCAGAGTGGCAGCAGAGTGCAGAGTGGCAGCAGAGTGGCAGCAGAGTGCAGAGTGGCAGCAGAGTGGCAGCAGAGTGGCAGCAGAGTGGCAGCAGAGTGGCAGCAGAGTGGCAGCAGAGTGGCAGCAGAGTGACTGCAGAGTGACTGCAGAGTGACTGCAGAGTGACTGCAGAGTGCAGAGTGACTGCAGAGTGACTGCAGAGTGCAGAGTGACTGCAGAGTGACTGCAGAGTGCAGAGTGACTGCAGAGTGACTGCAGAGTGCAGAGTGACTGCAGAGTGACTGCAGAGTGCAGAGTGACTGCAGAGTGACTGCAGAGTGCAGAGTGACTGCAGAGTGACTGCAGAGTGCAGAGTGACTGCAGAGTGGCAGCAGAGTGCAGAGTGGCAGCAGAGTGCAGAGTGGCAGCAGAGTGGCAGCAGAGTGCAGAGTGGCAGCAGAGTGGCAGCAGAGTGGCAGCAGAGTGGCAGCAGAGTGGCAGCAGAGTGACAGCAGAGTGGCAGCAGAGTGCAGAGTGGCAGCAGAGTGGCAGCAGAGTGCAGAGTGACAGCAGAGTGGCAGCAGAGTGCAGAGTGGCAGCAGAGTGGCAGCAGAGTGCAGAGTGACAGCAGAGTGGCAGCAGAGTGCAGAGTGGCAGCAGAGTGGCAGCAGAGTGCAGAGTGGCAGCAGAGTGGCAGCAGAGTGACAGCAGAGTGGCAGCAGAGTGCAGAGTGGCAGCAGAGTGGCAGCAGAGTGACAGCAGAGTGCAGAGTGGCAGCAGAGTGCAGAGTGGCAGCAGAGTGGCAGCAGAGTGACAGCAGAGTGCAGAGTGGCAGCAGAGTGCAGAGTGGCAGCAGAGTGCAGAGTGGCAGCAGAGTGCAGAGTGGCAGCAGAGTGCAGAGTGGCAGCAGAGTGCAGAGTGGCAGCAGAGTGGCAGCAGAGTGCAGAGTGACAGCAGAGTGGCAGCAGAGTGCAGAGTGACAGCAGAGTGGCAGCAGAGTGCAGAGTGACTGCAGAGTGGCAGCAGAGTGCAGAGTGACTGCAGAGTGACTGCAGAGTGACTGCAGAGTGCAGAGTGACTGCAGAGTGACTGCAGAGTGCAGAGTGACTGCAGAGTGACTGCAGAGTGACTGCAGAGTGACTGCAGAGTGACTGCAGAGTGACTGCAGAGTGACTGCAGAGTGACTGCAGAGTGACTGCAGAGTGACTGCAGAGTGACTGCAGAGTGACTGCAGAGTGACTGCAGAGTGACTGCAGAGTGCACAGTGACTGCAGAGTGACTGCAGAGTGCACAGTGACTGCAGAGTGACTGCAGAGTGCACAGTGACTGCAGAGTGACTGCAGAGTGACTGCAGAGTGACTGCAGAGTGACTGCAGAGTGACTGCAGAGTGACTGCAGAGTGGCAGCAGAGTGGCAGCAGAGTGGCAGCAGAGTGGCAGCAGAGTGACTGCAGAGTGACTGCAGAGTGACTGCAGAGTGACTGCAGAGTGACTGCAGAGTGACTGCAGAGTGACTGCAGAGTGACTGCAGAGTGACTGCAGAGTGACTGCAGAGTGACTGCAGAGTGACTGCAGAGTGACTGCAGAGTGACTGCAGAGTGACTGCAGAGTGACTGCAGAGTGACTGCAGAGTGCAGAGTGACTGCAGAGTGACTGCAGAGTGACTGCAGAGTGACTGCAGAGTGCACAGTGACTGCAGAGTGACTGCACAGTGACTGCACAGTGACTGCAGAGTGACTGCAGAGTGACTGCAGAGTGACTGCAGAGTGCACAGTGACTGCAGAGTGACTGCAGAGTGACTGCAGAGTGACTGCAGAGTGCACAGTGACTGCAGAGTGACTGCAGAGTGACTGCAGAGTGACTGCAGAGTGACTGCAGAGTGACTGCAGAGTGACTGCAGAGTGACTGCAGAGTGACTGCAGAGTGACTGCAGAGTGACTGCAGAGTGACTGCAGAGTGACTGCAGAGTGACTGCAGAGTGCAGAGTGACTGCAGAGTGACTGCAGAGTGCAGAGTGACTGCAGAGTGACTGCAGAGTGCAGAGTGACTGCAGAGTGACTGCAGAGTGCAGAGTGACTGCAGAGTGACTGCAGACTGCAGAGTGACTGCAGAGTGACTGCAGAGTGCAGAGTGACTGCAGAGTGACTGCAGAGTGACTGCAGAGTGACTGCAGAGTGACTGCAGAGTGACTGCAGAGTGACTGCAGAGTGACTGCAGAGTGACTGCAGAGTGACTGCAGAGTGACTGCAGAGTGACTGCAGAGTGCAGAGTGACTGCAGAGTGGCTGCAGAGTGCAGAGTGACTGCAGAGTGACTGCAGAGTGACTGCAGAGTGACTGCAGAGTGACTGCAGAGTGCAGAGTGACTGCAGAGTGACTGCAGAGTGACTGCAGAGTGACTGCAGAGTGGCAGCAGAGTGCAGAGTGACTGCAGAGTGACTGCAGAGTGCAGAGTGACTGCAGAGTGACTGCAGAGTGGCAGCAGAGTGCAGAGTGACTGCAGAGTGACTGCAGAGTGGCAGCAGAGTGCAGAGTGACTGCAGAGTGACTGCAGAGTGGCAGCAGAGTGCAGAGTGACTGCAGAGTGACTGCAGAGTGGCAGCAGAGTGCAGAGTGACTGCAGAGTGACTGCAGAGTGACTGCAGAGTGACTGCAGAGTGACTGCAGAGTGGCAGCAGAGTGCAGAGTGACTGCAGAGTGGCAGCAGAGTGCAGAGTGACTGCAGAGTGACTGCAGAGTGCAGAGTGACTGCAGAGTGACTGCAGAGTGGCAGCAGAGTGGCTGCAGAGTGCAGAGTGACTGCAGAGTGGCTGCAGAGTGCAGAGTGACTGCAGAGTGGCTGCAGAGTGGCTGCAGAGTGGCTGCAGAGTGGCTGCAGAGTGGCTGCAGAGTGGCTGCAGAGTGGCTGCAGAGTGACTGCAGAGTGACTGCAGAGTGACTGCAGAGTGACTGCAGAGTGACTGCAGAGTGACTGCAGAGTGACTGCAGAGTGACTGCAGAGTGACTGCAGAGTGACTGCAGAGTGACTGCAGAGTGACTGCAGAGTGACTGCAGAGTGACTGCAGAGTGACTGCAGAGTGACTGCAGAGTGACTGCAGAGTGACTGCAGAGTGCAGAGTGACTGCAGAGTGACTGCAGAGTGCACAGTGACTGCAGAGTGACTGCAGAGTGACTGCAGAGTGCACAGTGACTGCAGAGTGACTGCAGAGTGCAGAGTGACTGCAGAGTGACTGCAGAGTGCAGAGTGACTGCAGAGTGACTGCAGAGTGCAGAGTGACTGCAGAGTGACTGCAGAGTGACTGCAGAGTGACTGCAGAGTGACTGCAGAGTGGCAGCAGAGTGGCAGCAGAGTGCAGAGTGACTGCAGAGTGACTGCAGAGTGGCAGCAGAGTGCAGAGTGACTGCAGAGTGACTGCAGAGTGGCAGCAGAGTGCAGAGTGACTGCAGAGTGGCAGCAGAGTGACTGCAGAGTGACTGCAGAGTGACTGCAGAGTGACTGCAGAGTGACTGCAGAGTGACTGCAGAGTGACTGCAGAGTGACTGCAGAGTGACTGCAGAGTGACTGCAGAGTGACTGCAGAGTGACTGCAGAGTGACTGCAGAGTGACTGCAGAGTGACTGCAGAGTGACTGCAGAGTGAGTGCAGAGTGACTGCAGAGTGAGTGCAGAGTGACTGCAGAGTGACTGCAGAGTGGCAGCAGAGTGACTGCAGAGTGGCAGCAGAGTGCAGAGTGACTGCAGAGTGACTGCAGAGTGGCAGCAGAGTGCAGAGTGACTGCAGAGTGGCTGCAGAGTGGCTGCAGAGTGCAGAGTGACTGCAGAGTGGCTGCAGAGTGGCTGCAGAGTGGCTGCAGAGTGGCTGCAGAGTGGCTGCAGAGTGGCTGCAGAGTGGCTGCAGAGTGACTGCAGAGTGACTGCAGAGTGACTGCAGAGTGACTGCAGAGTGACTGCAGAGTGACTGCAGAGTGACTGCAGAGTGCAGAGTGACTGCAGAGTGACTGCAGAGTGGCAGCAGAGTGCAGAGTGACTGCAGAGTGACTGCAGAGTGCAGAGTGACTGCAGAGTGACTGCAGAGTGGCAGCAGAGTGCAGAGTGACTGCAGAGTGACTGCAGAGTGGCAGCAGAGTGCAGAGTGACTGCAGAGTGACTGCAGAGTGGCAGCAGAGTGCAGAGTGACTGCAGAGTGACTGCAGAGTGGCAGCAGAGTGCAGAGTGACTGCAGAGTGACTGCAGAGTGCAGAGTGACTGCAGAGTGACTGCAGAGTGGCAGCAGAGTGCAGAGTGACTGCAGAGTGACTGCAGAGTGGCAGCAGAGTGCAGAGTGACTGCAGAGTGACTGCAGAGTGACTGCAGAGTGACTGCAGAGTGACTGCAGAGTGACTGCAGAGTGACTGCAGAGTGACTGCAGAGTGACTGCAGAGTGACTGCAGAGTGACTGCAGAGTGACTGCAGAGTGACTGCAGAGTGACTGCAGAGTGACTGCAGAGTGACTGCAGAGTGGCAGCAGAGTGCACAGTGACTGCAGAGTGCACAGTGACTGCAGAGTGACTGCAGAGTGCACAGTGACTGCAGAGTGACTGCAGAGTGCAGAGTGACTGCAGAGTGACTGCAGAGTGCAGAGTGACTGCAGAGTGACTGCAGAGTGACTGCAGAGTGACTGCAGAGTGACTGCAGAGTGACTGCAGAGTGACTGCAGAGTGACTGCAGAGTGACTGCAGAGTGACTGCAGAGTGACTGCAGAGTGACTGCAGAGTGACTGCAGAGTGACTGCAGAGTGACTGCAGAGTGACTGCAGAGTGACTGCAGAGTGACTGCAGAGTGCACAGTGACTGCAGAGTGACTGCAGAGTGCAGAGTGACTGCAGAGTGACTGCAGAGTGACTGCAGAGTGACTGCAGAGTGACTGCAGAGTGACTGCAGAGTGACTGCAGAGTGACTGCAGAGTGACTGCAGAGTGACTGCAGAGTGACTGCAGAGTGACTGCAGAGTGACTGCAGAGTGACTGCAGAGTGACTGCAGAGTGACTGCAGAGTGCACAGTGACTGCACAGTGACTGCAGAGTGACTGCAGAGTGCAGAGTGACTGCAGAGTGACTGCAGAGTGACTGCAGAGTGACTGCAGAGTGACTGCAGAGTGACTGCAGAGTGACTGCAGAGTGACTGCAGAGTGACTGCAGAGTGACTGCAGAGTGACTGCAGAGTGGCAGCAGAGTGACTGCAGAGTGACTGCAGAGTGACTGCAGAGTGACTGCAGAGTGACTGCAGAGTGACTGCAGAGTGACTGCAGAGTGACTGCAGAGTGACTGCAGAGTGGCAGCAGAGTGGCAGCAGAGTGGCAGCAGAGTGGCAGCAGAGTGACTGCAGAGTGACTGCAGAGTGACTGCAGAGTGACTGCAGAGTGACTGCAGAGTGACTGCAGAGTGACTGCAGAGTGACTGCAGAGTGACTGCAGAGTGACTGCAGAGTGACTGCAGAGTGACTGCAGAGTGACTGCAGAGTGACTGCAGAGTGACTGCAGAGTGACTGCAGAGTGACTGCAGAGTGACTGCAGAGTGACTGCAGAGTGCAGAGTGACTGCAGAGTGCAGAGTGACTGCAGAGTGCAGAGTGACTGCAGAGTGCAGAGTGACTGCAGAGTGCAGAGTGACTGCAGAGTGCAGAGTGACTGCAGAGTGACTGCAGAGTGCAGAGTGACTGCAGAGTGACTGCAGAGTGCAGAGTGACTGCAGAGTGACTGCAGAGTGCAGAGTGACTGCAGAGTGACTGCAGAGTGCAGAGTGACTGCAGAGTGACTGCAGAGTGACTGCAGAGTGACTGCAGAGTGACTGCAGAGTGACTGCAGAGTGACTGCAGAGTGACTGCAGAGTGACTGCAGAGTGACTGCAGAGTGACTGCAGAGTGACTGCAGAGTGACTGCAGAGTGACTGCAGAGTGACTGCAGAGTGACTGCAGAGTGACTGCAGAGTGACTGCAGAGTGACTGCAGAGTGACTGCAGAGTGACTGCAGAGTGACTGCAGAGTGACTGCAGAGTGACTGCAGAGTGACTGCAGAGTGACTGCAGAGTGACTGCAGAGTGACTGCAGAGTGACTGCAGAGTGACTGCAGAGTGACTGCAGAGTGACTGCAGAGTGACTGCAGAGTGACTGCAGAGTGACTGCAGAGTGACTGCAGAGTGACTGCAGAGTGACTGCAGAGTGACTGCAGAGTGCAGAGTGACTGCAGAGTGCAGAGTGACTGCAGAGTGCAGAGTGACTGCAGAGTGCAGAGTGACTGCAGAGTGACTGCAGAGTGCAGAGTGACTGCAGAGTGACTGCAGAGTGCAGAGTGACTGCAGAGTGACTGCAGAGTGCAGAGTGACTGCAGAGTGCAGAGTGACTGCAGAGTGACTGCAGAGTGCAGAGTGACTGCAGAGTGACTGCAGAGTGACTGCAGAGTGACTGCAGAGTGACTGCAGAGTGACTGCAGAGTGACTGCAGAGTGACTGCAGAGTGACTGCAGAGTGACTGCAGAGTGACTGCAGAGTGACTGCAGAGTGACTGCAGAGTGACTGCAGAGTGACTGCAGAGTGACTGCAGAGTGACTGCAGAGTGACTGCAGAGTGACTGCAGAGTGACTGCAGAGTGACTGCAGAGTGACTGCAGAGTGACTGCAGAGTGACTGCAGAGTGACTGCAGAGTGACTGCAGAGTGACTGCAGAGTGACTGCAGAGTGACTGCAGAGTGACTGCAGAGTGACTGCAGAGTGACTGCAGAGTGACTGCAGAGTGACTGCAGAGTGACTGCAGAGTGACTGCAGAGTGACTGCAGAGTGGCAGCAGAGTGCAGAGTGACAGCAGAGTGACTGCAGAGTGCAGAGTGCAGAGTGGCAGCAGAGTGCACAGTGACTGCAGAGTGACTGCAGAGTGCACAGTGACTGCAGAGTGACTGCAGAGTGACTGCAGAGTGCACAGTGACTGCAGAGTGACTGCAGAGTGCACAGTGACTGCAGAGTGACTGCAGAGTGCAGAGTGACTGCAGAGTGACTGCAGAGTGACTGCAGAGTGACTGCAGAGTGACTGCAGAGTGACTGCAGAGTGACTGCAGAGTGACTGCAGAGTGCAGAGTGACTGCAGAGTGACTGCAGAGTGACTGCAGAGTGCAGAGTGACTGCAGAGTGCAGAGTGACTGCAGAGTGCAGAGTGACTGCAGAGTGCAGAGTGACTGCAGAGTGACTGCAGAGTGACTGCAGAGTGACTGCAGAGTGACTGCAGAGTGACTGCAGAGTGCAGAGTGACTGCAGAGTGACTGCAGAGTGCAGAGTGACTGCAGAGTGACTGCAGAGTGCAGAGTGACTGCAGAGTGACTGCAGAGTGACTGCAGAGTGCAGAGTGCAGAGTGACTGCAGAGTGACTGCAGAGTGACTGCAGAGTGCAGAGTGACTGCAGAGTGACTGCAGAGTGACTGCAGAGTGACAGCAGAGTGACTGCAGAGTGACTGCAGAGTGACTGCAGAGTGACTGCAGAGTGACTGCAGAGTGACAGCAGAGTGACTGCAGAGTGACTGCAGAGTGACTGCAGAGTGACTGCAGAGTGACTGCAGAGTGACTGCAGAGTGACTGCAGAGTGACTGCAGAGTGACTGCAGAGTGACTGCAGAGTGACTGCAGAGTGACTGCAGAGTGACTGCAGAGTGACTGCAGAGTGACTGCAGAGTGACTGCAGAGTGACTGCAGAGTGACTGCAGAGTGACTGCAGAGTGACTGCAGAGTGACTGCAGAGTGACTGCAGAGTGACTGCAGAGTGGCTGCAGAGTGACTGCAGAGTGACTGCAGAGTGACTGCAGAGTGGCTGCAGAGTGACTGCAGAGTGACTGCAGAGTGACTGCAGAGTGACTGCAGAGTGGCAGCAGAGTGCAGAGTGACAGCAGAGTGACTGCAGAGTGCAGAGTGCAGAGTGACTGCAGAGTGCAGAGTGGCAGCAGAGTGACTGCAGAGTGACTGCAGAGTGACTGCAGAGTGCACAGTGACTGCAGAGTGACTGCAGAGTGCACAGTGACTGCAGAGTGACTGCAGAGTGACTGCAGAGTGCACAGTGACTGCAGAGTGACTGCAGAGTGACTGCAGAGTGCAGAGTGACTGCAGAGTGACTGCAGAGTGACTGCAGAGTGCAGAGTGACTGCAGAGTGACTGCAGAGTGACTGCAGAGTGACTGCAGAGTGACTGCAGAGTGACTGCAGAGTGACTGCAGAGTGACTGCAGAGTGACTGCAGAGTGACTGCAGAGTGACTGCAGAGTGACTGCAGAGTGACTGCAGAGTGACTGCAGAGTGACAGCAGAGTGGCAGCAGAGTGCAGAGTGACTGCAGAGTGACTGCAGAGTGACTGCAGAGTGCAGAGTGACTGCAGAGTGACTGCAGAGTGACTGCAGAGTGACTGCAGAGTGACTGCAGAGTGACTGCAGAGTGACTGCAGAGTGACTGCAGAGTGACTGCAGAGTGACTGCAGAGTGACTGCAGAGTGACTGCAGAGTGACTGCAGAGTGCACAGTGACTGCAGAGTGACTGCAGAGTGCAGAGTGACTGCAGAGTGACTGCAGAGTGCAGAGTGACTGCAGAGTGCAGAGTGACTGCAGAGTGCAGAGTGACTGCAGAGTGACTGCAGAGTGCACAGTGACTGCAGAGTGACTGCAGAGTGCACAGTGACTGCAGAGTGACTGCAGAGTGCAGAGTGACTGCAGAGTGACTGCAGAGTGACTGCAGAGTGACTGCAGAGTGCAGAGTGACTGCAGAGTGACTGCAGAGTGACTGCAGAGTGACTGCAGAGTGACTGCAGAGTGACTGCAGAGTGACTGCAGAGTGACTGCAGAGTGACTGCAGAGTGACTGCAGAGTGACTGCAGAGTGACTGCAGAGTGACTGCAGAGTGACTGCAGAGTGGCAGCAGAGTGCAGAGTGACTGCAGAGTGACTGCAGAGTGCACAGTGACTGCAGAGTGACTGCAGAGTGACTGCAGAGTGACTGCAGAGTGCAGAGTGACTGCAGAGTGACTGCAGAGTGCAGAGTGACTGCAGAGTGACTGCAGAGTGCAGAGTGACTGCAGAGTGACTGCAGAGTGCAGAGTGACTGCAGAGTGACTGCAGAGTGGCAGCAGAGTGCAGAGTGACTGCAGAGTGACTGCAGAGTGACTGCAGAGTGACTGCAGAGTGACTGCAGAGTGACTGCAGAGTGACTGCAGAGTGACTGCAGAGTGACTGCAGAGTGACTGCAGAGTGACTGCAGAGTGACTGCAGAGTGACTGCAGAGTGACTGCAGAGTGACTGCAGAGTGACTGCAGAGTGACTGCAGAGTGACTGCAGAGTGACTGCAGAGTGGCAGCAGAGTGGCAGCAGAGTGCAGAGTGACTGCAGAGTGACTGCAGAGTGACTGCAGAGTGACTGCAGAGTGGCAGCAGAGTGCAGAGTGACTGCAGAGTGACTGCAGAGTGCAGAGTGACTGCAGAGTGACTGCAGAGTGACTGCAGAGTGACTGCAGAGTGACTGCAGAGTGACTGCAGAGTGACTGCAGAGTGACTGCAGAGTGACTGCAGAGTGACTGCAGAGTGACTGCAGAGTGACTGCAGAGTGACTGCAGAGTGACTGCAGAGTGCAGAGTGACTGCAGAGTGACTGCAGAGTGACTGCAGAGTGACTGCAGAGTGACTGCAGAGTGACTGCAGAGTGACTGCAGAGTGACTGCAGAGTGACTGCAGAGTGACTGCAGAGTGACTGCAGAGTGACTGCAGAGTGACTGCAGAGTGACTGCAGAGTGGCAGCAGAGTGGCAGCAGAGTGCAGAGTGACTGCAGAGTGGCAGCAGAGTGCAGAGTGACTGCAGAGTGACTGCAGAGTGGCAGCAGAGTGCAGAGTGACTGCAGAGTGCACAGTGACTGCAGAGTGACTGCAGAGTGACTGCAGAGTGACTGCAGAGTGACTGCAGAGTGACTGCAGAGTGACTGCAGAGTGACTGCAGAGTGGCAGCAGAGTGCAGAGTGACTGCAGAGTGGCAGCAGAGTGCAGAGTGACTGCAGAGTGACTGCAGAGTGCAGAGTGACTGCAGAGTGACTGCAGAGTGACTGCAGAGTGACTGCAGAGTGACTGCAGAGTGACTGCAGAGTGACTGCAGAGTGACTGCAGAGTGACTGCAGAGTGACTGCAGAGTGACTGCAGAGTGACTGCAGAGTGACTGCAGAGTGACTGCAGAGTGACTGCAGAGTGGCAGCAGAGTGGCAGCAGAGTGCAGAGTGACTGCAGAGTGGCAGCAGAGTGCAGAGTGACTGCAGAGTGACTGCAGAGTGGCAGCAGAGTGCAGAGTGACTGCAGAGTGCACAGTGACTGCAGAGTGACTGCAGAGTGACTGCAGAGTGACTGCAGAGTGACTGCAGAGTGACTGCAGAGTGACTGCAGAGTGACTGCAGAGTGACTGCAGAGTGGCAGCAGAGTGCAGAGTGACTGCAGAGTGGCAGCAGAGTGCAGAGTGACTGCAGAGTGACTGCAGAGTGACTGCAGAGTGACTGCAGAGTGACTGCAGAGTGACTGCAGAGTGACTGCAGAGTGACTGCAGAGTGACTGCAGAGTGACTGCAGAGTGACTGCAGAGTGACTGCAGAGTGACTGCAGAGTGACTGCAGAGTGACTGCAGAGTGACTGCAGAGTGACTGCAGAGTGACTGCAGAGTGACTGCAGAGTGACTGCAGAGTGCAGAGTGACTGCAGAGTGGCAGCAGAGTGCAGAGTGACTGCAGAGTGACTGCAGAGTGACTGCAGAGTGACTGCAGAGTGACTGCAGAGTGACTGCAGAGTGACTGCAGAGTGACTGCAGAGTGACTGCAGAGTGACTGCAGAGTGGCAGCAGAGTGGCAGCAGAGTGCAGAGTGACTGCAGAGTGGCAGCAGAGTGCAGAGTGGCAGCAGAGTGCAGAGTGACTGCAGAGTGCAGAGTGACTGCAGAGTGACTGCAGAGTGCAGAGTGACTGCAGAGTGACTGCAGAGTGCAGAGTGACTGCAGAGTGACTGCAGAGTGACTGCAGAGTGACTGCAGAGTGACTGCAGAGTGACTGCAGAGTGACTGCAGAGTGACTGCAGAGTGACTGCAGAGTGACTGCAGAGTGACTGCAGAGTGACTGCAGAGTGGCAGCAGAGTGGCAGCAGAGTGGCAGCAGAGTGCAGAGTGACTGCAGAGTGGCAGCAGAGTGCAGAGTGACTGCAGAGTGACTGCAGAGTGGCAGCAGAGTGCAGAGTGACTGCAGAGTGCAGAGTGACTGCAGAGTGACTGCAGAGTGACTGCAGAGTGACTGCAGAGTGACTGCAGAGTGACTGCAGAGTGACTGCAGAGTGACTGCAGAGTGACTGCAGAGTGACTGCAGAGTGACTGCAGAGTGACTGCAGAGTGACTGCAGAGTGCAGAGTGACTGCAGAGTGACTGCAGAGTGACTGCAGAGTGACTGCAGAGTGACTGCAGAGTGACTGCAGAGTGACTGCAGAGTGACTGCAGAGTGACTGCAGAGTGACTGCAGAGTGACTGCAGAGTGGCAGCAGAGTGGCAGCAGAGTGCAGAGTGACTGCAGAGTGGCAGCAGAGTGCAGAGTGGCAGCAGAGTGCAGAGTGACTGCAGAGTGCAGAGTGACTGCAGAGTGCAGAGTGACTGCAGAGTGCAGAGTGACTGCAGAGTGCAGAGTGACTGCAGAGTGACTGCAGAGTGCAGAGTGACTGCAGAGTGACTGCAGAGTGACTGCAGAGTGACTGCAGAGTGACTGCAGAGTGACTGCAGAGTGACTGCAGAGTGACTGCAGAGTGGCAGCAGAGTGGCAGCAGAGTGCAGAGTGACTGCAGAGTGCAGAGTGACTGCAGAGTGCAGAGTGACTGCAGAGTGACTGCAGAGTGCAGAGTGACTGCAGAGTGACTGCAGAGTGACTGCAGAGTGGCAGCAGAGTGGCAGCAGAGTGGCAGCAGAGTGCAGAGTGACTGCAGAGTGCAGAGTGACTGCAGAGTGCAGAGTGACTGCAGAGTGACTGCAGAGTGCAGAGTGACTGCAGAGTGACTGCAGAGTGACTGCAGAGTGACTGCAGAGTGACTGCAGAGTGACTGCAGAGTGCACAGTGACTGCAGAGTGACTGCAGAGTGACTGCAGAGTGACAGCAGAGTGCAGAGTGACTGCAGAGTGACTGCAGAGTGACAGCAGAGTGCAGAGTGACTGCAGAGTGACTGCAGAGTGACTGCAGAGTGACTGCAGAGTGACTGCAGAGTGACTGCAGAGTGACTGCAGAGTGACTGCAGAGTGCAGAGTGACTGCAGAGTGCAGAGTGCCTGCAGAGTGACTGCAGAGTGACTGCAGAGTGACTGCAGAGTGACTGCAGAGTGACTGCAGAGTGACTGCAGAGTGACTGCAGAGTGACTGCAGAGTGACTGCAGAGTGACTGCAGAGTGACTGCAGAGTGACTGCAGAGTGACTGCAGAGTGACTGCAGAGTGACTGCAGAGTGACTGCAGAGTGCACAGTGACTGCAGAGTGACTGCAGAGTGACAGCAGAGTGCAGAGTGACTGCAGAGTGACTGCAGAGTGACAGCAGAGTGCAGAGTGACTGCAGAGTGACTGCAGAGTGACTGCAGAGTGACTGCAGAGTGACTGCAGAGTGACTGCAGAGTGACTGCAGAGTGACTGCAGAGTGCAGAGTGACTGCAGAGTGCAGAGTGACTGCAGAGTGCAGAGTGACTGCAGAGTGACTGCAGAGTGACTGCAGAGTGACTGCAGAGTGACTGCAGAGTGACTGCAGAGTGACTGCAGAGTGACTGCAGAGTGACTGCAGAGTGCAGAGTGACTGCAGAGTGACTGCAGAGTGCAGAGTGACTGCTGCCACTCTGCTGTCACTCTGCACTCTGCAGTCACTCTGCACTCTGCAGTCACTCTGCAGTCTGCAGTCACTCTGCAGTCTGCAGTCACTCTGCTGTCACTCTGCAGTCACTCTGCAGTCACTCTGCAGTCACTCTGCAGTCACTCTGCAGTCACTCTGCAGTCACTCTGCAGTCACTCTGCAGTCACTGTGCACTCTGCAGTCACTCTGCACTCTGCTGCCACTCTGCTGCCACTCTGCTGAGTGGCAGCAGAGTGCAGAGTGACTGCAGAGTGCACAGTGACTGCAGAGTGACTGCAGAGTGACTGCAGAGTGACTGCAGAGTGACTGCAGAGTGACTGCAGAGTGACTGCAGAGTGACTGCAGAGTGACTGCAGAGTGACTGCAGAGTGACTGCAGAGTGACTGCAGAGTGACTGCAGAGTGACTGCAGAGTGACTGCAGAGTGACTGCAGAGTGACTGCAGAGTGACTGCAGAGTGACAGCAGAGTGACTGCAGACTGCAGAGTGACTGCAGAGTGCAGAGTGACTGCAGAGTGACTGCAGAGTGCAGAGTGACTGCAGAGTGACTGCAGAGTGACTGCAGAGTGACTGCAGAGTGACTGCAGAGTGACTGCAGAGTGACTGCAGAGTGGCAGCAGAGTGGCAGCAGAGTGGCAGCAGAGTGGCAGCAGAGTGCAGAGTGACTGCAGAGTGACTGCAGAGTGCACAGTGACTGCAGAGTGACTGCAGAGTGCACAGTGACTGCAGAGTGACTGCAGAGTGCACAGTGACTGCAGAGTGACTGCAGAGTGACAGCAGAGTGCAGAGTGACTGCAGAGTGACTGCAGAGTGACTGCAGAGTGACAGCAGAGTGCAGAGTGACTGCAGAGTGACTGCAGAGTGACTGCAGAGTGACTGCAGAGTGACTGCAGAGTGACTGCAGAGTGACTGCAGAGTGACTGCAGAGTGCAGTGGCTGCAGAGTGGCTGCAGAGTGGCTGCAGAGTGGCTGCAGAGTGGCTGCAGAGTGACTGCAGAGTGACTGCAGAGTGACTGCAGAGTGACTGCAGAGTGACTGCAGAGTGACTGCAGAGTGACTGCAGAGTGACTGCAGAGTGACTGCAGAGTGACTGCAGAGTGACTGCAGAGTGACTGCCAGAGTGACTGCAGAGTGGCAGCAGAGTGCAGAGTGACTGCAGAGTGGCAGCAGAGTGCAGAGTGACTGCAGAGTGACTGCAGAGTGGCAGCAGAGTGCAGAGTGACTGCAGAGTGACTGCAGAGTGGCAGCAGAGTGCAGAGTGACTGCAGAGTGCACAGTGACTGCAGAGTGACTGCAGAGTGACTGCAGAGTGACTGCAGAGTGACTGCAGAGTGACTGCAGAGTGGCAGCAGAGTGCAGAGTGACTGCAGAGTGGCAGCCAGGGTGCAGAGTGACTGCAGAGTGACTGCAGAGTGACTGCAGAGTGACTGCAGAGTGACTGCAGAGTGACTGCAGAGTGACTGCAGAGTGACTGCAGAGTGACTGCAGAGTGACTGCAGAGTGACTGCAGAGTGACTGCAGAGTGACTGCAGAGTGACTGCAGAGTGACTGCAGAGTGACTGCAGAGTGACTGCAGAGTGACTGCAGAGTGACTGCAGAGTGACTGCAGAGTGACTGCAGAGTGGCAGCAGAGTGACTGCAGAGTGACTGCAGAGTGGCTGCAGAGTGACTGCAGAGTGACTGCAGAGTGACTGCAGAGTGACTGCAGAGTGACTGCAGAGTGACTGCAGAGTGACTGCAGAGTGACTGCAGAGTGACTGCAGAGTGACTGCAGAGTGACTGCAGAGTGACTGCAGAGTGACTGCAGAGTGGCTGCAGAGTGGCTGCAGAGTGGCTGCAGAGTGGCTGCAGAGTGGCTGCAGAGTGGCTGCAGAGTGGTGCAGAGTCTGTGGCAGAGTGACTGCAGAGTGACTGCAGAGTGACTGCAGAGTGACTGCAGAGTGACTGCAGAGTGACTGCAGAGTGACTGCAGAGTGACTGCAGAGTGACTGCAGAGTGACTGCAGAGTGACTGCAGAGTGGCTGCAGAGTGGCTGCAGAGTGGCTGCAGAGTGACTGCAGAGTGACTGCAGAGTGACTGCAGAGTGACTGCAGAGTGACTGCAGAGTGACTGCAGAGTGACTGCAGAGTGACTGCAGAGTGACTGCAGAGTGACTGCAGAGTGACTGCAGAGTGCAGAGTGACTGCAGAGTGGCAGCAGAGTGGCAGCAGAGTGCAGAGTGACTGCAGAGTGACTGCAGAGTGACTGCAGAGTGACTGCAGAGTGACTGCAGAGTGACTGCAGAGTGGCTGCAGAGTGGCTGCAGAGTGGCTGCAGAGTGGCTGCAGAGTGGCAGCAGAGTGCAGAGTGACTGCAGAGTGGCAGCAGAGTGCAGAGTGACTGCAGAGTGACTGCAGAGTGACTGCAGAGTGACTGCAGAGTGACTGCAGAGTGACTGCAGAGTGACTGCAGAGTGGCTGCAGAGTGGCTGCAGAGTGGCTGCAGAGTGGCTGCAGAGTGGCTGCAGAGTGGCTGCAGAGTGGCTGCAGACTGCAGAGTGACTGCAGAGTGGCTGCAGAGTGACTGCAGAGTGACTGCAGAGTGACTGCAGAGTGACTGCAGAGTGACTGCAGAGTGACTGCAGAGTGACTGCAGAGTGACTGCAGAGTGGCAGCAGAGTGACTGCAGAGTGACTGCAGAGTGACTGCAGAGTGCACAGTGACTGCAGAGTGACTGCAGAGTGACTGCAGAGTGACTGCAGAGTGACTGCAGAGTGACTGCAGAGTGACTGCAGAGTGACTGCAGAGTGGCTGCAGAGTGGCTGCAGAGTGGCTGCAGAGTGGCTGCAGAGTGGCAGCAGAGTGCAGAGTGACTGCAGAGTGGCAGCAGAGTGCAGAGTGACTGCAGAGTGACTGCAGAGTGACTGCAGAGTGACTGCAGAGTGACTGCAGAGTGACTGCAGAGTGACTGCAGAGTGACTGCAGAGTGGCTGCAGAGTGGCTGCAGAGTGGCTGCAGAGTGGCTGCAGAGTGGCTGCAGAGTGGCTGCAGAGTGGCTGCAGACTGCAGAGTGACTGCAGAGTGACTGCAGAGTGACTGCAGAGTGACTGCAGAGTGACTGCAGAGTGACTGCAGAGTGACTGCAGAGTGACTGCAGAGTGGCAGCAGAGTGACTGCAGAGTGACTGCAGAGTGACTGCAGAGTGCACAGTGACTGCAGAGTGACTGCAGAGTGACTGCAGAGTGACAGCAGAGTGCAGAGTGACTGCAGAGTGACTGCAGAGTGCAGAGTGACTGCAGAGTGACTGCAGAGTGACTGCAGAGTGACTGCAGAGTGACTGCAGAGTGACTGCAGAGTGACTGCAGAGTGACTGCAGAGTGACTGCAGAGTGACTGCAGAGTGACTGCAGAGTGACTGCAGAGTGACTGCAGAGTGACTGCAGAGTGACTGCAGAGTGACTGCAGAGTGACTGCAGAGTGACTGCAGAGTGACTGCAGAGTGACTGCAGAGTGACTGCAGAGTGACTGCAGAGTGGCAGCAGAGTGCAGAGTGACTGCAGAGTGACTGCAGAGTGCACAGTGACTGCACAGTGACTGCAGAGTGACTGCAGAGTGACAGCAGAGTGCAGAGTGACTGCAGAGTGACTGCAGAGTGACTGCAGAGTGACTGCAGAGTGACTGCAGAGTGACTGCAGAGTGACTGCAGAGTGACTGCAGAGTGACTGCAGAGTGACTGCAGAGTGACTGCAGAGTGACTGCAGAGTGACTGCAGAGTGACTGCAGAGTGACTGCAGAGTGGCAGCAGAGTGCAGAGTGACTGCAGAGTGACTGCAGAGTGCACAGTGACTGCACAGTGACTGCAGAGTGACTGCAGAGTGACAGCAGAGTGCAGAGTGACTGCAGAGTGACTGCAGAGTGACTGCAGAGTGACTGCAGAGTGACTGCAGAGTGACTGCAGAGTGACAGCAGAGTGGCTGCAGAGTGCAGAGTGACTGCAGAGTGACTGCAGAGTGCACAGTGACTGCACAGTGACTGCAGAGTGACTGCAGAGTGACAGCAGAGTGCAGAGTGACTGCAGAGTGACTGCAGAGTGACTGCAGAGTGACTGCAGAGTGACTGCAGAGTGACTGCAGAGTGACTGCAGAGTGACTGCAGAGTGACTGCAGAGTGACTGCAGAGTGACTGCAGAGTGACTGCAGAGTGACTGCAGAGTGACTGCAGAGTGACTGCAGAGTGACTGCAGAGTGACTGCAGAGTGACTGCAGAGTGCAGAGTGACTGCAGAGTGACTGCAGAGTGCACAGTGACTGCACAGTGACTGCAGAGTGACTGCAGAGTGACAGCAGAGTGACTGCAGAGTGACTGCAGAGTGACTGCAGAGTGACTGCAGAGTGACTGCAGAGTGACTGCAGAGTGACTGCAGAGTGCAGAGTGACTGCAGAGTGACTGCAGAGTGACTGCAGAGTGACTGCAGAGTGACTGCAGAGTGACTGCAGAGTGACTGCAGAGTGACTGCAGAGTGGCAGCAGAGTGCAGAGTGACTGCAGAGTGACTGCAGAGTGCACAGTGACTGCACAGTGACTGCAGAGTGACTGCAGAGTGACAGCAGAGTGCAGAGTGACTGCAGAGTGACTGCAGAGTGACTGCAGAGTGACTGCAGAGTGACTGCAGAGTGACTGCAGAGTGACTGCAGAGTGACTGCAGAGTGACTGCAGAGTGACTGCAGAGTGACTGCAGAGTGACTGCAGAGTGACTGCAGAGTGACTGCAGAGTGGCAGCAGAGTGCAGAGTGACTGCAGAGTGACTGCAGAGTGCACAGTGACTGCACAGTGACTGCAGAGTGACTGCAGAGTGACAGCAGAGTGCAGAGTGACTGCAGAGTGACTGCAGAGTGACTGCAGAGTGACTGCAGAGTGACTGCAGAGTGACTGCAGAGTGACAGCAGAGTGGCTGCAGAGTGCAGAGTGACTGCAGAGTGACTGCAGAGTGCACAGTGACTGCACAGTGACTGCAGAGTGACTGCAGAGTGACAGCAGAGTGCAGAGTGACTGCAGAGTGACTGCAGAGTGACTGCAGAGTGACTGCAGAGTGACTGCAGAGTGACTGCAGAGTGACTGCAGAGTGACTGCAGAGTGACTGCAGAGTGACTGCAGAGTGACTGCAGAGTGACTGCAGAGTGACTGCAGAGTGACTGCAGAGTGACTGCAGAGTGACTGCAGAGTGACTGCAGAGTGCAGAGTGACTGCAGAGTGACTGCAGAGTGCACAGTGACTGCACAGTGACTGCAGAGTGACTGCAGAGTGACAGCAGAGTGACTGCAGAGTGACTGCAGAGTGACTGCAGAGTGACTGCAGAGTGACTGCAGAGTGACTGCAGAGTGACTGCAGAGTGCAGAGTGACTGCAGAGTGACTGCAGAGTGACTGCAGAGTGACTGCAGAGTGCAGAGTGACTGCAGAGTGACTGCAGAGTGCAGAGTGACTGCAGAGTGACTGCAGAGTGACAGCAGAGTGCAGAGTGACTGCAGAGTGACTGCAGAGTGACTGCAGAGTGACTGCAGAGTGACTGCAGAGTGACTGCAGAGTGACTGCAGAGTGACTGCAGAGTGACTGCAGAGTGACTGCAGAGTGACTGCAGAGTGACTGCAGAGTGACTGCAGAGTGACTGCAGAGTGACTGCAGAGTGACTGCAGAGTGACTGCAGAGTGCACAGTGACTGCACAGTGACTGCAGAGTGACTGCAGAGTGACTGCAGAGTGACTGCAGAGTGACTGCAGAGTGACTGCAGAGTGGCAGCAGAGTGCAGAGTGACTGCAGAGTGACTGCAGAGTGCACAGTGACTGCACAGTGACTGCAGAGTGACTGCAGAGTGACAGCAGAGTGCAGAGTGACTGCAGAGTGACTGCAGAGTGACTGCAGAGTGACTGCAGAGTGACTGCAGAGTGACTGCAGAGTGACTGCAGAGTGACTGCAGAGTGACTGCAGAGTGACTGCAGAGTGACTGCAGAGTGACTGCAGAGTGCACAGTGACTGCACAGTGACTGCAGAGTGACTGCAGAGTGACTGCAGAGTGACTGCAGAGTGACTGCAGAGTGACTGCAGAGTGGCAGCAGAGTGCAGAGTGACTGCAGAGTGACTGCAGAGTGCACAGTGACTGCACAGTGACTGCAGAGTGACTGCAGAGTGACAGCAGAGTGCAGAGTGACTGCAGAGTGACTGCAGAGTGACTGCAGAGTGACTGCAGAGTGACTGCAGAGTGACTGCAGAGTGACAGCAGAGTGGCTGCAGAGTGCAGAGTGACTGCAGAGTGACTGCAGAGTGCACAGTGACTGCACAGTGACTGCAGAGTGACTGCAGAGTGACAGCAGAGTGCAGAGTGACTGCAGAGTGACTGCAGAGTGACTGCAGAGTGACTGCAGAGTGACTGCAGAGTGACTGCAGAGTGACTGCAGAGTGACTGCAGAGTGACTGCAGAGTGACTGCAGAGTGACTGCAGAGTGACTGCAGAGTGACTGCAGAGTGACTGCAGAGTGACTGCAGAGTGACTGCAGAGTGACTGCAGAGTGACTGCAGAGTGCAGAGTGACTGCAGAGTGACTGCAGAGTGCACAGTGACTGCACAGTGACTGCAGAGTGACTGCAGAGTGACAGCAGAGTGACTGCAGAGTGACTGCAGAGTGACTGCAGAGTGACTGCAGAGTGACTGCAGAGTGACTGCAGAGTGACTGCAGAGTGCAGAGTGACTGCAGAGTGACTGCAGAGTGACTGCAGAGTGACTGCAGAGTGCAGAGTGACTGCAGAGTGACTGCAGAGTGCAGAGTGACTGCAGAGTGACTGCAGAGTGACAGCAGAGTGCAGAGTGACTGCAGAGTGACTGCAGAGTGACTGCAGAGTGACTGCAGAGTGACTGCAGAGTGACTGCAGAGTGACTGCAGAGTGACTGCAGAGTGACTGCAGAGTGACTGCAGAGTGACTGCAGAGTGACTGCAGAGTGACTGCAGAGTGACTGCAGAGTGACTGCAGAGTGACTGCAGAGTGACTGCAGAGTGACTGCAGAGTGCACAGTGACTGCACAGTGACTGCAGAGTGACTGCAGAGTGACTGCAGAGTGACTGCAGAGTGACTGCAGAGTGACAGCAGAGTGGCAGCAGAGTGCAGAGTGACTGCAGAGTGACAGCAGAGTGCAGAGTGACTGCAGAGTGACTGCAGAGTGGCAGCAGAGTGCAGAGTGACTGCAGAGTGACTGCAGAGTGACTGCAGAGTGACTGCAGAGTGACTGCAGAGTGACTGCAGAGTGACTGCAGAGTGACTGCAGAGTGGCAGCAGAGTGCAGAGTGACTGCAGAGTGACTGCAGAGTGACTGCAGAGTGACTGCAGAGTGACTGCAGAGTGACTGCAGAGTGACTGCAGAGTGACTGCAGAGTGACTGCAGAGTGACTGCAGAGTGACTGCAGAGTGACTGCAGAGTGACTGCAGAGTGACTGCAGAGTGACTGCAGAGTGCACAGTGACTGCAGAGTGACTGCAGAGTGCACAGTGACTGCAGAGTGACTGCAGAGTGCAGAGTGACTGCAGAGTGACTGCAGAGTGCAGAGTGACTGCAGAGTGACTGCAGAGTGCAGAGTGACTGCAGAGTGACTGCAGAGTGACTGCAGAGTGACTGCAGAGTGACTGCAGAGTGACTGCAGAGTGACTGCAGAGTGACTGCAGAGTGACTGCAGAGTGACTGCAGAGTGCACAGTGACTGCAGAGTGACTGCAGAGTGCACAGTGACTGCAGAGTGACTGCAGAGTGGCAGCAGAGTGCAGAGTGACTGCAGAGTGACTGCAGAGTGACTGCAGAGTGCAGAGTGCAGAGTGACTGCAGAGTGACTGCAGAGTGACTGCAGAGTGGCAGCAGAGTGCAGAGTGACTGCAGAGTGCAGAGTGACTGCAGAGTGACTGCAGAGTGACTGCAGAGTGACTGCAGAGTGACTGCAGAGTGACTGCAGAGTGACTGCAGAGTGACTGCAGAGTGACTGCAGAGTGGCTGCAGAGTGGCTGCAGAGTGGCTGCAGAGTGGCTGCAGAGTGGCTGCAGAGTGACTGCAGAGTGACTGCAGAGTGACTGCAGAGTGACTGCAGAGTGGCAGCAGAGTGCAGAGTGGCTGCAGAGTGGCTGCAGAGTGGCTGCAGAGTGGCTGCAGAGTGGCTGCAGAGTGGCTGCAGAGTGGCTGCAGAGTGGCTGCAGAGTGACTGCAGAGTGACTGCAGAGTGACTGCAGAGTGACTGCAGAGTGACTGCAGAGTGACTGCAGAGTGACTGCAGAGTGACTGCAGAGTGACTGCAGAGTGACTGCAGAGTGACTGCAGAGTGACTGCAGAGTGACAGCGAGTGCAGAGTGGCAGCAGAGTGACAGCGAGTGCAGAGTGGCAGCAGAGTGACAGCGAGTGCAGAGTGGCAGCAGAGTGACAGCGAGTGCAGAGTGGCAGCAGAGTGACAGCGAGTGCAGAGTGGCAGCAGAGTGACAGCGAGTGCAGAGTGGCAGCAGAGTGACAGCGAGTGCAGAGTGGCAGCGAGTGCAGAGTGGCAGCAGAGTGGCAGCAGAGTGGCAGAGAGTGCAGAGTGGCAGCAGAGTGGCAGCGAGTGCAGAGTGGCAGCAGAGTGGCAGCAGAGTGGCAGCGAGTGCAGAGTGGCAGCAGAGTGGCAGCAGAGTGGCAGCAGAGTGGCAGCAGAGTGGCAGCAGAGTGGCAGCAGAGTGACAGCGAGTGCAGAGTGGCAGCAGAGTGCAGAGTGCAGAGTGGCAGCAGAGTGACAGCGAGTGCAGAGTGGCAGCAGAGTGCAGAGTGCAGAGTGGCAGCAGAGTGACAGCGAGTGCAGAGTGGCAGCAGAGTGGCAGCAGAGTGCAGAGTGGCAGCAGAGTGACAGCGAGTGCAGAGTGACAGCAGAGTGGCAGCAGAGTGCAGAGTGACAGCAGAGTGGCTGCAGAGTGACTGCAGAGTGCAGAGTGACTGCAGAGTGACTGCAGAGTGCAGAGTGACTGCAGAGTGACTGCAGACTGCAGAGTGACTGCAGAGTGCAGAGTGACTGCAGAGTGCAGAGTGACTGCAGAGTGGCAGCAGAGTGCAGAGTGGCAGCAGAGTGGCAGCAGAGTGGCAGCGAGTGCAGAGTGGCAGCAGAGTGGCAGCAGAGTGGCAGCAGAGTGGCAGCAGAGTGGCAGCAGAGTGGCAGCAGAGTGACAGCGAGTGCAGAGTGGCAGCAGAGTGCAGAGTGCAGAGTGGCAGCAGAGTGACAGCGAGTGCAGAGTGGCAGCAGAGTGCAGAGTGCAGAGTGGCAGCAGAGTGACAGCGAGTGCAGAGTGGCAGCAGAGTGGCAGCAGAGTGCAGAGTGGCAGCAGAGTGACAGCGAGTGCAGAGTGACAGCAGAGTGGCAGCAGAGTGCAGAGTGACAGCAGAGTGGCTGCAGAGTGACTGCAGAGTGCAGAGTGACTGCAGAGTGACTGCAGAGTGCAGAGTGACTGCAGAGTGACTGCAGACTGCAGAGTGACTGCAGAGTGCAGAGTGACTGCAGAGTGCAGAGTGACTGCAGAGTGGCAGCAGAGTGCAGAGTGGCAGCAGAGTGCAGAGTGGCAGCAGAGTGCAGAGTGGCAGCAGAGTGCAGAGTGGCAGCAGAGTGCAGAGTGGCAGCAGAGTGCAGAGTGGCAGCAGAGTGCAGAGTGGCAGCAGAGTGCAGAGTGGCAGCAGAGTGCAGAGTGGCAGCAGAGTGCAGAGTGGCAGCAGAGTGCAGAGTGGCAGCAGAGTGCAGAGTGGCAGCAGAGTGCAGAGTGGCAGCAGAGTGCAGAGTGGCAGCAGAGTGGCAGCAGAGTGCAGAGTGGCAGCAGAGTGGCAGCAGAGTGGCAGCAGAGTGCAGAGTGACTGCAGAGTGGCAGCAGAGTGCAGAGTGACTGCAGAGTGGCAGCAGAGTGCACAGTGACTGCAGAGTGACTGCAGAGTGCACAGTGACTGCAGAGTGACTGCAGAGTGCAGAGTGACTGCAGAGTGACTGCAGAGTGCAGAGTGGCTGCAGAGTGGCTGCAGAGTGGCTGCAGAGTGGCTGCAGAGTGACTGCAGAGTGACTGCAGAGTGACTGCAGAGTGACTGCAGAGTGCACGCAGAGTGGCTGCAGAGTGGCTGCAGAGTGACTGCAGAGTGGCTGCAGAGTGGCTGCAGAGTGACTGCAGAGTGACTGCAGAGTGACTGCAGAGTGACTGCAGAGTGACTGCAGAGTGACTGCAGAGTGACTGCAGAGTGACTGCAGAGTGACTGCAGAGTGGCAGCAGAGTGCAGAGTGACTGCAGAGTGACTGCAGAGTGGCAGCAGAGTGCAGAGTGACTGCAGAGTGACTGCAGAGTGGCAGCAGAGTGCAGAGTGACTGCAGAGTGGCAGCAGAGTGGCAGCGAGTGCAGAGTGGCAGCAGAGTGGCAGCGAGTGCAGAGTGGCAGCAGAGTGGCAGCGAGTGCAGAGTGGCAGCAGAGTGGCAGCGAGTGCAGAGTGGCAGCAGAGTGGCAGCGAGTGCAGAGTGGCAGCGAGTGCAGAGTGGCAGCGAGTGCAGAGTGCAGAGTGCAGAGTGGCAGCAGAGTGACAGCGAGTGCAGAGTGGCAGCAGAGTGACAGCGAGTGCAGAGTGGCAGCAGAGTGACAGCGAGTGCAGAGTGGCAGCAGAGTGACAGCGAGTGCAGAGTGGCAGCGAGTGCAGAGTGGCAGCGAGTGCAGAGTGGCAGCAGAGTGCAGAGTGACTGCAGAGTGGCAGCAGAGTGGCAGCGAGTGCAGAGTGGCAGCAGAGTGGCAGCGAGTGCAGAGTGGCAGCGAGTGCAGAGTGACTGCAGAGTGGCAGCAGAGTGGCAGCGAGTGCAGAGTGGCAGCAGAGTGGCAGCGAGTGCAGAGTGGCAGCGAGTGCAGAGTGGCAGCGAGTGCAGAGTGGCAGCAGAGTGCAGAGTGGCAGCAGAGTGGCAGCAGAGTGACAGCGAGTGCAGAGTGACAGCGAGTGCAGAGTGACAGCGAGTGCAGAGTGGCAGCGAGTGCAGAGTGGCAGCGAGTGCAGAGTGGCAGCGAGTGCAGAGTGGCAGCAGAGTGCAGAGTGGCAGCAGAGTGCAGAGTGGCAGCAGAGTGCAGAGTGGCAGCAGAGTGCAGAGTGGCAGCAGAGTGCAGAGTGGCAGCAGAGTGCAGAGTGCAGAGTGGCAGCAGAGTGCAGAGTGCAGAGTGGCAGCAGAGTGCAGAGTGACAGCAGAGTGGCAGCAGAGTGCAGAGTGACAGCAGAGTGGCAGCAGAGTGCAGAGTGACAGCAGAGTGGCAGCAGAGTGCAGAGTGGCAGCAGAGTGGCAGCAGAGTGCAGAGTGGCAGCAGAGTGGCAGCAGAGTGCAGAGTGCAGAGTGACAGCGAGTGCAGAGTGACAGCGAGTGCAGAGTGACAGCGAGTGCAGGGTGCACATTGTGTGAGTGTGCAGAATGAGTGTGCAGGGTAAACAGTGTGTGACTATGCAGGGTGACATTGGGAGTGTGCGGGTGATCAGTGTGTGAATGTGTAGGGGCAGTGTGTGAGTGTGCAGAAAACACCACACACACATACACCACACACACATAACGCACACACAAACCACACACCTCAGTCTCTCAACACCACACACTCGTCACCACTCAACACAACACACTCACCACCACACTCACTCCCCAGGCTAACCCCCACAGACTCACCACCACACACTCACCAGCACACAGAAAACAACACACACAACAACACCCCCCCAGCCGTCAATGAATGCTTTCACCATGCACAAACACCAACAACCATCATTCATCTGTGCACGCTTTTACCAAGCACACACCCACCAGCCGTCAGTGCACCCTTCCACCAGGCACACACACCTCCAGCCGGCAGTGCAATTTTCCACCAAGCAATCGCAGTATGGTACACTTTACTTTTAAACATATTCATATAAAGCACAGCATGCCACCATTGGTAAAATTACAATTCAACTAACATACTTCCACTACACACCACATGCACACACTCCATAACACATGGCAAAAAGACATTGGCATTTACAATGCCATTAGCTCAAACTCAAATAAATCCGAGCCCGATTGCATTTCTAATGCTTGTTTCTTTCGTGATTGTTCCTTGCTGGGCACTCACTTCTTTATTGACTAACCACTGAACTGGTGTCGTCAAATCCTTTGTCTTGTCAGATATATCAGGTGGTTGAGATTGTACGGTAGGCCAACTTAACTATTCCTGACAAACCAAGCAGAAACTGTACCCATAATCCTCACACAGACCAATGTAATACCCCTTCAGTTATTCAGGCATGCCGAGGGACCATCCTCTTCTGGTATCCATGCCTCATTCAGTCAGGCACACCGAGTGACCCTTCACTAGTGATGGCCACAAGTTGCATGGCTGGGGGTTTCTTGGTGCTGCCATTCTGCCTGGGCTGACGGCTGAACTTGCATCTGCAAAGGATAGGATCGAAAGCTTCACCAGGTCTTGTGGTGGCTCCCATTGCAAGCAAAGCACCTATACCTGCCATTTACTCTTCCAAAGACTATTCACAACCCATTGTGACAAGCATATGATGTATGTTCTGAATAAGCTAGGCCACTCCCACATTGAAGAGGTGAACTCCATCACTGTTGGAGGAAGGGGTGGAAACAGAAGCGAGGAGGTTGTATGGAGGTAATAGTGGAATTGGTTTATTAATTGTACCGTCCCAACGTTTTCAAATAGATGGTCTTTAAAGGCAAGCAGTCATATAAACGAAACACCGTCTGGTCAGAATCTCAGGAAACGTGAGGATGGCTGCCAGAGTAGAAGTTCTCTTCACTTCAGCTTCGGACTGGTCAGGTCCCTGAGGGTTTTTCTCAAAGTTAAAAAAAAAAAAAAAAAAAAAAAAAAAAAAAAGGAAGGGGTAAGATGTCACGCTCAATTTGTTGCCATTTGCTACCACCTCACCTCGGGAAGGGTCACTCAATGGATTTGTGCTGGGAAAAAGGAATTTTTACAATGTGAAAGTATAGTTGGATTTCAATACTTGGCATAGTAGAAATCTTTTTGTGTGATCCGGTTTACTTGGAGTCTGTGGTGGTAAGCTATGGATGTCAGGTTTTCTGCGACCAACAAATTGTATTTTCCCATGTCCTTGACCCAAAGGAGAGACACTTTATCCTGCCCTCACCAGAGCTCAGGTGCTCGGGTGTTATCTTGGGTGCCAGTGCTAAAAGCATTTTATAACACTGCTGCATGTGCTTAGTCAGTCGTCTCCTCTATTACCTTGAGTCTCTCCTCCATCGCACCAACTTCCACAGCTCAGAGTCAGAGTCAAACTGATTCTGGCTGGAGTCGCCTCCCTGCATTTCTTCGTGGGGGCACTTCCGGTCGCTCTGCTGGAAGAGCGGTTAGCGCTCTAGTGCTCTACTTCCTGAAGGCTACTTAGCCCTCGCAAGAGCTCGGGCGCGCAGCCCCGCCGAAGACCCGCCAAAGAGCTGCCCGTCTGCGCTCGTCCGCGCTAAGGCAGCGCCAGGCGCCAGCCCCCCTGGTTTGTTTTTGCTATCGGTCTATTATTATTTTGTAAGATGTGTTATTCTAAAGCGGAACTGCTTGATCTACAGCACTCCACCTGTACTTGTGCCAGACGCAACCCAGCCCACATGCGTCATCCTGTACTACACCCCTCTCAACTTTGCTCCTCTAGGAATATCACACCCAATCCCGCCAAGATCCACACTCTCAGGATAGGTCAGCTCAATGTGCGATCTGTGCGTAAACACCACTCTGAAATTTCTGACCTCCTGACTGACCACTCGCTCGATGCCTTGTTCATGACGGAGACGTGGCTTCTCGATGAAATGGACTCGGTTTGCAACTTGGCGACGCCCACAGGTTATACCATTCACACTGTGAATAGAGGCACGAGAGGGGGGGGCTTGGCTCTAATAATCAAATCCCATCTTGACTGCCTGTTTAGCAAAACGGATATTAAGGGCTGTGAAAGTGCGCGTTTTTCGATCAAAGCTAACCCTCAGTTCTGCGCAACGGGGCTTCTAATCTATAGACCCCCTGGTGCAGACACTCCTTTCATTAGCTCACTTCTACAGTTTCTAGACGTCAACATCCTTAAGTCTGCTAACTTTACAATCATGGGTGACCTTAATTCACATCTTGATAAGGACTCCGAACCCAAAATGTCCACCTTTCTTGCTGATCTTGCGGCCTTCCAACTCACTCAATTTGTGAAGGGCCCCACTCACACAGCGGGCCATCTTCTTGACCCCATTTTCTCCAATATCACGAGCTGCTCCGCAGGCGCGCCGGTCCCCATGACCTGGTCCGATCATTGTTTAGTAACTCTGTCCATCCCGTGCAATTTGAGATCTGTCGCGGCACCTACTCCCTCAGTCCTGAAACGGCCATGGAGAAAGCTTCATCTTTAAGACCTACACAATCTTCTGGTATTAAATCCTCCACCCCTTACCGAAGATTTAGATGTAAGCTATGACCAGTTCTGCCTATGGATCACTCAGGCTCTTGATATCCTGATCCCGGCCAGATGTTGTAAAGCTCGCACCCATACTGCTAGCCCTTGGTATAACTTCGAATTAGCTAGCCTGAAAAAGGAATGCAAAAAGGCAGAGAGGGCATGGAGGAAGAATTACGATGTCAATCTAAAACTAGACTATGTCCTGCTCCAAAAAACCTACCATCGTAAGATCTGCAGAATAAGGGCGGCATATTATGCCAAGGAAATTAATAAGAGCCTTAACACCTCGAAAGCTGTATTTAAAATCTTGAAAGATCTCACCGCAAAGAAAACTGTTAACACCACTATCACTTCCCCTGACCTCTGTAACAACATGGCCAATTTCTTCACCAACAAGATCCTGAAAATCTACGACTCCTTTCCCAAAGGCCCGCAGCCAGTTGCTATCTTTGATCCTACTAGGCCTTCTCTCTCCTCTTTTCCCGCGCTTGAGCGAGAGAGTTTCCTAAAAATCTGCAAAAAGATTAAATCAGGCTCTCCGGCAGATCCCCTTAAACCGGATACCTTCTGCGAAGCCCATGAATCTATCACTGAGCACATCCGAGAAATCATCAATCGGTCCCTTCTGACCGCTAAAGTTCCCTCCAAGTGGAAGCAGGCCTGGGTTTCTCCCATTCTGAAAAAACCCACTCTAGACCCCTCGCTTCCTGAGAACTTTAGACCTATCTCCCTGCTCCCCTGGCCTGCCAAAATCATCGAGGCACACGTCAACAATATTCTGACAGATTTCCTCCTTACCAATAACATCCTGGATGACTCTCAACACGGGTTTAGAGCTGGTCATAGCACCGAGACCGCCTTGCTCAGTGTTTCAGAGGACCTCCGTACCATCCTAGACACCGGAGGCACGGCAGCACTGGTCCTGTTGGACCTCAGTGCTGCCTTTGACACGGTGTCACACGAGGTCCTCTTGTCGAGATTGGAGGAGATTGGGATCACAGGGCCAGCGCTGGAATGGTTTAGAGACTTCCTTTTCAACAGGTCTTTTAGAGTCTCTACCCCTCCTTACATCTCTGAGGAACATAACATTGGGCAGGGAGTGCCGCAAGGCTCTTCCCTGAGCCCCACCCTGTTCAATGTATATGTCCGCCCCCTGGCAGAGGTAGCTAGAAGAAATGGTCTTGCCCTGGTTTCCTACGCCGACGATACCCAGTTGGTGGTGTCACTTAATGACAACAGTGGTCTGGAGGCGCAACACTTCAAACAGACACTCACTGACATCACCAACTGGATGACGGCGAATTTTCTCCAACTAAACGCCGGGAAAACGGAGATTCTCCTCCTGGGCAAAAACACCTCGTCCTGGGGTGACAACTGGTGGCCGGATGTGCTAGGCCCCCCCCCTACGCCTAAGGAATGTGTCAAAAACCTGGGAGTTTGGGTGGACTCTGCTTTAAAGTTCACGCACCACACCAAAAAAGTTGCCGCCACATGCTTTGGCGTCTTGCGTAACATCAGGCCCATTCTGAAGTTTTTTGATTGCTGCACGCGCCAACTTATCGTCCAGGCGACCATTCTCTCCAGACTGGACTATGCGAGCTCCCTTCTATTGGGAGCGAATCTAGCTGAAATCACTAGATTGCAAAGAGTTCAGAATGCGGCCGCCAGGGCTCTGGTTGGTCTCCCGCGCCATTCCTCTATATCAGGAACCTTGAAGAAACTGCACTGGCTCCCGGTGGGCAAAAGGGTCCAGTTCAAAGCATTGTGCTTCGCTTTCAAAATTCTCAAAACCTCCTCCCCCCCAATGCTTCGCCCACTTGTGTCAGAGTACGTCCCTAGAAGATTGCTCCGGACAGAGGGGCAGCATCTTGCGATCGTCCCCCGCACCAGACTGGCTAGAGTGGGCGGCCGCTCTTTCGGTTTCCTAGCGGCCAAGCTGTGGAATAGTCTCCCTGTAGCTATCCGCGGGATTCAGGATCTCTTAGTCTTCAGAAAGGCTATCAAAACACACCTCTTTCAACAATAGTTCCCTCCTTAGCGTCTCCACCTCACTGTATTTTGTCCTTCCGCACCGCTGGGACGCCCCTTTGCTGAGGCAGCCATGCGCTATATAAATCACTATAGCATAGCATAGCAAATGGAGTCTTGTGACTATATTCCTCTGACTTCTCTGTTATGAATCTGTCCTTCAGGGAATGAGAGAGACCCTTAGCAGGCTTGTTTCTAACCCTCTCCATATGCCTAACCTTGATATAAGTATTCAGCTGCAAGGTACGCAGCATTAGTTTAGTCCGTATTCCCAGGACAAAGGGACATTATTGCAGATTGTGAATTGCTTGTACTGCTGCCATGTTGTGAGACTAAATGATGAGCATGTGGTTAGACCATCTGTTGAACCAAATGTACCAGGCAACTGAGATGGGAAAGAGCTTCTAGACTGTTATGTTTTTTGGTCCTCTTGTGCCAATGCCAGGAAGTGGGCCATTTTTCAGCACACCAAGCTGTTCCCAGCATGGCTGTAAAATCCTGTCTGCCTGAGGTGTCTGGAATCAGCTGTGCTTGTTGGCTGGATGTCTATGGGAACTGCCATTAATGGGATCCATTGAAAGTTGCTTAGAATGTTATTCACATTCACAAATCCACCTTCAGCCTGCACCTAGTCTAATGAAATGGTGTTTCCATGTTGTGCCCACAGCCTCACAAACACACTCCCCAGTGGGATGATAAGGGGTATCAAATTACGTTTCTCCATCGGGCACTGTAATACTTTTATTGTGGCCTTTTCCTTTGACAGTACCACTTGACTTGCTTTTGAGACGGACTCTACCTTTTCTTGTGGCGAACGGGACAGGCCTCCTTAGGGATCCAGCTTAATTCCAAGGAATGTCAACTGGGTTGTGGAGCCTTCCATCTTGGGGGGGGGGGGAGGGGGGGGAGGGTGGAGGGTGGAGGGTAAGGTGGGGGGGTGGAGGGTAAGGTGGGGGCGGGGGGTAACAAAGGAACACCCAGGTCAATATTAAGGCTGAAAATGCAGCCAGTGTGGCACTACAGTCTGTGATACCACTTTTAGACAAAAAGTGAAAATTGTTCAAGTAGTGGACTTTTCCTCCTGCTGGTTCCTCCTGATCTATGGACCTATTGGACAGTCCAAGAACTTTTCAAATACGGTGCATGATATTGTGCAACCTACGGGCATGCAGCTGTCATAATATTTGTTGTCAAACTGGAATCCTTCCATGTAGAAGCTGTCTGGGTGCACCAGCAGTAACTTGAAAGTTGACTTGAAATCCACCTTTGCCAAAAGGGCCCCTTTCCCTGCTTCCCGTACTAGCTTCAATGCTTCATTGAGGGAGGCATACACGTATGAGGAAGAGTTTGGATCAAGGCAATCGTTATCTGAAATCCCCCAGCATAAGACAGGTAGTGTATGAGGCATAACATTCCCTTTTCCATTTTTGGTAGGACAATGAGGGTGGAGGTCACATGAAGTTACGCAGAGTAGTTGCAAAAGGGGCCTACTGTTCTGCCCAATTCCAGCTCTTTCTGGAATTTTTCAGTCACCACTGAAGGCAGTTCCTTCTTGGAACAAAGTGTAGGAGTTGACCTCCCTGGCTTAGGTCCTTTGTGAGGGATGTGGAATCATTCTGCGAAATACTCAAATAAAAGCCCCTGTTTGAAAAATGAAGTGCGTCCGTCCTGTTTGGTGCAGAGACATAAGTCAGTGCTGTTTGACTAATGCTGGGTTGGGCGAGGGTCTACAATGCCTCCTCTGTTTGGTGGTTTGTGGCATGCAAGGAGGGGTGGTCCCTCCAGATGCAGTTACCTGCATTGTAGCATCGGCAAAATGTTTTCTGGGTTTTTTTTGTCTTTCGAACGTAGTGGACCTTGTCCCTGGCTCACACATGGTGGGAACAAAAGGTGGGCGGGATTAAATGGCAGTGCACGCTCACCTATTATTTGAGATGACTGACTTCTAGTTTGAGACTATCCAGACAAAATCCGCGGAGATGTTTGCTGGCTGGAAATGCCCTGCAGTGACAAAGCAAAGGGCGCAGCTTGAGGAGTTTGGTGGTGATTATCCTGCATCTGGTGTTCCAATCTGTTTGTTTTTTCTCCCCTCGAATGTCAGAAAGCTGCGGGAGCTTTTGGTATGTCCCCCAAACTATTACTGGGGTTTACCCTCCATGGCAGTGCCAATAGGGTTGTTGTGGTGGTGATAGGATACCTTGGGTCCGTGGTTGGGCTGGTACCAGGTATGGGGTGCTGCTGTGCCCTTTCAGTGTGTTGACGGGATTGGCTTAAAATGGTGGTGTTTTATCCTGGTGCGGTGGGATGCTGCTGCTGTGCAATTGTCAGGGGGTATGTCTGTGGCTGGTTCAAAGATCTAGCCGGGGTCCCAAGCCATGGCAGACTGCAGTGTTAGTGTTCAATGCTGCAAGAAATTCTCCTTATCTACCGTTTGACCTCCTTGCTAGGACTTCAAGATGCCTACCGTTGATCTGTCAATTTGCCCTGCTTTTGCCCCACCAATTTCACCAATTTCTCAGGGTTATTTTGATACTTTTTCCCTCCGATGGTCTCCATACGTTGTCTGAAGCTCAAGATGTATTCCAACCAAGTCATGCCACCTGACCTTCTCTACCATCTTTAGTTGTACCTCACAGTCGCTGGACGCTTTTCTGGGTACTTTTCGAGTGTGATGGCTATCCACATTGCAAAAACATCCATCCAGTTTGTGATGTTTCCTCTGGCCTCACCCTTTTGCTTTCCATCCTGCAGAATTCTCTACTACTACTCCTAACTATATTCATCCCTCTTCTTATGTTTTCTACGGGTGTAAAAATATCAATGAATTCCCTTTTCCACACTTTCTCTTTCACTTCTTTGGGGATGTGCAATGCTATTGATTATCTTACTACCGCCTCATGGCAGCCAGAGTATAAGGTCAGATCATCAGCCCCCGACAATGAGTCGGATGTATTTACCGATTGCCCCATCCACTTAGGTAGTGCATTGGTGTTATTACTGGTACTTGTTAATCTGGTTGGTGTGTTAGTTGCCTTTGCCTGTTCCAACACATCCCTGACTGACAATTTCACCAAGGGAGTGACGGCTTGTCTTTTTCAACCCATGTACCACTGCTGTTTTACTTCTTTCCATTAATGATAATCATCCCTGTTTACTATTTTACATAGTAAATCCAGCAACTCGCCCCAAATTATAGTCTGTCCCGCTGGGGGCCCACCCAAAATTGGAACATTTACTTCTGCTGGGTTTGTCGTGTCCTCCATTAGTGGAGGGGAAAAGTGGCCAATCACACTGTAGGCAAGTTTGTTTGGGTTCCCTGTCTGCTCCAAGAAAGCTGCCAATTCTTTCTTCAGCTCTTTCTTCAATTTACTTCTTTTGGAGACCCCTTATCCTTTGTTGATATTGATATGTTTTAATAAAGCGCGACAAATGCCTACTTTTTTGCTGCTCTTGATTCGTCACCCTGTTGTGTTGAGTGTTCCTTACCATCCAATGTTAAAGGTTCTGGCCGGCAATGCATTCCGCTTGTGGCTGTCTTGATTAGTGTCTGTTGGACCCCCATTTAACCCGCTGTTTTTTCCCCAGCCATTGGTCTGAGCCAATGCTGTGAAGCATGCCTGAAACTCCATTGTCACCATTCCATTGCCGAGCCCAGGGAGTTCCTCGTGTACAATCTTGCTATTCAGGGAATTCATCTCTTCTCCCATATTCTTCCAGTCTTCCTTCAGTGAGTGTTTGCAAGCAAGTGTGCATCTCGTTAGCTTGCGTGTGCTCTGAAATGTTAAGAATGTAATATGTTCACTCCGTGCCAGGTGTACCCACTCCCTGGTTCCAGAAACCTCGCACCCACCAACCCTAGTCGCAGAAACAAATTGTCATGCCATGAGAACCCATCCATTCTCTTAGAATTGATTGACTAACAAAGATTTTTAAAGCGTCTTACTTGGTAAGCCTGAATGGTCTTGCAATCGAACTTTCTATACATTGGATTACTCCTTGTGCTACTTCTGTAACCAACGCGGTGGTTATCCCTGGCACAAATCATGCCTCACCCGTAAGTCTCCTGTAACCTGACAGCATGCATTTCCTTACTTGAAGGAGGCAGACGAATGGCAGGATACCGTTTCTATGGCAAACCTGTTGAAGAATTCCACCTGTGTATCAAATGTGAGACTCTTTTAGTGATGAGTTGCCTGAGGCATCCTCTAGTCTTTCATCGGGCAGGAACAACTAAAAGACAATATGATAGGTTAGCTTTCAACAATACTTGGTGAAAGAAATTGCTAGCTTTTCATCATATTGAATAAAGCTGTTCACCATGGCTCTTATCCCCCTGCCGGGCAACCGAGACCCTTTCTTACGATTCCTACAGTTGGCATTTAAGAAATCCGAAACCCAAGGCAATGTACCTTTTTGCTTGCCAATTAAATGCATATGTAAGATTTGAGATACTACCAACTCCTCGCCTATGTAACGATGTGAAGTATCAGGAACCACATTCTTCCCTACCCTAAACAAAGTAGTGTCGTCTGATACCACAAACACATCAATCTGTAGGAAGACCATTTGCTAAAGGGTCTTTTCTCTTGATAAATTACCTGGCCCTTGTGCACTACTTTTCTTGCAGTAATTCACAGTATGCAGTGTCACTTCCCGCGTCAAAGAGCATTACCGTTAGGCCAAAGCTAATTCTTGCAGGATGTGAGTGATTATAAAGAAACTTGGGCATGTTAACGTAACATCTTAAATACCTAACACCAGCAATCTACGGCACGTCGGTGCCAAAGGAGGTCAGCAACTACGAAAAACAAAATCCATTTTAAAGAAAGCATTTACAGCATTTGCATATCTGTTATGTGCAGTCCCAGACTTCCATGGTAAAGTCAAGGCCAAAGGTGGTCTGGAGCAGACACTGATATGGTGTACAATGAAAGTGTTTTTTATTTTTTATTTATGTATTAAATATTTAAGGAACGTATTGTCATGCCACTGCAGTCATTTCCTTATGTACTACCAGATTTCCTGGGAATGTCAAGGCAAATGGTGGTCATCCGCAAACAGATATGATACTTGATAAGCAAAACATTTAAAAGAAAACACTGACCTATTACTGAGATATTTCAATACATAATACCGAATTGCGTGGTAATCCCGAAAAGTAATGGAAGTCGGTAAGAGGGACATGTATTGTGCATAATGAGCCTGCTTTTAAAGAAAGAATTTAAAAAAAAAACACCGACATATTATTGTGACTAGTAAACATTATAACAGAAATCCACAGTAATGGCAAGGACGTCGGGAACAGAACGGAGATCGCATACTTAATGAACATGGTCAGCGACTAGCTGCCGCCTCCCCCCCAATCCGGCACCCAATACCCAGGAACGTGGACACGAGACGTCTTTACTTTTTGGAAGGCGGGCGCTAGTCGCCCGGCCGTATTTATTAAAGTATGAAATTAAAAAAGGTTTTAATTGCATAATCACCAATTTATACAAAAATTCAGCAGGACATTTAGGTACATACTCTTAGCAACAAGTTTGAGAGCCTGACTTTAACAAAACTCTAATACATGTTATTCCTAACTTATACTAAACATCCTCATCTAGAATTTTTGTACATTTCTGGCCATATGGCAGGGTCACTACCGGTGTCAGGTCCTACAAGCTGCGCCTCCCCTCTGGATGTGCGCATGCGCAGTGTTACCCCGGGAATTGCCCGGTCTACGCCCTGAACTCCATTTACCCACTAAAGGAGGGCCCTTACTCTGCGCCGGTGGCGTCATGAGTCCACGCGCGCGGGGTGGCTACCAGCCTAAGGAAAGCGTGAACTACTCCTACCCGCGCTCCTTTGCTTTGCAGCATCTATTACCTTGCCCCTGGAGTTGTGGGAGTGGCCCGCAGGCTCCTCCCCCTGGGCGGGAACCTCCATAGGATGATGCCCGCCCCCTCAGACCTCAAAATATGTGCTCACCGATAATGACCTTACCGCCACAGGCCAGCATTGTTAACCGACGATCTGGCCTCCCCCTGCCTAGGTCTACCCGACAAAGGTCTCCCTCTAGTAACCCCTTCCGGCCAGGCCCCGACATCATCAGACCACAGGACCCTCCCTTCCTCCGTCACATGGACTCCCGTTACCAGGCAGAGCCAATACACCCATTACCAGGTAGAACCAATACACCCATGTTGGATCATCTGCAGGCCGAGTGGGGGCTTGAAATAGTATGTCCCACTGTGTGTTGATCCCCTTTATCGAGTGATTCAACACCCTGACCGAGTCCCTGCCACCCCGGGATAAGTTGAGACCCTACCACCGTGCCACCCAAGTCCTGAAGACCCACCCACAGTGGAGATGGACCCATCAATGAGTATTCGCCTCCCCAGTTTGGCCCATTCAGTCCCCCCCTAGGTGAGGTATCACCACTGACAGGGGGTCGGGCTGCTGAGCTAAAAGTCCCCGAAAGCAGTTCCTGAACTGACCATGGCACCGACCCTCAAACCCACTCTTCCCTGTCCTGCGTCCGGCACGTTGTTTGTGCTGGCACATTTTTTGCTCCTCAACTTCTGACGAGGAGTTCCTCCCCTGCGTGGCAGGTTTGAGTAACTGCAAGAACCAGAAAAAGACCAAGAAAACCTGGGTAACCATTTTTAGCTCCTCAACTTCTGGTGAGGAGTTCCTCCCCTGCGTGGCAGGTTTGAGAAACTGCAAGAACCAGAAAAAGACCAAGAAAACCTGGGTAACCATTCCCAATTCCACCTTAGGGAATGGGTAACACTAACACCTGCCAGCAATACTTGGGCCTTTGGTGTCTTCTTTCGACGTATGCTTTCCTTTTGACGTCCACCCACTGATGATGTTGCGGTGTGGAGTACTCCTCAGATATCCGCCATGGACCCAGCCGTGACTGACGTAAGCATCCCTTGGGCTGGCCACCTGTTGCAGCTGTTGTGATATGGAGCACTCCAGGTATCAACCATGGACCCGGTCATACATAAATTGGAAAGATAGACACACATCATTAGTCTTTCCGGCAATAACTGCTGTACACGTGTCAGACTTACATTACAATCCGTCGCTAAATTTAGCTAATCTTAATGCCAGATCCGTACACCTCAACACGCCGACAGCAAATGTTAAGCATAGCCTCAGTTTGTCTGTTTCCTACCCACGTCTTTATGCATAGGATCTATGTGTTAAAACAAGACGGCTTACTTAGCAGTGCAGTATCACAGTTGTTGGCTAAAGAATTAGCACAGCCCAAACTCCGCCAGGCCCTAAGCTGGCCCCAAGGACCTTTTAAGTACGCCACTTTGGCTTCTGGGAAATATCATCCCAGCCACCCGGACATGATCACATGCATCCCCAGAACTATGTGATGCCGCAACTAGGCTCTTGGGCACCTTTTAGGTGTGACATCAGGGTGTGTATCTTTATCAGGACCCCCATTAGTCGTTCTAGAGGCTCTAGGCCCTGTCTCTATGCCATTCGTGGTTCCCCCACCATATTATTAATATATGGCTTTGGTGTACCCATAGAGCTCAACGTATATGGTGGTAAATTACTGTGTGCTATAGAGGTCTTCACACCGAATCATTTGCTAACCCTAGGATAATTTACTAATAATGTTGGTTTAAACCTATCATCCATGAAGGGGGCGTTTGGACAGGTGCAATGTGAGGACAGGCGTATATCCCCCCTATATTCGTGAACAGCACCTCATGTGGTGATTAGCTCCACAATGAAATAAGTCCATTGTTTGGCTTTCTGCTTTGGCTTGCAAAGGAAAGTGGGACCTGGGAAACTGTCCCTCAGTCTCGCTAAGCCCTACCCTTAGATGTCGTTCACCCCCAGGTTGACCCCAATGGAAGGTGGCATACCCTATTCGTGAATGTTCCATGATTGTTCCAACTATCACCTAGCAGACCACTGATAGTCGTTCTATAATGACAAATTTGACTTATGGCAATGGCTGTTCCTCGCGTAAGAGAACTAAGCAGCAACCATGGCTTCGATAAAGTATAGCAAGTGCTTATGGGACATGAATAAGCAGCCCAGGCATGTCACCAACCATCCCATTCTCTAGGTGAAATTTAATGCCCCCATGTAGCGTGAGCTCTGATTTAGACAATGAGTTTTTCAGGACTGAACTCATCAACCGAATGCCAACAGAGCATATTTTGGGTAACTCACCACCCCTGGTGGGGACCCGTCCCATCAGGGCGCTGCGTCTGCCTTGTGAACCCAATAACCTTAATGTAACAATATACCCCGATAATATACACAAAGTAATATAACAATAAAATTAAAAATTTTTAGGGCACAACATCGCGACATAGTTAGATCTGCCTCCAGCCCAACAGCTATAGCCCAGCGCAGTATTTTTGCAATAATGAAGTACAAACACTGCAAAACCAAATTTATCAGAACACATCGCCTTCCTCTTAAGATGTCACACAATTTGGTAACGACCAACCCTGAAGTATTTATTTAACACCCACCCGAATGTCTCAAGTTACTACGAAGGACATAACAATGTTCCGTGATCCGGGACATTCTGTTTTGTCAAGCACAGGGAGATTACGCGCTTTGTCCAGACTCACGGGATGTTGAGCGTCATCACAGAGTCTCGAACCCAGTTCCCCAGAATTGAGAGCAACCACCCTAGCCGTTACAGCCACTTTGTCTGTGGTTGATCTATATCCTGCCCAAACTTCACAAACACCCTAATGGTAATCCAGGCAGACCCGTCATCTCTGCATGTAGTTTCCTAGCAGAACCCTCACACAATATCTAGACACCCTTTTCAAACCGTTTATTGTACTACTGGGGCAGCTTGTGATGTAGGACTCCCTTCTCTAATGTCACCCAAGACGAGACCATATCTGGGAATAAAGATGTGGTGAACTCAAGGACACTGCCACCCCAGGCCCCTCTAGAATTTCTGTTGAAATGGCATCACAAGTGGTACCGCTATATAAATTATGTCATATGATTTGGTAAGTTGAATGAGCTTTAGAACTGGCTTAACAATCAGACTGAGTATTTACCATGATGCATGATACGGAGAAAGCCAATTTCTTGGACCTAGCCATGTTAGTTATAGAAGGCGAATACGCGTAAAATCAATAAAAGCTCAACACATTATTACACGTCCCCGAAGGGCACCCAAGAACACTGGAAGGAACTCTACCCTTTGAGCAAGTCCCCCGTATCCGAAAGTATTGTACCCTTGAAGAGGACTACCTCACAAATGCCAATTCGCTCTCTAATAAGCTTAGCAATGGAGGATAGCGCAAGGAATTAGTTCAAACTTCTTTAAAAAGGACATGTTTTCCCTACGAGACCCTTTCAGTATACCAAGGCAAGTACTAACTAATCCAGTTATTAGTGTACTGAAATAAAACTGGAAAATTATTATTCAAAGAATGTGTACCCACTTCTAGTCGGGGGTCCAGACTAGACTACATTTCCAATTGAAATGCGAACCAATACCTACTATTTTGTAAGATGCCCTTATGAGAAGTTGTACCTAGGGCAAACCACTCAGGCAGTAAAGTCACGGATTTTACAACACCGGTACCGCATCAAGTGCGGTACACGAGACACCGGTACCGCATCAAGTGCGGTACACGAGCAGCACCGTGGATCCTCTCAGGACCCGAACCGAATCAGGTATCGGAGCGCCTTACATAGCCCCAGTTACGTTACATGAGATCGGACCCACATTCATTTTTTGGCACGGGGAGATTAAGTGATTTACCCAGAATCACAGGAGGTTTTGGCGTCCTTACCGAGACTCGAACCCAGATCCCCAGCTTCAGTGCCCTAGCCGCTAGACCAATTCATCTCCTCTAATTGCACTGCATTGTCTCAAAATTCAACGCTTTGGGAGTCCTTTCCAGGTGAAGCCCCTGCGGAGTGCGGACCCCCTTGATTTTTGTAATACTCCCTGGAACAGCAGTCGGAGAATACTTATAGCAGTACAATGTAGTGTTTGTTTTAAATTAATGGCGTACAAGATTGAATGAAAGGAAGTCGTTTCATTCTAGAACCTGTGCAGTTCAGCGAGCACGTGGGCCTGCCAGCCGCAGGAGTTCCAGTCAGCGCCATGCTACTGAACTAATCGGCCTTGGCTGATGGATGGGGGCTCGGGAGTGGCTCTAACGCGGGTGATTGACGAGAGCTTCCCCGCAAGAGATACAATGCAAATAAAGATACGGGCAAGCCAAGCGCCCTGGAGGCGGGAGAGATCGAGGGAGAATTAATAACCGCATCCCCTGATGCAAACTCCGGCCCCAGACAGCACTTCAGGATGATGAACACTCTTCAAGATCGGAAGGCAACCCGGGCTGTCCACAACCGGAACATGCAAAGTCCCCCCGCACATTACATCGCTCTGTGCCTCGTGGCTTCACTTAGCTCTGTTGCAGGTTTCACTACCAATTGAGGACAGCCAGCTGGACTCCACGACTATGCAAGAGGTGGCTTTTGCATCTAAATGTGTAAACTAGCATTGTCCTCCCAACTAAATTAATTCCTTACCTATTTTCTTTTTATCCCAGCTATCACGAGACATTGGCGAGTGACTGACTTTTACTTCTGCCCAAGCGAGTTTAAACAGTTGAGGTTACACTAGCTTCGCCCAGTATGTTATTTCACACTCAAGAGCAATAGTTTGTACAAATTGTGACGCATATCACCTTCTAAAGACACTGCTAATTGTTTTTAAAAGTTGCATTTTTTGAGTGCGTAGTCGGAGAAACCCCGCAGCACATAATCCTGCACTATCAAACGCCACAGATGTACTGGCGGCGGGAATCGAGCAGGCAGTGTCACCGAAGCAATCTTACATTAGATTTTGGATCAAATGAACACGAGCATGTTATTAAACTGACCAGCGTGATTACATTAAGGGCATCATATATACAGAACAAGTGTAAAACTATTCACGATACCACCCAGACCTGCGTCCGGACTCTAAGTTCATTAAAGCAAGTAAATTATTGCTAGCCTTCTCTGCCCCCCAGCGGCGCGCCGAGGGTCTGTCAACGGCTCCACAGAGATTTATTAGAGGCTCCGAAAGAAACCAGGGTTCCTTGAAGCCACCACAAGGCCACCCTCAGGCCACATTGTGCCTGTGGTTGAGACAAAGGACCAACTTTACTGGCACGAGTCACCGAGCTGACTCAGAGCGCTTACATAACACTATTAACGATACATAATGGCACAGGGATATCAAGTGATTTGTCCCAATCCACAAACAAAGGACCATCTTCACTGTCTCGAGTCACCGAGCTGACTCCGAGCGCTTACATAAACCCAGTACGATACATAATGGCACAATGATATTAAGTGACTTGTCCCAATTCGCAAATGACTTTGATCAAGCTTCACCCGCGTTGGAAACACACGGTACCCGCACAGCTCATGGCTCACCTTCAAGCCCCCACCCGTACTCATGGCTCACCTTCAAGCCAGCGCCCTGCCGAAGTCAAAGGCCAATGCCCGACCATCTCCGTCCGCCTTTGGGATCCGCCGCCCGGAACGTGAAGACTCGTCCATTCCTGCCGAGTGCTGCTGCTCTGCTGTTCTCCTGGGCTCCAAAGCGCGAACGCGAACACGTGCCCCGACGAAAAAAGGAATCATCTGTTCTCCCGGGCTCATCTGCTCCAAGCTCACCGATCGCGTAGCGGACCTGCAAAACAAAACAAAGAAGCCCCGAGCGCGGGGCACACCGTTTCGGCGAGGGAGCGTCCAGGGACAAGGGGGTCTCCTGGGCGCTCCCTATCTCTTTATTCCTGAGGGGCCAGGTGGCCCCTCCTCTAGCCCGCCCCCCCTGACCCGGACCTATTTCCCAGGATCCGGGTCAAGGGGGCCGCCAGCCAATCGGCGGTGGGCCGCGCCCCCCAGGGCACGCCCCCACCGCCGAGTGGCAACCAAGGAGACAGTGGGGGCGACGGTCGCCGCGCCGCCATGCGTGCGGGGGGGCCGAGGGCCCCCCCTTTTCAATTGATTCTAGAGAAAACAATTAAAATAAAACACTGGCTTTTTTATTGGCAGTTTAGTGCTGGTATTTGCCTGCATGATACCAGAATTAATGGCAATGTCCAAGCTGAAAGGAGGTCATCCACAACAAAGATCTCATAGATGATAAGCTTGGTTTTAATTAAAAGATTTAAGGTAAAACGTAGACACGTTACTGAGCCGTTCACATACGTAATACTGGAGTCCCATGGTAATGTCTAGGTGTAATGGAGGTCAGCAACAATGACGTATTGCACACTCATGGTGCGCAGCTTTTGGGAAAAAAAGCATTTAAAAGAGAACGTTGACAAAGTGATACAGCTACTAAATACATAAGGGAATTCCACGTTATTGGAGAAGAACAAGTACACATGGCCCTCCTAATGACATCTGTTTTAAAGTAAATATTAAAATTCATCAAGAGCCACAACATGTCCCCGCTTGCAGTGCGTTGGTTCAGGCTTGTTTCAAAAGGAGAACCAACATGGCGGATTGACGCCACCTCGGAGTGGTAGCAGTCACGGAGGCTCCCGGTTCCCCACCATCAGGAGACTATGAGAAAGAGATTGTGTTACGTTTAAAGTAATTATCTAAGGGAGCGCTTCTGCCATCCCCGCTCTGCTATAAAATCACTCAAACTCCAATGCTTACCGAGAGAACGCTTGATGCTGCGCCTTGTTTGGGGCTGGAGCCGGTGCTTTCTGCTCGGATCGAGAGTGCCGAGCATTCGACCGCCCTGTGGATCGCCGGGCCGCTGGGCGGGTCTCACCCTGCTAACTGCCCCGCCAAGTCTTTCACTACAGGAAACACCGCTGAGGGCTCCGTGTCAATTGAGAGGTCGCAATACCGCCCCGCGCTGGAGGAGAAAAGGATGGCCCCGAAAGTCAGCATAAGAGCTACTAGAACGGGGAGAAACATGAATACAGAAACATCAAGTTTAAAATCAACGCCTGCCGAAATTACTGATCCCTTTGGCTGCAGCGGGCAAGCAAATCATCCGTGCTCCGCTGTTTGTTATCCCTGATTTGAATGGCAGCAGCAATTTGAGTGGCAATAACGGTAACAAAGCACCCATCAAGGGAAACTCCGGAAAAAGCGCTAACATAATTGTGACAGGCTGTGCAGACATTGTAGACATTGGCTTAATAGGAGGGACAATAGTAACCAATAATATCTGTGATGACTATGACGAAGACAGAGACCGGACACTAGGACCCTGTGGGTCACAGGGCGGTGACCAGGTCACCAGACCACTTCCTGTGGACGGACAGGAAAAGGACGTTATGCAGCAGGACGAGGACGAGGGCGGACGTGCCCCGACAGACGGAAGACATACAAAATAAAGGAGTACCTGTACACCCGATCTGTGTCCTGTGTGTTTCCTGTGTGTGGCGCGATACACAACACGACATCTGGCGACGAAGGTTCGACGGACTGCATGCTGTGCCCATCGGAACATCGTGATTTAAACCAGGAGCCCACCCTGGATTGCGTCGTGGTCAAAAGGAAGAGGGAAGAGTGAAGCGCCATCCAGGAGAAAGCAGCGACGTGGGAGCCCACCCCGACCGCCGCCGCAACCGAAGAAGAAACGAGCCCGGTAAGCGCCAGCCGAAGAGCGCGAGTTTCAAAGAACAAAGGGAAGCCAGCGCGAGCTCTCGCGAGAGTCTCGGCGGCCATATTGGGGCCAGGCGCGAGGACCAATAGGGACGAAGAACAAGCGCGGCGGCCATTTTGAAGTCAGGCTGCATCGCGATTGGCCGCGAAGTCTCGCGAGAAGACGGCGGCCATCTTAGAGTCAGGCTGTACAAGCCAATAGAAACAGAGAATAAGCGCGGCGGCCATCTTAAAGTCAGGAAAAGGCGAAAAAACAGTGGAAAGTGCTGGTAGAAGGAAAAAAGGCACCAAGAAGAATAAATAACGACAACAAGTGGAAGAAAAGGGGCAAATAAAAGGACAAAAGTAAGAAAAAGAAGGAAAGTAGGAAAAAGACACAACAAAGTAAGAAAAAGACACAACAAAGCATAAGCAAAGGCAAAAGGAAGCAAATTAAGAAAATAAGGGGTAAGAAAAAGACACAACAAAGCATAAGCAAAGGCAAAAAGAAGCAAATTAAGAAAATAAGGGTTGAACAAGCAACAATAGAGCAGAGAACAGGAAAGAACAAGAGAAATGTCAGAAACAAAGCAAAGCGCACAATTCCGCAGACCAGTGCCTTTCATTGTATCGGAACCACAAGTGGGCATCCGATGGGAGAAATGGATCATAAAATTTGAACGATACATGAAGGCGACTGACGTGGTGAAAGAAAAAAAACTGGATCTATTCCTAAACTACGTGGGGGATGAGGTGGAGGACCTCCTCATTACACTGCCACAGAGTGAATTGGAGACCTATGAGAAGTTAAAACAATGTCTAACGGCCAAGTTTGACCCCCAAAGAAATGTCGACTTTGAGAGATATTCCTTTCACATGGCATATCAGCAACCAGAAGAGTCAATGGATGATTTCGCAACAAGGCTGAGAAAGTTAGTAGCACATTGCGAATTTGAAAAATATGACAATGAACAGGCACTTCGCCTCAAAATGATAGAAGGCTGCCGAGACACGGAATTCCGCACAAGACTACTAAAAGAACCGATCACCCTAGAAATTTTTTTAGATCTAGCAAGGGCCGAAGCAAGAGCAATGATACAAGCGAAACAAATGGACCGAAAGGGAGAGCAAATACATAGACTGTCAGACGTAGGCAAGAAAGGGAACTGGAAGGGAGGACACAAGGAACAAGCGGCGAAGAAACAAGGTTCCCAATGCTACAGGTGCGGTCTGGAATTCCCTCACAAAGGACCATGCCCAGCATTCGGTCAAATATGCAAGAAATGCAACAGAAGCAACCATTTCGCTACCATGTGCCAAGGTGGGCGCTTTAAATATGAACGTGGCAGGCCCGGAAGGCCAAGAACAGCAACAACAAGACATGTAAGGCACATGGACGTGACGGAGAGGAGCTCGTCTGGAGAGTCAGGAGGAGAAGAGGAAGAGGAAGAAATAACAAGAAAAGTAGAACGCCTATACCTCATGACCACAGATGGAGAGCATGAAGAGGAACACATCAGGCTAATAGACAGGAAGTCAATAAAGAAGACGGACTGGGTGACCATTGAAGTAGGGCCCCACCAAACGGAATTTGTACTGGACAGCGGAGCCACGTGCAACATCATGTGTGCCACCGAATATGACAAGATGAAGAGGAAGCCACCGTTACAACCATCAAGCGTAAGAGTATTTACGTGGGGTGCACAAAATCCCGTCACGAACATGGGAAAATTCACGGACACCATGACGCACAAGGGCAAGACTGTCACAGAAGAAATACACGTGTTACGAGGAGACATTCCCGCACCGTGTCTACTAAGCAATGTAACAGCAAAACTAATGGGCCTACTGAAAATGACGTACCACATGTCGGAAAAGGAGAGCATACTCCAGGAATTCCCGACCCTGACGGAAGGACTAGGAAAGCTGAAAGGAAGACAAATAACGCTGCACATAAATGAAGCTGTCAGGCCAGTCGCACAACACCACCGAAGGGTACCAATACATCTACAACCTCAGGTGGAGGAAGAAATAAAGGCCCTCCTAGCACAGGACATCATTGAGCCAGCAGAAGGGCCAACGCCATGGGTGTCCCCAATAGTGGCTGTACCAAAAAAGCACACCACACAGATAAGAATCTGTGTGGATATGAGAATACCAAACACAGCCATCGAAAGAGAACGGCACCCAGGGCCACATCTGGACGACATGATAAGTTGCTTGACGGGAATGAGAAAATTTTCCAAACTAGACCTGTGCAAGGGATACCATCAATTGGAGCTGGACGAACAGTCCAGATACATAACGACGTTCTCAACACACCTAGGTTTGTTTCGCTACAAAAGGCTGAGTTTTGGAATATCTTCAGCAGCAGAAATATTTCAAGAAACGATCAGGCAGATAATAAGACCGATAAGGAACAGTCTCAACTACAGCGATGACATTCTGGTCTTTGGGAAGTCAGACGGAGAACACGACACGGCACTAAGGGCAGTGTGCTCACGGCTAGTAGAGGTGGGCCTGACAGTAAATGAGAAGAAATGTGAACTGGGAAGGGAAGAATTAGTATTTTTCGGACACATATTCTCACGGAAAGGAATGAGGCCAGACCGGAGCAAGATAGACACGCTTGAGAAAACGAGTGAACCAAAAGACGTCGCTGAAGTGCGATCCTTTCTGGGCCTTGCCAGCTACTGCGCGAGGTATATCAAAGACTTCGCAACGGTGAGCACACCATTGAGAGAACTAACAAAACAAGGACACGCATTTGAATGGACCACAGAGTGCAAAAAGGCGTTTGAAGAAATAAGAGCGTCCGTAACGGCAGTAGACCATCTGGCATATTTCGACCCGAACTTATGCACTGAACTAACAGTAGACGCCAGCCCGGTAGGTCTGGGCGCAATACTAGCACAACACAAACCTGGAAAAGATTCACCTCGACAGATAGTAGCCTACGGAAGCAAGAGTCTGTCAGATGTCGAGAGAGCATACTCTCAGCCAGAGAAGGAGAGCTTGGCAGTAGTATGGGCATGCGAACACTACCACATGTTCATATATGGAAAGCCCTTCACAATAGTGACGGACCACCAAGCACTAGTGACCATATATGGCAACCCAAATGCGAAAATACCACCAAGAATAGAAAGGTGGGGAATAAGGCTGATGGACTATAATTTCAAAATAGTGCACAAACCAGGCAAAGACCAAAACCCAGCTGACTATATGTCGCGGCACCCGCTCCCGCACCAAAAGGGCGGTACCACAATGGCAGAAGACTATCTGAACTTCATTGTGAAGCAAAACACTCCAGCGTCAATAACAAGTGAAGAGTTGGAGCGGGAGCAAAAAGAGACCCAACAATGAAAGCAATAGGGGCGATAGTGAGGCTACAAAGATGGAGACATATCAATAGCAACACTGTCACAGAAGAAGGGGTCGACAAAGAAGAACTGCTGGCGTTCAAAAAGATTGGCGAAGAGCTGTCTGAGACGGAGAACGGAGTCATGATGAGAGGTCCAAGGATTGTAATACCGCATCGACTGAGGAAAAGGACCGTTAAGATAGCTCATGAGTCACACAGAGGAATGGTATCGACAAAGAAGATGTTGAGAGAAAGAGTGTGGTTCCCAGGACTGGACAGAATGGTGGAGAATGAAGTGTCACAATGCCACACCTGTCAAGTAACAGGGTCGTCTAGTAAGCCCACACCACTGAAGATGTCGGAACTGCCCTTGGCAGTATGGACAGAACTAGCAGCAGACTTCTATGGGCCACTAGAGACTGGAAAGTACTTGCTGGTAGTGATTGACGAATTTTCAAGATTTCCAATAGTGAGGGAAGTGTCGTCGACATCGGCAGGTGCCACCCTACCGGTGCTAGACGACATATTTGCCGCCTGGGGATCACCACAAACACTGAAAACAGACAATGGGCCTCCATTTTCAGGAGAGGAATTCCGCAGGTTCATGGACTACCTGGGAATAAAACACAGGAAAATAACTCCTCTGTGGCCACAAGCCAACGGAATGGCAGAACGGTTTATGGGGACCATCAAAAGAGCAATTCAGCGAGCAAAGCTGACACAGATCTCAATTGGGCAAGCGCTTTGTCAAGTGCTGTGCGACTACAGGAACACCCCTCACAGCACCACGGGCAGATGTCCGGCAGAACTGGTGCTAGGAAGAGCAAGCAGGACAAGGCTACCACAGACAGAGGCCACCGCGGACAACAACAGAAAAGAGATTGCCGAAAGAGACAGTCAAGAGAAAAAGAAAATGAAAGAATACGCTGACAAAAAGAGAAATGCAGCTGAACACAAGCTAAAAGAAGGAGATTTGGTAATAGTGAAACAAACACAGCAAAGGAAATCTGACAGCCCTTTTTCAAAAGACCCTCTAGTAGTGACTGGAGTAAAAGGGTCGATGGTGACTGCGATCTCAGATCATCGGAAAATAACAAGAAACAGCTCACACTTCAAGGAGCTCAAGATGGAAGAAAGGGAAAGGGCAATAACAACACCGGAAGGGGAAGACAGAGAGCAAGGAACAAACGGAGAGATGACAACACACAAAGAAGAAGGCGGAGAACATGAACAGAGCGGAGAACAAAGACCACGAAGAGAGTGCAAAGAGACTGATAGAAGAAATGTAGAGTCTCTCTCTCTCTCTCTCTCTCTCTCTCTCTCTCTCTCTTCTCTCTCTCTCTCTCTCTCCTCTCTCTCTCTCTCTCTCTCTCTCTCTCTCTCTCTCTCTCTCTCTCTCTCTCTCTCTCTCTCTCTCTCTCTCTCTCTCTCTCTCTCTCTCTCTCTCTCTCTCTCTCTCTCTCTCCTCTCTCTCTCTCTCTCTCTCTCTCTCTCTCTCTCTCTCTCTCTCTCTCTCTCTCTCTCTCTCTCTCTCTCTCTCTCTCTCTCTCTCTCTCTCTCTCTCTCTCTCTCTCTCTCTCTCTCTCTCTCTCTCTCTCTCTCTCTCTCTCTCTCTCTCTCTCTCTCTCTCTCTCTCTCTCTCTCTCTCTCTCTCTCTCTCTCTCTCTCTCTCTCTCTCTCTCTCTCTCTCTCTCTCTCTCTCTCTCTCTTCTCTCTCTCTCTCTCTCTCTCTCTCTCTCTCTCTTTTTTTTCCATAGTGTGAACAGCATACCAGGAATTTGTGCATGCCGAAAAGACTTTGTTGCGACAGGGGGGGAGATGTGATGACTATGACAAAGACCGGACACTAGGACCCTGTGGGTCACAGGGCGGTGACCCAGGTCACCAGACCACTTCCTGTGGACGGACAGGAAAAGGACATTATGCAGCAGGACGAGGGCGGACGTGCCCCGACAGACGGAAGACATACAAAATAAAGGAGTACCTGTACACCCGATCTGTGTCCTGTGTGTGGCGCGATACACGACAATATCTGTGACAGAGGCAAAACAACGTCTAATCATACTGAGACGTCTCTGGGCATCACGGAGAAGACTAACCCCGCTGAAAACAGGGATAGTGGTGGGGTAGATACAGAAGAGGAAACCGGCATGGCTCCCGGTATAGCAAAGGAGGATGATGCAGCTTTGGGGGTGAACCCTAATAAGGCAACTACATATACTGTTAAAATCAACTACAGTTAATTGGCATATCAGACAAACTCTTTGTTCAGGCTGACGCTGGCAGAGATGAACAAGTGAATGAAGTAATCAATGCTTCTGAGACAGGTGGCTTAACTATAGAAGAGCTAGAGGAGAGTCTTAGTGCGGAGTATGAGGAAATCCCCGATGAAGAGGAGGAGACTCCTAGACCCGATGTAGGGGCAGACATCGGTAAGTCTTTTGGACAAAAAAAGGAAAAATAAAAGCGAAAATCAGACTTAAAGGCAATTGTAATTCATCTAATCTTGGCATCTTCCCAGCTAAACTTGGTGTAAAACCTATCAAAGACGAAAGCCCTATAAGAAAATGGATTAGAGCAAAAGGTGGGGGTCAAGAATATGGCTTTACGACTGTCGGGCGCTAGCTCTTTGGAAGACACGAATGCAAGAGAAGCCGTAAGCCCCTCTCCTGTGCCGGAAGATGTGCCGGAAGATTTGCCATCTCCCACTCTTATTTCTTCTCAGGCTGGTACTGAACAGGTATGCAATGATCAGGCACATGGTCGTATGGCTGCTGACACTTTATGCCTGACTGCAGTTGTCAATAGATCGGATACTATAGATACTTTATCTACTATCTCAGATGCTGTAACCCCAGCTCCAACTTCGGCCCCAATATGTTCTGACGAGTTGCCGGCCTCTGAGGAAATGCCGGACACCGACCACCCCACTTCTCTGGACTTAATATTGAAGACTCTCACTGATCATCGGCTTGAAGGACAGCAACATTCCTTCAATTAAGAGAGGATAATAACAAACTACCGAGCTCTCTACTAGAGCTGACTAGCAAATTAGGGGGGTCTCCCAGGAAATCGAAGAACTTAAGCAAAGGGTTGCCGATGTAGAGGAGGGAGCGGTACAAACAGAATCTTTAACTAAGCAAACATACGGAGCGTTTAACCGATCTGGAGGATATGGAAAATCGCGCAAGACGGCAGAATCTCTGACTTTTTGGGGTCCCTGAAGGATCAGACCCAAGAGCCTATGTCGTCAAACTATTCCAAAAAGCCTTTCTAGATCTTTCGGATTGGGACTGGGACTCGCAACTGCAAAGAGTTCACAGACTACCTCTTTTTCAAAAGAATAAGGAAAGCAAGTTCCCGCGTCCCCTCCTGATCTACTTTGGTAACTACTTACTGAGACAGGCTGTCTCAATAAAGGCCAGACCTAATACTCCTGTTACAGTAGAAAATGTTACTTTCTTTGTCCGCTCTGATCTGAGCAAAAGCACTATGGATAGGCGATGGAAGCTGCACCAGGCAATTGATTCTTTTAAATCTATAGGATGCGATGTATACCTACAGGAGCCGGCCCGTCTTAAGGTGATTAAGAATGGCCATGTGTATTTTTTTACAGATTGTAAAGAGGCAGAATTGGCACTTACTAAACTAAGCTCTTGAACACCAATGAAAGTATAAAAGTATAATTCACAGACATAGTGCAAGAAATAAGATCGTCTAGGTTTATTTATATTGAAATACTCATATTGAAATTAAAACGGGCTGATTAAATAATATAGCTAGCGGGACTAAACAAAAAAAATAAACAACTATGTCCTTTTTTTTTTTTCTCCTTTTTCCTTTTTTTTTTATCTTTCTCTCTTTGATTTACGGTTTGCCAATGGATTTTTGGTGGGGGACCGTTGCTTAGAACCTCCCGGCTACCACTCAGTAGAGCTGCCTCTTCAACTGCAGTAGGGTATAGTGGGGTGTTCTCCTCAAAGGGACCTAAGGGAGGGGGGTCGAGAATGGGTTGCTGGGTGGGTGGGTAAAAAGGGGTGAAAAATTCATTGCAAAAGATAGAATTGTCAAATTGAACTTAAATATAACATTCACATTTTTGTTCTTTATAATGCAGAGGAAGATGATTTATATGTTTGCTAGAGATGTTTTTTCTTAGATGTATAGTCTGGAATGTGGTGGTCTTAACAATAAAAATAAGAGGAGATTGGTTCAGGAGGAGCTTAATATGTATAAACCGCATTTTGTTATGCGCTCGGAAACTTATGTAGGATATCAGGATAGAAAACTTTTGGGACAACTAGGATACGAGCTTATTATTTGCACAACTTTGGGTGCCTCAATCAGGGGGGTCGCTATATTGAAACAGAAACAGCTCACTATCGAAATTACATGCACTGCTCAGGATTCAAAAGGGAGATGGGTAATTATTCAGGTACAATTTGAACACTGGAAATATGTATTCTGTGTGGTTTACGGTTCTAATATCGACGAACCAACCATGTATGATCGACTGAATATTGAACTGTTGGATTGGGAGGGAGAATTGTTGATTATGGGTGATTTTAATTGTGTCATGAATTATGATATAGATACTACTAGATGTGGTGCTTTCCGGCGCAAAGTTAGAGCTGCCATATGGGAACTAAGCCGGTTGCATAAATTAAAAGATGTCTGGCGTACAATATATCCAAATACAGCTGGGTACACCTATTCTTCTGCGCCTCACAAATTATGCTCTCGGATAGATATGGATTGGGCTACAGATAAAATTTTGGATAATTGCAGGATAGAATTATGCCCAAGAGTCACATCAGACCACAACCCTATCTTGTTAGATTTTAACATCTCTACTAGGAAACAGGGAATTCGGCAATTTACGTTTCCTAAATCCCTTTTGTCGGATTCTGCTTTCAACTCTGAACTGAAGGGGCATATTACTGAATTTATTGCAATCAATCTGAATACTGCGTCTATAATATCAGTTTGGGATGCATACAAAGCTATTATAAGGGGCTTCGACCACAATATGTTTTTAGAAAGAACTCAGAATGTCAGAAAGAGATCAAATCTGCAACTTCTAATATGCTATCTCTCGAAACCCGGCTAGCAGCAGCTCTTTTGCAAGGAGATTCTAACCTTGCTGATTTAAGAATGGAATTGGCCAACCTTCAGTCGGCTACTAAAAAGAAATTAAGGGAGACACACAGCGCGAAACTTCACAAATATCATTTGTCGCAGTATGAAAGTGGTGACCGAATTGGGAAGGTTTTAGCTTACAAGGTATCTGATAAGCAGGCTAAAACTTCCATTAGGGATAACAATATGGTGACTTCTAATCAACCAGAACAGATACTTGATCAATTTGTTAACTTAAAAGGATTCACTTAATTAAAATGAAAATTGTCCCTAAATTTTTGTATTTATTTAGATCGATCCCTTTGCGTCTTAATAATCTTTTCTTTAAGAAGCTTGATGGGATATGCAGTAGCTTCATATGGGGGTACAAAAAAGCTCGCAGATCAATTCAGCTGTTGAAACTCCCAATTGCAAAAGGAGGGCTGACTTTTCCTGATTTCAGACAATATGGTGACTTATAATCAACCAGAACAGATACTTGATCAATTTGTTAAATATTACACTCGGCTATACACTTCAGAAATATCTCCTACTAACGATCATATACTTTCATATCTCACTACCCATTTAGCTGATAATCCAATTAGAGAAGGAATCCGCCAACTCGAATCAAATATCACCCCCACAGAGATACGGCTTGCAATTGCCTCTCTCCCTTCTGGAAAAGCGGCCGGAGAGGACCTGCTTCCCATCAAATTGTATACAATTTGCATTCAGGAACTACTCCCCCTTTTCAGCCTAGTTATAGATTCAATCGGTGAAACAGGGAAAGCTCCTGCCTCATGGAACACTGCCAAAATTGTATTCTTTCTTAAAAAGCAAAAACCCGCAGATGAATGCGGGTCATACAGGCGATTTCGCTAATAAATGCGGACGCTAAGGCTTTTGCGAAAATCTTGGCTACCCGATTAACTCTCCTCATGCCGGAGCTGATTAACATACAACAACATGGTTTCGTCATGGGGAGAAATACCACCGCCCATGTCAACATGGTTATTACTGCTTTTGATGTTGCAATAACTGAATCCACCTCACTCTGAATGGTCATGCTAGATGCTGAGAAAGCATTTGACTGAGTGGGATGGGACTACTTATGGGCAGTACTCAAATCCTTTGGCTTTCAGGATAAATACCTTGGCTGGATTCATTCATTGTATGATCACCCGACTGCTAATATAAGCTATGCAGGTATGAGTTCCTCAGGATTTCTAATAGAAAGAGGTACTCGGCAAGGGTGTCCTTTGTCACCCTTGCTGTTTGCGCTTTCTCTGGAACCATTCTTAAATGCCCTTCTGTCTCAAACTTACATCGCCCCTTTTCAACATGGTATGAGTACTGTAAAAAATAACTGCGTACGCGGACGATATCTAGTTTTTTACTACTGACATAGTGAAAGCCATCCCAGCGATAACTCGGGAAGCTAAAAAGTTTGGGGACATTTCTGGCTACAAATTAAATTTAAGTAAAACACAGATTATCTCTAATTATAAACCATCGGCTTCTGTTCAAGGTATGTGTATAAACGCTGTATATTTGGGAGTGAAAATCTCTGCAAATATAGATGAGATAATCACACTTAATTACAATACATTATTAAAGGAAGTAACAACCCTGTTAAAAAATGGCATTAAATACCGCTTAGCCTTGTCGGACGGATTAACTTAATTAAAATGAAAATTGTCCCTAAATTTTTGTATTTATTTAGATCGATCCCTTTACGTCTTAATAATCTTTTCTTTAAGAAGCTTGATGGCATATGCAGTAGCTTCATATGGGGGTACAAAAAAGCTCGCAGATCGATTCAGCTGTTGAAACTCCCAATTGCAAAAGGAGGGCTGACTTTTCCTGATTTCAGATTGTACTTTTACGCAACATTTTTTGGCCGTATTCGAAGTTTGCTCAAAAAAGAAAACTCGTTATTTTTCCAGGAATTTTTGTTAGGTCCTGACTGCAAACAATTCTTATCTAGAGTTCACGACCCGAACTACTACAAGCGAGTTAAGTTCAAGACAGTCAGGGATATTTTAAAAATCTGGACTCTGATTAAGATTTATGGTAGGATTTCTATCTATTACGCAAAATTACAAATTTGGGGTAATCCTGGACTTCCTAGAATCTTCTCGGATAAAGCTGGGGCTTTATGGTCCAGCTTTGGCGTCAACACATTAGGTGATCTTTACGGTCCCGATGGAATACTTGATTTTGCTTCTTTAAAATCTCTATATAAACTGAATGATGGCATGTATTTCAAATATATGCAAATTCAGGACTATTTAGTCCGGAAAATGAAGATCAATGAAGTTTCTCACTCTGATCTTTTAGATTGTCTATACTCTGATAGGACTAAATCACTTATTAGTGAAAGTTATAGATACTTAACACAGATGAAAAATGACGATTGCTGTGATCTTGCGACTAAATGGACTACTAGAATAGGGATAAATGTAACACCAAATCAGATATCTGCCTCTCTTAGTCAAATCAATCAAGTGGTTCAGTCCTCTAATATAAGACTTCAATTGTATAGAACTATCTGTCAACTATGTTATACCCCTCAAAGAATAATTAGTTGGCCATTAAGAAATTTATCGAGTGATCGTACTAAGTGTGATTTGATTGTTGCCAATTTGGAACATATACTTTATTCTTGCCCCGCTCTGTCTGAGTTTTGGAAAGGAATAGAAGGTGTTCTAATTAAGAAGCAAATTATATTCCTGCCTCTACCTGCACATTTGATTTTATTAGATTTACAGGATGTGAATGGCCCTCATAAAGACTTGAACACTATCCTATTCGGCTGTGCAAGACTGACAATTGCTAGGGCCTGGATATCTTCGCAATCCCCGCATGTCATGGAATGGTGGACTCTAGTCAATGAAATTTATACTATGGAAATATCACTTGCAAAGTTAAGGGGACCATCCTCATTGAGAAAACGAGAGAACATTTGGGGAACGTTCATTTGAGTGACTATTTTAAAAACGCTGTTAAGACTGCCACAATTCGTAATTATTATATACGCTTTTTTATTGAAAATTGTGATACAACTGATTCCTCTCTATCAAATCATGTATAATTTTTTTTTTAACAATGTGGCTGTAATTAAGAAATGTTTTTGCTTTTCTCTTTGCAATGATAATAAAAAAGGGGGAAAAAAATAAATAAATAAAAGCCACGACATGTCCCCATAATCACCCCTCCGCCCCAACTCAGAGGAATACCATTTATTTCCCGCTTTCCTAGGAAATCATCCCAAAAATCCACCCCAAGATTAAACAGATGCTGGGTCTGGGCTGCTTTGTTTTTAAGCTCAAGACGTGGAGTGCAGTTAACGCGTTAACACAGTACCTACTGAGCTCACATTGTACTCTACTTCAGTAAATTATAGAAAAGACAAATGCACTTTGAATGACCTGTACTGATGTTCACAGCATTAAAATACTATTCACGTTCACCTGCACTGAACAGCTTCAATTTGAATCTGGATGCAAAGTTTTCTAGAACACATATCCTATGTGCTCTTTTTCAAGACCCGTGTCCTTCTAGAATTAGGTACTTCCTGCATGATCTCTTACTCGTGTACACTGCAAGAGCAAGTGTTTTTGCCCATCCAATTTAAAGGTTCTAGTGAGCAAGCAGCCCACTTGTGGCTGTCTTTACTGTGTCAATTGGGGCCCTATTACACCCATTCCTTGTTCTAACCATGAGTCCTAGTCAAAGTGTAGCCAAAATTAAGATTCCACCATTTCCTTACTGTGCCCAAGGAGTTCCTCATGTGCAATCTCGACAAATTCGTATTCCTGCGATTCATCTCTTCTCCCATCTTTCTACCAGGCCTACCTCGGTGGGTGCTTGCAACTAACTGTGCCTCTAGTCATCTTGCTCTGAAATGAAAAGAATGTGATGGCGTCATAAAGTGCCAGTGATGCCTACTCCCTGGTTTCAGGAACCTCGCACCCACCAATCCTAGTCGCAGGAAGGAATTTTTATGTCTTGAAAACCCAGCTCATCCATCCTCTTGACATTGATTGATTGACCTTGGCATACAAAGATTAATTCTTTAAACATCTTGCTTGGTAATCCCGATTGGTCTTGCCATCGCACTTTCTATACAATTTTCTCATAGTGGATTACTCCTTGTGCAACCCTTGGGGTAGTTATCCAGTGCTCTAGGCCTGCCCCACCTGTATGTGTCTTGTAATCTCAAACCAAGCAGTTCCTTGCTTGAAGGAAGCAGAAAAATTGCAGGATTCAGTTTCTTTCAAAAACCCTGTCTTGAAATTCCTGCCCAGTATCAAATGTGTGGACTGTGGGGCAACATCTGGTCTTCGAGTTTTTGGCTATTACTGCCCAGGCGGGTACCACTAAAGGACAAAACTGTAAGTTTGCGTTCCTCAATATTTGGTGAAAGAAATTGGTAGCCTTTCATCACACTGAATAAAACTGTTAGCCAAGGCTATTAACTCGCTTACCAAAGGAAGCACTGTTTTATTTTTTTACCGATTTAATGTCAGTATTTAAGAATGTTGTTCTATTTTTAATCTTCTTGTTTTTGTTTCAGGCAAAACAGCAGCTACATATGCGAACACACTTGGCGGATGAGAGCAAAAATGATTATGCTGCACAGTTACAGAACTTTAATGGAGAACAGCACAAGCATTTTTATATCGTCATTCCTCAGATTTACAAGGTAAAACGACTTAATGTTTTGTACAGCATTACAATTGATGTTCTTTTGGTATGCTTGCTTGTTGAAGGTGAGCAGTTTCTTGTTGGAAATTCACATAAACAGGACTCTGTTAGAACTTGTTTTGTTGTATCTCAATGTATCGTCCACATCTGAATTCACATAATGGAGAGGATTCTGGAGCTCACTCTAAAGTAGAACTTGTCATAAATATTCTTCACTCATGTGTATTATCTAACTGAAGCTCCATCTTGGACTCGTGGATACTACCATCCCAATCTTATTTTTTTTGGTGACTAATGTCTTCCAGCTCAGGAAGCCTATACATGATTTATTTTATTTTATATAATTGTTTGCATTTTTTTGTTTTCACAGTGTGTGGTGGTAGGTTTCTTTCTTTTTAGCCCTTAAAAGTAAACTTTAAACCCCATATTCTTCTGTCATCTGTCTATGTAACAAGTGAATTGCCCCATGGTCTCTAGTCAGAAGACATGTTTTGTTTTCTGTGATACTGACCTTTTGTATTCACCCTTTGTTTCTATTAAAAAAGCATTTTTTCTTTTCCTAATAACTTTCGCACCAGTTGATGAATCTTCGCGAAATTTCCAAAACTCGTGGGGCCCTCAGGTCAGCTCCGATCTTGAAAGTTTCGAGAAAAAAGGGGAGTCCCAAAACGTGTTTTCTCCATGTTCATTCCCATTGGAAACCTTCGACACGGCTACAGCCCGAACTGCTAAATGGAATGACACCAAATTTGACAAAAAGTTAGCCCTTGTTTCAGAACAAACTCTTTTTGTTAAATGGTGTAAATCCGTTCAGTAGTTCCTGAGAAATTAAAAACAAAAGTCGAAAAATGCATTTCCCTTAGGAAATTTTAGACACGGCTTCAGCCAGAATTGCTGAATGGTATTACACAAAATTTGGCAAAAAGGTAGCCCTTGTTTCAGAAAGAACTCTTTATGTTAAATGGTGTAAATCCGTTCAGTAGTTCCTGAGAATTCTTTTAAAAAAGGTCGAAAAATGCATTTCCCATAGGAAATTTTAGACGCGGCTACAGCCCGAATTGCTGAACGGAATTACACCAAATGTGGCAAAAAGGTAGTGCTTGCTTCAGATAGCGCCCTTTTTTTAAATGGTGTAAATCCGTTCAGTAGTTGCTGAGAAAATAAAAAAAGAAAAGTTTCGATATATAGAGGCACAGAGGGGATCATGCACCCTTCCGACACAAGCTTTATTCTGATTGGCTGTCAACACTCCAAACCAGGAAGTGTTGGCAGCCATCTTGTGCCTCGGTAACCGAGGCACAAGAAAAGAGAAAAAGAAACGCAAAAAACAAGAAAAAAGGGCAGGATAGAAACACCTTGACCCTCTAGGCCTGCTCAGGGGGTCCCACAAGGACCCCAAGGGCCCCAAAAAGTTGGGCGAATTCACGCTGGGTGCGCGAATCTGGGCGAGAAAATTTAAAAAAAGTGCGGGCTCCCGCGCTTCGTTGTATTTAATCCCCCGGGTGGGCCAGGTACCGGGGGCAGTGGAAAAAAAAGTGGGGGGGTCCGAACCCCCACACTGCCCCGGGGACTGCCACCTCCCCAGGGCTTCCTTTTTAATCTATGGGGCGGGCCCTCCAAGGCCCCCCCAAGCCCCGGGGACGGCCACCCGGGGCTTTTAAAAAAATATTTGCGGGGGCACATGGCTACCCGACAGCCCCGGGGACCGCCACCCACCGGCGCTTCTATTTAAAAAAAAAAAATACAACCTGTGTGTGGCACTAATTATTCAAATGCAGGGGGTCCGTTACGGAGCCCCGGGGACCACCACCTCCCCGGGGCTTCACACACGTTGGGAGGGGGCCGCAAAGCCCCCCTCCTGGAGCCTGTGATGGCCCTGGGGACCGCCACCCCCAGGGCCAGCTCCTGCAGTGTCCTGGGGTGCCCACATCCCCGGGACACTGCTGTTTGCTATGGAAGGGCGGGAGCTGCATGGCTCCCGCCCTGCCACAGCAAACTGTGGTTTGGATTTTTGAAGAGAGAGCAGGAAACATGCTCTCTCTTCCAAAATTCATACCAGATTGCTTTTCCACAGGGGGAGCTGCATGTCCGCAGCTCCCCATGTCACAAAAGCAATGCCGGCTCCCGCAGGACGGGGGGAGCTGGCATGGACTGTGGGGGCATTGGAGCTCCCCCCCCCACGGTCCCCAACGAGAGGCCAGCCCCCGGGGGATGGGGTCCCCGGGGCCAGAAATGGCCAGGGATGGGGGCCACGCGGCCTCCCTCCCCCATAATAAATAAATAAATTAAATTAAAAAACACGCAAAGGCTGGACCCGGTGGATGGGGTCCCCAGGGCCATAAATGGCCTGAGGAGGGAGGCTAAGCAGCCCCCCTCCCAATAAAATAAATGTAAAAAAAACACTGGACATGCCCCAGGGATGGGGTCCCCGGGGCCGAATATGGTCTAGGGAAGGGGCCACGCGGCCCCCTTCAATTAAAAAAAATAGGGGTCAGGCCCTGGGGGATGGGGTCCCCAGGGCCCACAAATAGGAAAGGAAGGGGGGGCCACACAGCCCCCCTTCTTAATTTTTTTTTTTTTTTTTTTTAGACACGCCGCCCCCCTCCCAGCAACACTCTGCAAACACGCCCTGTGGCGCGTTTTAGGTTTAATTCCCCTTCAATACTGGGGGTACCTGTGGGCCAACTAGCCCAACAGGTACCTCCAGTAAGTGCCACAGGGCTGCGTTGCAGAGAGGTGGTCCAGGCCACGCCCCTTTTTACACCTCTCTGCAACGCAGCTCTGTGGTTCTTACTGGAGGTACCTAGTGGGCTGGTTGCACCCCAGGGACCCTCAGGATTCAAGGGGACTTATTCCACAACTTACAACGCGCCAGGGGCTGCGTTTGCAGAGTGGTGGAGAAAGGGGGCATGGCCTTTGTTTACCTCTCACCAATCTCACTGTGTGGGGCTTACTGGAGGTAAAAGGTGGGCTAGTTGGCCCCTAAAGGACCCGCAGCAGTGAAGGGGACTACAATACCGATCCAAGAATATGCCAGGGAGCGCGTTTGTAGAGTGGTGAGCAAAGTGGGCGTGGCCTGGTACGAGTACTTACCAGTGCTGCTGTGTGGGACTGACTGGCGGTAATAGTTTGGGAAGTTGGCCCCCAAGGATGTCCTTGGGGGCCAACTACCCCTCTTGTTACCTCCAGTAAGTCCCACACAGTGGGATTGCTAAGACTTCTTTGGAGGCCATGGCCCCCTTTCTCTACCACTCTGCAAACGTGCCTTGTGGCAGACTCCGGGATGGGGGATGAAGTCCAATTTAGTCCTGAGGGAGTTTGGGGGCCAAGAATCCCTCCTGGTACCTTCTGTAAGTCCGACGCAGCGGAATTCCTTAGCGTTGGTTGGACGCCCACCACCCTTCCTCCACCACTCTGCAAACGCGACTACTAGTTAAAGTAGCATATTTCTGCACCTCTGACTTAGAGGTAGTTTTAATCCCCCTGCCCTATTAAGTACTAGGGCCTTACAGAGGAGGTCATACTAATCACAGGGGTACCCCAATGCATGGTCTTCCCTAGTGTGTGTGGGTGTTTTCACTGTATTCTAAGTGTATTTTAGCAGACCACTGGCTTTTGGCCTGGTTAGTCAGTCTGTTTCCACCAATGCCCGTCTGAAAAAGTTGTGGGCACAGGATGATTTTGCAACAAGGCCTCTTTCTGCTTCTCTGTTGGTTCTTTCTGCACATGTCTTGCTTATTCCTGCACTTTTCTCCGAATTTGTGGACTTCTGTTGCTTCTTTCCGCATTTATTTTGCTTCTTTCTGTGCGCTTTTTCTTCTTTCTCCACATATCCTACCTCTGTAGGCATAGTTAGAAACTAGCATTTAAAAAAACCTTTGAAATCCACCTAAAAAACCATAGGTTTCAGGCACGTTATAGTTTGAAATTAGCATTTAAAAAAACCTTTGAAATTCACTGAAAAAACATAGGTTTCAGTCACTGAAAAAACCATAGGTTTCAGGCACTTTATAGTTAGAAATTAGCATTTAAAAATTCACTGCCAAAAGACAGAGGTTTTTGGGAAAGTTTTAGTTAGTTGGACATTTCACTCATACAAAACCAGAGAAATTCCCCCGTTATAGTTAGTTCAGCTAACTATAACTTGTGCCCCCGCAATGCACTGCTTTTGACGTCCCATATTACATCACTCATGACATGGTTAGTGACATCTCAAATGTCATCACTGATTACATCATCCATGTGACAATTTGATGCATCCTCTCACACCCTAATATAACCTTTGATACACCCACTCTAAATTACAAACTGCCATTCTCAAAACCATAGACACTCCAACACCAATAACTACATACCCACTCACGGATTCTTAGGTTTACACACACACACACATCCACTCACTCACCCATACAGTCACTCATACTTATGGTCACTCAGTACATAACTATCATATGCACTCATACACCTTTATAGGCACTCACCCGCCACCACTCATCCATAGAGGTACTCGCACACCTAGTCAGTCATGCAAATAATTAATAACACTGCCATTTACTCACCTATACAGTTATAGACACACCAGCTCAATTACTCATACAAACACTAGCATATTCTTACACTCTTATACAATCACTGATACAAGCACACACTCCTCCATACAGTCACTCTCACAATCACACTCACTTATAGCCATTTATATAGTCCAACACATATATACTGCCTTTCACATATGTAGTTACCCACACATGTACCACCGAGATATACATTCACTCACTAACACACCCATACACACACACACACACACCCATAGAGTCCATCACAGATGCACTCTTGAAACCATGCACCCAGTAACTCACACACATCTATGCAGACACACACCCCACCCATACTGATACTCAGACAACCAATCAATAACTCATATAGACACTCATGTAGCTACTCACAAACCCATGCAGCCGCTTGCACACCAACAGAAAGATAGATAGACATTCACACTGTTTAGTCACTAACCCATGCATTCAGTAAGATATGTTTAATCACTCACTTATAGACTCAGTCATGCACCTACTAATTCATCCATCCAGACACTTCTACACCCACTCATTCTTTAATATGCCATTACCAATATATATTCAACATATTTAAACATTACAGAAACAGTCACTGGATGATGTCATCAGTGATGTCACTGACCATGTCATGAGTGATGTAATATGTGACGCCCTCAGCAGTGCATTGCGGGGGCGCGAGTTAAAGTTAGCTGAGCTATCTATAACAGGGGAATTTCTCTGGTATTGTACAAGTGAAATGTCCAACTATAATTTTCCCTAAAACCTATGTTTTTTTCAGTGAATATATATAACACACTACAGAATCTTCTGTAGGGTGTGGGACATAGGTGGGGTTGAGATTCAAACCCATGACTACATACATCTGTGTTATTAAAGGGGAAGGTTATGAAGGAAATATTTTAGTATATGACACAGCAGATGTGGAAGAAGTGAATGAAGCTCCATTGTTAGGTGGGACCAGAGACATCACAATCTGTGTTTTTTCCTGTTTTCCCACCCATGTATCATGCTCATAGGCGAATGACCTTGGAGTAAGAGAATTGAAATCAACAGTGTAACACAATTTCCCTGGAATTTTTTTTATTTTATCTGGAACCTTTGTTTACACGGGTACAGCAATGACTGTCGTGTTAGGCATTTATTTGGATGCAAAAAAAACACCAACGAAACTATGGAAACAATGGTTTTGGTCTTATGACATGGCTGTGATGAATGATCAAGGGGCACAATTAGGAGAGATTTGAGGATGAAGCCATCAAAGTCTGAAGGATTGGAGGGAAGATAACTCTTAGGAAACTGTGCGCGGCAATTGATGTGGTTGAGAAATACCAGAGTCTTTCCTTGTTAAATTTGTCGGAGTGGCCCATCCATTGGTGGATTACACTGAGTGAAGTGCACCACGATTAACAAAGCAATCGCATGAGTTTTCCCTAGAAGTATAATGTAAAACTAAAAGCCACATCAAAGCTTTGACACAATTAGATATTCTGCCACCATTGCCTTCAAAGACTCACAAACCCCTTTTTTCTGAGCATTGATGTCACACAGACCCCAAAATAGGGTCCCGAGATATTTTCTGGTCTTCTTTTCCACCTTGAAATTCTTTCTTGAAAATAGGATGACCTCCAGTAGAAACCTGTTTTCAGCCAGAAGGTTCTACAGCAGAGCTCTAAGGATACTCCAATTGATGCCAAAGGCAGGTCTCAAGAGGAAATATGACAACACACTTGTGGAAAAGTAAATTTTGCTATGTTCTGTGTCCCTACGTGTCATCCATCATATGTTATGTGTGCATGATTAAATATGCATATGTACTCCCCATGTCCGATTAATGACGCAATTACAGTTGTGTCCACCTCTAGTATGCCAGTTTCCAGTCCTCGTGAATACTACGAATATCAGGCCTATGTAAAGCTACGTTGCCACGTTTCTCAGTGTGCACGTTATTCTATTATAAAGTCCCCGTTTCTAGGCCTCAAAAGGGCCTGGACACCAGATTCAGCTCCTGTCTCCTGAAGCCTCGCTGAGGAGGGATACAGCCCCCACCTGTATCCTCGACCCTTCACTTACTTCCTGCCTCGCAGTGCCCGATCCAGCCTGGCTCAGTCTCTGAGTCTGCCAAGAATATGTTATAGTTCCAGTTATCAGTTCAGTCCTCCTTCTCTGCATTCCTAAGCTACTGAACTGTATCAATAGTTTCCGTCATTGTCTAGCCTTCACGTCTCCACGTTAGAGAAATACTGCATTTAATGGTCATTTCATATTCTTCATATTCTTCATCACGCACTACATGTAGAATAATACATGGTCCAGTCTTAGAATCAAGTTAGCCTTTCCTCTCCTGACTTATAGTTTATATCAACATGTTCTCTAAACATCAGATACTAGATACTGTTTAGGTACATGTCGCCCTGACTCTCCAGACTTCAGTCTCTGCTCCTAGCACAGAGTTCATAGCCCCCAGCTTCTCCTAGTGATACGTCATTGCCAGTTTGCGCGCACCATCAGGTTAGAGGTCCCGGCTCCCCAGGTAGCCCCCTCCATGGTTTCCGCCCCATTCATGACATATCCTGTTACGTTTGCATCACATGTCTATGTATACGCCCAGTTACACCTACTTTCGCCCTTATCTTTCGCGACTGCTACGCGTCACGCCTTCTGCTCCACCCACTGCTACGCCTACTGCAATGTAATGCTATGTGTTTGCGTTATGTATATATGCTCATGTATTGTTATTAAAAGTCAGCGCGCTCATCCCAGATCCAGCCCCAGCAGCTGCTGGGCCCTGTCATCCTATTCCTATGCAGGTTGACCTGTTCCTGTCCTTATGCTGTAATAAACCTGCAGAACTCCTACTACCTCGAATCTTGACTCTTATTTTATTGAGCTATCTGTTACGATATACGTCTAGTCAAAAAGAGAGGTATTATTTATTTATTTACCACATAATGGCGCCCGAACAGGGACTTGCCCTTTCCCCACGCGGCGGTGAAGCCACGCCGACCCCCTGACCCTCTGCAGTCGTGACGGAACTCTTCTGCGCAGTGGCAGATATTTCTGCTCAAGTATCCCTCAGGCCCACGGAGGAGACGGAGGAGGCGGTCCAGCATCCAGACGAGACGGTGGAGGAACGCGGCGAGTCCCGACCAGAGCCCAAGCCAAGAGTCCAAGGTCCGAGGTATCCGGAGGTCCACCCGTAACTGAAGTCCGAAGTCCGAAGTTCGTCGTCCGTCGTCGTAGCAGTCCAGTCCAGTCTGAGGCCTTCCGTTCTTGCTGCCCGGTGAGTACCGTTACTGGGGTGGTATCTAGACAGGGTCAATTTAATTGACTCTGGTCTGTGGGTTGGTGGTACACAGTCCCACAAACGAAGTGTCCACGTCGGTGGATGCGGGTCCTGACGTGTCTCTTTACGAGACCGGTAAGTTTCGTACTGTTTCAGCAGTGCATCTAGTTTCTGTTCTAGCCAGTTTCTGTTCTCGAGAAAATTTATGTGTTCTGTTCTCAATATTTCCAGGTAATATTCTGTTCGAACTGTTATTTTAAATGTTTTTCATGTATTTTAAATGTCGTGGTATGAATGGGGAATAAGTATCGTGTTCATTGTGTATTGTATTGTGTCCAGATTACAGTTCAGTCATGCCCATATTTTCCAAGTTACGTCAGTTAAAAACTAGAAAGGGTCTGCTGGAAGCAGCAGTTCCCGTCCCGCCCAGGGACAGTCCAGGTCACTTTATGTATCAGAAACATGGCATAAGCGCCATATTGTATCTCGATTTATGGGTAGAGTATACCAAACAGTTAGAAGAAAAGTATAGATGGCCCGTATCGGGTACATGGGATGCTGAGTGCATCATGAGAGTAGAAGAGGCATTATGGAAAAAGAAAGCCAGACAGTCACAGAAAGATGCCATCGAGTTATGGCGTAAAGAAGCTCATAAAAGAACTGAAAAAGAAATCAGAAAGTCAGAATTAAGTAGAGAATCCTTAGAGCGAGCCCAAGAAAAAGAATTAATCGAGATAGGTGAACAAGTCAAAACTGAACAGAGAGACAGACAGAGGAATGCCCTTATTAAGGGTATGTATCCTCTTCTTGCCGAGGGCTTGCCAAAAGCGACCCCGGAGGCATCCAGTAATTTCCCGCCACCACTAGTTCCGACCAAGCTACGTCACAAACTGACCGCAGCTGATATTTTTATTTCGTCCTATCTGGACGACACAGTCCCTGAATATGCAGATCCTGTTCGCGCTCCGCCAGTCCCTGTAAATCAGGCACATCCTGCTCCTCCAGACACCGGGGCACCCCATGCAGTACCTGCTACGGTACCCCCGGTCCAGCCAGCATTTCAATTTCCCGCTCCACCACGAAGAATATCAGTCGATGATTCTAGTCTAGGGGCCGCAGGAGGAGGTCCTCCTCAAACCCCGCCGCCACGCAAGCGTTTATCAGCACTCAAATTACATGCTCAAGCATCACAGCGTACTCCCAAGAGTAATAAGTCTGTTGCAGAAATCAGGCAAGCCCTTGGCGAATGTGCCTATGACACAGTCCCAGGCGAGAATAATATGGTTTTATATTCAGTACGCGTAAGGAGGGTGACCGAGTATCTAGTCACCCTACCCGATATGAAAGAAGATCTAGACAGAATATATCGTTTCATCCGTACAGGGGATGATCCAGAAAGTATTAGTGATGCCATGTCTCAAAGGAAAGCTGAGATCCAGCGTATGATATTAAAGTTTTTAATTAACTGTCTAATAAGAGAACAAGATTACCCGTCTAAAGATCCGGCCGAAATGAAAACCCTGACAAAGTGGAGTGATAATATAGCCGAGGGTAAGCACAATACCATTAGTGCCATGGAGAGTATGTACAAGAAAATCCGTAGAGAAATAATAAAGATACACGAACAACGTAAAGCAGCACAAGTAAGCGAGAAAGAAAGTAACTCTGATACTGAAGAGGTAGACGACGAGAATACCGCCAGGATAGCGTATGTAGGAAAATCTAGATTTCCAGATCGCCATTTACGCCTAGAACACAAGTCAGTTTTCCATCATTCAGCACCAGAACAAGGTTCCCTAGAACAAGTGTTCCAAGCTACCGATCACATTCTGAAATCACGAATCGGTTACAGTGAGTTAAGTACCATGCATGAACAAGAACTAGCCCGATCAGCAGTCCGATGGATTACTGATTCTATCACTTTTCCAGACGAAATAGTGGCACAAATGTTTCTGAAATTGCCCCCAGCCGAGCAACGACTGGTGGGTATGTATATGATCCAACACCTCATTACTTCGTATGAGGGTCAGCATTCTGATCCAGGTCCGTTACATGATGTCCTGAACGAGTTACTCCAGTATAGATGGAGAGGTCTAGGTACCGATTTAATTAGTGTCATTCTAGAACAGCGCCACAAATATAGAACGTTTCTGAACCCGCATTTTGTTCATGTCTCACCCCCAGAAAGTAAACCATTTTACATGGAAAGACAGAACCCGTTACGAGAAGTGCATCCAGTTAAGACAGGGGACGGTGAAATGCAACGAGTGTTTGTTTACACCCCGATTACAAAGATGGAACTCCTCGAAATGAAGAAATTAATTCCCTGTCATGACAAAGATCCAGCAGGGTTCCATAGAGAATTAAAAGACATGCTCCGTATGGGAGAATACACTTACCCAGATATCATTAAAATGTTAAAGGTCCTGTTGCCCGCAGGGGTGTATGAAAAGCTAAAGGAAAAAGAATGGGAGGTGGGAGAGAAAAAGATCGATTGGGCAGTTCTAGAAGCTGAAGACAAGGCACGAGTACCAGGTACCGGTCTAGGAGAGAAATGTAAAGAATTACCAGAATTATTAATTCAAGTTCTACCCAGATTATTGACAACTAGAAAAGAAGACTGGGATGCAATCTCAGCCTGTAAACAGAAGCAAGATGAGGATATTAGTGATTTTTATTCTAGATTTGAAAAATGTTTTAGTATCAATAGTGGCCTCAAGACAAGTAGTGAGTCATACCCTCACCTTTTTGTTACTAAATTAGTCGAGAATTCAAGCCCACAAGTTAAAAATCGAGTTTTGAAAGTCGAAAGCACCTGGCAAGCTAATACTCCATCCCAGATGCTCCAGATGCTCCAGTACCACCAGAATAGAATCAGGGAAGAGCAAGAACACGAGAGAAAACGTATGAAAGACACGAAAATGAAAGTACTAGTTGCACAATCCGTTCCTCAAGACAGTCAGAAGAGGGGTCCGAATCAAGCCAGTCATCCTGCAGCTCCTGTTAAAGGGAACTGCAATTATTGTAAACAGCCAGGTCATTTTATAAATGAGTGTGCAGTTCTGAAACACAACATAGCTACTGGTAAGACTAAGGAAAGACCACGTCCGCCTAGACAAGAGCAAGTTTCACAGACTCCTCAGCCACAGAATGCACAACAGACAGTTACCGCACCGCAGCCTATCGCTGCAACACAGCATGTTACATCGCAGATGTACCAGTATGCACAGTCTGAGTATCCAGAGTACCAGCAGTATTCATGAAACAGCCTAGAGAGGGAGGTAGGCTTGCCTCTCATCGAGATACCTGTAGATCAAGAAGGTCCCTATGTTCACAGTCAAGTATTAGGGAAAGACAGAAAGTTTTTGATTGATACAGGGGCAAGTAGGACCACAATTAGTCACGCCGAAGTTCCAGGGGCTCCGCTCTCAGGCTCAAGAAATGTTTCCCTTGGATTTTCAGGAAAACCTATCGTAAATGAGATTTCAAAGCCAGTTACTCTAGAAGTAGGTCCATTGTCCCGCACTACTGATCTGTTACTTACTAAGTCATGTCCAGAAAACCTATTAGGCATTAAGACACTGAAAGAGTTAGGTGCAGTTATATGCTGTTCCCCAGAGGGAATACGATTGTTCCTACGTGACTTCAAGGGTCACTATGTATTACGAGATTTTGATTCGAGACTGTCTAACGTTCCACAGCATCTATGGGCGCAAGGTCCAACTGATGTAGGTTACATGCAAATCACACCCTATCGTGTGACTCTCAAGCCAGGTGTAGTGTTACCACGAATCAGACAGTACAGATTGCCACCTGAGGCTGTAGCAGCCTTATCCAAAATTATTGACGAGCTCATGGCACAAGGAGTGGTTGTAGAAACTGACTCCAACGTATGCAATTCTCCGATCATTCCAGTTATGAAACGTACTGATCCAAATGCACCCCCAGTATATCGATTAGTGATCGACCTACGAGAGCTTAATAAATGTATTATTCCGCAGTACCCAGTTGTCCCAGACATCTCTTCCCTATTGACAGCCATTGATTCCGAAGCCACGTTCTTCACTGTCATAGACCTCAAGAACGCATTTTTCAGTGTTCCAATTCATCCAGACAGCCAGTTTCTTTTCGGATTCTGTTTAAATGGAAGGAGCTATATGTTCACACGCGCTCCTCAAGGTTTCACAGAAAGTCCTAGTATTTACAGTCAAGCACTTAAGAGACAACTTGATAACATTCACATGCCAACTGACACTGCCCTGCTCCAGTATGTCGATGACCTACTGGTCACAGCCCGTTCTGAACGTGCTTGCGAGCGGGCATCCCTTACAGTCTTGTATTTCCTAGCCGAGATGGGGCACAAGGTGTCCCCTTCAAAGCTTCAATTCTGTGTCCAGCAAGTGGTATACTTAGGACACTTACTGTCCAAGAGGGGTAGGCAGTTGACACCAGACCGTATCCAGTTAATAGCGAGTCTTCCTCAGCCCAAGACCCAGAAGGAGGTACGTGCTTTTATCGGCCTCACTTCTTACTGCAGACAATGGATTCCCCAGTATGCATTTCTAGCCAAGCCACTGATACAGTTAACGACACAGGAGGCAGCCGTATCGACTGTCCTCCCTTGGACATCTGAACATACACTTAGTTTCAACGAGTTAAAGAAAGCTTTATGCCAAGCTCCAGTTCTAGCTACACCGAACTACAGTAAGCCTTTTACACTTTTCGTTACTGAACGTAAAGGTACAGCATTATCTGTTCTCACACAAGATCAAGCAGGACAAAACAAGCCCTGTGCTTATTTTTCGAGCACATTAGATCCAGTCGCCCAGGCGTTGCCTGTGTGCCTCAAGTCAGTTGCAGCCACAGCACTAGCTATCAGACAAAGTGATTCCATAGTCTTAGGACATACCTTGACAGTACAAGTTCCACATTCTGTGGAAGTTCTTCTGAACCGAACACAAACTCAGCACTTGACAATTGCACGTTTAACAGGTTATGAATTGACACTGTTCCAGCCACACATAGAAATCAGACGCTGCAACGTCCTGAACCCTGCTACACTGTTACCATCAGCTAAATCAAATCCTGACCCACATGACTGTGTGGAAGTAGTTAACATTACGACAAAGCCAAGACAAGATCTGACAGATATTCCGTTACCAGACCCTGACCTGACACTTTATGTGGATGGTTCATGTATGAGAACTAGTACAGGAGAACTAGTCGCCGCGTATGCAGTGACTACTGACACTGAAGTTATTGAAACACACCGTATTGATACCCTGTCCGCTCAAGCAGCAGAGCTAGTTGCTCTGACACAAGCCTGCATACACGCCAAGAACCTGAAAGTTAATGTTTACACAGATTCACGCTACGCATTTGGAGTTGTACACGACTTCGGAGTGCTCTGGCAGGAGAGAGGTTTCATGACTTCTCATGGAACCAAGATTCAGCATGGTCTCCTTATTCAAGCTCTGTTAGATGCCATACATTTACCGACATCCATTGCTATCATGAAATGCAAAGCACATACGAAAGTCACTGATATTATTTCCCAAGGTAATGATCTAGCAGATCGCACAGCCAAGCTTACAGCACAGACTCTAGACATTCCAGTTAACATGACACATACTCCAGATCCGACTACATGCATGACAGTTAAGGACCCTACACAAGATGTCATAGATATCCAGTTACATGCTACTCCCGAAGAAATCAAGAAATGGTCCGAACAAGGAGGGGTCCAGACAGATCAAGGATGGTTAACAAAGGGTAGAGCCACATGGTTTCTCCCCGACTCTATGGTTCAAGTCATTATTAATACCGCACATAGTCCAGCACATTTAGGAGAAAAAGCTATGTTAGACAGTATCCAGAACATTTGGTTCAACAAGCATTTACGAGCTGCAGCTAAGCAGAAAGTCCGTACCTGTATGATATGTTGTCAGTTTAATCCAGGTAAAAGTGTCCCGGTGGAACAAGGTGGATTCCAGCCCCCTGACCACCCTTTTGAAGTCCTCCAGATGGATTATATTCAGATGGAGCGATGTCGAGGTTTCAAGTATGTCCTTGTAGCTGTATGCGCTTTGTCCAGGTGGACAGAAGCATATCCAGTCCCAGATTACACAGCCGCGACCACTGCCAAGCAGTTGGTTCGTGAATTCTTCCCCCGTTATGGACTCCCTAGAGTCGTATATTCTGATAACCGCCAGCCATTCTCCTCAGAACTCATGAAGCATGTTTCCCTTTTGTTAGGGTACCAGTGGAAGTTCCATTGTGTACGCCATCCTGAAGCAGCCGGTCTCGTTGAGAGACATAATCAAACCCTGAAAATCCGCATCGCCAAAGTCTGTCAAGAAAAAGGTGTGGACTGGCTAGTAGCCCTGCCAGTCGCTTTATTTTACATGCGCATGGTCGCACATTCCAGATCAGGTCTGTCCCCGTATGAGGTCGTTTTCGGCCGCCCCCCTAATATGTGGGGTACTCCTAGACCCCGAAGTATTACCGATGTTTCAAGTAATATGCTGACAGATTACCTAGCTTCCTTGATGTCTGCCCTCAACTCATGTCGTTCACAGGTTGCCGCCGCATTTCCAGACAATACCGAGGTGGCACCGCATGAAATCGTTCCAGGATCCATGGTGATGGTCCGCAACTTTGACAGATCAAGTCCGCTGGAGCCTCGATGGAAAGAGCCCCGACAGGTCCTCCTCACCACCCGTACAGCCGTGAAGTTGGAAGGACGCAAGGGCTGGGTGCACCTTTCTCATGTTAAACTTTTTAATGGACTGAAACCCGTCTTGAAAAACATTTCCCAGGATTTGAAGGATTGCCAAAGCATTGTTCTCAAGGACTGTCCCGCAAATGACATTGTTACAACCCCTCCCCTGTTAGAGAAAACTCCGCAGCAGGAGTATAAACAGAAACTACGGTCTAGTAAAATAAGTCAGTCAGTTTGATTGTCTAAGTCCTCCCCTAGGTGAAACGGTTAGACTGTTTCTGACATGTATAAAATAGACCCCCATAGTGAGAGAGTTAGTCAAAACTCAATCCGATGTATCGTTTTTCTATGTTTCATATTGTTTTCCAGCCTTATGATTTCCTGCACCAGTTATGCATTTTACCTATGTTTCCCAGTTTCACATGTAAATAAGTCTGCTAATGCTACAGTAGAGCACACGTTTAGTGATCTGCCCCCTCATGAACTGTCCTACCGCCTCGCTATGCGCAATAACTCATTTATCCGCATGTTACATTACTCACACCAGACCAGCAATGCCACTAATTGTTGGGTATGTGGTCGACTCCCCCCTTTCCAGATGCCGAAGGGAGTTCTGCCACTTTTTCCTTATCCATTTTCACATAATGGTTCGTGTGGAGCATGGTCCACGTTAACGTCATCCTCAACAGATATGTTTTTTCTTAACAGTACATGTTTCCCAGACAAGCAAGGTTTCCCTCACCGAACAGGTTTAGATCTAGAAAATGAAGTGTATAATTTAGGTAATTATTCGTCGAATTTCATGGTCTTGAATGTTCAGTCTGATACTACTCCAGACTTACCTGCTATTTCAGTACTACCAGTCAAAGGCGAATTATGTGTCCGAAATAATGGTTCCGTACATGTAGGACATAGTGAATGTACTACTATTGTCAAGTATAGTGACAGTGGGAAATCTATTTTTAAAGCTTCACGTCATTCTTATTTTATTTGTGGTCAAACTGCATATGTTCGCCTGCCCCTCGATTGGGAGGGAACCTGTTACATTGCCTTCCTACTGCCACCAGTTTTCCTAGCCCCACCTGATTATCATAGAAATACACATCTAGTACACATTAGACATAGAAGGGAGTCCCCAATTGTCGATTATACTGAAACTGCTCTAGAACAGTATACAGATTTCAATAGAGGTTTCTTTTTCTTTATAGGACCTATCCAGAATAGTAAACTAATCCGTAGGTTAACCAGAACCCTTGAAGCTGTAATAAATGAGACTGCCTCTGCTCTAGGTAACTTAACTGAAGAGCAATCTGCTATGAGATTTGTCGTTTTACAGAATCGTCTCGTCCTTGACGTCATACTGGCCGATAGGGGCGGGGCCTGTAGAGTCATCGGATCTAGTTGCTGCATTTTCATTCCAAATAACGCGCCGTCTGTTTATTCAGCTATAACCAGACTCCATAAAATTGCCCATCTGATACACCAAGATCCAGGCACCTGGACATGGTCCGGTTGGTTCTGGAATATAATTTCCGCATGGGGATGGAAAATATTGTCCTTTCTAGGTATTGCAGTAGCGATCATATTCAGCTGCTGCCTCTGTATACAATGTGGCCCTGCGATTTGCGGCATGTGTGCTACATCCTGTATTCCTAGTTTAACTCCTAGTCCCAAGTCCCGTTCTAAATCCCGTTCCAGGATAATTCGAGACGAGCAAATGATACTGTATGAAATGATAGATGGTATCATGAATATTGATGTTTCCTGATGGAAACGTAGTGACAAGGAGGGAATGTGGAAAAGTAAATTTTGCTATGTTCTGTGTCCCTACGTGTCATCCATCATATGTTATGTGTGCATGATTAAATATGCATATGTACTCCCCATGTCCGATTAATGACGCAATTACAGTTGTGTCCACCTCTAGTATGCCAGTTTCCAGTCCTCGTGAATACTACGAATATCAGGCCTATGTAAAGCTACGTTGCCACGTTTCTCAGTGTGCACGTTATTCTATTATAAAGTCCCCGTTTCTAGGCCTCAAAAGGGCCTGGACACCAGATTCAGCTCCTGTCTCCTGAAGCCTCGCTGAGGAGGGATACAGCCCCCACCTGTATCCTCGACCCTTCACTTACTTCCTGCCTCGCAGTGCCCGATCCAGCCTGGCTCAGTCTCTGAGTCTGCCAAGAATATGTTATAGTTCCAGTTATCAGTTCAGTCCTCCTTCTCTGCATTCCTAAGCTACTGAACTGTATCAATAGTTTCCGTCATTGTCTAGCCTTCACGTCTCCACGTTAGAGAAATACTGCATTTAATGGTCATTTCATATTCTTCATATTCTTCATCACGCACTACATGTAGAATAATACATGGTCCAGTCTTAGAATCAAGTTAGCCTTTCCTCTCCTGACTTATAGTTTATATCAACATGTTCTCTAAACATCAGATACTAGATACTGTTTAGGTACATGTCGCCCTGACTCTCCAGACTTCAGTCTCTGCTCCTAGCACAGAGTTCATAGCCCCCAGCTTCTCCTAGTGATACGTCATTGCCAGTTTGCGCGCACCATCAGGTTAGAGGTCCTGGCTCCCCAGGTAGCCCCCTCCATGGTTTCCGCCCCATTCATGACATATCCTGTTACGTTTGCATCACATGTCTATGTATACGCCCAGTTACACCTACTTTCGCCCTTATCTTTCGCGACTGCTACGCGTCACGCCTTCTGCTCCACCCACTGCTACGCCTACTGCAATGTAATGCTATGTGTTTGCGTTATGTATATATGCTCATGTATTGTTATTAAAAGTCAGCGCGCTCATCCCAGATCCAGCCCCAGCAGCTGCTGGGCCCTGTCATCCTATTCCTATGCAGGTTGACCTGTTCCTGTCCTTATGCTGTAATAAACCTGCAGAACTCCTACTACCTCGAATCTTGACTCTTATTTTATTGAGCTATCTGTTATGATATACGTCTAGTCAAAAAGAGAGGTATTATTTATTTATTTACCACACACCATTCAAGATGGCCACATTCTAGTGGACTCGATTTGACCTGTTAAATCATAAGAAAGTGCCTATTTAAAAGACATTTCTGTCAAAGAAGTTGTTTTTACAGAAAGTAAGGCTTTTCTAATTTCTAAGAGGAAACATTTCAAAAATAGAAAAGATTTCTAGTAAAAGTAAACTGCCTTCACTGAATGATGAGGGGAATATACTGACCCACAGCCTGTCAGGCCACTGCTTTGTGTTCCGATCTACATCAGTCCTGACACTGATCAAGATGAGCAGTGTGATATGGACCAACAGGTAGAAGGATAAGAGAATGACTCTTGGAATCGCAACCTGGGTGACTCCTTCATGATGTGGAGTCGCATTCATATTATTTTGAGCAATCATCTAGGGGTTAAAGGAAGAAAGTTCCTCACTGACACTCTCAGCAGAACTGAGAAAACCAATCAATATTTGCCTATGTTTAAAACCTTCTTAATGCCTAATGAGGTAACTTTGCCAGTCCTATTAAGAAACATTCTGGTACTCCAGTGGATAAAAAAAAAGAACAAAGGTGCTGTTCAAATACTTGTTTGTGTTGAAAAACATGTCAAACATGGCTCTGGTTGTCCTTATGGCATGATAGCGTTTCTTAAGTCCTAAGGGCAGAGATGACTAACTGACCGGATTAGTTGAGAGCATGCTTACTGGAAGGTTTCTTAACGAAAGAATCTAGACTTCAGATGTTACCTAAAGCTAGCCAGAGAAATCACCTGTCTTCAACTAGTGCAGATTTGCAAACCATTAGCCTGGTTTAAAAAGGAATTAAGAAAGACCTGATGTTTCTTGCAGCGCTTCATCTACAGATGGTAGGGTTTCAATTTGGTACTCTAGTACGGAGGTGTAAGATTGTTAAGGCATTTATACGCCCAACTGTAGAAAGCATACATGGGTTGTGACAAACAACCAGTGGAGGGATCTGCAGATAGTAGAAACATCATGTTTACAAAAGCAACACTGACCGTATCCCTACATTTTGGGCTATCTCGAGTTAGTTGCACTGATAGATGACCTCCTGCTTAGAAAAGTAGCGCATAGACCGTGGGAGGAAATATGTTGCCACAGTGGCATCAATGCCTTGCAGATATAACATATCCGTGGGCAGAGATGGAAGATTGCATACAACACCTCCCAGATGCTCAATCCGAAAGAGCACAGGAGGTTGCAGAAGGTGACAAAGCCATCACAAATTACAACCTTCTTAATTTGCAGCAGACACAGCCATCTGTCATGTCAAATTTAGACTTCATGCATAGCTCAGATCCTTCTGTTTTTTTTCTAGAAATCAAAATGCACTTTCTAAATCTCCTTTCACTAGAGAACATGTTTGGATGCGTTAAGGAAGTTTTTGAGAAAAAGTTGAAGGACATTGAGATGGCTCAGGTGATGGAACATTATCATAGTTATTTTCTTAGGACGCAGCGTTGTTGTTCCAGATGTCAAAAACCATTGCCATAGTATCCAACAATGACAACAGTCCTACAATAGTGAAGGGGTAACTTTTAAGACCACATCTCTTCTAGTATCCGAGGACCTCAAGAAAAGTATCCTAAGCTACCTTGTAATGACTCAGTGGTTCTCCACCCCAGTGATCATAAGGTGTAGGTAAGGTTTCCCCCTGACAAGTGGGAGGAAATAACCTTCGATGGTATGGGTGTCGGATACAATCGGATACAGATATTACATTGAATTCTACCAAGCATATTATCATCCTCCATAGAAAAACAGAATCTGAGTCATTTACCATGCCCGTTCGAGGCTAATCGAATATGGTCCCCTTTCAGAAATCTTAATGGGTGTATACTTTATGTACAAATTCAAGGTCTCATCACTCTGTAGACATGTGAGGATTATATAGTTTGGTTATTCGAGCATCTCCCAAGAACGCATGACAGCCCTAAAAGAGGCACATCATTCTACAGCACATGCCTGCTATGCTGAAAAGTGGGAATGTTTAGCTTGCCATTATATCCCTTCAGTTCAGGATGTCGGTCAATACATATTAAAATTGAAACAATATGGATTAACACACACTTTTTTCTTTTACTTTTCTTTTACCGTTCCATGTTAGTCAGACAGTTGTTACCTTCCTTCAGTAATAAGCAGTCAAGAGGGATTATTCATTACATATACTTGATGTAAGAAGAGCTACAATAATTGCACAAAACTGATTTTCCCAACAAACCAGCTAATTGTTGGTTTTGTGCAACCGTATCTGACCTGGCAATAGGGATAGTATGTTGTATTCAAGTAGGTTATGTTGAGGCTAGTCTACCACTCCAGGCTATGCTTTGACCAGAGATCACATTTAAGACTGGAGATACCATGGCCTTTCCAGTTAACATGCTCCTTGCTGACATTTGCAGTTTAACAACATGTTTCCCTGTGCATATATTGCCCTACTATTGCTGTTCAACATGGAAGGGACACTCTAGTCAGCGAGGCAGTTTTAAAGACCTTTTGATCCTCTGTTTTCATCAATCAACCACCACAACTTTCAGGGAATCTGCTTTGCAATTTTTGCGCAGTATGTCAATCTACAATAGATGCAAACTGAAAAATATTACAATATCTGTAACAGTAGATTTAGCATTTTTTTCTTTTAGTGGCACAAGAAGGTGCCACTACAAGATGTGTATGCTTCATATTTATTTTGATCTGCAAAATGCCTCAAAGTACAGGCATTTCTATCTTGAAAGGCATACCTCTGTGCTTACCAGGCAGGTCCAGTAACACTCAGTCATTCTTCGCCCCTGAAATGAAAGCGAAGAAGGAGCACTGTATGAGGTTCAGATATTTATTATGTATACCTTCCTTGGTGACAAAGGTGTTTGTTTCACTCTGCACCAGCAACTTCACTTGACTTCCCCTTTAAAATACTTCTAAAGAAATGTGAAAAGTTGAATAGTGCTATTCTCTGACCTTTCTTTCTATTTTTGTATGCTTTATTCATATTATTTTCAAGAGACATATGATAACATTGCAATGGGCACACGAGGTGCCAACAATAAACACAAGAGATAAGACATAGATCAGTGTTACTAATTCAATGTGTTATGCCTAGTGGGAGAGCAGTACAATACACAGTGCACAATTATCGAAGATTGAGGATATCGGGTGCCTCGGCAGGGCCTTATGCAAAAGGAACCCCAAACATGTGGCGTGAGTACATTCCTTAATGTAGATGGAAACAGGCTCTCAGGGTGCACTATCGTCAGTTTGCTGAACTCAGTATGCTTTTCGAGTTTGGTTTAGCTTTCTATTCTCATTGTATGGATGGTGTAGGTGGAGGGTGAGTAACCTGAGTGACTGTCAGGACCATTCCCAGATTTGCGAGTCTGTGCGACCATTGGAGTGATTTAAGTAAGTCTTGCTAGCTATACTTTTAGTTTTTAGTCGAAAGGAAGCTTTCTTTGTGACATTATTGTACCTTACGCTATTCCTTTGGCGTAAAAGGGGTCCCTCTCATTTCCCTACAACTGTTGTTATAGGCTGCCAGGTATCTCCGGGTCTAGTTGCAGGGGGATAGCATAGCAGCATATATTTCTAGTTGTTCATTACAGTACACAATGGGCCGTAGTACATGAAGTGCCCCGGGGGTATAACAGGCTTTTTTGCCAGCTTTGCGTGCCCCCGGGGCACTTTGGTATAACAGAAGGCGTCGTAGACGCTTCTGTGGCCCCTTCTGTAATACCTATAGTGCTGGCGCACATAAAGCACCTGGCACAAACAATGAAAATGTATATTTACCATGATAAGGCCCTAGGTCAGTAATACATGCTTTGAATTTTGGGGACCACCCTCTGCCCCATCTTCAAGTGACCAGCCGGTTCACTAGCAGCAGCCCTAGTGCCAGAACCTACCTGTTTGCTGCCTCCACTTCTTTTTCATATTTCAGGAGACCCACACATGGGTCCATTTCAGTTGCACAGCCAGTCATGTTGGAAAGGGCAGTAAATATCTCATTCTAGTTCTTATGTATTGAGAGGCAGGTCCAGGCCAGATGAAGGAATCTAGCCCCCTGTCCTCCACACCTCCAACCGTGATCATCCAGTCGCTGGCTGTATCTATTTAATTGCTTGGGGTGTAGTAGGCTTGTTGTTGGTATTTCTAATGTATGATGTGAAAACTGTGCTGGACGATGCTTGGCCTGTTTGCGTGCAGCAGTAGTTCCAGACTTTATTAGGAATCTCACTTCTAAGTCCCTTTCATCATTTCTTTTTCGCAATCAAGGGCTGAAGTGTGGCCTTGTCTTGTGATTTGTGATAAAGCATAGTAATCAGGCGCCTCATGGACTGGGCCTCAAGCAGGCCCTTTAAAGCTGCTAGTGTCGGGGGAGGGGTTTCCTTGGGGGAGCCTGGGATTGTACTCCTGGAACCGCTTTGAATTCAGTAGTATGTGAACACCTCCAGTGGGGTACCAGAGGTGTCCCCCTGGTAGTCCTTCCATGTCAAAGAGGAGCCTGTCGGAACAGGTCACCCCAGCATCCCAGTCCCTTATGTAGGTGTATCTGCACAAGCTTTTTATATGTGGCAGGTAACAGTTACTGATGGCCAAGTGGTAGTTGGGGGAAATATGTATGACCCACTCCAGTTCTTCCCTTTAATTTGTCCCATGCGCTAAGGGTGCATTCAACTGTGGTATAGTGTTTGGGTTGAATAGTGAAGTGGGTTCCCAGTTCTCTGACCTTCTATTCCCACAGCCCCATCACAGTGACTAGCCTGCTAATGAGTAGAGAAGTGAACTTTCCTTTAGCCGTTGTCCCTTCCGGGTTGCTGCAATAGGTGACTTATAGTGCAGCTCTTAAGGCCCTCTGTGCACAATGCCATTTCAGTTTAAGGATTCAGGTTTCAGTATGCCCTTCTCCCTCACTCTCCACCACTCCTTCTGCTGTTTCTCCTTCTCCAAAGGTCTTCGTGTAATCCTCTCCTCTGCTTCTCTTCTGATGTTGCTTTCCTGTCTCTCAGATTCCGCTCCTCTGGTTTTCCTCCACTCCACTCTCTTCTCATCCTACTCACTCCACGTTCCATCTCTATCAAACGTTCTGTGATGGGTGAATCCCTTTGGAGCATGATGTCCTTCCACTGACCTTCCCATTTTTATCAGCCAGCATCCCAGCAGCCTTGAGTTGAGTTCCACAGTCCTTGGAAGGCAGTAACAGGCACTCTGCCTGTTGAGAGATAAAGTAAGTCACCTCCAGGGAAAGCAAGAATTTCCTCCAAACACTTAGTCCTAGTAAGGATTATTGCCACACTTTTTTAGAGTAACATGTTGCCCTCTGACATGGGGACCTCCTCCTTATGAGAACAATGCCCTATTTAATGCATGCCTAAAGGGAATACAGCCCTATGGCTCGCTGTGGAAACATCCACTCTGAGTTGCGGTCAGTCTCGCTGCATTTTGGGCTTCAGAATGACATAGGGATGAGTCATTAGAATCATGTCTGAAGCTGAAACAAAGTTTGTGAGAAAACAAGTTGTACTTTTCTGTACCTATCGCTTGATTGCCAGAGAATGCACAATGTCTCAACTTACAACACAACAAACTGATCGCTATAGATAAGTAACATTTTACTTCCGAAACCACTGCATTATTACAGCCCTCAATCACAGCTCCTTTACCAACTTAATATTTTTAGTTCAAGGTAATTGGCTTTTCCGCCACTTGTTACACATTGCCTACAAAACAGGAAGGGTTGAGGGTCGACTCTAACCTTTACAGATCCTAAAACCGTGCTGCAACTTCTGCGGCATGGTCTGCATCTACACTTTAATGAAATGCAACTTCTGGTAAATCAAATGCATGGAGTCCAACAGCTAGCATTAATCATTTTTTGTCATTTTTCCCCAAAAAATATTTTATTGACGGTGAATGCTTTCCTTCGTTTTCTAAGTGAGATCCATACAGTGGAATCAATGAAAACATTACACATCTCATGGTGGCCATCTGTTTCTCAACTGAAAAGCCTTTGTCTTGACAAGTGTCATCTGGATTCTATAGATTCCCTCTCGCTCATTAGATTTAGCTTCTCCCTCTCGCTCATTGGATTTACCTTCTCTGTGACCTTCAGTTAGCAGATGTCCTGCTCTTGCTCATTCCCTGCTGTTTTAGTCACTGTCTAACTTACCTAACCATTTCTTGAATGTACTCCAAGTCTTCTTGCAGTGATACTAATTGCTTTGTTTCTCTGCCTCCTTGCCAGCTTTCTTCCTGTGGACCCGGGTCTGGCGTGATCCTTCTCGCAGAGGTCTGCTGCTTACAGCAGATTAGCTTTAGGCAGTGACTGTTTCTTCTGTTTACACAAAAATATATTTTAATGGAAAGTCTCCACTCCATGCAAAGTTTCTTATGAATGCTGAACTCTTTTTTCAGATTGCGGCTGTTAGTTTCTTTACTCTGTCAGGGTTGTGTGAACAGGAGACACCCTTCTTGACGACATTCGGCCAGTCTTCAATTCTCTTATGCCCTTTCTAGAATCTCTAGTTTGCAACATTCAACAAGTTTTAAGTTCTCTTACACTTTTTCAGAATCTGTACTTTAAAATGCATATGCTAATTACCAGACTGCCATTGATGCATCATGTCTGAGTTATAACTGACCTTCAAGCAAAAATCTAGTGGCAAACTGTTCTATTTGATACTATCTTTTATTATACTATAGGTTTAGGCTATTAATTTGTCTTCGGCATTGACCCTGCTTTGTTAGGCACAGTACAATGTGTGATTATAATCTATTTGGTGCTTTAAAAATGCACTGTTAATTTGAGACTCCGACTCTCCCCTTCCAGCAGAAACGGACTTTCATCTGTTAATTGATAAACACAAGTTTCACACTTTGTATATCCAGTCTGTGAATCCAACCAATGTAGATTGTGATACTTTCTCTTTGCCAAACTGGAAAAAATAGTCAACACCTTTACATTATTTTTTGATGTCTTTGTAAAATCTTTGTAAGGATTCAAAGCTTTTTTGAACATTTTGTCTTCATCAGAGAACCAGGAATTCCAAAGCAGCATTTTGAAACCTAGTGCCTGCCTCAGCTTCTTCTTCTACCTGTTCCAGGAATGACCAGGGTGGTTACATGATGATCTTGTTTCTGCCCTCTCTTTGGCCCATAGTTGTGGCAAGAGAGCACCACCTTGGTCCCCGGTGGCTCTGACTATGCAGGTGGAATTGTGGAAGGTAACCTAATCATGTGTACAGAATGCAGCATTTCTCCCATGGCTACCACAGCTTTTTCGATATTATTCCAGAGTTATGCTTAATACCTGGGTCCCATAACCCACACATCACAACATCACTGCACTGTGAATACTATTCCTGAATATATATGATTGATACTACTCATCGGAATATTGTGATACTTCTGGTTTCTATATTGCTATTGGGTTAAGTGCCCCAAGCTAATTTTTTGTCCCATCGATTCTTTGCCAGTTTCATGGCTTTCTACTTCATTCATGAAGCCTGAGACTGTGGACTTATTTTTCAGTTTCCGTCAGCACCGCATTTGTGTCTTCTGTATCTTCTGTTGCAATCTAATCCATATATTTAGAGTGGTATGATTGTGGCTTTATGGAGAGTTTTGGGTGGTTTGACCAACCTTCACCTCTTGCTTCTTTACAAGCATGGGCTCTGCTACTTATTTGTTCCCTATGTGCCCACTCTTTCAGATTTTTCGATATCATGATGCTGATGTAACAAAAAGGGTTTCTAAACTCTTATCTATGCTCATCTCATTCAAGTATCAAGGTTTTGAGCAACTCCTTCCGTTAGGTGTTGCAGTGTCCTCCCCAGCCTGGATACATGCAGATGATCATGCTACTCGCGGAGCTTGGCATTACAGATCTCTATTCTTCAGTGTGTAAACATTAACTGAACATTCTACATCATGAATTCTATCATCCACACACAAGCACTTTTGTCACTGTTCTACGGAGTCCGCCAGGGACCAAAAGTACCCCATCTCTCTTACTCACAAGACACTACAGGTGTATTGCCCTGTTTTTGAAGAAAACATTTTTTAGGTCGAGCGTAGCGTGGACCTGTTGCCGTGTGTTTGGGGGAATGTGAGACAGCTTTGGCGCACGAGACTCGCTGTCTCAGATTTCCCATCGAGGGCGCGCACGGCGCCGTGCACATCCCTGGGCCCTGCCTCGCCATGCAGTCGCGCGCGCACACAGCCACACTCACACACACAAACGCACGCACACACACACACACACACACGCTCCCCCCCCCCCTTACCTCACCGGGCTCTTTTCTTGCTGGAATCCCTGTTTTCTTGTGGGTTCTGATGGGCAGGGGCGACGCGGCCAGGGGCTCCAGTGCTGCTACGGCCGTCCCTGCGGTGCACGAGCTGGTCAAGACGGCGGCTGCGCAGGATTCGGCTGGATGACGTCGGCTTCCTTCAGCCCGTCCTCCTTATTCATTGGCAATTTCAAAGAGTCGGAAGTCAAGTCTTGTTATATGTGCCTTCGGCGTCGGGCGCGGACAGCTACCAGGGGAGAGATGTTGAACAGCCGTAGAGCTATTGAAACTAACAGCCGAACACTGTCCATGCCAGCGGAAATAGTTCAGTATGCCAAAGAGGTGGTTGATTTTAGCTCTCACTATGGGAGTGAAAATAGCATGTCCTACACCATGTGGAATTTGGCATGGACTCCCAGTGTTTATCCAAGTTCTGGCGACTTCACACAAACTGCTGTCTTTCGAACCTATGGCTCTTGGTGGGAGAAGTGCTCTAGTGCTCCACTGCCTTTCAACCGGACACCACTGGATTTTTACAGCCAGGAATATGTAGAACTTGTCTTCGAACAGCCAGTTTATCCCACAGCGATTCACGTTTTAGAAACGTATCACCCGGGTGCAATAGTGAAGATTCTTGCTTGCTCGGCAAATCCATACTCCCACAGCACTCCAGCTGATTTAAGGTAAACCTACACTTTAATCATATCATTAAAATGGCTTCATTTGCGTTGCTCGTAGAAACATGTTGGAAAAATGTGTGAATATTGGAAAGTTTGGATTAGGAGCAGGTACTGAATAGAATCAAACTCTGCATTAAGATAAATAAATAACAATCAAAAGTCTGTACAAAATAGGGCTTTGATTAATATAGTTACAATGAAATCTGCAGGAATGATTCGTGAATGATTGCGAATTTTGCAGTATCTATCAGGCTGTCTATTGTCAGCGTGTGCTATCTTCGGAAAGGAGTAGATGTTTGGACAGAAATATGCTAGGTTCATTATGCATGTGCAGCACAAAGTAGAATGGCTCATAAACTAGGAGGAAGGTAGGTAAGAAGTGATATTTGAGCATTGTTGGTTAAACTAAAGATCAGGCTTTGCAAAAGACAGATGGGTGGGTGCAAGAAACCTGTGCTTTTTGTTTTTTCAAAGCACGACGTTTAATTTGGAAATATCAGATGAATTGATGGCATTTCTAATAATTCATATCAACCTTTTAACAAAATGTTAACAAGTATGTGGACACTACTTGTGTCATTGACCAAATTTCAATAGTGTAAAATGCTTTCATCCATATCTATGAACTTCACTCTTTCTTCACATTGTATCACCGGATGTCATCTTCCATGGCGCAAAATGTGCTATCTTTAACTAGTATTACCAAAACATTAGATTCTTCGATTCTCCAATTTGGATCACGGCCGTGAATTCATGTTTGGAAGGCGTTGTAACCCTTATTTATCCTCAAGCGATGCCAGAATACATAAAAATGGGGATATTTAACTGTATTATGACTTGCTCATTTTGGAAACTGAAAGGGCAAGTTTTGAAGAGTCACTATGTTATCAGCCGGTATGTCGGGTTACTGTGTATGTATACATCACAAAAAAGCTTTCATGAGTTGCTGTAAGTCTGATTTAAAGGTGTAAAGGAAGGTTTGCCACTGAGGAGGCAGGATTTCAAATTGGCTAGTTTTGGATAGGCCTAAGCAACATTTTTAGTACAGAAACGTAATCGTCTGTAAATTCCGATTAAAGGGTTTTACGTAATGTTTTATTTCTCTTGCTTATGCCTTTTTGTTTAATTTTGCCTGCTTGGGACTGATACAAGCAGAAAATGAATTGCAGGTACCAGTCAGAGTGGATGTGTGCAGCCAAAAAATGGAAAATTAATTATACGTTTCTGTATATTTAAAAAAAGATGTATGGGGTACTGAAGTACTTGAAATAAAGTTAAAAAAATAGATAATTTAAAAAAAATAGAAATACACTGTACTACACTATATTCCACGAATGTTATGTACTACAGTGTATTTTCAAATTTTAACATTTAAATATTCACAAAAAAATCTGTGGAGTAACGTGGTAAAAGGTGCATAATACTTCACAGGTTTTTTTCTCCTGATCTCACCATAGCTTCTGCAAACTCACGCTATCACATGATTATTTTCTGGCTTCAGCTTGTCCCATTTGCATTGGCCACGGGCCGCACCGACTGAATTGAATGACCCGTCACTGATAGTGGCACCTCAGTGTAATCATAGGACCACTCGTTCTGGCAGTTCCGATATGAACATACCATCCCACTTGGAAAAAGCGACCCATCCCGCCCCCCTCCCCCCCCCCCCCTTTCAGGTTGAACTGTCCTAAGTACCCAAAAGCATCCTGCAGTTTTTAAACTGAAAGGTCATACAATACAGATTCAGGCCTGGCAGGTCTAGGCCCCCCTTCACAAGCCTGCATCACAACTTTTACCGCACTAGCCTTGCCCCATCAGAGGCCCATATAAAGCCTGTTATATACCCCTGAATCTTGTCTAAAGCTAATTGTGGGAATGTGAGTGGATGCAATTAAAAAGATATATCAATTTGGCAAAGATCAAAACTTTTATCAAAAACACTCACCCATAGGTTAATGGCATAATCTTCCTTCTAGCTAGTAATACGTCCACCTCCTTCACTACCCTCCCTAGATTATGCAGTGGAATTGCCTCCAGAGGATTGACTAGAACAATGCCCAGCTACTTCATCTCATGCCTCAGCCGTCCAATCTGATACATTCCAGCACATCACCTCTGACTTGGAGTTGTTCACTAACCCGATAAGGTCCCAAACTTCTCCACCAAACTTTCCACTCTAGGAATCGACCAAACAGGGTTGGATGTATAAATAATCAGATTTTCTGCATATAACGTGATCTTGCTGCTATAATGCGGGAAACAAAAAGGAATTACTTGAGCGTCCCTTCTAAGTAGCTGGGCAAACGGCTCAATATAAATATCAACAAGCATTTGCAATGCAATAGGTCTCGCATTTACACGAGTTTGAGCTACTCACATTGCAAATAACAATGCCTTTTATTTTTGTTTTCGTTTTTAAAACTTAAGTAAAAGGTATTCTCATTTACAATGCCAATAGCTTAACTCACGTAAATGCGAGACCTATTGCATTGCAAATGCTTGTCTTTGAATGTTTTCAATTGCCAAAGCATGGTTGTAGGCCAAAATATATTGAATCCCGACGGGCAGTATACCGGACTACACCTGAAGATGGCAATATTGAATGGGAAAGATAGAAAAATGCTCACTTATACCAGGGCTTTCGGAAAGTTTGCTATTTAAACAGAAGAGAATAAGGCCTCCCAGATGCCCTTGTGACAGTGGCTCTGTGTCCGTTTTGTAGGTTGAGCCTAGACAGCGCTTGCATTGTCTCTTAGATACATATTGTATAAACTGTATGGGCCTACAACCTGCCTGTTGCTTTTCATTTGTTTCTTTAAGTGTCCTTTAAAAATCCTTGCTTCCAAGTGGTTCATCTTTCCTGTTTGTCCCTCCTTTTTGTCGGTGGTTCACTCCCACCGAGCCTTGCCTCATTACTTGTAGCCTTCCACTTGTCCTATTTCAGCATCTGTTTAGGGACTACATTTCACAGGAGCGCTCGATGTTTTCAGTGGCTCTGTGTTTTGTAAACAGGGCTGTAATTCTTCTTATCTCAAATGCAGAAACATTTGTTTGTGTTTGCATTCTTCTTATCTCCTCACCAAGAATATTAGACGCGGTTTTCGAGGGTCTGCTTTAATTCACTTTCCCTGACTAACAATGTGAGAGCATTTAGCCCGTCTCACAACCCCCCTCCACGTTGTTGCTTCAGCTGTCCCACTACCTCCTCCCATACGATCATTTACTTTGAAAACTTCAAGCTTCGTTCATACAGTCAACATTCTTCCACACACTGTATGGGCGACACAGCTTTCTTTCTCATGTGAATATTTTTGGGGTGTGTGTGGTTCGAATTTCGTTGCACAATTTTATTGGACTCTGAGACGTCTGATGGAGCAACTGCAGTCTATTTTTCTTTGCAAAAACAAGAGTTGATTGACGGAATGTTGCACAATGGCAATACATTCACCCCCAGTCACAGATCTGGGTCTAATCCATCGTTATTTTGCTCACCACGCCACCCCAGTTCAGACATGGCCATATGCAAATCAGTCTTGACCCAGTGCCTCTTGGGAACAGTCCAGCCCGAACTGCCGAGCCATGTCTTCTCTGGACTGGAATCAAGCATCCTAGGACCGGTTTCTAGCTATCAGCCGTCATCAGCCAGGATGTGGGGTGCCGCAGTGGTTTATTTTTGTAAACGTATTTATTTAGAAGGTTTGTGTAGCCTTGTAGCCTAACAGGTATTTCAGAGCACTAACGATGATTGCAAAATATACATTGTTTGCAAACTCCTTATGAAATTGTACCATGTTTTGCTATAATAGCGATTTTTGGTGTCCTTCTAATTGATCAGAGTCGTTTTGTAAAAGCATTGCGTCTGATTCCAAATTGGACAGGCTTAGAAATGTGAATTATATGCAAAATGTATAATTTTGCTTTAAACATTTAAAAGTTAAAGATATTAGCACATTAGATTAATCTCACTAGTCAGGATATATATTCATACTAATATTACGACCATTAGGAATGCCGATGGGGCCACACCCTTTGACATTACCGAGTGCTCTTGGTGAGTTGTCAATCTGGCGGATTTCGCCATCACAATTTTTGCACTAATTGTGAGAAAAATTTACCTGAAATCATTAGGATCCCATCAGTATTTTGTGACTTTGTTTTTACGGGAAACCCACCTAACGCATACAAAATAAAAAAAACATTTGCAAAGATAGTTTACTTCCTTTCCTCAATTGGGATCCACATTTAATATGAGCCCATGGCTAAACACTTACAAGGTCCAAAGGGTGAGACCTATTGGCTATGCCTATGCTTATTAATGTCCTTCTCATTTCCAGTTGTGATCTTTGTTATTTTGTTTTTTCATTGCTGGTCTCCCAGCATTGGCAATGCTTGGGAAATAACTAGTAACTTGTGAGTGTATACATTTGAGGAACGACTCGCATGTTTTTAGCTTCATTTAGGTGCTCTGTGCTATGAGTGCTCATTTACGGTTGGTGGTAAATTGTGTGTGATCTATGCAGATTGGTTGGATTATGGACAGAATAACCTGAGCAGGCATTTAATGAGGCTGATATAGTGTTATTTGTATATATTCTGCATGTATTTTAAAAGTCATATAGTTGTCATTCACCAACAAAGTCAATACTGTGCAAAGTTGGAAAAGTATTATATTTTTGGAAATTGGCATTTAAAAATACCCTTGTGCTTTATATTGGGTAGTAACATTTGACAGTATTGTGTTGTGAATGGTAATACTAGCAATCTCAAATATTCTGAGGATTTTGTACCCACTACAGTTCAGGTGAAACATAAATGCAGCAGAAAGCGACGGGAACCACCAGAAGTAATGTCTTCTTAGCTTCCAATAGGCCAGACGGCGCATCAGATCTAAATGCTTGTGCGCTTGACTCGTGAGCTGTGAGGAACTTTCTCAGGTACAGCCCTTTCACCACTGTAAAAGACGGAATTTATTAGGAACAACCCCCCCTGCATATATGCTCTGTAAATGTCAACATTTATAAGCAGAGCAAAGGAGTGTAAAGAAAAAGGCATAGAATTAGAGAAACATTCACTTGGATATTTTGACAAATTTGGAGAACAAACTGAAAATATTCTATGTGGATCACTGTTGCCATTCTACTATTTTCCCTTCTTGGTTAGATTTGTTTTTATTGGTTTTGCAATTAAATGCATAGCAACACGTTTTACAATTTAGATTATAATCATGTTACATCAGCATGTAGTGCCAACAGGATAGTTTCAATCCTTTTACAGTATTTTGATAACCATTTAACACCCAATATTAAAACTTAAATTAGTTCATATTCCCATCTTTCACGGAAATTAGTGGAACTCTGACCTGGCTGGCACTACCTTGCATAGGTTTTGGAAAACCTGCCACAGGTTTAAAGCACCAAACCCAGCATGGAACGGTTTCATTTGAATCCACTAAAAAGGTAATTCACTGTCATTGAGCACGCTTGCTCCTAACTTTGTGCGCTGCTCAGATGCCTTTTGTTATGAAAACTTAATTAAATAAAAACTATGCCAGGAAAAATTGAACTTTCAGTCTCTCCTTATTGAATTTAAAACTCTTTCTAAGATTCATGCTGCACAAGTAGAAGGTTGTCTGTTAAACATCCTCTTGCAGGTAGATTACTAGACACAGAAGTTGTAAGATTGAAGGATGCTACGTATATTGTCGAAGGTATGGAGAGAGGCTTCATGCAGGTTTCAGGAGATATGGCCTAGACCAGTGCTCATCAGCCAGTGTTTCAATGTGAAGCCGCAGTCGTATATTTTTACCCCATACTGCTCTATAAATTTGTTGACATTTGTTGAACATCTGATAAAACATAGTCATACATAGCCAGTGCTGGTGATTATTCATCCTTTGCCTTTTAGCGTCTTCAAGAGATGGACGAGCGACGAACTATCAAGATGAGTGAATGCTATAAAGGATTTTCTGATGCTGACCGAAAGGTTATTCCAATAGTCTCAAAATGTTTTGATGGAATGGTTCATGCTGCAAAGTCTGTCGATGAACGTAGAGTAAGTGCATTCTTTTGTGTGTTTAGATAATTGTTATTCCCTTCTAAACACTTTGTACAATGTGATTTTTAGCACCGGTATTTACCTTGTTTCTTTTTTTTTTTTAACTATACATACTGTAGTCCAATCTGAAATGAAAAAAAATTTGTAAATCATTTTACATTGTGACAAATGTTAAAAAAAATAATGGACAACATTAGTCTAGATATGAAGTAAGTTCGGTAATATGGTTTAAGAGCCAAATCTCTAATAATCAATTATTGTTTTTGAAGTTAATAGTTGAATATCGAATAACAGTAATTTGAAGTACAACATTTGCTATTTGTTTTCTCATTACAAAAGCACTAAGATACATCATGCAGCACAACATGATAATTATTAAAATACACAACCGTATTTCCTTTGCCGCATGATCCATATTTTGAAGAGTTTCTTTTCCCCGCCATTCCCCTAATAGGAGGCATTGACCTGCTTTGAGAGAGGCTCAATCATTACTCTGCTCAAGAAGACCACCAAATTTCCTGTCCCGAGCTTGGGACCACATGGCAAAGTTTTTTTTTTTTAGTTTTTTTTGGGCATGATGTCAAGTTGCATCTAGTATAAAATGTACCTGAAGAAGGCAGAAACAATCAGATTTATTTCTCCAAGTTGAGTTTTTGTAGATTCACCCTGTGCTGGCCACTATCATTCTCTGAGGGTGACTCCCCATTTGCTCTCCTTGGCACTGCCAGGTAAGCTGTTCCATCAGGGCCTGTCCTCCAGGGCCCCTCATCTCCTTTGTAGGTGTAAGCCCCCTCTGACTGCCGCTCCACTCTCATAGGTGGGCTGTCCCAAAAAAATTATGATCGCTAATTTTTTCTTTGTGCCGCATATAAAGCTTCATCTCCATCTTGGCAGTCTCTTTAGTAACTGAGGGAGAGAGCAGCCCCTCAGTTTTTTGTGTGCCGGTGTTGGAGATAAGACCCAAGATTGGCTCTGTCTATGCCCTGGCACCTCAGCGCACTCTGGTGTCCCAGCCCCTACTCACTCTCTCCAAAGGCCATGTTTCCAAGCCCTGGAGTGGAAGCATTGGTGGAGTTCCTAAGAAATCCTTACGTCCAGGAGCCCGGCTAGTTCAGTCCCCAAACTATTTACTTTTTCTCAGAACAGTACGCCAACAGAACCAAAGCTTGAGTAAGCCTACCGCTCCTTCTGTAATTGTAATAATATAGCTCTTACTAACCCTGATGACGCACTGAAGCACTTTTTGACAAGTAGCACTATACTCCGGGAACCCAAAGGATTAGTGGTGGATTAGTATGCAGAAATATAAGTTGTTAATTTAAAGGGTGGACATGCGAGTCTGTTAATTTGATTGAATAGGATAAAGGAGGGATAGAAGAGGGAAGACGGTCTAGATAGTGTTATTTGGGAGATCATATTAAAATGAGGTTTGGAGAGTCAAAGGAGGGATACAGTAGGGAAGAGTCTACGAAGTGTTAATTTGGAGATCATAGTAAAATTAGGTATGGGGTGGGTCAATGAGGGAATAGTCTAGAAAGGGTTATATATGGGCGATCATAGCAGTAGACTGAGCTTTGGGGTGAGTCAAGGAGGAATAGAGGAGGAGGGAAGATTCAAGAAAGGATCTTAGGGAGATCATAGTAGTAGAATGAAGTTTGGGATGAATCAGAGTGAATTTAGAGCATATGTTGACAGAGGTATGGGATGGGACAAAGAGTGGTGCATTGGAGGAAGCTGACGTCTATTTTCTTGTTTCGATCTTTCTACTGTAGGAGTAAAGTAATAGAATATATAGATACATAACTGCGTAGAAAGGGTATACATCTATAAAGTAAAATAATAAAGAGGTATAAAATTATTTTGCATAACGTTCCATATGTGCAAATAAGGATCGTTAGAAATTCAGACTTTGAGGTGTTGCTGCATGTAAAAGTTAATTCGTGTGTATAGATCATCTCAGCCAGGGGGGCTTATTGGAAAACCCAACCGTCTATATTGATTTTTTCCTCCAGGATCTTGTGAAATCTTTAGACTCTTACATTCAGGACATTGGGAATTTTTTGTACAAAATCCAAAACATCCCTTGGGAAGAGGATTACTGGATGTTAGCACTGGACATATCTTCATTATATACGAGCATAGTGCATGATGATGGAATTGCAGCTGTACAATATTATCTTTCACAACGATCAGAGCAAATCAAGGAACACAACATCATGTTGCTACAAATACTCCGATATTGTTTGGACAATAATATCTTCATGTAGAACAGCCTTCTTTACCGCCAGCTACAGGGAGTTGCAATGGGGGCCCGTTTCTCTCCAAGCTATGCGTGTTTAGCCATGGGAGCTTGGGCGGAACTGGTCCTCAGGGTCGACCACAAGGAGGTATTCAACACCAATATAATTGCCTGGTATCGTTTTAGAGACAATTTGTTTGTGGTATGGAAAGGGGGGAGGAAAGAAGCTGAGGATTTTGTGACAGCAATTAATGAAAACAATCTCAATTTGAATTTTACTGTGTCAATGAGCCAAACCACTGTTGCTTTTTTAGTCACTGAAGTGTATGTAAATAACAACAAAATTGAGACAAGGCTTTTTAGAAAGGCAACTGCTGGCAACACCATCTTGGACGCAGATAGGGCACATCCAACTCATTTGATAGCCAGCATACCTTATGGTAAAAATGCTGCGACTAAGGAGGGTGTGCAGCAGTGACACAGATCTTATGGAGGCACAAGCAGCCAGCAAGAGTAGATTCCTCGAAAGAGGATTTACTGAACAAGTAATTGATAGGGCTGTCATGAAATCTATGCTTAGACAGACAGGAATTACTGGAAAGTTACAATCATTCTGTCCCTAATTATAAACCCATCAATCCAGCCAATGAAAATCAGCAACTTGTCCAACTAAATCAGTTTAGAATCGTCACGGGATTCAACAGACAGCATAGAGAACTATATCATATTGTCAACCGTAACTGGTCGACAATTTTGAGCGATCCCGTGATTGGCCCTACTCTCCCCCGCAAAGCAACAATCATATACAGTCGAGCTCCTTCTATGAGGGACCGCCTGGTTAATACTAACCCAGAGGTAATTGAAAAATACCACGTGGTTACAAACCAACAGTGGATTTTTCAACTGCAAAGTCTGTAAAACCTGTACCCATGGGGTGAACACCAAGACATACAAAGATGGTTTTAATGATGAGGATCATAAGATAGACCAGGTCCTCACATGCAAATCAGAATATGCTATCTATGTTCTCCAATGCCCCTGTCATCTAATGTATGTATGTCGGTAGTACGAAGCATGCGGTGCATTAACGCATTCTACAACACCTTAGGGCCATAACAAATCAGCATAATACCTACCCTGTAGCTCGTCATTTTAGGGAAGCCCATCAGAGCGTCAATAAAGGTCTTACGTTTTTTGTGATTGACGCAGTGGTAGCAAGCAGACGAGGGGGTGACAGGGAAGCCAAGCTCCGAAAATTAGTAACTAAGTACATTTTACAGTTGATTCTAAATACCCAGGTGGATTAAACGTCACTGAGGATTTACATACAAGTTTAATCTAGTGTTCAGTCTCTGATTGACTCTTGATATCAGTGATGTAGTGAACAGGTATTTTTAATAAGTGGTCTCAAGATGATTTTCAATCATTTGATAATTATTTATTATTGTAGATCATTTTGTTGTCTTATTGATTCACTGTTCACAGGGTAATCCTCAGTGCATATGATGTACAAATCAGGATCCCACCTGCTAGTATATATTCTGTCATTGAAACTTATGCAATATTGAGACAGTCACCTCAACAAGACATGATACATTTAGTCATATGTGGCAGCTATGGCTAGGTACCAAGGTAGACTAGTCCTGTATTATTTAGCTCTTAGCTCTTAACATCTGAGCTCGGTGAACTCTCTCCTCCAGTGATATTGACAAAGATTGTCATCATATATATGTTATCTCATCTAGTATTATGTATAGCTCATCTGACTTTCTCCACATTAAATTTAAATTAATCTGGTACTCGTGGTCATTAACAATGTATAACTAGTGAGACTGGGCTCAGTCCACTATGTAGGTAACCAGGGTTTTAATTTTCCTTCCCGTTTATTATTTAGTGATTTGTCTTAGTAATTAGATATATGCACATTTGGCATTTTTTCACACACTTTTCAAATTTTGATCATGTGGGTGAAGATGGGATAGATATCTACTACATGGGATTTATCCCATTATTGTTTGAGATTATTTGTTACCAGGAGGGCAAGAATGATACAGTATATTATTTCAAGAACTAGGATGAGGTTTGTTCATCGATATTTAGAGGTTTCTGTATTTATACATTGATTGATTTTAAGTAAACTATGTAAGATAGTCAATACAAAGTGGACATATCCTGGCTCCTTTTTTAAGCTATTAATAGGGTTTTTATGGAAATATGGATTTAGCCAAGAATTTACCCTATCTACAGTGTGATTCGATATACCCTTGTACGGTTATGAAGTACATTATGCAAAGCAATTTAATATTTTTTTGTTTACATTTGGGTACTTTGCACACACAGTATGGTTTCCAGGATGAACAGGAGGCCATTAGGGGGCGTCAGCTCATTTTTAAGCTGACCAACACAATGTGTTCAATAGCGATGTCTGCTATGAATCAATTTATAAATCAGGTTTTACTTTACAATATGTAATTGCGGTTATGATAGCTGCTATATTCAATGATTCTGCATATTCGGAAGTTGAAATGTTTACATTGCGATATTTTACACATCAGCGCTATTTTGAACATGTTCTAAACAAACCGTGTAGAATTGAATTAAAGTTAGTGCAACAGACATGTATACATGAATTATGGTAAATTGTTAAATGTTTACATCGCGACATTTTGCACATTGGCGCTACTTTGCACAGATTTTAACAAACTTTGTAGGATCAAAATGAAGCCCGTGCAATAGATATGTTTATAAGAATGATGATGAAGATTTTTGCTGCATGTTTATAAGAATGATGTTGAAGATTTTTGCTGCAATGTCCAAACGTATTCATTTTGAAATATAACAATGATTTTCCGATGCCATAGTATGCCTTCTATGTCTAGCCCGAAAACATACCACGTGACGTTGTTTTTTATCTGCACAATCACTTTAAATATGGTGTTTTCATTGGATCACGTTGTCAAGTGATCAAGGCTCCTCGGAGCCGAAACGTTATGGCGACTTAAGAGCACGCAATAAAAATATACCTTGCATCGAGCTTTCTGGTCCGTGTCTGTGAATGCTGGGACAAGAACGACAAACAGGCTGTGAGATTCTGTGAATTCTGAACCCGTGGGTTCCATTTTGTATATGGCAGCCATTTTGTGGTTGCCCTCACATAGGCCATGATTGTGGCTGAACTAGTCTTTTAAGGACATGTACACCTTAGCTCGAGTTCATGCTGACTCCTGTTTGACCTGAGTGAACTGACCCTGTTGCCTGAAGCTGACCTTGTTAAACCAGTTCCTGCCCTTTAGCTGATCAAGATTAAGGATCAGAGCACAGGACATCATAAAGTTTTACTGCACACAAACATGCCTTATCCTACTTCTATCTGTTTCTGTTTCTCCTTTTATGGTCTATTTACGATATGGGTTGTAGTCCTTTTTATTATGGGTTTGTCCGGCTTGTCTAAGGAAGAATGTTGGGTTTGTTCAACTTGCATGTCCATGTTAGGCATTTTTGCATGCTTGCAAAAGCAAGGACTGCCCCTTACGTTTATGCTGAGTTTTGTAACCCTGGCAATATATAAGGCCTCTGTCCTCTGCACTCCTCAGACTACCTCATTCAGTTGCTACAGCTTCTGTGTGACGTGGCCTCACTTATTAAATTTAATAAAGATGTCTTTTCATATTTTCAGCTTCTGTGCCAAGTTCTTTTTTTTCTATTAGTAAGTATTCCCATAGAATGAAGATTACAGTTCTTCAAATGGCGCGGCCAACGTGGGCTTCATCTGAGAAGTGACTATCTGTGGGAGTGATCTTGTCAGAGGACTGAAATCTACTGAGGAGGACAGAACAGGATTCTACTAAGGAGGTACTCTGTGCACAGGGATTCTGGAGATTCTTTGTTTCTGCAGCCCAGTATATTTCTGATCTTCCTGATTTTGATCCTCCACATGATGTCACTCCTGACTGAGAACCTTTTTGGCGTGAGTATTCTAAAAAAGACCGTTAGGTCATGTAGAACTTGACAGTTAGAATTTGGATAACCTTTTTATTAGTAAGAATAAGAAGTACAAGTGGGTCGCTCCCACGACTTTGTTTGGTTTCTTGGTTTTGATTTGGTTATTGCAATTACCAAAGCCGAGGGGTTGGTTTCTTGGTTTTGATTTGGTTATTGCAATTACCAAAGCCGAGGGGCTCGTATATTTGCTAGTATAGCGTTTTTGATAACCCCTTGAAGTTTGAAGCTAGATTAATGAGCTATAAGATGCCTGGTCTTAGCAAATTTAGGACTGTAACTTTGGAATTTGTGTTGGCCAACTTTCGATTTGTATAGGTTTGTATATGTGAATTGCAATTTGTGTAGAAACTGGTAATGAGGAGAATTTTCTCTATTTGGTTTAGATGAACGGTGCACGTACGAAAAGTACATTAAGCACTACATTGATTATAATATTGTATATTTTGCAATATTTTTGGCATACCTGTTTAAAAGCTCACATAGAAGAATGTGTAGCTTTATTTGAAAGGTACCATAGTGTGATGTGAAATTAATTAGCCGGCTCTCCTAGAAGGAATACTTAAATAGGTTTAAGTATACAAACATATTTCTTCCTTGGTGATTTTGTATCCCCAGGGAATTAAAATGACATAATACAAAACAAGGATCCTTTGTTCTGTACAATTTTATAAATGAAGATATGCAGAGCGATTTTTTGTGTGTTCTGCCAGCCAAAGCTAGTGAATTGAGTGTGTTTTGTCTTCTTGGATATGCAGCAGTCTGTTTTTGCAGTCTTTTGGAACACTATTGAGAAGCGTTTCTTGTAAATATGACCTACAACTAGTATTTGCAAATAGTTTGGTTTAAGTACAGTCTGTGGGCTGTCCTTTATTTTTGTTCTGAGTATTGATTTGTGGGTTAAATGGGTGTTTAAATGTCTATGTGGTTTTCCCATTATTGCAAATTCGGTAAGCACACAGCGATGGCGCTATTTATGAAATGCATGGCTAAAGCGCGCCGTATTGTGTGTCCTGAGTGTTTCACCCCTTTCTGTTTGTCTGAAATTAGCTCAAATGTGTGTTTGTGGTTTTGTATGTTTTCAGTCTATTAAGCAAAATGTCTAAATGCTTAAAAAAATAAAAATTCACATTCATTAGGAATAAAAAGGCCCCCAAAAACGAATGGTGTGTTTTTGTAGAAAACCCAACTTATAGCATTTCTTCATTATTTTGTATTACAGGAAGACATTTCAATTAAGGGTTTCCTCTCTTTAAGCATTTTTGTACGCATATTCTGGGCTCTGTTGCTAAATAAAAATTGTCCTTTTTAGAAAGAAAAATGTGGCGCCAAATTTTGTTATGTTTTAAGTTAGGCTTCTGTGCTTAGGCTTATAAATGAATGCGTCTAAAAATGATAGGCAAGGGATGCAGCTTGCTTTTATATGTGGTATTATCAAAAATGATTGGGTTTATTAAAAATAATAAATTATGAAAAATAATTATTAAAAATAATTGCTACAAAATTCGTTTTTTACTATTCATGAAGCTTAATGCTCATACTGTGACCTCCTAGCATTATAATTTAATTTGAGTTGTGTTGCACTGCATAACGAGGACATTAGCATATGACATCTCACTTAGCGCAGGCGTAAAAAACTCATTTTTCTAAGGATTTGCATGAGATATGTCTAATGTCTAATATCTGTAATGTGTAAAGAACATTCTGACGATGATTAATATGTAATATACTTATAGGATATTTATTTTTAAGTGCCCCAAATATCAAAGTCGAATTTGGGTATTTTTTGCCATTTATAATAGCTTTAAAGTGCTTTTAGGCTTCAGTGAATGCATACATTTAGGTATAATACAAATTTGCAGGCTGTCCTCATTTGGGGTTTGCTTTTAAATGGCCCAGTGAGATTCATTTAAGGTTGATGGAATAAGTACCATTGCAACAAGCACTTATTCTAAAACTGGTATGTGTGTTATTAGGTTCTGTGAATTATTCACAGTAAATGTTGTTTAATAATCTGGAAACGGAGATAATTTTTTAGCGCCTAAAAAAAGAGACATTATTTTTCAAAATATAGTGTATTATTGCTGGTTAGGAGGAATTAGGAAGGCCTTTTGCCTTTGTCAGCCTCAGAATGAGCAGAGGTGGGGGCTAGTAGAGCTGCAGAGGCTTGCTCAAGTCGCGCTGAGGTGTTCTCTTTAGTTTCCCTGTAAACAATGGAAGGAGGCTGTCATGTTAACATTTGTGACCTTTTAAATTAGGGCCTTGTCTCTGTGAAATGCAGAATGACCTTGCTAAACAGGCCTCTAAAAAGGGAGGGTTTTCTGGTTTCTCCATAAGAACAGTTGCTTTTTATTTGACAGAAAATGAGGTATTGGATTAAGTTTTACACAGAAAATAAGAGGAAGCTCTTTATTCAAATTTTGAAGGCTACATGCCTAAGTGAGAACGATTTGCCAATTAAGAATTATTTTTCAAAGTGGAAATTGTGGCACAAAGCTAACATGGAGTGTCAGCGAAAGAATTTTAGTTTTAGTTTAATGTTGGAAGCTGACTGACAAGATGGTAACAGTTAAGTAATGGAAATTTATTTTTGTGTTTGTTAATTTGTATCATGTTTGGTCTTCTGATTACAAGTTATACAGAATATTTGTTTGTTATGAGAAATGTTTTCTCTTTTGTGTGTTGTGTATTTTTTTTTTTTTGCTTCTGCTCACGGATCATCCATGGATTGCTCTGCGTGATTTTAAGGCTGACAAGACACGTGAGTTTGGTTGGTTGAAATGAGATGTGTTTTTGCGTAACTCCTTTGGAAAGAAATGTCCATGCGTTTTTCATGTTTGTGTATTTGGTTCTATCATGAATTGTTCTTGCTGGTTCTGTGTGTCTGAAAGTTGTATTTGACAGCAGATATCCACTAAATGGTGATCTACTGTCAAAAAGGAGGGTAAGGATTTTAAACCTGACACTGTTATGCGTCACCGCTCATTTATATATGCTATTGTTTTGTCTTTGCTTTTTTGTGCTTGATATACAGCAAGTATATCTGATGGCTTGACATGTCCGTTTTGTGTGTGTTTTTGCATGTTTTTTGTTTTATGTTGCTGCTTATGATACTATTACACGTTTACCTGTGTTGTGAAGGGATATACATGACGATGTGTATCCTGTACAACAGCTGGGTGAATTTGCGCTAAATTTCACAGATATGATATTTTTTCATCCTGTGAGCAAGACAGACAACACTTCACCAGTGCATGTCTATTTTGGCTATATAGTATTGAAGTAAAATAAAAGAGATATACAGGAAACAAGGTTTCACCTACAGTCACGTTACTGCCCCCTTTCCTGTAAGGAACAGGCAGCCCTAAATTTATGTATCCTGAATTGGACGTAAGGATAAATTATAGATCTGTGGCTTTTGTGCTTGGTGACCTAATTTTTATATTACATTAGTCAGTTTTTTTTCTGCTTCCTGAATAGTGTATGGCCTTGTACCATAAAGGAAACAAGGTTTAATTTTTTTCCCCTGAAAAAGGAACTGGAACATTAGCTGAGATTACCGTATATGGTGTAGAGGCCAGCGGTAGAGTTAAATTCGTGAACTATTTTGATTTTTGTGTATCACCCCCCCCACTTTTGGTGTTGTCACATGCTTGACTATCACCCAAGAAATCTCTTGTTCTTCCTATAGATTTTTCTTTCCTCACTTCTCCCCTGATTGATGTTGCATCGTGCCTAGTAATTGGGGATTTTAGCTGTGTCCTAGTCCCATTTTCCCTTTTCTATATTCCTTTCACCAGTTAGCCTTCTTTTATTATTATTATTATTTGTATTAGGTTCACACTTCCAGATTGCAGTAATGTACCAGAAACCCCTATATTATGTTTAATTCCCTTTTGTATGACGAGACTGGTTTTTAAGAATTTTCTTTAGGCCTACTTCATGTCCCTGATAATCTGTATTATGCGATTTCTCTTTTGAGATGTTCTAGATAAGGAATTTAGGAACACCTAGACTTAATCATTGAGAGAAAAAATGTGTTCACCCCATTAGACGATGTCACTATGTGTGCGGACATCCATTTAGATAAAATTCTCATATAGTTATCTACCCTTAGATGGTAGAGGATATGCTCTCACATGGAAACCCAATTGAAGAAATTAGAGGCACTGTTTTGCTTATTGCCTTTGTTTTTGTATTCTATGAGAATGACAGTGTGCTCTAGACCAGAATTGTCTCATGGCATATGGCCACTCCCTCGCAGAGTGCAGGCCACCTGCTTGCAATCCTCTTGTTAAAAACAAACTGTTTTTGTACTAAATTGAAGGAAAATAACAAATGTGTCCCATTTCCTACGTCACTAGGTTCTGCAGGATTAAGTCATAATAAACTGCGGACCTTTGATGAAAAGCTAATTCCCATCAGTGACAGTCTCAGCACCCAGAAAAGTAGCAAGGCTGGCAGTGATCGCCAGAGCACCATCCTTGGTATCTCCAAAGAATCGTACTTGCTCCATCAGACGGCATTGGATATCACAGAACAAGTTTCAGTGCAAAAGAGAAGGATTTCTGTTTCAGTTTTCTCACCTGTCATGTGCTGGTAACCTCTGACAGTAGGCAGTCCATTGAGCCCCTTGGCCTGAGTTTTGGCCACACACCCCTTTTCCTTTGCTCCAACGGAAGTGCAGTGCACCGGAGGATCCAAGAGTGGCAAAAGGCACTACATTGTGGTGCCCATGAAAGAGCAGCCTGAGCGTTCTCTGACACTGAGTAATGAGTGTTGGAGCCTGAGAATGTGGACCCGGATCTGCATAAGATGATCTGTGCCCTTGATCAATGAAGAGCACACTATCTGTAGTGCCTGCCGCAGAGGAGAGATATTGGTGCACTGCCTTGAGACATTAAGACTTTCAAATAAGCTGCGAGTGTTTGCCAGGAGGGCACTCCAACGGATACTGAGAAGGACCATTTTCATGAAAGGCCTGAATGAAGAGGCCCATGCGGAAGAAAACAACAGAAGAGGATTTGATGAACAATAGAAGCCTGCCGGAGAGGCTTGGACGGACTCTGGGTATTTCCCGTGCGATTGCATAAAATGGGTGTTAGGAGACTGATTTTTGCTGTTTTGCTGGCATTGTTTTAAAGTAGTATTCTGTTTAGTAAAAGCAGAATAAAATCCATTCTCTGTGGAAGAGTACCCCCTTTTTCACCTCAGAGCATTGATGAGGATCACCACTGTTTCACCTGAACATATAATAAGTTACTGAAATGCATAGGAGCCATAAAAAAATGTTACTAGATCATTTTAGGATTTGCTTTCTGCTTAGAGTTGTGAAAAATGATAATTTTGTTTGTAATAGTGGTCATTACTTTCTCCTGTTGTCCATATGTTCTTAATAACATGTTTTCTAGTATTTTTAAGCATGACGTTGTCTTTTGTGGGTTGGATTGTTTTTGCTACCCAATTGACATCTGTACCCACCTCCCAACCTATGTCTCTTCCTACTACTACTTCTTCGCATTCTTTCCATTCTTTACCTGAACATGAACTGGTTAGGAGGTCAGAGTTTACTAATAATTCCTTTGTTCAGCTTCTGCATCAACACCAGTTAGTAATGAACACCACTAATTGTTGGGTGTGTGGTCTTATGCCACATACTACAGATAGAGGTATTCCCTATTTGGTTCTGTCATTTAGTTACAATGGGTCTGTATGGGCATATCAGACGATGTTTATTTATGCCAACGAAGTCTATCCCTTGCGTTCCATGAAAGATAACTAGAGTAATAATGCCTTAATGAAGGGAATAACGGATAATATTGACATCGATTCAGATACAGACTGAGTGATTGCCTATGTAAGGGCAAAAGGAGGGTCTGAGGTTCTGTGAATTCTGAACCCGTGGGTTCCATTTTGTGTATGGCAGCCATTTTGTGGTTGCCCTCACATAGGCCATGATTGTGGCTGAACTAGTCTTTTAAGGACATGTACACCTTAGCTCGAGTTCATGCTGACTCCTGTTTGACCTGAGTGAACTGACCCTGTTGCCTGAAGCTGACCTTGTTAAACCAGTTCCTGCCCTTTAGCTGATCAAGATTAAGGATCAGAGCACAGGACATCATAAAGTTTTACTGCACACAAACATGCCTTATCCTACTTCTATCTGTTTCTGTTTCTCCTTTTATGGTCTATTTACGATATGGGTTGTGGTCCTTTTTATTATATGTTTGTCCGGCTTGTCTAAAGAAGAATGTTGGGTTTGTTCAACTTGCATGTCCATGTTAGGCATTTTTGCATGCTTGCAAAAGCAAGGACTGCCCCTTACTTTTATGCTGAGTTTTGTAACCCTGAGCATATATAAGGCCTCTGTCCTCTGTACTCCTCAGACTACCTCATTCAGTTGCTACGGCTTCTGTGTGACGTGGCCTCACTTATTAAATTTAATAAAGATGTCTTTTCATATTTTCAGCTTCTGTGCCAAGTTCTTTTTTTCTATTAGTAAGAATTCCCTGAGAATGAAGATTACAGTTCTTCAGCTGTTTCGGTGTTTTCACGGATTCAAAAATAAATAAATAACATATATATATATATATATTATAGCTCCTGGGGTGGTTTCGCGTGGGACGCGTTTCGGGTGTGCCCCTTCTTCGGCGGCATTACAGTCCATACAGCACCCTCAGACTCCGCCTTCTTTTTAGCGAGATCACACGCCATTGATTGGCTACTCGGGATGAGTCAGTGCGTTGCCTTCTGGGAGGGGAAGTCCATCTCTCAAGGTGCCCGCTAAAAAGAAGGCGGAGTCTGAGGGTGCTGTATGGACTGTAATGCCGCCGAAGAAGGGACACACCCGAAACGCGTCCGGTTAACAGCCTGGTTTAATGTCACTGGCGTGAGCAACTGTTGTGACCTAGAATAAAGCTGTTGGGGTAAAAGCTCTGCTGTGCCTGAGTGCTTCTCGATTTTTGGACCACCCCAGGAGCTATAATATATATATATATATATATATATTTGCTAAACAAATGTATAGATTACTTCTGGTTAAACATATACATATATATATATATATATATATATGTATATGTTTAACCAGAAATAATCTATACATTTGTTTAGCAAACCCAAAGAATATGTATATATATATATATTATATATATATATATATATATATCTCCATAAGTTGTATACAATTGTGTACAAAGAAATGTACATATCTAAATACGTACATAAAATCAAATTATACATATTTACATGATCAGACGTTTCTTCCCAAGATAAGATTGTTATCCGTGACTCTTTTGTTTGGAGGTAATGAATTTAATACTTTGGCTACTTGAACAAAGAAAGATGTACCACACATGGATTTTTTTCTTGTATGCTGGGGTTTTGAGGTGAGATGTCAGTCTTGAGCAGAGGTTCCTTTGTTGTCCTTATTTTGGTGATTTAATTCCTTAGAAAAAGTGGTCCTGGTCCATGTATTACTTTGTGAGTGGTGCAAAGCAGCTTGAATGTGGATCTTCTTTTAACCGGTAACCAATGTAGGGCCCTCAAGGCAGGGAAGATGTGGGCTTGCTGCTTTACGTGTAGGAGTAGTCTGTTAGCAGAGTTCTCAATTCATTGTAGTTTTTCATAGTTGATAAAGATGATCTGTGGTAGAGTCCATTGGCGTAATCAAGTTTAGAACGTACAAGAGAGATAGTAGCCTGTACCATGTATGGAAATCCTAGGTGTGGGAAGATGAGTCGCAGAGTTTTCTTGGTAATGAAGCTTGATCTTGCTAACTTGTCCACTTTCATAAATAATTTGGACCCCATGGTAATTCCAAGGTTTCTTACTTCCTTAGATACTTTAGGAGGTGGTGCCAGATAGTCAGGTCAGGTGCAGAGTTGGTCATAATCTTTCCAATCGCCACATGTGAGTATTTCAGTTTTGAAAGCATTTAATTTGGGGTGGCTCCATGGCATCCACTGATCAACGGCTCTGAGCAACTGAAAGTTTTTGTGTTTTCAATGTCTTTGGAGCTTTCCAGTTAAAAAAGTATTTGTGTCATCAGCATAGCTATAGCATGCATGCTGAAATTTATTGATTGTTCCTGGTAAAGACTTCATGTAGATGTTGAAAAGCATGGGTGAGATGATAGAACCTTCGGGGGGAGGCTGCTTTTGTGAAGTACAGTTTGGATGAGAAATAGGGAGTATGGATGACATTTGACCTGTTTTGTAGATAGGATGTGATCCCGTCTGGAGCATTCCCCTCTATGCTGGCTTCATAGTGTTTGGATTAAAGTTTCATTTTCAACTGTGTCGAAGGCAGCTGAGAGGTCTACTGTGTCGAAGGCAGCTGAGAAGTAGTACAATAACCCCGTTCCGGTGTACTGTATTTTTAAGGTTATCCCAGATGGCGATGAGGGCAGATTCTGTGCCTCTTCCTGGACAGAATCCTGTTTAGAAATTGGAAAGTATGGAGTTATCTACAATGAATTGTGACATTTGATCAAATGCTGCACTTTTTATCAGTTTGCCCAGGAAATGCCCATTTGTTATCGGTCTGTAGTTATCTGGGTCATGTGGGTCCAGGTTTATTTTCTTTAATAATGGATGTACGTTAGACTGCGTCTTTTAAGGCTTCTGGAAAGATTCCTGCTGTTAATTAGTTATTGGTGTAGCAGCAGAGGTAGTTAAAAGAATGTCCTTGAAGATTTGTGGTGGACATGGGTCAGAAGGGCAGCCGGCTGGCCTGCTTACTTTGACCAGATCCATAATGTGAGAAGTTGGCCTGGTAGGGGATGTTTCCAATTCTGGAACCACCTACTACCTGACCAAACAATCCCTTATGGTGTCTGGTTGTAAGTCAACCTTATTAGACAAGCTATCCTAGGGGTAGCATGGACTAAGCAGCCTAAAGGCTTAACTTAAGAGGTCGTGTTAAGCGAGCTGTTTTACCACATACAATCCTGTAATACCAAATGAAAGGACACCACACAAGTATATATTATAAAAATATATGTGTTTATTACTAAAAACAATCCCCAGTATTCTTTATGAATAAAGGGGCACAAGCGTTAAATCAAAAGCACTGTTTAAACATACAAGTTGCACAATTATGGATGAGGGCGGGTGGCCACTCAAACCATATACTAAACAAGTGGTATAAGAGAGGCCACTCGAACAGTGGTTAGGCCTAGGGCCTAGGGAATCGCTGGGAGCTGTAGATCTTATTCTTGACAGGCAGGCTGTCACCAGTGTCCACAACATGGGTACACCAGTCAGTCTGGCTGGGTGTGAGTGAAAACATTTGCCTGTGAGCCTGCAAAACTTGTCTGCAGTCCATCTGTTGCTGGTCAGTGAGGCTGCCTGCCAAGGCTACTCCATCAACTGAACCATCATCAGGGTTCTGAGAAAGCAGGTCTGGGAGAGGGTCACTCTCTTCCTCCTGTTCCCCATCTGTGGCCATGAGCAAGCTCATGTCCTCCCTGTCCACAAATGCTTTCAAGCGATTCACATGGATTACCCTGTGAGGGCTCCTGGGTGTTCCAAAGTCTACCAAGTAGGTGACTTCCCCCTTCTTCTCAATAATAGGATAGGGTCCACTCCATTTGTCTTGGAGTGCTGCTGGAGCCACTGGCTCCAGTACCCATACCTTCTGTCCTGGTTGGAACTCTACCAGCACAGCCTTTTGGTCATGCCAAGCTTTCTGTAATTCTTGGCTGGCCTCCAGGTTTTTGGATGCTCTTTCCATGTACTCAGCCATCCTGGAGCGGAGACCAAGTACATAGTCCACTATGTCTAGTTTGGGCTTTTTGAGAGGTAACTCCCATCCTTCCTTCACCAAACACAATGGACCTCTCACAGGGTGGCCAAACAAAAGTTCAAAAGGGCTGTAGCCAACCCCCTTCTGTGGGACCTCTCTGTAAGCAAAGAGCAGGCAGGGTAAAAGAATGTCCCATTTCCGCCTGAGCTACTCTGGTAATCCTTTTATCATGCCTTTAAGGGTCTTGTTAAATCTCTCCACAAGCCCATTGCATTGTGGATGATATGGGGTGGTAAACTTATAGTTTACTCCACATTCCTTCCACATTGCTTTCAGATAGCTGGACATAAAATTGGTGCCCCTATCTGATAACACCTCCTTTGGAAAGCCCACTCTTGAGAAAACTGCAATGAGGGCTTTTGCCACCACAGGTGCTGTGGTGGTCCTCAGGGGAATAGCCTCTGGATACCTGGTGGCATGATCCACTACCACCAGTATGAATCTGTTCCCAGATGCTGTTTGGGGGTCCATTGGACCCACAATATCAATTCCAACTCTTTCAAAGGGGACCCCCACCACAGGTAGTGGTATTAGGGGGGCCTTTGTTGTGCCACCTGACTTACCACTGGCTTGGCAAGTGACACAGGAGCGACAAAACTCCTTGACATCCTCTGACATGTGAGGCCAGTGAAAGTGTGGAACAAGCCTGTCCCACGTCTTGTTCTGGCCTAAGTGTCCTGCAAGGGGAATATCATGGGCCAAGGTAAGAAGGAACCCCCTATACTGCAGAGGTATGACCAACCTCCTGGTCATGCCAGGCTTGGGGTCTCTAGCCTCTGAGTAAAGGAGTCCATCATCCCAGTACACAGTATGGGTACCTTTGGCATCCCCAGCAGCCTCAGCAGCAGCCTGCTGTCTGAGGGGTTCAAGGGAAGGGCAATCTAGTTGAGCCTGCCTCAGGTCTGCCCTTGAGGGTCCCCCTGTCCCCAGAAACTCAACCTGGTCAGGTTCAAGCTCCCCAGAGACAGTCTCCTCTTGGACTGCAGAATCAGTTTCCTCTGAAACTTGATCCTCAACCTGGGGCAAGGTGGAAGGCTGGGCCTTTCCTCTCTTGCTCCTTCTCTTGGGTTGTGGCTGGTCTATTGTTTCAAGATCCACCACTGGTTCAGGAAGGCACTTCTTAGCCTGAGCTCTTGTCATGGCAAGGACATGCTCTGAAATCCCTAGCATTTCTGCATGAGTCCTGTACTCCACTTCTGACCATGCTGAGCTTTCAAGGTCATTGCCTAACAGACAGTCTACTGGTAGGTCTGCACTCACCACAACCTTCTTTAGGCCATCAACCCCTCCCCAGGAGAAGTTCACAACTGCCACACTATGGGAGGTAGTGGAGTTGCTGGCGTTGGTTACTAGGTAGCTCTCTCCTAGTACAATCTGTCCAGGGTCCACAAAGTCAGGTGTCACCATGGTGACACTGGCACATGTGTCCCTGTATGCTTGAGCCAGTTTCTCATTAATTAAGGGAGTCTGCCTGTATTTGCCCAGGTTAGTGGGGCTAACTGCAGTGGGCAACTCAATGTCCACATCATACAGGAGAACTGCCTGTGTAGGGATTCTGACTAGGCCAGATCCTACTTCAATACCCAGGGTCAACCCAGCTACACCCTTGGACTGTGTTCCACCACTGCTTACTGTACTTGGGGTTGCAGTTGCTTTAGGAGCTGTAGTGGTGGGAACTGGATTTGCCTTGGTGCACTCACTGCCCCAGTGTGAAACTGATTTGCAGGTATTGCACCAAGGTGTCTTTGGACCTTTGTTCTTCTTCTTCTTGTTACCATTTTGGGAACCACCCTCCTTACTATTAGTTTGGGGGCCTGAAGACTTCTGGTCTTTTTCTTTATCTTTCTGATTCTGGTTACCACCCTTCTGGTCTGTTTTCTTCTGGTCACCACCTTGGTTCTGGGGTTTCTGCTTAATCCTTGTTCTGACCCATTTGTCTGCCTTCTTTCCCAATTCTTGGGGAGAGGTCAGATCAGAGTCAATAAGGTATTGATGCAACAGCTGGTTTGTACAGTTATTAAGGATCTGTTCTCTCATCATAAGATTGTACAATCCTGTATAGTCTGAAACTTTACTTCCCTGCAACCAACCCTCCAAAGCCTTAGTGGCACACTCCACAAAATCAGTCCAGTCTTGAGTCTGTGCTTTTTGGGTGTCTCTGAACAACAACCTGTATTGCTCAGTGGTTAGGCCATACCCTTCAATAAGAGCACTCTTCAAAACAGAGTAGTTTTTGGCATCCTCAGGTCTAACTGTGAGGAGCCTGTCCCTCCCTTTCTCAGAAAAGGAGTACCACAAAATTGCAGCCCACTGATTCTCAGGAACCTGCTGTACCATGCAGGCTCTCTCAAGAGCAGTCATCCATTTGTGGATGTCATCCCCTTCTTTAAAGGGGGGCACAATTTTGGTCAGGTTTCTATTATCATAGGCCCTGTCTTTTTCTCTTGGAAAATTGCTGCCACCAGTGACATCTAAGCCACTTAATTTCTGCTCTCTTGCCAAGGCAAGTCTAGCTTGAGCCAAGGCTACCTCCTCCCTCTCTATCTGGAGTTTGACAGCCCTCATTCTGGCCCTATGTTCTAGCTTTTGAGAAGCATTCATGCCTCTCTGTGATTCTCTGGAGGCACTAGAAACATGAGAGTCCCCTGAGGGAGATCTCACTCTTCTGTTGCCTGGGAGAATAACATGTTGGGTTCTGGGGAGGTGCTGGCCCTCTCCATTCCCCAGTAGGTCCAAGTTGGCCTGGCTAAGCCTGGCAACTGGAACCTGGCTACCCTGATCCTGAACTCCTAAGTCCTCAACATCTGAGTCCTCATCTAAGTCATCATCATCCTCCTCCTCCTGAGGGGGATCAGTTTCAGGGGGGTTCCCTCCACTTCCTGTGTCTAGGGAAGCTGCCTTTGCCTTGTCTAAGTCATCCTGTTCTAGGATTTCTACCAGGATTAGGCAGGTGGGGCTTCTGCCCCTTTTTAACCCTCTTGCTTTGCACAAGGCAATCAAGTCTCTGCGGGTTAGTTTGTCATATCCAAAAGTTGCCTGGGTAGGGTCAACTGTCACAGGAGCAGACCCTGAGGCTTTTCCTGTGTCAGACATGGTTACTAGTGAGGTGTAAGTGGTGCACTTACCTACACTAAGTGTTTTCCTACTGTACCTTGCTAGTGAGTTGTAGTCAGGGTGTGCTAATCCCTTTTATCTACAACTACTAAGTTCAGTAGAACTTAATATGCTAAGCTTTTGATTTATATGTACCTAGAGGTACTTGATGTGATCTTTCAATTTGATATAAAGATTGCAATGGTAAAACAACAGCAAGCTCAAATCCGCACCGCTGCTCACCAATGTGAGAAGTTGGCCTGGTAGGGGATGTTTCCAATTCTGGAACCACCTACTACCTGACCAAACAATCCCTTATGGTGTCTGGTTGTAAGTCAACCTTATTAGACAAGCTATCCTAGGGGTAGCATGGACTAAGCAGCCTAAAGGCTTAACTTAAGAGGTCGTGTTAAGCGAGCTGTTTTACCACATACAATCCTGTAATACCAAATGAAAGGACACCACACAAGTATATATTATAAAAATATATGTGTTTATTACTAAAAACAATCCCCAGTATTCTTTATGAATAAAGGGGCACAAGCGTTAAATCAAAAGCACTGTTTAAACATACAAGTTGCACAATTATGGATGAGGGCGGGTGGCCACTCAAACCATATACTAAACAAGTGGTATAAGAGAGGCCACTCGAACAGTGGTTAGGCCTAGGGCCTAGGGAATCGCTGGGAGCAGTCAGGACAAGCAATGCTGAAGTCGGGAATGGCCCTCGGGATTCGGGAGATGTGCGGAAAGCGCACGCATGCACCAATGTTAACCAATGGTGCGTAAAAGTCATAGAGTTAAAGTTTAAGGACACTTCCGCTGAACCTAGAGGAACAAAACTTAACACACAGACCCTAGAGGTGTGCACCAGTGTGGGAACACCGGCGGAGCAAAGTTACCTCACCCACAGGAAGTGGGTGCACAGGGTCGAAGTGGCGTCGGGTTTTGACACGCAGGCTCTTGGTGCTTGAAGCTGAAAGGGCTGCAGGCGGGTTAAAGATGAAGTGTCCGGTGGAGTCCAAGGGTGGACTCAAGTTGTAGAGTACCTGAAAGCAGAGGGGACAGAGTCTGGGTCACTCAGCAGTGACCAGGGTGGAACCAGGGCGGAACCAGGCAATGTCGGGCGCAATCAGGTGGTCGTCGAGGAGCTTCTCTCCGCTGTCACGTGGGCTCTGGGGCATCTGCGACGTCCAGGAGCAGGTCACGATCTGTCCCACGCAGGCTCTCACCGTCGGTGCAGTCGGCTTCAAGTTTGGAGCCAACAAGCCTTGGCAAGAGCAATCCACGCGGGATCGGAAGATTGCTTCTCACTCGGACCAGGAAGGTCAGAGTGGGGGCTCCTTTTCAGGGGAGCTGGTGTGGATCTGGAGCAACCAGATTCACGAGTCTTCTTAGGTAGTTCGTCGGCACAGGGACCACTAGCCAGCTGGCAAGTGACCGGGCCAACGCGTTGAGCCAAATAGAGCCAAAGGGCCCCACGCAGCACTCGTCGAGTGTGGAGGGCTGAACTTCGGCTCAGGAGCAGCTCAGGGTGGGGGCTTCTCAAACCCCGGTGCACAGCTTCGAGGGTCACTCGTGGGCTGCACGGTCAGCGTCTCGTGGTCAATTCAAGATGGCGTGCCCCACGCTTCCGGTCGCCTCCACGGGTCTCAGCTCTGCAGGGACTGTGGATCGGGCTGTTAGAAGGCAGGCAGGCTTGATCTCGTCGATCTCAGTCGCTCGAGTTCCGGCGGGAACTGCAACTAAGTAGACGTCGAGGGCTGGATGGTGCCTGCTGCTGCAGGGTGGTCACTCCTTGACCACAAGGGAGATTCTTCGGGCTTCCACGTTGAGATGGAGGTCCAAGGGTCCAGAGTTTCGTTTCTAATGTTTCTTCCAGGAAATCTGATGTGCATTGGCACTGCTCCCACTCTTATTCCAATCTGGGGGGCGTGATTACCTGCTAGGTCCCCTCCTATGGGTGGGACCCAGGAAGTGGGTGGATACACCCCCTTCCTTTGATCCAGGCCGCCCTGGCACGAGGGCTGGAGTGCCCCAGAACCGGTTTGGCCGGATTATGCAAGGGGCAGCCTTGTGCGCCCCAGGCAGTGTCTGGTTTCTTTCAAACCTCCCTGCTACAATACACTATCTCCTGTCTGGAGGGCGGTGACACCCTCCTGTGACAGGAAACCCTTTGTCCAGGACCCATTTGGTCGAGTTTCGGTCAACTGCAGGGGTCCAGACATTTGTCTGTGGCAGAGGCATCCATTTTGTGGATCTTAAGGTCTTTGGAGAAATTAACCGCATTTAGTAAAGGAACATGTCTTACCCCTCTAGAGGGGTGGAATGCCATCCCCGTCGCCAGAACTGGCGAGGGGATGGTATTCCAAATCGTATGACACCTTACACGACATGTTTTGATAAAGCCAAACCAAAGTTGCTAAATAACCGCGAGGATTATAAGGCACTTAATAGTATATGGTATGGCATTATCCTGAAACAGCTTAGGGATTTGTTCCCGACAGCTGCAGACAGGCTCAGCTCATGCTAGAGCTCCATCTCACATAAAACCACGCACTCAGCCTCCAGGATTGATGAGGCCTTCTATAGGAGTGGCTCACAGGTTTACATGTGTCCAGATATAGGTTTAGATATAGATATACTATACCTAAGCAAGGGGTGTTTACACCACCTTACCCCAGCTGAGTGATCAGCCAGTTGTGTCAATTTAAGAACCAGCCAGGGGTGGCAAAAGATATGCTGCAGCCCCTGGTAGGCCTTGGTGGCCCCTATGCCCTGTGCACCTATAGTGCATTCTACAGGGGCTGACAAGGAGTCCATTTCCAATTGGTATGTGCCTATAGCACATGTGTCATTAATTTAGTGAGAGAACAGCAGGCTGGGGGTCTGATCAGCAGGCCCACAGCCTCAGTAGTCGAAAACCAGTGAAGCAAAAAGCAAACATTTGGGGTGACCATAGGATAGCAGACCCTACTCTCCTACACATAAAATCACTTTTTATGGTTCTTTGAGGGAATGCATAGGCTGGAATAGCCTACTCTTGGAGGGGATGGTTGAAAATAGGTTGGTGCTGGTGTTTTTTTTTGTTTTAAATAGGAGTCCTATAGATAGTAAATTCTTGAGTCATGGATGAGTTCCTTCTGTGCATTTAGGTTTACATAATTCTGTGAGAAGTTTATAAAAATCTTTATTTGCACATTTGGCATTTTGAATTCTGTCTGATTAGCACCCTTTTTTTTTATATATTTCTTGATTGTTGACTTGTATAGTCTGTTAAGTTTGTGTAGGTGAAGTTTGTCTTATTTACCATTTGTTTTGAGCCAGGTGTGTTGCAGCTTTGAAATTTCTTGTTTTATCTTTTTCAGTTCTGCATTCCTCCAAGGTGCTTGTTTTCTATTGTCCTGTTTTGTAGTTCTTAGTGGTAGTAGGATATCAAACGCTTCCCAGAGCCACTCATATAGGTTTTTAACTGAATTTATTGTGTCTAGATCTGTGTTGGAAGTTAGTTGTGTTTCTAAGTATTCAAAATTGAGTTTGTTCCCCGGTCGATAAGTAGATGCATGTATGGTGAACTTGGATATGTTGATTTGTGGTATTTTGTGTTGGAAGGCAACCAGACGGTGGTCTGACCATGTGATGGAATAATCATTTGAAAGGCAACTAGTTCTGGATTTGCAAAAATGATCTCTAGGATGTGTCCAGCGATGTTTGTGGACGATCTGATGTAGGTACAGCATGTCCAGGCCAGTGATAGTTCTTGGTTGCAGCATATTGGGTTGGTCAAACCATATGTTTAGGTCACAAAGGATGCATCGTTTGAAGTGCAGTGTAATAAGGTTTGACACTGAGTCTAGAAACGTGTCTGCAAATGTTGCGTTGCTAGGTGGTGGTCTGTATAGGAGAAATTTGCAGGAGGAAGTTGGTGCAGGGTTGCATCTTCTCATGAAAGAGAGTCTCACAACCTCGTATGGAAATGTTGTCCACTTTGGTGAGATTTATTGTTTCCTGGTCCACCTCCTCTTTTACCTATGCAATTTTGTGGGAAAATGTGATAGCCTGGAGGTGCGCATTCATACAACACTGGGACCATGCCGTCTCCCAACCATGATTCAGTTATGGAGAGTAAGTCAGGTTGTGGGTCAGTGAGTAGGTCATAGATGTGGTGCTTGTTTTTAGAGGTTGATCGAGCATTTATTAGTAGGTAGTCAAGAGATTGTGTTTTGGTGGTGGTGTGACTTTGTTTGGTAGAGGGATGAGTAGTACTCTTTGAACTTATAGCGTTGGTATTCTCTGTGTCAAGATCGCCATCATATTGTTTTTCTAGATCATAATCCTAGTTCAGCTGGTTTAGAAGGGATTTTCTTCGTTCTGCGTGTGTTGGTGGTGGAGATGGTGGTTGAAAGTGAGTTGGTGAGCTGCTGTTATTGTAGCATAGCCTTGTTGTGTAATAGATATGGAGATGCGAAGTTGTGAAGAATGCCATGTTTATTTTGTTTGCATCTGTTTAGGTTGGAAGGTGTATTGATTAGAGGTGGTGGAGCGAGTGGGTCATGTTTTAAGGCTCTAAATTGTGCAGTGGGTGAGAGGCGGGGTCAATGAGTGTTGTGTTGGGGTGTTTGTGGTAGGTGTTGGTGAAGATATAAGATTTGGGAGTAAAGATGGTTTACGATCTGTACTATTTGTGTAGTCATGAGGGTGGGAGTGGGTGTTTGTTTCTATTCTGTGACGGAATATAGATTGAAGTTGTGTGTGTGAGATTTTGATGTGCTGTTGTTTTGTTTATGTGGAGTAGTCCGATGAGATACTGACGTAGTGAATTTCTGTGAATGATTTGAATGTAAAGTACTGTTGGTGAGTGGAAGTTGAGTGGTAAAGGGGTGGTGGTGTGCATTTGAGCAGAGTGTATGTGGTTTGTGAGGGGATGGATGGGTTATGAGAGTTTGTGTTAGAATTAGTAACCGAAGGAGGTAATATGTGTGATGGAGTGGAGTTGAACGATTGTTGGTTGTGTATTTTTGGTAGAAAGAGGAGGAGGGTGTTGGTGGTTGAGAGTGTTTTAAATATTTGGTTGGTGGTGATAGAACGGTATCTGTTAGGAGTAAGTAGAAGGTAGAGCTGGTGTTTTGAATGAACAAGAACTATGTGTTTGAAGGGTTTAAGGTTAAGTATAATATGGGTTTGTGTTTTGTTGGTGATGTGTTGATTTGATAGTGGTATAGGACAGAGTGGTGGTTAGAGTGAAGGTGCTGTTGTGTGGCAGTTGGGGTAAAAGGATGCATAGATGTGCTTTGTGGGGTTTTGTAGTGGTTATTGAGGCAGTGAAGTGTGGGTAGAGGCTGTTTGTTGTCAGTGAGTAGTGTGCTTTTGCTGTGAGCGTTATTATGTTTGTGGATGGGTTATGGTGGTGTCTGGTAAATAGAAAAAGGGCAACATTCCAGGCCCAAACTGGCAACTGCTCCTGTCCTCTGCACTTGGGCTGAGATGCCTGGGCTGAGACACACTGAGCCCTAGAGTTAAATAGCCAGAGGCCAGGGGACCAGTGGGAACCCTTGCCCTAACCAATTAGAACCCTAACCCTAGGAATAAGGAGGGACCTGCCCTTTCAACCAGTCACATCCCAGCCACTAATCAAAAGCCTAACCCTAAGCCCTAGGTTTAATATCCTAGTAACTAATCGGAACGCTATCTCTATAAGCCTATCGGAACTCTAACCCTAAATCCAATAGAAACCCCAGTCTTAAGGTTAGAGTTCTGTTTGGCTAATAGGGCTAGGGTTCTGAGTGGTTCCTAAGTCCAATAGAAACACTAGCCCCAGGAGCCAGTCAGAGCACAGATCCAACAACCAGTAAGACGTTATATGAGTGGCATGTGACCTTAAGCACAGACTGGTGTGCAAGAGGGCAGGGAGGTGCTCCTGAAGTCAGTTTCCTTGGATACAGACAAGCTTAATCCACACGTTGTAGTTACTTTTCAACCCTGCAAGTGAGGCCGAAATCTACAGCCACTAAAAATTACTGCTTTTCTTGCATTTAAACAAATCACTATTTCTAGTTGCATATAATTTCCAAACACAATTTGAACCACAAAGCATATTAGGCAGTCTCTTAAACACACTTGGTTTAGGCACTGGGGTGTATTTTGCCTTCTTAGGTGGTACAAAAAAAGGGGGAGTGGGGACAGGGATTTATTGCCTTCTGGAGGGAGGGGTGGATTGCCTTCTAAAGGCCTCAGCGCAGTTTACGGGACAACCAGGAGAGAACTTTAAACGGTCTTGGGTAGCAGAAAACAGCAGTTTTAAAAGTACAACTTGCACAGAAACGAAGAGATACATTTAAACAGTCACAGGAAGAAGAAGAGCAGTTTTCAAGTTTCAGTATTCAACCTTTATTGTGTGATTACTTAAAACCACTGCAACTTTAAAACAATGTATCAATACTTTTCATTTGGTAAGACATATTTTTAGATCCAGACTCCCTCCCATTCTGATCCACAACTATTTTAATGTGTACCTCTCAATTGCAGGTCAGCCAGTAAACATGCCTCCTACATCTTTAACCTCATCCAACACTTGGATTTAGACAGTATTATCCTCACTGAAACTTCGTTAAAAACTAAATAAATAGAACCTTTGGCAAACGTACTGAAATCCGTGAACATTCTATATCACCTGTATGCGAACGACACCCAACTGTATTTGAAAATCCCTACTCCAGAAGATTTAATTTGCTTCAATGCTATTCTATTGAACACGCAAAGTTGGCTTGCTAACAACCACCTCATGCTGAATACCAAAAAAACAGAATTCATTCTCCTCTCTCCATCGAATCACACACCTAAGATACACCTATGGTTAAAACACCTAACCTCCTTTGACTGTGCTCCCCTCATCATTGACTCAGCAAAATCCCTAGGAATCACCATAGACAAACACCTGAATATGCAGTCTCCCATCTCTAATGCCACCAAGGGAGCCAATCACAAGTTGAGTATACTAAGGAAACTCAAACCCTTCCTCCCTCAAGCCGACCTAAAAATGGCAGTGCAAGCCCTACTGCTACCAAGACTAGACTATGGAAGCACCACTCTTTGCGGTCTCCCCAAATACAAGCTGGTACCGCTGAGGGCATCACTTAATGCTGCGGCTAGACTGGTATCAGGAATTAAAAGAAACAGCCACATCTCTCCGACCCTGAAAGCCCAAACAGGCTGCCTTACGAGGCTAGAATACACCTAAAGCCTGCATGACCCATAAAGCTCTACATAATACACCCAGTTACTTAGCTCTAAAGCTAGAAAGGTCGAGGGGTTGCAGACAACTTCGTAGTGCGAGTACTTTACTTCTGAAACCACAATCCTTCCATAAGAAGAGAACTGGTTGCAGAGTTTTCTCAGGGATTGCACCAAAGATTTGGAACTCCTTACCTTCTGCGGTGCGTGGAATCTCTTCCTTTACCGCAGAAAAGAAGTAAAAATACTACTAATAAACAAATTCACTTCCTAAGTCTTAATTCTAGGCTGACATTGAGTCACCTATAAGAGCTGCATATCATTGCCTACGTCCAGTGTAATGAATGAGATTATTATATGTATGATTATTACCACAGCCACTTAATGCTCAATAACTGTATTTAGCGTAAAGCTTAGTTGGCCTCGGATCTACTATATTACCCATATACTTCATACCCATGGTGAGTCGAAGGAGTATATTATATGTATGTTTATTAGCACAACCACCTAATGCTCATTAACCGGTTATTGTGCAATGTCCTGCTGATTCCGGGTCACCTATGTTTGTTATCTATATATTCTATTTCTCTTTGTACGTATTGACACATTTCAAATGCTTGTATACTACAGCATCCACTTATGTTTTATACTGTATACTGTAAAGCGCTCTGATACCCTTGTGGGTCACGTTTGTGCTATATAACACTTTATAAAAAGATCATGAGCTGATCCAGCATTGTGACCAACCAACTCACAAGAAAGGTGAAACGCTAGGCCTCATTATCTCGAAAGGGCAGACCATCATGTTGGATTCCCTTACCCCTTGCGATTGGTCCGACCATCATTGCATCATCTTCTATATTAACAGGCAGGTGTCGATGAGGAAGGATCAACCAACGAAATCAAAGAGCTGGAAAAAGGACATTAGATCAATAAACACAATTGAACTAGCAGCCCACTGTAAATCTGCCCTCTCCTCCCAAGCTGACTTGGTTGATCAGTTACTCACGGACTCCTACAATTCAACCATCTCTAACATCATGGATAACACTGCACCATTCCAACCAAAAAAACGCTTCGACAAAAATATCCAAACCATGGTACAACAACATTTTTAAACACGGAACGCCGTAACCTTAGGGCAGCTGAACGCTCCTGGAAATCCAGTCCCTCCTTGGAACAATTAAAACTCCTTAGAGATGTTAGGAGCTTGTTTAACAAACAAATCAAGAGCGCCAAGTCAGATTATTTCAGACACCAACTTGATCTAACCGCAAACCTCCCCAGGAAACTTTTTGAATTGGTCAAACAGCAATCAGTGGCCGGCCCAAACCACTCTGATTTTGGGCACTAGGTGGCGCACGAGAAAAATGGCCGCACTGATGTGAGGCTCTTGCTGCTCGGCGCTTTTATCCTGACATTAATCCTGCTGATTGTACCCTGAAATTACTCTTCGCTGCGGGAAACTGAAGAGCAAGTGCTGGTGCCTAACTTGATCCAATTTGAAGGGCATAGCGACACGACATCCTGTGCGGCTGGCACGTCGTCGGAGCTGCCGACGGAGGACCCTACGCAAGGCCCGTGGCGCCCACATGGTCTGTTTGGCCGTGCACGGACCGTGCTGAACGAGAATTACTCGCGGGTGAGTGCCGCGTTACTGCTCCGCGCTAATGCCTCTGCCCTCGCAAAGCATCTGGTGACAAGTAAATGAGAAAGCTAACTATAACGGACTGCTGATTGAAGAGCTGGGCCCTCTGCCAAGGCTTCACAACACACGGGCGATCCTCTTTGGCCATAACGATAGAGACGGACATTGGCGTGTGGCAACAGCCCCTCCCCCAAACCGCCCCTTCGACGGATGGCTGACGACAGCGAGTGAAAGGTGCATGGAAGGGGATAAATGCCTGGCGTGCACAGGTTCACCTTCATTCTGCGATTTGGCTGCAATTGCTACACTCCGCCATAACGGGAAGTAGCGGAGTGGGGCACAGGTGGCGCGCTGGAGGCTGATTTATAGGGCAGGAAAAACACAAAGCAGTCAAGGCAGGGGGCGGACTCCAATATCCTACATCAAACACAAACGGTGACAAATACAAAAGCATAACAGCCTGCCTGATTCCAACGATACCTGCTAACAGGCATTGCTGCACCACTATTGCATGCTTTCCCCTCCCTATCCTTCTTAAACTGGACTGGCTGGTAATAGAGTGCGAAATAAATACGAAATAAACGAAGATGCACAGCGTGAAAGTTCAATAATGAGTTAACTGTAACTTTGTAAGGTAGGTTGCTCTCACAGGTAGCGTATCCGTCACTACGCTAACGAATATAGTTCAAATGTACATACATATGGCTGAATGTATCCCTGTATGAGGCACTCCTTGAGGTTCCAAAAAATAGACTCCACTAAAGGTTTGTTCCTGTTTTCAAAATGTATATATGATGAACAATTTCATTAATTGTATTCCATGTTTCAATTGTCTTATGTGATGATGAACATCTCATTAATCATAGAATTAATTCCAAACTCCAATGCATTTCGGGCCGGGATGCCCTTTATCAAGGAGTACTGTAAGAAACGAAGAAGATATAATAAATGGTACGTAAACTATAGCTGTAGGACACAAGAGGAGAGATCCAACCCTCATGTGCAGGTGATGTCTTTCATGCCATGCATTGCCAAGCACAGTGTATGGGAAGTAGTGCTCAACTATCATATAGGTGTCAGTGCTTCAAGATGGTGTTAGAGGATCTTAGAAAACACGTTTAGTGTACGATGAGAGAAGGTAAAGATAAAAGTAAAATGCACGTGTATAAACACCGGGGAACCCCACGGAGTGCGAATAACGTAGGGGGACTAACTGAAAAAAGCGTGATTACACCGTGTGCACACAAGATAAACAAGCCAAACACTTACAATGATTCGGTCACGGTAAATTCAATATCGCTACAAAAAATGTAACGAGGAATTAGTCGTGCATAATTAACATGGCTAATGCCGAAGTAACGTATCCCGAAAATGTCTAATATGACTTACGTCGGGTGACTGAAGTGGCCGCTAAGAAAGTTCGATGCCGGTCCTTCGACCAAAACGCGAAGAGCGATGGTACACGCTATGCGATAGGGCGGGCCATTAGTACCGTGGTTAGTAAGTGGCGTAAACATAAACGATGGACTCACGAGCGTGGCCATCTTAGAAGAGTAAAAAGGTTAAAGGGTGAAGAAAGGTGAAAAAGTACGTTAAAAGTGAAATAAAGAATTACGAAGTGACATGCTTACTAAACGTATGCACCAAATAACATAAATTCACACAGAATGTGTGATTATGAGAGCAAAGGTCATGGCATATGAGTTAAACCATCTTCAAATTACCACTAAATACAGTGCGAGCTACAGCAAAGTAACAGTGTCAGTTAGCCACCTACGTGGTTTAACATGATCATACATGCTCATAAATAACAACTAAATTCAGTTCTATCATTTAAACCAAAGGGTTTCATGCTTTGTGAACGGTAAATCCAGGTCATTTCCCTTTGCAAAAGGTATTTGCGATTGTCTCTGCCTTCCACTTTATTGATGATTTCCAAAACCATGAATTTGATTTGGACAACTGAATGTCTTTGTTCATTGAAATGAACTGCTACAGCGGAATTTTCATTTTTCGTTCTTATATTTGATTTGTGTACATTTATCTGTACTTTGATTTTCCGCTCAGTTTTTCCCACATAGATTTTTCCACATGGACATTTTAGAGAATAAATCAAGTTCGTGGAATCACAGGTTGCGGTAACGTAAAGTTTTATGATGTTACCTTTCATGGGATTAGTAATTGAATTGCCTCTGATGATATTGTTGCAATTGCTGCAGTTCATACAAGGGCGTGTGCCTTTGCAGTCCTTGATAATCGCGAGAGGTTTTTCAAGTATTTCCTTGATGTATGGCTTCTGGTATAGGCAAATATAGGTGGTTTTTTTAACATATCTTTAAAGTCCGGCTCCAGTTCTAAGATTGGCCAATGTTTTAAAATGATTTTCTTCTAAGCACGGCTTGTAGTGGAAAATTTAGATACCTGAACCATTCTGTCATCCGGTTGTTTCATGGTTTTCATTAAAGCTTTTGATCTGCTGGTCGATAAAGCTCTAGTTTTTGCGTCTTCTAAAATGGGTTTGGGGTAACATCTTGTAGTGAATCTTTCGCTCATTTCATTTATGCGTAATTCAGCTAAGTGGTCATCCGAAGTTATTCGTCTGACTCGCAGCATTTGCGAGAATGGTAGATGTCTCTTGAGAGCTTCCTGATGGAAGCTAGAGTAATGGAGGGTATTATTTCGGTCAGTGGATTTACGGTAAAGATCTGTCTTGAATCCATTAGCAATCCTAGTGATGGCCACATCTAAAAAATGTATGGTGTCTTTACTCATTTGCCATGTAAGTTTAATTCTTTGTTTTTTTTTTTGTTCAATTCCGTCAATGCATGGTGTAGATTCGCCTCTGAATCTGTCCACAAGATGAATAAGTCATCAATATATCGTGTATATAATTTAATGTTTTTGTGGAAGTTATCATTGCCATAGATGTTAAGCTCTTCATATTCCTTCATATAGATGTTTGCGTATGTGGGAGCCGCACAATTTCCCATAGACATTCCAGACATTTGCAGGTACCAGTTTTTGTCATGTTCAAAATAGCTATGGTATAACGTGAAGATCATTAGTTCCATCAGAAACTCTTGCATAGATGGTTCAAAGTTGCTCTGTAAGATGTTTTTCTCAATCGCTTCTATTCCGCCATCATGTGGAATCGAGGTGTATAATGCGCTGACATCAGCAGTGCATAGTACAAGTTGTTCTTCGGGTTGTATGGAAACTTCGGAAAGTTTTAAAAGAAATTCAGTGGTGTCTCTCACATAACTTTTCATCTTCCTGACAGTGGGTTGAAGATATTTATCTATAAATTTTCCAACCGGTTCATGTATAGATCCTTTAGTAGACACTATTGGCCTAAATGGTGGGTCAACTATGTTCTTGTGTATCTTCGGTGTCATGTGTATTGTAGGACTCTTCGGGTATTCTTGGATTAAAACATTTTTTGTTCCATCATCAATTGTTCCTGATTCATGTGCTTTCGTGATGATATTGCAAAGGATTTCTTTGAATTCAATGGTTGGATTGTAGGACAGTTTCATATATGTGTTATTGTCACTGATGTGTTCAGAAATCTTTTGATCGTACATGGTGGTATTAACAATAACTATAGCACCGCCTTTATCTGCCTTTAAACATTTTATGTCTTTGTTGTTGGCGATCTTGTTGAAAGTATCCTGATCTTTTTGGGTGATATTTTTAGTGATTTTTTTATTGAAATTCAATTTTGTGAGATCACGTTTCACTAGGTTCTCGAATAAGTCAATACATTTGTGACTGGTCAGGGCTTGAAATGTACTACGGGGACGTAGTCCCAAAAGTTGATCCAGTTTGGTCTGCATGGTTGGTGCGAGAACATTGTCAAAGAAATGCCGTAATCTGAGTTTCCTTGTGAACTAAAAGGTGCTCACTTCAAGTTCCAATAAGTTCGTCGTGGTGGTTGGGATAAATGATGTACTTTTCTCAAGTAATTTCATTTCGTACGTTGACAACTGCGTATCTGAAATGTTAATGACTAGGTGTTCTTCTTTGGTTTGTTGTCCTTCTTCAAGATCGTGCTTCCCGTTTGTGGGGGCCCCTTTTCCTTTTCTTTTCTTTTTGCTCCTCCTGAGTCTTCTTTCTTCCTGTGATTCCACGAACTTGATTTATTCCCTAAAATGTCCATGTGGAAAAATCTATGTGGGAAAAACTGAGAGGAAAATCAAAGTACGGATAAATGAACACAAATCAAATATAAGAACAAAAAATGAAAATTCCGCGGTAGCAGTTCATTTCAATGAACAAAGACATTCAGTTGCCCGAATCAAATTCATGGTTTTGGAAATCATCAATAAAGTGGATGGCAGAGACAATCGCAAATACCTTTTGCAAAGGGAAATGACCTGGATTTACCGTTTACAAAGCATGAAACCCTTTGGTTTAAATGATAGAACTGAATTTAGTTGTTATTTATGAGCATGTATGATCATGTTAAACCACGTAGGTGGCTAACTGACACTGTTACTTTGCTGTAGCTCGCATTGTATTTAGTGGTAATTTGAAGATGGTTTAACTCATATGCCATGACCTGTGCTCTCATAATCACACACTCTGTGTGAATTTGTTATTTGGTGCATACGTTTAGTAAACATGTCACTTCGTAATTCTTTATTTCACTTTTAACGTACTTTTTCACCTTTCTTCACCCTTTAACCTTTTTACTCGTCTAAGATGGCCACGCTCGTGAGTCCATCGTTTATGTTTACGCCACTTACTAACCACGGTACTAATGGCTCGCCCTATCGCATAGCGTGTACCATCGCTCTTCGCGTTTTGGTCGAAGGACCGGCATCAAACTTTCTTAGCGGCCACTTCAGTCACCCGACGTAAGTCATATTAGACATTTTCGGGATACGTTTCTTAGGCATTAGCCATGTTAATTATGCACGACTAATTCCTCGTTACATTTTTTGTAGCGATATTGAATTTACCGTGACCGAATCCTCTAACACCATCTTGAAGCACTGACACCTATATGATAGTTGAGCACTACTTCCCATACACTGTGCTTGGCAATGCATGGCATTAAAGACATCACCGGCACATGAGGGTTGGATCTCTCCTCTTTTGTCCTACAGCTATAGTTTACGTACCATTTATTATATCTTCTTCGTTTCTTACAGTACTCCTTGAAAAAGGGCATCCCGGCCCGAAATGCATTGGAGTTTGGAATTAATTCTATGATTAATGAGATGTTCATCATCACATAAGACAATTGAAACATGGAATACAATTAATGAAATTGTTTATCATATATAAATTTTGAAAACAGGAACAAACCTTTAGTGGAGTCTATTTTTTGGAACCTCAAGGAGTGCTCATACAGGGATACATTCAGCCATATGTATGTACATTTTAACTATATTCGTTAGCGTAGTGACGGATACGCTACCTGTGAGAGCAACCTACCTTACAAAGTTACAGTTAACTCATTATTGAACTTTCACGCTGTGCATCTTCGTTTATTTCGTATTCATATACCCCTTACCGCCTCGGAGGATAGCACGTCACGAACTACCAATATGCAATTTGATGGGATCACTAAATCAACGGAAGCCAGAGCAAGCACCCTTGCTTTTAATGATGATGAGAAAGCTCGTATTTATTCTCTAATTAAAGAAGATATTGCTCAAGCAAGCTCGAGCCGTAACAAAGATCAATGTGTCAGACAACTTTTATATCTTTCTAAACGGCAAATCAACCAAAAACTACATGCCAGCACACTCCTGAAATATCACAGAGCCTACAGAATTCCCCGTGGACTACGGATTGCCCTTAAACCCTCGTTATGCAAAAACTCAAAGACATTTAAGGATAAATGGAATGCCATCCTAAACAAGTGTAGCCTCGACCTAATACTCCTGATTGTGGAAGAATTATCGCATATTTTGACAGATCTTGAAAAAGAAATCAAAGAAATACACAAAGAATTAGAGGACTCGATATCTACTGAGGAATGGTCGACGATCTTAGAGGATATCAACCTACAATTAGATAAGCACACCAAAGAAATTAATGAGAGGAAAATCAGAAAATATAGAAGAGATACTCTCGATTACAAACTTGAAGTATACACGTGGGCGGAAGTATACGCCCAAAAACGCAGAAACAAACCCTATAACGATCAAACCGACACCTCATCCTCTGGCAGCCATTCGTCCACCAGAACATATAGAAAAACCAATATTGTGTCTTCTACCATAGCTGGACAACAACAACAAACGTCCATTGAAACCGCAGAAACTTCTACATCCCGTGATGACTCACCATCCTCGGTTCATTTTTTAGAATCTGGCCAGGAAGAAAGAGAAGACTCAGGAGGAGCAAAAACAAAAGAAAAGGAAAAGGGGCCCCCACAAACGCGAAGCACGATCTTGAAGAAGGACAACAAACCAAAGAAGAACACCTAGTCATTAACATTTCAGATACGCAGTTGTCAACGTACGAAATGAAATTACTTGAGAAAGGTACATCATTTATCCCAACCACCACGACGAACTTATTGGAACTTGAAGTGAGCACCTTTAAGTTCACAAGGAAACTCAAATTACAGCATTTCTTTGACAATTTATTTTATTTATTTTGAAAGTTTTATATAGCGCGGACAAGATCTTTGCAGATATCAGAGCGCTTTACACAGAAAGGGTACATGAGGGAACATAATCAAAACAATTAAGTCTGGGGAGCATAAAATACAAATAAATGAGGGCACAGCCAGTATGTTCTCGCACCAACCATGCAAACCAAACCGGATCAACTTTTGGGACTACGTCCCCGTAGTACATTTCAAGCCCCGACCAGTCACAAATGTATTGACTTATTCGAGAACCTAGTGAAACGTGATCTCACAAAATTGAATTTCAATAAAAAAATCACTAAAAATATCACCCAAAAAGATCAGGATACTTTCAACAAGATCGCCAACAACAAAGACATAAAATGCTTAAAGGCCGATAAAGACGGTGCTATAGTTATTGTTAATACCACCATGTACGATCAAAAGATTTCTGAACACATCAGTGATAACACATATATGAAATTGTCCTACAATCTAACCATTGAATTCAAAGAAATCCTTTGCAATATCATCACGAAAGCACATGAATCAGGAACAATTGATGATCGAACAAAAAAATTCTTAATCCAAGAATACCCGAAGAGTCCTACAATACACATGACACCGAAGATACACAAGAACATAGTTGACCCACCATTTAGGCCAATAGTGTCTACTAAAGGATCTATACATGAACCGGTTGGCAAATTTATAGATAAATATCTTCAACCCACTGTCAGGAAGATGAAAAGTTATGTGAGAGACACCACTGAATTTCTTTTAAAACTTTCCGAAGTTTCCATACAACCCGAAGAACAACTTGTACTATGCACTGCTGATGTCAGCGCATTATACACCTCGATTCTGCATGATGGCGGAATAGAAGCGATTGAGAAAAACATCTTAGAGAGCAACTTTGAACCATCTATGCAAGAGTTTCTGATGGAACTAATGATCTTCACGTTATACCATAGCTATTTTGAACATGACAAAAACTGGTACCTGCAAATGTCTGGAATGTCTATGGGAAATTGTGCGGCTCCCACATACGCAAACATCTATATGAAGGAATATGAAGAGCTTAACATCTATGGCAATGATAACTTCCACAAAAACATTAAATTATATACACATGATATATTGATGACTTATTCATCTTATGGACAGATTCAGAGGCGAATCTACACCATGCATTGACAGAATTGAAGACAAAAAAATAAAGAATTAAACTTACATGGCAAATGAGTAAAGACACCATACATTTTTTGGATGTGGCCATCACTAGGATTGCTAATGGATTCAAGACAGATCTTTACCGTAAATCCACTGACCGAAATAATACCCTCCAATACTCTAGCTTCCATCAGGAAGCTCTCAAGAGACATCTACCATTCTCGCAAATGCTGCGAGTCAGACGAATAACTTCGGATGACCACTTAGCTGAATTACGCATGAATGAAATGAGCGAAAGATTCACTACAAGATGTTACCCCAAACCCATTTTAGAAGACGCAAAAACTAGGGCTTTATCGACCAGCAGATCCAAAGCTTTAATGAAAACCATGAAACAACCGGATGACAGAATGGTTCTGGTATCTAAATTTTCCACTACAAGCCGTGCTTACAAGAAAATCATTTTAAAACATTGGCCAATCTTAGAACTGGAGCCGGACTTTAAAGATATGTTCGAAAAACCATCTATATTTGCCTAAACCAGAAGCCATAACATCAAGGAAATACTTGAAAAACCTCTCGCGATTATCAAGTACTGCAAAGGCACACGCCCTTGTATGAACTGCAGCAGTTGCAACAATATCATTAGAGGCAATTCAATTACTCATCCCATGAAAGGTAACATTATAAAACTTTACGTTAACGCAACCTGTGATTCCACGAACTTGATTTATTCCCTAAAATGTCCATGTGGAAAAATCTATGTGGGAAAAACTGAGAGGAAAATCAAAGTACGGATAAATGTACACAAATCTAATATAAGAACGAAAAATGAAAATTCCGCTGTAGCAGTTCAATTCAAAGAACAAAGACATTCAGTTGCCCAAATCAAATTCATGGTTTTGGAAATCATCAATAAAGTGGAAGGAAGAGACAATCGCAAATACCTTTTGCAAAGGGAAATGACCTGGATCTACCGTTTACAAAGCATGAAACCCTTTGGTTTAAATGATAGAACTGAATTTAGTTGTTATTTATGAGCATGTATGATCATGTTAAACCACGTAGGTGGCTAACTGACACTGTTACTTTGCTGTAGCTCGCACTGTATTTAGTGGTAATTTGAAGATGGTTTAACTCATATGCCATGACCTGTGCTCTCATAATCACACACTCTGTGTGAATTAATGTTATTTGGTGCATACTTTTAGTAAACATGTCACTTCGTAATTCTTTATTTCACTTTTAACGTACTTTTTCACCTTTCTTCACCCTTTAACCTTTTTACTCGTCTAAGATGGCCACGCTCGTGAGTCCATCGTTTATGTTTACGCCACTTACTAACCATGGTACTAATGGCCCGCCCTATCGCATAGCGTGTACCATCGCTCTTCGCGTTTTGGTCGAAGGACCGGCATCTAACTTTCTTAGCGGCCACTTCAGTCACCCGACGTAAGTCATATTAGACATTTTCGGGATACGTTACTTAGGCATTAGCCATGTTAATTATGCACGACGAATTCCTCGTTAAATTTTTTTGTAGCGATATTGAATTTACCGTGACCGAATCATTGTAAGTGTTTGGCTTGTTTATCTTGTGTGCACACGGTGTAATCACGCTTTTTTCAGTTAGTCCCCCTATGTTATTCGCACTCCGTGGGGTTCCCCGGTGTTTATACACGTGCATTTTACTTTTATCTTTACCTTCTCTCATCGTACGCTAAACGGGTTTTCTAAGATCCCCTAACACCATCTTGAAGCACTGACACCTATATGATAGTTGAGCACTACTTCCCATACACTGTGCTTGGCAATGCATGGCATGAAAGACATCGCCTGCACATGAGGGTTGGATCTCTCCTCTTGTGTCCTACAGCTATAGTTTACGTACCATTTATTATATCGTCTTCGTTTCTTACAGTACTCCTTTATAAAGGGCATCCCGGCCCGAAATGCATTGGAGTTTGGAATTAATTCTATGATTAATGAGATTTTTATCATCACATAAGACAATTGAAACATGGAATACAATGAATGAAATTGTTTATCATATATAAATTTTGAAAACAGGAACAAACCTTTAGTGGAGTCTATTTTTTGGAACCTCAAGGAGTGCCTCATACAGGGATACATTCAGCCATATGTATGTACATTTGGTAATAGAGTGCCCCATTACAGCAGATGCGAGTTTGGATGGGAGAGTACTGGGAAGCCGGCTTGATGCTGGGGACTGTATGTGTGGTGAGCTCCTGCCTCCCAGGAAGACACTGGTAATACGCCGCGGATTGGAGGAGACAATATTGCTAATCCAAGCCGCTGTGGCTTGCGACTCCGCTGTAGCCCTTCCTTTCACGCGCTACTTATAATCTGGAAACCCGCAAGGTTGATCACTTCTTGAACACGGAGATGGGGAAGGTGGATACCAGACAGGCCCGCTTACTGTTTGAGGCAAAAAATGGGGGACGGACACCCCAGGAAGAGGTAGGAGCAAGTGGAGCTGATGCCGCACAGAACGCCCCTTCCCTCCCGAAGATGACATGAAAGCCTTAATGATAGAGGTGCGTCAAGGCCTGGCCACCGTCGCAGACAAAATGGATGCCATGAACAATAGGATGGACGCTATTGTTCACAAGCTGGATGGGCACGAAGAACGCCTCGGTGTATCTCCGATGTAGAAGACACTGCCTCCGGGACGCAGACCCAGGTGGCGCAAATGGACAAACTCCTCAAAATAATAGCTGCGAAGAATGAGGACTTGGAAGCGAGAAGTCGCAGAAATAATATTTGCGTCCTTGGAATCCCGTAGAGCACGAACAGGGGCAAAATGGAGGAATACATTGAGAGATTGCTATTGGACATAATAGGTGCTGCCTCTTTGTCTCCCCACTTCATTGTTGAAAGAGCACACCGGTCCCTGGGGCCTAGACCACCACCGGGAAGCACCCTCCACCCCATAATAGCACGCATTTTAAATTATCGGGATCGCGATGCAGTCCTCAAGAAAGCACGGGAAAAACGACAGCTGGAATACGAGGGAAATAAATTCACGATCTATCCTGACTTTACGAGTACAGTGCAAGAGCTAAGACGCAAATTTAATCCTGCCAAGCAGAAGTTACGGCAGGCCCAAATTGAGTATGCCCTGCTATATCAAGCGAAACTATGGACCACGCACCAGGGAAAGCAATCCTTCTTTGTTAACCCACAGCAGGTGGATGACTTCCTGAAAAAATTGAAACGTCAGAACAACGCCTCTAGGTCCGCCATGGCGCAAGATAGACATCCTGAAGACTGGGACTGAAAGTGCTGTTCCACTTGAGGCCCTATGCGGATATGCACCATGGTATGCCGGACATTGCATGAACTCTGAAGGAAAGTCCATATTGCCTACTGGGACAGTATGGATTTGCGGGGGCGAACTCTTCATTACACCGAGGACCCTCGTCCTCGAGAAACATGATCGTTCCAACGTCCTACAGCTCGGAGGATGAGGAGGTACCGTGTTTGTCCCTGGTTGGTCCCCCCACACGGAGTACCCCCCTAGGCTCTAGCGGCAGATTACACCGCACAAGTTATCGTTCGGGGATGGGATTTGGGGAGGGGAAGGGAATCAATGTTCTGGCATGATTGGGATGCTTCAGTGGGTGGAGGGAGGGACTGTTTGGGCATGAAAGTTAGTTTTACTAAAAAGACAGGTCAAAACAGACAACTATGGTTTCCAATACTGCTGAGCCGGTTACTGAATTCCATGGGTATTCCTACAATTATTTTCTTTTGGTTCTTGAATGGTTGACACAGCGAAACCCCAAGGTCTACATGTTCTCACCTGGAACGTAAGAGGGCTAGGTGACGCCAGAAAACTTTGTAGTGTTTTGTCGTACCTGGATCGCCATCAAATTCAAATAGTGATGTTTCCGGAAACCCATTTAAACCCTAACCACGCACACACCTTCGCATCTAAATGGGCGGTCCATCGCACCTTCTCATCTTATTCCTCATACTCCAGGGGAACGGCCATACTCATTAAAAAGAACACTCCTTTTGTAGTCGCTGGTACAGTCCGTGACGGGCAGGGACGATATTGCATGGTGTGGGGCAGGCTCGGCCCTGAATCTGTCACTTTAATATGCTGATATGGTCCTAACACGGATGCCCCGGTGTTCTTTATGGAACTATGGGGGAAAATAATCTAGATTGGATCCACTCTTTTTTTATGGGCTGGGGATTTCAATGTAGCGCAAAATCCTGGCAAAGACAGATCTAACCCTGCGCCACACCACTACACTAAAGCACAGAAAACACTACAAGACATAATGGAGGATGGGGAACTGATAGACACATGGCGACACTTGCATCCCCATGTCCTGGAGGGCACACACTTCACGACGCAATCTGCCACATGGGCACAACTAGATTACTGTATTACCTCTAGAGGTCTGGTACCGGCATTGCGCTCTGTTAGACAATTAAGCTGCACCTTTTCTGACCACTCCCCTTTAAAGATGGAGATCTCCTCCTTGGGGGTTCCCCCTTCCACGCCCGAATTGGAGAATGTCGCCTCTTACGCTCCTAGATGAGGTGTTTCGGAGCGAGCTAGGCCAAGAAATTGAGGACTTTCTGCAGAGAAATAAGGGATTGGTGGATAGTGTTGAATCTGTCTGGGAGGCTTTTAAGGTTACAATGCGGGGGACCTGCATTTCGAAAAGTGGTGGCATACTACGAGACATCCGATGCACCTTACAGACACTGGAAAGAGAAATTAAGGAAATAGAGACCAAACTTTATAGGGGCATTGATGGTAGGCTACAGAGAGAACTCCGGGATAAGCTGTCGGAATATGTGGAGACAGCTGACAGAGAGACGAAATTTAGGGGAAAATACTGGGTAGCTAGGCGAAACAACGGGGAGGGAGAAAGAAGAGGTAAGGCCATGGCGTAGACCATACGAAAAACTAAATTCACAAATTATGTACTGGAGATTGAGGGGCGAGGGGAAGTAGTTTACAGAAATACAACCGACATCCTTGCCACTTTTCGAACCCCTTATTCTGAGTTGTACACTTCAGGGAGAAAGGATGCATTGGAACTAGATGAGTACCTTGCTGATGTAGCATTGGGATGGTTAGGAGACACACAAAGGGAATTTCTGAGTGCCCCATTTGAATTAGACGAAATTAGGGAACCTATTATGCAACTGAGCTCAGGAAAATCGCCCGGGTTGGATGGGCTACCTGTAGAGTTTTACAAAGCATACATTGACCTACTTGCTCCTATTCTCCAGGAGGTGTTTGAAGATGCACTGGAACAAGGTAAACGTCCCCCCTCCATGAGAGAAGCGCTCATCATATCATTACTTAAGCCTGGCAAGCCACCGACCTTGTGTGACTCCTACAGACCGTTGTCCCTTCTAAATTGCCATGCTAAGATTCTTGCTAAAGTGGTACAAAAGGGAGCACAGGGTCAGACTGATTTGCATATAGCCATGTCTGAACTGGGGTGGCAGAGTGGGCTAAAGAACGGTGATGGATCAAACCCAGATCTTTTGACTGGGTGTGAGTGTTTGATTGGTTCAGATGCTTCGTCCATCACCACCCCCTTTTGTACCGCTTTGGCCGCCATAAGTGTGGCAGGGTATGCTCAGACGTGAGTCCCTTGCTCACTTTGCCACTGGATTCAAGCAAGCCGGGCTGAAGACTGCTGGAATGCCAGAAACCGGTCCTCCGAAGCTTGTTTCCGGTCCAGGGAAGGCATGGCTTGGCAGTTCGGGCTGGACTGTTCCCATGAGGCACAGGGTCAGACTGATTTGCATATAGCCATGTCTGAACTGGGGTGGCAGAGTGGGCTAAAGAACGGTGATGGAACAAACCCAGATCTTTTGACTGGGTGTGAGTGTTTGATTGGTTCAGATACTTCGTCCATCACCACCCCCTTTTGTACCAAGATTCTTGCTAAAGGCATTGCCAATTGCCTCAGTTTGCTTATGGAAAAGCTGGTTCTCCCTGACCAGTCGGGGTTTATCCAAGGTCGTGCGACCTCACACAACTTGCGCACACTCTTCACTGCATTACATAATGTAGTCCCTGACTTGGCAAGTGGCGGCGGTCTTTCTAGACGCCACCAAGGCGTTTGATTCACTAGAATGGTACTACATAGTAGGGGTCCTGAGACACATGGGCTTCCCACATGCATTTCTATTGTGGATTAGTTTGCTATACAACTTCCCATCCGCTAGAATATTGATTAATGGCCACATGTCAACAGCTTTTCATCTTACAAGGGTGCCCCCTTTCCCCCCCTTCTCTTTGCGTTTGCGACTGGCCTCTAGCTGCAAAGCTCCGACAACAACACCAAGACAAGGGGCTACGATGTCAACTGCGCCAAATTTTGGTATCCCTCTATGCTGATGATATCACCCTCTATGTCCAAGACCCCCAATTCAACCTCAATCCACTTTTGAGGGAATGTATTAAATTTGGTAAGCTGTCAGGGATAAATATTAATTGGGGAAAGTCGGAAATTTTTCCTCACACCTGCGGCCTGGAGATTCCCTTTGGACTTTCCCCTGCAGTGGTGTGACTCAGACCTGAGCTACTTAGGGATACATATGTCTAGAGACCGTGAGGAATTAATACTTCTCAATTACGGCACTGCCCTAGATGGTATCACTGACAGAGTGACCAGGTGGATAGCACTTCCCCTCTACATTGGCGGGATACGCTTCGCTGATAAAGATGGTAGTACTCCCGCAATTATTCATTTCTCAATATTTCCTACCACCCAGGTAGACATTTTTTTAAAGCACTGAAGACGGAAATGATTCGACTGGTATGGGGAGGTAAACCACGTTTACAGTGGAATGTACTTATTCGGCCTTATTCATCTGGGGGTTTCGATGTCCCAGATTTTGAGTTGTACCACACCAGCGCACAGGCAGATTATACTTATTATTGGTTCCATCCCCCTCCATATATGCCGCAGATTGCCGCAGAACATTGGCTGGCTGACCCTGTTCCTCTTTAGGGACAGATATTTGCTCCACCACAGCCCAGAGATAAGACACCTACGTCAATAACTGGTACAGTGGCAGCCTGGCACAGTATTCTTGCGCTGATTAGGGGAATTATGCTTTATTCCTCCCTCCTACCCCTGGTATACCACCCGCTACTACCACTGCTGCAGGAGAAGGGATTCCGCAACTTACTTACAAAACTCAACATTATTACTTGGGGAGATCTCTATTGTAGTGATGGGTTTAAGAAACAGTAACAAATATTTCTGGGTATGCAACCATCCCCCTTGGAGGTCTTCCTTTATTTGAGGGTTAGGCAGGGGGTCTGACACGTTTCCCCTGAGTTCCCACAAGAAATCCCTACGATAGCACCACTACACATGATACTACAAGCGGATAAACCAGGACATATAGTTTCTAAACTTTATCATACTATACAAGCTCAACGAGAATATGCCCCCTGTCTGTCACGCCTGCGCTGGAGTACAGAGCTGGGTTTTGAAATTACGGATGAACAGTGGGATTATTGTTGCCTGCAGACGCAGCAGGTCTCTTCAAGTAGTAAACTTCGTATTATTCACTTCAAATTTATAAGTAGATTTTACTACACCCAGGCTAGGATGTTTAAAAACCTATTGAAAGAATCGGACCGATGTAACGGATGTAGAGCTGCAGGTGCTGATTTTTTTCATTTGGCCTGGGAAGGCCCGTGGGTGCATGCTTATTGCGAGCAGCCCTTGGAACAGATGACAGCCCTTCCACTGGAATGAGAACCATTAATAGCACTAGTAGGACACACAGCTCCAGTAGCGAGACCTCAACGCCGCTTTGTTTCACTTGCCCTATTATTGGCTAAACGCAGTGTTGCTTGCAGATGGGGTAGAAGTAGGGCGCCCACATTTAAGGAATGGATCTCTGATCGTACCTACTGTCAGGAAAAACTATGTACATTTGCTGAGTTACTACCGACAACCTCCCACCCCGAGACATCTGGGAACCACTGAAGGCGTACTTAGCAGCCCTGATTCCAGATTCCACTGAGGGCAACGTTATAGAGCTGGCAACATCCTGGAGGAGGTTGGGCATATAATACCGTTTCATTGTGTGGGCCGATAATTGGTGTTACGTATTAGTCGGAAGTGGTGGGGAAATGAAGGAAGATGTGAGAGATGAGGGATAAAAAGCCCAACAAACTATGGATTAATAATATGTCTGTTTAAATACTTTCTATCCAAAGTCAACGCCCTTTTATTTCAGAAGGACTGAGTTATACAGGAAATGGGGAGGGTATTACATTGGGGGCCTGAGATAGAACCCTGGCGAGACCTAATTACCAATTCTTGATTAATCTTGTATGTTCCTTATTATGCATACTGGCTTGGAATGTATTGATTGTTACCTGACGCTGTATACTAAATGGATGTCTGTAGTTGACTTTCGAGACCGGATTATGTAATGTTACAAGAAATGTAATTAAAAAAATTAAATGTTTCAAAAAAATTAAAAAAACAAAACACTCTGATTCTGGAGTCATCCCACCTTCTTGCGACTCTTCAACTTTGAACTCGCCTCTAAGAAGGCTCTACTGCCATCCCTTGACCTCCTGGATAAGCGCAAACCAATCGGTATGAGCACTAAGAACAATGCGTTATGGGGCACTTTCACCCCATTCAGTGAAAGACATCTACAAGACTCTCTGGCCATCTTTAAAGAAATTAAGAATGTACTCATCCCTACTTGGACAAGGATTGTAAACGCCTCTCTATCACAAGGCACGATCCCAGACTGCCTGAAAGCAGCTCAGGTGTCACCCATACTAAATAAACCTAATGCAGATAAAACTGACCTCGATAATTTCCGCCCTATATCCAACATCCATACACTAGCCAAACTACGGGAAAATGCGTACAATCCGAACTTTGTGCTCACATAGAGAATTTCCAACTACTAGACCAGCATCAATCCGGCTTCCGGAAGCGCCACAATACCGAATCGGCGCTCACTCACGTTATGGATGACATTTTAAAAATGCTTGACCAAAATGATTCCTGCCTCCTAATCCTCCTTGACCTCTCCTCCGCATTCGACACCGTTAATCAGGACAACCTCCTATCCATCCTGAAGAACAGGATGGGTTTCTCGGGTCTGGTATTAAAATGGTTCTCCTCCTTTCTCCATCATAGATCACAAAGAGTCAAGGCAAACCACTCCATCTCCCAACCCCCTCCAGTTCTAATGATTGTCCCCCAAGAGTCCGCCCTATCTCCTATCCTCTTCAACCTTTTCTTGGAACCTCTAGCGAAATCACTAAATTCCATAAACATTCACTACCGTGTGTATGCGGACGACACAACTTTTTATGAAAATCTCATCCCCGGATAATATCTGTCTCAACACTACCCTTGAGGCCACTCAAAATTGGTTAACTGAGAACCATCTCCTGCTCAACACTTCCAAAACTGAATTCCTTCTCATCTCTCCCCCAAACCACATCCCCAAGATAGACCTTTGGCTGAATCACCGCATGGCCTTCAACTGCACCCCTTCATCATATCAGCCATGTGTGTAGGAGCTAACCACTTGATGAGGACTCTGAGAAACACAAACCATTCCTGCCACTAAAGGATTTCAAGCAGGTAGTCCAAGCACTGGTCTTGTCGAGGCTAGACTACGGCAGTGCTAGACTCTGTGGCCTTCCCAAATACACCCTGGCTCCACTAAGGGCATCATTGAACGCTGCGGCCAGATTGGTCGCAGGTACCAAAAGAAAGTGTGGCTCAGTGGTTAGAGGCGGCAGACCCGGAAGCTGAGATCGTCCGTGGACCAGGGTTCGATTCCCCACCTCGGCGGGTCTCGGGCTCTAAAATTCCACGGACTCGTTAATTCTCGCTCCGGTGCCTACTCGACTCACGGGGTCACACTCTGCGACTCTGGGCAATAGCTTGCTTAATCTCCCTTACGGCCCCTCGCGGCGGGATGCCTGGCTTTCACCTTGTGGATACCCTGCCGGGGTATCTCACAGGGGAATACCAGGACGGGTTCCCTAAGCAAGCGCTTAGATACCGTGTCGGTGATTTGCGCTATATAAATACATGTACATTTACATTTACAAATGAGCACATATCCCCAGTCCTAAAATCTCTCAAATGGTTACCCGACGAAGCTCGAATTCAGTTAAAGATTGCCATTCTGATGCACAAAGCCTTGCATTTCAAAACTCCCAGGTATCTAGCGCAAAAGCTTGAATTATCCTGTGGCCGGAGAGACTCAAGAAGCGCTAACACTTTCCTCCTGAAACCTCTCATCCTTAGCAAAAAGAGAACTTGTCACCGAGCCTTCTCTGGTTCGGCCCCAAAGATATGGAACTCTTCCATCAGAAGTTCACAGAATCCCCTCAACGACTGCTTTCAAACTGGACGCCAAAAGATTCCTAATAGACAAATTCCTACCTTAATCTGGGCGAGGTCCATTGGCTCAAAATCATCGCTCCTACAATCTCTGGTCCATCATGTGACTCTGCTGTACTTTACAGCATTGTGTGCCCCCCTTGGTAGCTCGCTATATACCTGATTTTTGTACTATTCTCCTTTGTGTCATCTGTATGTGAATCGTGGTTATTCATGTTTTGTATTACTAGATGTTGATATTGGGTTTTGACCGCCGTTCCACCCTTTTGTAAAGCTCTCTGATATACTTCGGGATCTGGTTCGCGCTATATAAAACTTTATAAATAAATAAAAATAAAACAATGATAACTATGTGTTCAAAGTTCAAAACCTTGTTTGTGTGGTAACATGTGCTATTTCATCAGTCTCAAGGTTTTACAAGTGGTCTGTTAAAATCGAGAGAAGGGTAATTAAAAAGTTTTAGGAATTTTGTGTTGTAAAATTGCGGGTCGCTGACAGTTTTCCATTTTTCCTCTTGTATGGCCAATTCCGGCGCTGCATAGCTCCAGGTAGCTACAACGAGTGGTACTGATTCTGTAGTGCCCTGTTGCCAAGGGCAATGAGTCTTAAGAACATCATGTGGTGGTCCCACCTATTGGCTGCTAGTTAGAGTTCAGCATATTTCCTGCTTTGTCTAGGAATTAATGCACACAATTGTTGGACGTAACGCAGAACAAATCAAAACATTCACCCCCAGTCAAAAAATCTGGGTTAAATCCATCATTCTTTTGCTCACCATGCCACCCCAGTTTAGACCTGGCCATATGCAAATCAGTCTTGACCCTGGGAACAGTCCAGCCCGAACTGCCAAACCAGGTCCTCCCTGGACCGGAAACAAGCATCCTAGGACCGGTTTTGGAGTTTCACCCCTCTTCAGCCAGCATAGCTAGACTCCAGTGGCTTGGAGAGCACAGGACTAGTACAGAGATCTGGGCCTAAATCCAATGTTTGGTTATTTAGCAGCCTTCCTTCTCTTGTTGTCTTTGAGACAGCGGCTCTGGGTACCCGAATTTTTGATAGTTTAATCGAACCCCCCAGATTTTTTCTGCTATTTCCTGCGTGGCCCAGGTTGTCTTTGTTACCTCCCGATCTGACAGATGTTTGTAGTCCTTGACTCAGCGGATTCTAAATCACTTGTGCTTATGTCAGTCGGATTGCTAATGGATGATAGTAGTCGTTGTATATTGCCGCGATTTATGGTATCCCCCCTGTCCTCTTGGTATGTACTCTAGGATGAGCAGGATTGTGCAGCTGTTGGGCTCCTCCCGATTGCTGCTCCTTACTTTGATTTGTGCCACGGACGGTTGTTCCTGGATTGGAGGAATTCTTTCTATTCCGATTGATGATGCTTCTGCCCTCTGTACAGTTGCCTTGGTTTCTGCAACAGGCAGATGGTCCTAGATCGGAGGAATTCTCTGTCGTTTGGCGATGCCTCTGCCCACGGTACAAATGGACAGTCACTAGTTTCAGTCCCCTTTGTTGGACTGGCGGAGTTGTTTGCCCAGGAGTTGCTCCTGGTGTTTCCCCTGAGCTTTGTGCCTTTGTCGGTATTTTGGGCTTTGAGTGTTGGGTATCTCCATAGCCAGTGAGGTTGTTGGAGCTGGAATTGGCCTATGTATTTCTTCTCCCCCTTTTAAAGTCACTATTCCCGCTTTGTAGTATTCCCTTATATTGGTAGTCATTTTCCACCCTTTCCGCCTCTGCTTCTGGCATTGTTTAGTTTTCTCCCCTGTTTTTTCCGGGCTTCCTTTTCCCTTAGGCTGCCCCTGCGGACTATGGTAGTCGATGTCTACTGGTTCGGAGCCTGCTGCTGCAAGGTGTTGCAGAGCTGTGAGTTTAAATGCCCAAGACTTTCTTCATGCTGTGTTTCGCTAGTCTGCTACCTGCCTCAACCTGCAATTGCAGCATAGGTCTTCTCGTTGGTGTACTCTTGTAAATTCCTACAGTTCCTGCTATTCCCCAAGGAGTTTTGATCCTTCGACCCTTTGCCATCCGAGGACTTGTTAGCATTTTTTTGGGTTCTGACTCTGCTGCTTTTTTATCCCCATGCTCCTGGGAGTTTAAGCGGTCATATCTTTTCTTTCCATAACGCAATGTTCATCTATTGCGGCGTACGATGTTACGTTTACAGAATCAAGTTGCTTTCTGCTGTTTCCTGATGGTTTTTGATCTGTTGTCCATTTGCCATTGCAAGTTATACTGGAGGTGTCTTGTTCTTGGATCTGTTGCTTATTTCCCTCTGTAGTGCTGGAGTTTGGGGGGGTCGGATCTTTGCCGTGACCAAGACGGTGTTTGTTTCTTGCGCTGCTTGTTACCTTTTTTAGGTCAGTCAGAAGTCCCCCAGTAATGATGGGATTATTGTAAGCTTGTCCACAATGGTATGACAGGTGCAACTCGGCTGAATTCTTTTTGTTTCTGCCTAAACTCTCTTAATCATGCTGCTCATGTCCGATATCTTGTTATCAATATTTGACACTTGTATTGCCAAAAAGTTTAAGAGGGATAGTTGGACATCCATTTTGTCTGAATGATACTGCATGGCTTTTATTGAGAGTTGTAAAGTATTTAATAGGGCGGACCAAAGATTTTCCACTCCCGCTGGTGTCTCCTCTATTACCCTGTTTTGCTCAGGCTCACGCTTGCTGCTGTTCTCCTGTGGTGTGACTGGGGAATATGAGGCTACCAGCCTTTCCCACTCTTCTGTGAGATATGCTACATTACCAGTTTTGGAGGTTTCCATTATTTCGTTCTCTATGTCCTCTGTTTTTGCAATTTCCGTTGGCTCCTTCTCTGTCCCCTCCAAGCCGCAAACAGCCTGGTCGTGCAAATTTACTGCCTTGGGTAGTATGGTACTCGTGACCAGGATGCTATTAGCGGTTGCTGGTCCTCCCACTCCCCCCCCCGGGTCACCATTTTCCCTGATGTGTGGCTGTTTTTGGGCTTGCGGTTCTTTTTGATACTCTTTTCCAAAGGCATCACCAGCAGCCATCCTTAGCCTGGTCCTACCTGGAGCCTCCTTTTATTAGATGGGTCCTTTACTGTGCATGCCTATTCAGCTACATATTTGGAACACTATTGCATATCTAGCACTTGTTCCAGTTTCTTCGTTGAATCTCTTCCATCGAACGAGGCTTTCCAGAATATCCTATTACTGATTTTAACATTTAGCGGGACCAGGTCGCTTATCAAATATACCTACACGAGGCTTGTTTGATAACCAGACATCCGACCTTTTCGTGATAACGTTTATTTTAAAATTAATAAGACATTGCTGCACAATTGGTGCACCGCATTTTTATCAGCCATTTATTAGAATCAAGAACATCCACCAACTATGGAGTTGCAGGTTTTAATCACTAGTAACTAATCACATTGAAACAGGATCTAGAATTGTGTGGCTTTCCTGAAGGTGTTGTATACACCGAAACGCGCGTCGAGTTAATAAAGATATTGGCACTTTTTAACCCTTTATTTATACATATTGATTAAATGTGATGTTACATATTGTGTTTAATTTTTGTAATGTTTTGTATAAATATCATTTGGTAAATTATTAAAATGGTAACAACTTTGAATATATTTTTTCTGTCTTCCTTGGTTTTCTTAATGTTATAGATATTGTGTATATTTGCTTTATTGACATTGCCTAGGAGTTTTTGTCACTACCATTTAAGTCCCTGTCCTAGGAATTGAACTATCCATTGTTCAGAGGGTCCTTGTTTTTTCTCATTCGTGCAGATTTATTGCCTGGGGTACTATGGTACTCGTGACCAGGATGCTATTAGCGGTTGCTGGTCTTTCTCCCCGTCTGGGTCATCATTTTCCCTGATGTGTGGCTGTCTTTGGGCTTGCGGTTCTATGATGAGAATCGATCGGGTTGGATGTTTCATGATTATTTTCCGGTGCCTGCCAGATTCTAACCCTGCTAGGGATGCTGTTGTCGACTGTGTTTGTAGAGTGGGGGAATTGGGGGGTTAGTTGCCAGAGGCAGGTCCGATTTTAATAACTGGTTAGGCAGGATTGTGATCTTTGGTTCAAGCGGAAGATCCCATTTGGTACGAGAGGTTATACTTTGTGCTCTGGTCTTCCATGAGCAAACTTATGGCCGCATTTCCTTCTTGCGTGAGTATGATTATGTTGACCTCTGCTTGAGCCACACCTCCTGTACCGCTTCCTTGACCTGCCCCTGTGTAGTTACTCCTTGCGTCTCGTTCCTCATTACCCATTTTTTCGCTGTCAGTGGCTCCCTTACATGCTGATGGTGCATTCTTGGCTCCCCCTTCTGTTTGAACTACCACCTCGGGGTCCAGGGGAGAGGGGAGCCCCTAAGTTTTCCGATAGAAGAGCTCAAGACGGACCCTGCATCCTTCAAAAATGCATATTTCTTTTATAGATCTTTGGTTGGTAATCCTTAGTTGCTGCTCTGTTCGGGGTGGCGGAGTCTATCTCTACCAACTCTTGGTGTTCCAATGCTTTGCAGTCTCCTGTCTGCTCTTGTTCTTAGTTTTTTTCGTTTGGCGCGTTGAACTTCCTGTTTCCTTTCCTTCTGGCCGAGACTATAATGGTTAGCTTCTTTCTCTCCCTGACCTCATAATGCGCCTATGGAAAGTTGTGTGATTGCCTGAGTGATTGATTTCAACTTGTTCTTTCACACAGTGTAGTCGTACTAGCAGTGTGCAGGGTGAGTTTATAATATTAGGCGCAAGAGTGGGGTAGTGGGAGTCCTCCAGAGTGGGAACTCGCTGTTGCCTGCCGCAAGCCGTACCCAGGCCTAGCTGGACCACTTCTGCAAGGGGGCACCAGTCTCTCTCTCTGCGGTACAGGTGCTAAGCCCCACCACACTCGGTGCACCCTTGAGGCTGCCCCGCTGCTGGCTGGTGTGATTTCTCTCGGGTCCACAGAGCAAACTGGAGTGGTGTCCAGTGTTGTTCTTGGTTTTTTTATTCCTTGTTTTTTATTTTATTTTATTCTTAACCCTTGCCACCCCTGCACTGATGAGTTATTTGATGGTGGCTGGCAGTTCAAGTGAATTCTGTGTTTTTTGTTTTTTTCCTTTTGCTTTAATAACGTTTATCTTTGTACGACATTATAAAGTATTGGGTATGGCGATTTTACATAACCTGCTAGCTCAAAATGTGTTCTTGTACACCTAAACTCATAAGTTGCTTTAAATGTGTCATGTCAGAAGCAAACTCAGATTGTACATCTGGAAAACAAATACCCTTGTGGCCCAGTTTGCTGCTCCACTGCTACTAATCATTCTCTGCCTGGCTTCCTAACATGTTCTGCGCCGCAGTCCCTGAGCCCCTGGTTCGATCACATTATTTGACTGTTTTGTGCATTGTCGTTTGTGTTTTTGCCTTGCTGTGGTTTCTGTTTTTGCCCAGTTTATCACTGTTATAGCAACTGCTGTTAAGTATATTTTGGTTTACGCGCAACTGACACCTATTTTCCTGCCTTGCCTCTCTGCAGGCTCCTCCCCCATCCCAGGACTATTTATGGAGGCCGCTACTTGGCTGCGTTGCCAGTGCATCAAAGGCAAGCCCGTCTGCACCTGGACCCCGCCTAGCGCCAGGACCCCTGGATCTTCATCCCCACAAAGCTACATCGCCGCAGACCTCAGAGCCCTGGACCCCAGACGCACCAACACCCACTTCTGATGCTAGTCTCCACGTACAACCAGAGGGCCGTTCAACACCATCGCCATCAATAACACCAGAGACACTGATAATGCAGCTACATCCGCCACGTTGGCCTAGACCACCACAATACATTTCCAATTCATCCTACTCAAAGCTTGTTTACTCGCTAAACACACCATGCAGCTCTGGGACACCATCTCATCCCTCACCCTGGATGTCATCTTTCTCACAGTAACCCGTCTCAACCCCACCTCCGCACCAGACATCCCCGCAGGCTACAAGATAACACACTGCGAACGAAACAACAAACACGGAGGTGGAATCGCAATCATCCGTAAGGACGACAACCGCTGCACTACATCTCAAGACGACCCGACCCCAACAATTGAACAGATCAACTTCCAATTCTACACAGACGGAAAATGTACCATCAGGGTCACCCTTGCCTACAGACCTCCAGGACCCCGCCCCAGCTTCGGCAACGACATCCTGAATAGCATCGCCTCACTCGCAATCGACTTGGAGCACTACATCTTCCCTGGGGACCTCAATTTCCACCTCTATGACACAAGCGACGCCAACACCACGGCCTCCTGGACAGCATGAGTAACTTTGGCCTCAAGCTGATTGTCAGCGACCCCACCCACATCGCAGGACACATGCTCGACCCCATCTTCACCACCAGCTGCCAAGTCAGGTACAACCACGCTAATCAACACACCTCAACCGACCACTACAGCGTCCACTTCACCATTACAAGACCCACCCACTCCAACCCCATACCCCCCCCAGATTCAGGCGCAGAGACCGGAAAAAGGCATCAGTGGAACGATTTCCATTCCCACCTCCCAGACTCTTCACATGACCCAGATCAAGCAGCAAAAAACCTCTCCCAGTAGATCGTAAATTGTGCGGATACCATCACCCCAGCCAAGGCAGCCAAATGACTGACCAAAAGAGCTAGCTGGTTCACAGAGGAACTACACTCCTCCAAATGCCCAACTGGAAAAGAAGTGGCACATCAGCAAAAAACACAGCACCCAGGACCGCACTCAACCAATACCCTGGCAGACCGCATTGAAGTTAGCACAAAACAGAGCAAATAACTCTTCGCCATCATGAAGAAGTTCTCCAATCCCACAGCCATCAAGAACGACATTACACCCTCCCAGGAGCTATGTAACAACCTTGCTGACTTCTTCCATGACAAGATCTTAGAATCTACAAAACTTCATACTCCAACCCTCCATCGTCGACAGCCTCAACCAGCTCCCAACCTTGCACTCACACCCCGCACACCTGCTAACCCACTTGAACCCTCTCACCTAGCAAGAAACACTCTCCATCATGAACTCCATACCCTCTGGAGCACCCACAGACCCATGCCCCCACCACGTCTTCAACATCGGAAGCAAGACAATCGGCGACGAACTCCAGAAGGTCCTGAACACCTCCATTACCTCGGCCACTTTACCTGAAGACTGAAAACATGCCGAGTGAGACCCCTCCTGAAGAAACAGTTGCTGACTCAACCTAATCAAACATCTACTGGCCCATCTCTCTACTCTCCTACCCAGCAAAAGTCCTCGAAAAAATGATCAACTAACAACCCCCCCAACACCTAGAAGACCCCAACCTCGTGGACCCATCACAATCCGGATCCAGAGCTAACCACTGCACCGAGACAGGCCTGATCGCAGCAACCGGGGACTCCATAGCCCTCCTTGACCACGGAGAAATTGCTGCTCTCAGACTCCTCGACCTGTCCGCCATATTAGACACCACTTTCTACCATGTCATGATCAATAGACTTCACCACATAGGAATCCATGGAGAAGCCCTCAGATGTATCTCCTCGTACCTCACCGGCAGAATCTAGAGGATCTGCCTCCCACCATTTACGTCTAGGCCAAAGATCTGCAGAGTCCCCCAAGGATCGTCCCTCAGCCCCAACCTCTTCAACACCAACATGACCCCACCCACGGCTGACATCGTCCGATCCAATGGAATCAACATATCTCCTACGCCAACGAAAGCAAGGTCCTCCTCTCCCTGTCAGAAGATCCCTCCACCACCAAAGCCACCTTTCTTAGATGCTTGAAGGATCTCACAGGCTGGATGAAGGACTACTGTCTCAAACTCAACACGGACAAGACGCAAGTCCTTGTCTTTGGGAACAACACTTCGCTTTGGAACGACCCATGGGGGCCTGCTAAACTCAGCCCACCGCACACCCAGACAGGCCAAGCCCGCAACCTCTGCATCATCCTGGATAGCAAGCTATCCGTGAAGGAACAGGTCAGTGCAGTCACGCCCACCTGCTTTCACACCTTTTGCATGCTCCCCATAATTTTTTTCAAGTGGCTCCCAGCCACACCAAAAGAACCATCAACAGGCCCTCATCACAAGCAGACTGGACTACTCAGCAGCAAGACTCATCCTCGACCTCCCAGAAGAATCCACATCACACCCCATCTGAAGAAACTACACTGAATCCCAATTCATAAGAGCTGCCAGTTCAAGATGCTGACACACACCTACAGGGCCCCACACAACAAAGGTTCCTCATCATCAAGAAATATCTGACTTTCCACCAGCTGACCAGACACCTTAGATCCACCTTTCGCGACCTAGCAGACACCCCTCGGATCCTCCGTGCCAACAGTGGAGCACGCTCATTCTCTTGCCTTGCAGCCAAGCCATGGAACAACCTCCCTCTGCACCTCAGGACCGCACCATCGCTCCAGCTATTCAGGAAGCAACTCAAGACCTGGTTGTTCGAATGATCACACCACCACCAGCAGTGCCTCACGACCCTCGCGGGGGAATTGTCATGCTTTAAAAATGACTGATTGATTGATAATTTTTTTTAATGTACCTCATGTCATTTTATGTGTATTGATAGTTAATGAATACCTATGAGCGACCTTCCTAATATGTGGGATTGGCTTTCAGTTCTGGAGTGTTGCTATATTGAGACAACAGTAACAAAGTTTTACTTAAGGCAAAATTATCTTGCGTCCTAATGGAAACGGCAGAGTACATGGTTTTAGTTTATAATCTTTTGTTCATTTTCTTTACTAGATTCACATGAATATTTTCGTCGCTGTGACCAACTTATGTCTGATTATTCTATTTTGCATGGGTGACCGACCTTCATTGTGAGCACTTCTGAAGCCCAACTCTCTGCCGTTAGACTGTCACCCCTGAGCGACTATCTGAGCTTTCTTCTTACATTTTTCTTTCTTATTTCTGCATTTCGATTTCTTGGACTATAATTCGCCATTATATATATATATATATATATATATATATATATATATATATATATATATATATATATATATATATATATATATATATATATATATATATATATATATATATATATTCACTGAAAAAACCATAGGTTATAGACCATATATAGTTAGGAATTTGCATTTACAAAACCTTGAAAATTCACTGAAAAAACCATAGGTTAGAGACCATATATAGTTAGCTGGACATTTTATTGACATAAAACCAATGAAATTCCATATATAGTTAGTTGCACTAACTATATATCGCGCACCCGCAATCCACTGCTGATGATGTCACATATTACATCATTCATGACATGGTCAGTGACATCACTGATGACATCACTGATGACATCACTGATGACATCTCAAATGACATCACTGATGACATCATCTAGTGTCTATGTGTTTTTGTAAAGATTAAATATGTTTTACATATTGAAGAATGAGTGGATGTATGGAAGACTGAGTGTGTGTGTGGCTGGCTGGGAGGTGTGTGACTGCATATCAATGTGTACTTGTTTCAGTGATTGTATAAGAGAGTAAGTATGTGTTAGTATATGTGTGAAAAGTATGGTGTTCTGTGTTTAACTGTATAGATGAGGAAATCGAAGTGTGATTGATTCTTCACAGGACTGACTAGGTGTATGAGTGCATATGATAGTGTTATAATAATGAGTGACTGTATGTATGAGTGATTGTATGGGTGAATGAGTGAATGTGTGTGTAGACGTAGGAATCAGTGAGTGCGTATGTAGTAACTGGTATTGGTGTGTCATGATGTCATCAGTGATGTCATCAGTGATGTCACTGAAGTATGGTGTTCTGTGTTTAACTGTATAGATGAGGAAATGGAAGTGTGATTGATTCTTTACAGGACTGACTAGGTGTGTGAGTAACTCCATGGATGAGTGGCAGTGTGAGAGTGTCTGCATAGGTGTATGAGTGCATATGATAGTGTTGTAATAATGAGTGACTGTATGTATGAGTGATTGTATGGGTGAATGAGTGAATGTGTGTGTAGACGTAGGAATCAGTGAGTGCGTATGTAGTAACTGGTATTGGTGTGTCATGATGTCATCAGTGATGTCATTTGAGATGTCATCAGTGATGTCATTTGAGATGTCATCAGTGATGTCATCAGGGATGTCACTGACCATGTCATGAATGATGTAATATGTGACATCATCAGCAGTGGATTGCGGGTGCGCGATATATAGTTAGTGCAACTAACTATATATGGAATTTCATTGGTTTTATGTCAATAAAATGTCCAGCTAACTATATATGGTCTCTAACCTATGGTTTTTTCAGTGAATTTTCAAGGTTTAGTAAATGCAAATTCCTAACTATATATGGTCTATAACCTATGGTTTTTTCAGTGAATTTCATTGGTTTTTTAAAAGCTAATATCTATAGCTGTAAAATATATTCTTTATTACGTGACGTATCACGTAGCCACGTGAGACGCCTCATGACGCGTCGCATAACCGTGACGTATCGGCTCTGCAGCGCAAACAAAACCCGTAACGTAAGCATGCCGGAGCACGCTTACAGATATATATATTTTTTTTAACCTTAATTAGACAAAATCCACACGTGCACATATCTTGAGGCCTTGCAAAGGCACATCAAACAAACAGTCCCTACAATTTTGCCAAGTTTGCTGGAAATCTATTCCCTTAATTTTTTTTTACTGTTTCTCTTGGTTTTCCCCTTGTTACGCTTACCGGGACGCTACCCGGTACGCGAACCGGACGCTCCAAAAACACAAGATGGCGGACTCCCGTTACGCTGCCGGTTAGCTGCCCGGTTCACGTACCGGGAAGCGCCTCTACCGCGAAAAATCGCGGGGGACTTTAATATCCCCCTCATCAATCCTAGGGGGTCAGGAGGGGTTTACCTTGCCCCCTTTCCTTCATTTCCCCCTTCTTTTTTCACCACATCTTGTCTCTCGAACCTACCGAGAGACAAGATGGCGGCCGCTCCGGACTGTTTACAATGTTGACAGCTACGCTGCCGGTTAGCTGCCCGGTGAGCTGCCCGGTGAGCTGCCCGGTTCGCGTACCGGGACGCGCCTCTACGGCGTAAAATCGCAAAAAAAAAAAATTTTTATTTTTTGCCCCGCGGGGCACTTTAATATCCCCCTCATCAATCCTAGGGGGTCAGGAGTGGTCTACCTTGCCCCCTTTCCTTCATTTCCCCCTTCGTTTTTCACCACATCTTGTCTCTCGATCGTACCGAGAGACAAGATGGCGGCCGCTCCGGACTGTTTAGAATGTTGACAGACACCGGAGAGCCAATCGGCTTCGCTTCGCGAAGTTCCGTTACGCGTCAGGTACGCGAACCGGGGTGCTAACCGGAGCGCTGTCACAGATATATATACTTTTTTAAACGTTAATTTCTCAAAATCCACTGGAGCACATATATTGAGACATAGCAAAGGCACGTCGGGCAAACCATATCTACAATTTTGCCAAGTTTCATGTAAATCTATTCAGCCGTTCGAGCTAAAAGTGAGTCCAACCGCCCTATGGAAAAATGAATGGGAAAAACGCGTTTTGGGACCCCCCTTTTTTCTCGGCCCCCCCTTGACGAATTTCAGCCAATTCCGTCCACAAACGCCAAAGTTATTAGACATAGAATTTTCAGAAATCCCATAGAGAAAAAATCCTAACTATATATACCCACTGGCTATCGCCAGTAGGTAATATACATATATAAACATATATAATCTGCATATCTATATAAATATAAATGCATGCATACATATACATATATGCATACATATGCATGTTATTTACATGAAAGTTTTAAAAACACTAATAAAAGCAAAGCTAAAAAGCCACCTCATTACAAACAGAATGGCTTTAACTTAAACGAGGGCGAGATCTATTGCATTTTCAATGCTTGTTTACTTTGGTTCTATCAAGAAGGCATTCAGATGTGTCACACTCTAGTTGCTCATTAGATCACTGTAGTAAAGCTAGTGCTCACCAGGGAAGTCTGCTGCTAATCATGGTTTGCAGCCATTTTCCCGCATTTTTTATCCCGCAGACTTTCAGTCCGCATACCATTATCCCGCAAGGTCATTGACCTCGCATACCATTATCCCGCATTTTTTCAAAACGCATGTGCATTTATCGCGCATGCCTTTACAAAGAATTACGTTTTAAAGGCATGTATGGTAAATGCATTTGCGTTGTGAAAACCACGATGACGAGAGAGGTAAGTGGGTTTGTGTTAATTTTTTCGTGGGTTAGTGATTGTGTAGTGTAGTGTAGTGTTGTGTAGTGTAGTGTTGTGTTATGTTATGTTATGTTACATCTGCTTATATAGCGCGGCGGCTGCCCCAGCGAAGGGGCGTCCCGGCGCTTGACTAGACAGGAGAGTACACAACATACAGACAGGTTATCAGGTCAGTTTAGCAGAACAGGTGGGTTTTTAATGCCTTTCTAAAGGTAAGAAGGTCATTTATACTCCGAATCCGCAGAGGTAGTGCGTTCCATAGTTTGGCAGCCATGTATTGAAAGGAACGCCCTCCTGTGCGGGCTAGCCTAAAACGGGGAATTGTGACCAGGTTTTTTCCTTCGGATCTGAGCGCTCTATTGGGAGTATACTGCGTCATAAGATGACATAGCATGGGAGGTAGAGATTTTTTTGGGATCTTAAAGGCCAAGCACAGGGCCTTAAAAGCGATTCTCTTTTCCACCGGCAACCAGTGCAGTTTTACCAGGGTCTTGGTTGCAGACTCGAATCGGGGTAGCCCTGTTAGGGCCCGCGCTGCCGCGTTTTGGACGCGCTGAAAACGTTTTTTTTCCGCTTGATTGGCTCCCAGGAGTAAGGAGTTAGCATAATCTAAGCGGGAAAGAATTGTGGCTTGGATGATTACCTGACGTGTGGAGGGGTCGAAGAATTTTAGTATCGGTCGTAAATTGCGCAGGATACCGAAGCTTGTGGCAGCTACTTTTTTTGTGTGGCTAGTAAAACTCAAAGTTGAGTCGAACCACACCCCCAGGTTTTTTACCTCTGTATTGGGGTTGGGGGGGGGGCCAAGATTGTCTGGCCACCAGTCTTTTCCCCAGGTTTCGGTATTTTTGCCTACTATTAACACCTCCGTTTTACCGGCGTTGAGTTGTAGGTAATTGGCCGTCAGCCACTCAGTTACTGCAGTGAGGCCATGTTTAAAATTCGGTGCTCCTGATCCGTTGTCATCACTCAATGTTACCACTAGCTGAGTGTCGTCAGCGTATGATACGATGGAAAGGTCCCACCTTTTGGCGACCTCAGCTAGTGGTTGAACATATAGGTTAAAGAGTGTTGGGCTAAGCGCTGAACCCTGAGGTACTCCCTGCCTTATGTTGCACTTTTTAGAGACAAAAGGAGGAGTAGCTACCTGGAAAGATCTGTCTGATAGAAATGCTTTAAACCAAGCCAGAGCTGTGTTCTTCACTCCTGCTGCCTCCAGTCTGTACAGAAGCACCTCATGAGAGACCGTATCAAAGGCAGCGCCAGTGTTAGTGTAGTGTAGAGTTGTGGTGGTTGTTTAGTGTAGGGTCATGCTGGGGGTAGTGTTTTAGGGTTTAGGGTTGTGTTGTAGTGTTTGCGTAGTGTAGGGTCATGCTGGGGGTAGTGTTTTAGGGTTTAGGGTAGTGTTGTAGTGTTTGCGTAGTGTAGGGTCATGCTGGGGGTAGTGTTTTAGGGTTTAGGGTTGTGTTGTAGTGTTTGCGTAGTGTAGGGTCATGCTGGGGCTAGTGTTTTAGGGTTTAGGGTAGTGTTGTAGTGTTTGCGTAGTGTAGGGTCATGCTGGGCGTAGTGTTTTAGGGTTTAGGATAGTGTTGTAGTGTTTGCGTAGTGTAGGGTCATGCTGGGGGTAGTGTTTTAGGGTTTTGGGTAGTGTTGTAGTGTTTGCGTAGTGTAGGGTCATGCTGGGGTGTAGTATTTTAGGGTTTAGGGTAGTTTGCGTAGTGTAGGGTCATGCTGGGGGTAGTGTTTTAGGGTTTTGGGTAGTGTTGTAGTGTTTGCGTAGTGTAGGGTCATGCTGGGGGTAGTGTTTTAGGGTTTTGGGTAGTGTTGTAGTGTTTGCGTAGTGTAGGGTCATGCTGGGGTGTAGTGTTTTAGGGTTTTGGGTAGTGTTAGTGTTTGCGTAGTGTAGGGTCATGCTGGGGTGTAGTGTTTTAGGGTTTTGGGTAGTGTTGTAGTGTTTGCGTAGTGTAGGGTCATGCTGGGGGTAGTGTTTTAGGGTTTTGGGTAGTGTTGTAGTGTTTGCGTAGTGTAGGGTCATGCTGGGGGTAGTGTTTTAGGGTTTTGGGTAGTGTTGTAGTGTTTGCGTAGTGTAGGGTCATGCTGGGGGGTAGTGTTTTAGGGTTTTGGGTAGTGTTGTAGTGTTTGCGTAGTGTAGGGTCATGCTGGGGGGAGTGTTTTAGGGTTTTGGGTCGTGTTGTAGTGTTTGCGTAGTGTAGGGTCATGCTGGGGGTAGTGTTTTAGGGTTTAGGGTAGTGTTGTAGTTTTTGCGTAGTGTAGGGTCATGCTGGGGGTAGTGTTTTAGGGTTTAGGGTAGTGTTGTAGTGTTTGCGTAGTGTAGGGTCATGCTGGGGGTAGTGTTTTAGGGTTTAGGGTAGTGTTGTAGTGTTTGCGTAGTGTAGGGTCATGCTGGGGGTAGTGTTTTAGGGTTTAGGGTAGTGTTGTAGTGTTTGCGTAGTGTAGGGTCATGCTGGGGGTAGTGTTTTAGGGTTTAGGGTAGTGTTGTAGTGTTTGCGTAGTGTAGGGTCATGCTGGGGTGTAGTGTTTTAGGGTTTTGGGTAGTATTGTAGTGTTTGCGTAGTGTAGGGTCATGCTGGGGGTAGTGTTTTAGGGTTTAGGGTAGTAATGTAGTGTTTGCGTAGTGTAGGGTCATGCTGGGGTGTAGTGTTTTAGGGTTTTGGGTAGTGTTGTAGTGTTTGCGTAGTGTAGGGTCATGCTGGGGGTAGTGTTTTAGGGTTTAGGGTTGTGTTGTAGTGTTTGCGTAGTGTAGGGTCATGCTGGGGGTAGTGTTTTAGGGTTTAGGGTTGTGTTGTAGTGTTTGTGTAGTGTAGGGTCATGCTGGGGGTAGTGTTTTAGGGTTTAGGGTAGTGTTGTAGTGTTTGCGTAGTGTAGGGTCATGCTGGGGTGTAGTGTTTTAGGGTTTTGGGTAGTGTTGTAGTGTTTGCGTAGTGTAGGGTCATGCTGGGGGTAGTGTTTTAGGGTTTAGGGTAGTGTTGTAGTGTTTGTGTAGTGTAGGGTCATGCTGGGGGTAGTGTTTTAGGGTAGTGTTGTACTGTTTGTGTAGTGTAGGGTCATGCTGGGGGTAGTGTTTTAGGGTTTAGGGTAGTTTAGTTGTTTATTGTATGCTAAAGGCATATTCGTTCTAAAAGTTTTCGTTATTTTAATTTGCGGCCTAATAGTACATGCGGGATTTTTTTGCGGACTGATGGTATGCGGGATTTCGTCATATATTCGCTAATCATACTTTCTATGGCAAAATGAACCCCCTCATTTTGTTCCTTTTTAAATTAAATGTTTTAAGAGTTACCACTTTATTCCAATCAAGATGGCTTCAGGTGTGCCATACCTTTGTAATAAGTAGGACTGTTAGCACTCTAGTTGTTCTTTAGAACACTCTGGGACATTCTGTCATTGGGCTATAGTTGGGCTACATCTGGCTGATATTTGGGCTACATTTGTTTTTTTTGTCTCTGGTGGCCATCTTTGGGCTACATTGGGCTACATTTGGGCTCCAACATATATATAGCCCAATGTAGCCCAATATATATTTTTCAAAGTTAATTTTCGTAAAAACCACTGGAGCCTATATCTTGAGACATAGCAAAGGCACATCGGGCTACCAGTCCCTACAATTTTGCCAAGTTTGGTGTAAATCCATTCAGCCGTTCAGGCTAAAAGTGAGGCCAACCGCCCTATGGAAAATTGCATGGGAAAAACACGTTTTGGGACCCCCCTTTTTTCTCGGCCCCCCCTTGACGAAACCCCCCCAAATTTTCAGGGGCTGCTCAAACAAAATGTTCCATTTTCCTGAAAATTTCAGCCAATTCTGTCCTCAAACGCCAAAGTTATTCGACATAGAATTTTCAAAAATCCCATAGGAAAAAAATCCTAACTATATATACCTACTGGCTATCGCCAGTAGGTAATATATATATATATATATATATATATATATATATATATATATATATATATATATATATATATATATATATATATATATATATATATATATATATATGTTTACCCTCGGTGCTTATTCGGGCGTGGGATTTGTTAAGATTTTTTTTTTTGTGATGAAGATTAATATGTGACTGTTCTTCTCTTTTTGGGCTCTTTTGATAAGTCAACCACCTCCTACCACGGACAATATAATGGCTCTAAAACCCACTTACTCTAGTAATTGTTTATCATTTTAATATTTGGGGATAAAGATGTGCATGATCAACTCTTCTCAACCTTGCTCAATCCCTGCTTATTAAATGTTGGTTGTGTTGGGCCAGATACTTTTCTTTAAGCTTTCAGTTATGCCTTGCCTGTTTTTTAGTGCTACCCTATCCAGAGCCATAGTTTGACTCTTCTATGTCCTCCATCACTCTTTTGCTGAAATGTTTACTTGTGGAGTAGCCTTTTAGTATTCTTCAAATAAAAATAGCAGCTGTCATTCCTTTTTTCAAATGGTGTAGAAATAACTGATGTGTGGTGTTCCAGTTTGTATTCACATGCTGCTCATTTCTTGGAGCTACCTGTTGGCAGGTTGGCTTATTGGTAGAATAAGAACTAATAATTGTCTTTTTTTTTCTAAACCAGGACTCTCAAATAGTAATCGAGACCTTTAAATCTGGTTTTGATCCACCGGGAGATTTTCCATTTGAAGATTACAGTCAACATATCTATAGGGCGGTGTCGGACGGGACCATCAGCACTCCGAAGCCGGATATAGTAAGAATAGATGGAAAAAACACAGCTGGAAAGGCGAAGGGCAAGTTGTGGCTTTTTGGAAAGAAACCCAAGGTAATTCCGATTTATTTTATTATCACTTGCCTGTTTTTCAGAGTCTTTTTTGTACCGTTATTGGATTTTACAGTGCTGATATTCGCCTGCTTGTGCTTTTGTGGTGGGTGGAGGATACTTTTGTGACAGACTTGTTGTAATTTTGTTATTGTGATATAACACCTGTTAAAAAAAAATGGCAACAGATGGTTCACTGTATCTTTTCTTATACTGGGAAAGCTGTAAAAATGCTATTGTAATAAACTCTTCTGTTTTGTTTGTGGTATAGGCTGGAAGGGGATTCTTGATAAATGTAATAACACACATTATTTTAATAGTGATACCCTGTACCAGTTAGGATGAGAGCTCTTGATACCATACATTTTGCTATAGTTAACTGTTACGTAAAGCAATGTTACTCTATCCACTTTGTAAAGGTGGAAACTAGAATGTCTTGCTGCATTGACCCCCCCCTTAACTGTTTTTCCCTTTTTGTCTCAAGTACGGTTCTTGTAGTGTGAAGGAAGGCAGTTCACCATGTGACTCAGCCAGACCCTCATTGACATAGGCTTCTAGGGTGCCATATGGCCAGTTCTGCAGAACACGCTGTGTGGGATCGTCTGTGTGACGAATAAAGCAAGTCATTAGACTTGTAATAAGGAAAATCAGAAATAGATGTAGGCTACTTCAGTGAACTGTACCCAGATGGTTGCCTATTCTATAGCACACTTCTCAGCCCAATTGCTTCTAGGCTCTTGGGAGAGAATCCTAAGTTTAGAGGACCGCAGTTAAAATGACAATCCCTGGCCTTGGGGTGGAGAATTTAACTGCAGTTATAGTTATATCAATAATATATTAAGTAAGATGAATAAGAATAGATGTATGGCAGTTAGTACAAAAGGACACTTTTGTATGAGAGTTTGGGACCACAGGAATCTTGTAAGGGTAGGGCTAGGCCCATGTAAGGCTGGCCAGGGGAGAGGTAGCAGAGTGCGCTAGTGTTTTAATGGGAGTGTGCTTAGTTTGTGCCTGAAGAGCACAAGGGATGAGGTTGGGTGTCTGAGAGAAGGTTGTGTCTTAGACAGGGTGCCATCACTGCAATATTACGGTTGCCTCTAGCCTTGGTTTTAGTCATTGGTGTGATTAGTCTGTGGTATCCTGGGATTCCCTGAGGAGAGGAGGGAATAAACAAACTCCCAGCCAAACATAGAGGGGTTGGTGATGGGTCCTTTTGAAGTATTTACTAAAGACCCTTCGCTTGGTACAACAAGGAGGGATTGGTGGCTGATACATTCTCAGGGTGGTGTTGCCACAGGTTTATTCTCAAGACTAAGCCATGAGTCGAGTCTAGATTACCTTGGACAAAGAAGAGGTGTTTCTGTTAGTGATGTATCTGTTAGGGTCGCCGTGAGGAGCCGGCCTGGCTCCTGGTATGTGGAGTCAAGTTCCATTGCCTCCTGAGCGGAACATTCACAAGTTGGCTGCCCTCTTCCAAGAGGTATATTTCTATTGAGAATGCAAAAGCATATTCAGCGTGCTTAATTGGTGTCTGTGTCTGCAGATGGTCAGTAAAGGCAATTTTTTTTTGGGGAAGACTAGGACTTTTATCACTAGTTTAATCTAGAGGCAAAAGGGGAGGAAAGGGAGAAAGGGGAAAACGAAAGCAAGGAAATCAGTGACGAAGGAAAAAGGATGTAAAAGAACCTTCAGGAGTGAGATAAACAGGATTTGTAGTGTGTAAAAGGTGGGGTGACTAGAGCAATGTTATAGTGCGCGACTATGATCCTGGAATATAACAATCTAGTACAAGTAAGTGTCCATTCAAAGCGCAATTGCCTTTGGGTGCTCAGCAGGTAGGGAGAGAAGCCTCTCTTATGCTCTCCAAGTTGGGAACGAAATTCTGAAAAGTTATTTTAAAAGGATTGGTGGCACACCACTCCACTAGCAACAAGTCTCTCGATAGTCCTTCCACTTTTGATTCTGTGCTTTGTCACTACAGCTCCATCCAGCCAACACGTGTTTCATCAAAGCGGGTATTAACCAATGGCTTAGTCAAGTCTCATATTGCTGGTGATATGTGTTTCATGTTTTTACTTGGATTTATCCAGGTTAATCTGTGACATAATATTATAGGACATAGTAACATATTTTGTACTTGTTGACACAAGCAGAAGAGACATGCAGGGACAGTTATGAGAAGGATTACCATTCCTGAAGTTTACCACTGGCACTTTTCAAGTAACTTATAGCGATATTGATTATAGCGGCATATACTATGTCACAGACTAACCTGGATGAATCTAAGCAAGAAAGATTAAATAAATATATCACTAGAGATAATGAGCTCTGATAAAATACCAGCTTTGACGAAACGCGTGTCGTTGGCTGCCTCGAACTGTATTGTCTGAAAGAGAATAGAAATAACAGCTAGCAACCCTTGTAAAGCTTTTGTAAAATGAATTGTAGAGTAATGGAAGAAAGAGGCAACTCTTGGAATCAAGACTAGGTAGCTTTGGTAGGCGGCGCTGGTCTCTAAGAAAATGTTTGGTCACCTACTCTTATGGGTTTTTGGGCAAGTACCGCACAGTCTCCAATCTGACCGAGAACTCCTGTTCATCCCACTCCGGCTCACATCACGGTCACACAGAAAACTGCTATGTCAATTTCAAGTCCAGCAAATTGAATAATATGGACTGCTGGTCCTCTTCAATTTTGTTATGAATTAAATTGTTGTATGAAATGTTTACGTTTGGTTTTGGAGGTGGTCACCGTTTAAATGTGGTGTTTTTACCCTTTACTTTTCAGTTTAAAAGGATAAACTGGTAAGTGTGATGTGTGTAGTGTAAATTGCACACAGGACCTATAACATTTATATAAAGCACCTGCCTCCGAGCCCTGCTAAAGTGGTCAGCCTTTCATACACTGCTGCTGTGAGGGTGTTGAAGGCACCTTAGCTAACTTTACCGCTGGTACAGCTTTTTTAATAGTTGAAACACCCTTTTAGAAGACAAAATGGACATTTCTTGTATGAGTAAAGCGGATTTTGTTTTTCTGCAGCTGATTTTGGCGATCCATGTCACTTTGGAATCTGTTTTTTGTTTCTATTATTGAAACAGAAATAACATATGGTGCATGACTTCTGCTGGTGAATTGGATATTCTCCCCAAAATAAAGTCACCTTCTTCTGCTTATACTTGCTCTGTATCTATGGCTGCAAAGATTAATTGGTCTCAGGAGTCAAGGACTGCTGGACAGTTGCCTGTAACTTCCAGAACTAGCTGATACTGGGGTGGCCTTGGCAGGCTGCTTGCATTGTGTGCTTTGAGCAGGCAGGAAAACGTCCTCGAAGGTAGCATAGATCTAAATATATGCCCTTGCTTTAGGAAATCTGCAGGGCTGTGATAAGGGGTAGACCAAATTACAATTTGTTTTCTGGTTTAATATGCGTAACTTTCACAAAAAGTACACGAATTGCACAAAATACATCACGCCTGTGTAAAAACATTGTATGTGAAAGTACACAATGTTTACAGAAGTCACACAGTAATTCGGTGGTAAACTAGTTTGAACAGAATTCTCTCAGCCATGGCACACATTAGTTTCACAGTTGCCACAAGACATTTTCTGATCCTGAGAGTGGGTATTCCATGAACAAAAACATAACCGGGAGAGAGAAACGAATGGGTTGAAACCAACAGAGGGGAATTAGGGACTATTTATCTCAGCAAACAAAAATGTCACCTGGTTCAAACTGAGGGTTAAACTAGCTTCTTCCCTTATATGTAATCACTGATATTTTGACAATCAATTCAGTTAATTGACCCTTATTCGGTTTAAACAAAAAATGAAAGACACATATTAAAATACTTAAAATCCATTAACAATAAAAACAGAGTGACTTCTGGTTGGGAACAGTGGAGGGGTGGGGGTTTAGGGGAAAAAAAGACTTGCCTTGTCGTCGCCGGTCGCCAACCCCTGCCTCTCTTCCGACGCAGGATCAGGAAGCACCCAGGCTTTCGGACTCTTCTAGCCAATCACATTGCTGCATTAAAGCTGTGTTGTGATTGGTCTAAGCGCCGTGATTCGGTGCTCAGACAGGGAGTGGGAGGCTGTGCATGTTCTCCACCCAGGCTGCACAATACAGCCTAGATGGAGAACATGCAAAGTACGCATGACGGTTTGGCTGGACCAAGACGGCTGGCCAAACAGTCATGCACACTTAAGGTGCAGCAGGAACTACTCTTCCTCCCTCTCCCAGGCTGCAACAAGCCCAGCCTCGCCCCAAACCTGGCTGGCTCTTTACTGAAGAAGAAAATTATAATAACGTAATATTAATGTTGCGTTATCATTTTCTTTTTCTTTTTGCACTTAGTGGGCCGACGTTCCTCCGCCTTAGCCGAGGAGCCGCCCCTGTTAAAACAAACACCTCAAAAACAGAATCTGTCACCACACTGAGAAAATTTAAGGTCACACATCTCTTTAAACATAATACGTAAGTGGTTGTAGGCACTCAGCTGGGTAATTCAAGACATGGATCGCTTTTAAAAACAGAATGGTTCCATAAAAATAATACGTAAGCAACAGATTTACAAATTGATGGTTGACCTCCATCAATACTCCAGATAAAAACCTGGGTATTGCAAAGTATGTACAGCGATCCGGAAGCATATGTAGATAGATCAAGGCAGACTAACCTGTCTAAAGTAATGGGCTACTAAAACTTTTCTGCAGTTTTTTTTAATAAAAAGTGTGTCCTGAGGCAAAGCCAGTAACAGTGACGAGGAGTAATAGTGGAAAAGCAAAGTAAACAGTGATTCAAATTCAATCTACATCTGGTGAAATCAATGGCTGTGTTGTGTCAAAAAAGTAAAAATATGGTTCAACAGAGGGCCTGGTTTTTTAGAATAAAATAACTAAGTGCAAATTGCGAAATGCCACTCTTTCTCTAAAGACCGTTCTGTGTATTAGAAAGGCCTTTTTAGTCCATGACAAGACGTATCTTGGCACTCTTTGTAGGACTGAATTCTGTTTGGTCCACCTGATATGCAGAACCTGTTTGCCAGATAATTGGGTTCTGTTTCCAGTTGGGCGTATTGCTGGTTATGGCAATCCACCATGGTGGATCCATGGAACAGAGCAACAAATGGCACTAGAAATTCGTAGAATGGTAAATTCAGACTGGGTGTTCATCCAAAGAATGAAGGTTTCAGAAGGTCTCAAAAAAGTAATACTTGAAGTATTGTGCCCTGTTTCAGACGTCCTCGAATAAAGATTAACCAAGTGGTACAAAATTATTCTTTCTGAAACCAGTTTACAGCTTAAGATGTTTTGCACTGCGATTGAGCGAGAGCTGATAATTTATTCCATCTCTTGGCTATTCTGTTTGGTTGAGACCAGTTCTCACGATTATATAGGGAATATGTGAAAGAGGGGGAAACTTGCTTTGACCGGGAGGGCGACTGAGAGCGACTCCTTTGTGCTGTATTACTAATACAGCGCCAGTCTATGCGCATAAACTCATGATCGTAGGTGTTGCCACCACCACAATTCATCGTTCTCACTTTGCTGTGAGCTGGTGGGGTGGGAAGGAACAAGTTGGGGGAAATAGGACCTGGCGATGCAAATTAGTTTGCTGAAATGTTATAATATTGTAACTTGAATGCTCACTCGACTTGTAATGCACTCCACCTAGTTATATATGAATCAACATGTTATTCTTGAAGCCCTGATGTTTTATCTAGTGTCTCTTTGCATGTTGACCGCTGCCTGTTTGCCAAACACATGTATTCCAAGTACAATTTTGGTGCCCACTTCAGAAACACTGTCACAGGATTTTGCTATTTCTTAAAACTTATGTTTTGTAAAAGTGCTAATTGTGGATGCAGAGGAATGATGTGGTGGAAAAAAATTCAAGATAATCCACATGACAGTGGTGTAGTGTTTTAGGAACACTTGTAAACTAGTAGCCCAACTTTCTTGACTGCGTTGGAGTAGGGTTTAAAGACCATGTTTTAAGGATCGGTGTTTTACAGAGCGTTATCATTGTTCGAGTTAGACTTCTCAATTAACCACAGAATAAGTATATTCTTCATATGTTTACTCTATAGTTAATTAATAAGTCTTCATTAAATATGAAATCTGTGGAATATTGCCTATGCAAAATTGCTCACAGATCAGGGTGTTGCTAATGTGCCTTGATTTTGTTTTTAAGTAAGTTGATGGGTTTAGGTAACTTGGATGCGTATATTTTGCATTGCAAGTGACCACCTCAAGCCAAATTATGAAGTTCAGGATTCCTGTAATTTGAAAACCTAAAAAGAGGAGGACAGCCTACCATGCAATCTTATACGCCTATTGACAAATTTGCTAGTTTTAATGTCTTATTATAATGTGCTGTTTTGTGTTTAGATGTACTTGCTAAGACAACTTTTCTTTTACATGCCTATTGAGCATTTTGGTTATTTATTCCATTTAACTATTACTCGTAGTCCCCACCCCCTACCGAGGCTAGCTACTATACAGCCAACACGCCACGGTATAACACGTTCTACGGAGAAGCGCAACATTATTCTTTGAGTGAAATAAAGACAGGCAAGTCCAGAATATCTTCTTTCAGAGGGCTCACGCGAGGGGTAAGTAGCAGAACAGGTTAGACCACGCATGTCAGGGAAGACCTCTGGGTGTGCAGTGGTTTGATTCATATGCACGCTATTGCCTTTCTTTCACACTTTGAAGAATATCGTTGTGTTCTTCTGATCAATCGAAGATCTAACTCCATGACTCTTTTCTACCTTACTTTTTGTTCAGTGTGACGCGTTGGTTGATTTGGTTTTCCCCAGCAGGACCAGTTGTATGCATCCCTAACCTGTGGCTCCTCTGTAATTTTCCGCTTGCCCCTAAAACGTCACTCACTGTGGCCATCTGACTGATATAAGTAGGCATTCGGTCATGTTGCGCCCCCTACATGACATGAGAAAAATCTACACTTGTGTATGACTGCAGCATAAACTTAAAGAGCTTAGTCAAAAGTAATGATTCCTTGGGTGATGGTACATGATAGTAATGTAAATCTTGTTTGTTGAAAATAAAGATAACCATGCTGACTACATGCATAAATGCTCCTGACTTCTCACTTAACAGCATCTATGTAACTATTAAAGCAGAGTAGTATCCTCTGCATCATATATTAATAGTTCAATGAAATAGCAATTCCAAAACCAAACTCTGCATCCTTGCTTTGCTCACCGCTACAAGCCTGGTGAAAAGTGGTCGAGAGAGTCGCATAAATTCAGTTAGTCTGTAGGCCTCATCCATACCAACTCAAAATTCCGCTACAACACACTAACAATTTCTTTTGCCCCCTTATGCAGTGAGGGTACGACCCAATATACCTCAATATTCAACCCACATTTTTGTAGCATTCACAACAGACCTTGCAGTATCCACTTGTGTGAATAAATGCTTTTTGGTGTACTGTGCTCAGCCAGGCCTCTACTTCCTGGCTCATGAGGCCTTGTATGCATGTTTTTTGACGTGCTCAGCTTCGAGCTGTACGATTGATAAGCTCAGGATGTTTTCGTACCTTATGACCCATATAATGCAACGTTTCTGTGTGCAGTCGCCTCCTAGTCCCTCCTCCATTGCTCGTGCACGTACCTTAGCCCTTCAACCCTCTGTTGTCTGTGTGCTTCTCCAGACTCTCTCGCCCACCCTCACTTGTCCTTGTTTGTATGTTTGCCCCAGCTGTCCCGCCCACCATCCATTGTGCATCACTTGGGGGTGAATGTTTTGATTTGTTCTGCATTCCGTCCATCAATTGTGTGTCTTTTACCGTCCATTGTGCATCTGCTGGGGCCATACTCCTCCTGCCCACCCTCCATTATCTGTTTCATTGCTCTGCCCCTTCTGCCCACTCTCCGTTGTATGTGTGGTTGCCCCGTCCCCTCCTGACTACCCTCTGTTGCCCTTGTGCTTCCCCAGCCCCTCCCACCCACGTCGTTATCCATTTGCGTGCACCTACCCTCCTGCCCTTTCTTGTTCGTCTGCTTACCCCAGGCCCTCCCAACCATTCTATTATCAGTGTGGTTGCCCCAGGCCCACTTGCCCATCCTTAGTTGCCTGTGTGCTTGCCCTCCACTCCACCTCTCCCTCCACACATAATTGTCTGCTTTCCCGAGCACATCCCACCCACCCTCTCTTATGCATGTAATCCCCCTCCCCCTCTTCCACTCACGTCCTTCTCTCCCTAGATGTTGCCTCTGGAGAGCACGCCTAAAAGTAATTTATAACAAATGCTTTGACGTCACCAGCACTAATGCATGGCAAGAAACCTTGACTAGTTCTCGTAGGTGAGACCTACTGGCTTTGCCAATGCTTACATCTCTAGGTGGTCGCTGTCTTGAAGTAGTTCCAACATTAACAATTGTTGAACTTCCTCAAGCAGGAAGTCATACTCCCTAATTACTGGAAAGTCTAAAATGTATAAGTTTGCCTGTCTTGAAATATTTTCTAGGTGGTTTATTTCTACCCCCCAGTTGGAGGATTATGGTGACCCCATATTACAGTCTTTCAAGAATGTCCATCCCTGTCATTTCCCCACTCCTGTTATTAATGTCTCCAGGGCCCATCAGCCTGCATGGACCCTGTATATCATTTTGTGCTCCAGCAGTCCCTGTGTCTTGTAATTCCAGTTTATCTTCATTGGCAACGCCTTTGGCGTCAGTCCTCTACAACCTTATCTGCAGAGGCACCTGTCTAATCACACTCTTGCACCACAAAAAAACACAACCAATCCTGCACTGGCACTCACCCTTCAGATAACTAACTCCTGCAAAGCCACGTTACTGCACTGTCTTCTGAAGGGCTAATGAAGAATGTGCTTCCTATGCACTCCCCCAGTGCTTAACTTGTGCTGGTGGTTGCAGATGGTAGCACCAGCCCTCATTTTGAATGCAAGACATACTTTTAAGTGGAAAAAGAGAGACACAAAATCGTGGCAGAAAGCAGGATGGAAATACGCCTGCAGGATGAGAGAGATACAGGATGTGTAGCGTGGTGGAAGGAAGAGGTATGAGGTGGAACGCAGATCAGGTAGCCTTGGTTTTTGGCATCACCTTAGAGGGTTTGTAGAAAACTTTGGGCCTCTGCGCTTATGATTTTATTGTATTTTTAAATAGTTTTTTGTTTTTGCAAATTGACCACCCCACTCTCCCCTTCCTAATTTATACTCTGACCTGGGTCAGCATGAAGTCCATCACTATCCAGTAACTGAGTAAGGGATCATTCCAGAGCTGCTCATTGCAGAACTACCTGGCTACAGCCAGTGGGGCAGAGGTAAGGATGTTTGGCACAGAACCAACCATCTTTGCAAATCTTTAGGTCAGTAAATGAGATTGTTGAGCCTACACGGGGTGTAAAGGACACTTGGGTTGACCAGTCGGCTACCTGGGTAGTAAGTGCATATTAGATGTTACCTATAACGCGCGTCTATTCCTGCACTGGCATAGAGAATCAAGCAAGTGTTTGTAACTAGAGCACGTTGGAATTAAAAAAAACTACTTCAACGAGAAATTGGCTGCTGTAATTTTCACTTTTCCAGATGGTTCTGCATTCATTTCCTACTGAAATAATTGTAATTTTGAAAGAGTCGGATAATAAATCATTTTGAATTCTATTTCCATATGTTTTTTTTGGTTTAGTCTTACTAATCAATTATGCATCATTATTTAATGGCATTTTTTCCAGAGATGAATATAGGAAACGAATTAACTAATTTATTGAGGCATGTTTTGTCTACAAAACTCTGTTTGAAACAGAAGAATTGGATGCAAGCATTCCGCTGTGCCTGACAGTAATTTAGTCAATGACAGGCGAATCCTTGTATGTTTGCTGAAATTCGTCTGGCTCATATTAACTTCAATTAGAAATGATTGCTGTATTAGAGAAAAACAAACTTCAGGACGAATGCTCACATTGCTTTTCATTGTTGTGCAGAGATCATGGCCATCTTCCAATTAAACCTGATTGCACTCTAGTCAGGAGATTAATAATTTCAAGGTAATTCATATTTTATGCCTTATTGTCCTGCCCTTTTGTGTGCTTGCCTGCAGAAATGTAAACTTTGGGTTTGTTTGCTGGTATTTACAGGCTGGCATCGCAAGCCAGCGAGCTTTTCAATGGCAATCGCATTGGACTGAGCATAGTTGAATTATGTTTTTTCTTGAAACAAGGTTTACTGAGATGCAAAGTAGGTGCAGTGTTAAGAGCGGTGCAAGTTTCCCCGGGACAATTGGCAGTTGGAGTGGACATCTCTCTCTTCCTCTCCCATCCTTTGCAGCAGAAAATGCTAATGATGCTCAAAATGTACTACGGCTTCTATAGTGCCATTAGTTGATCCAGGAGAGCCTCATTATACCAAAACCCCTCCATTTAAGATTTTATCAGAGCCACCGTTATTGCACGGGTAGACATCGTGACGATGGCACCTAAAAATGCCAGGATATAAACCCCTGACTACTTCCCTCACAAACATGCATGCAACAGACACCTATTTCAAAGGAGGGGGTACCATATGCCAGTGATGGCCCACATTGCATTCAAGACCCCTGCATGTAAAACTGGGAAGTGGTACGATCGTGTCCAGGCGGATTCCAACGATCAGAGGTTTAAAGCAGGGTTGTGTCCTTGCTCCAACCCTTTTTAACCTCTTCGTGGCTGACCTCTCAACTGACCTAGACAACTGCAACCATCACGCACCAAATCTAGGCGGCTTCCCCCTTTCAAATTTACTGTATGCTGATGAACTGATATTAATCAGCCAAACTCCAGTCGGCTTACAAAACTTGCTCCATACAACAAATAACTTTGCTACAAACAACGGGTTAGAAATAAACCTAGAAAAGTCGAAAACAATGGTGCTAAACCAGCGCAGCGCAAAAAAACGATTGCAATGGCAGCTGGGCGAGAATGAACTCGAAGTGGTCAAAGAGTATAAATACCTAGGAATAATCTTTGACAAAACAGGGTCGTACGACCAGCAAAAAGAGGCAATTCAAAGGCGAGGGACCCTCCTAACAATCACTTTAAAAAACCTTAAAAATAAAGTAACTGGACCAAACCTGCTCCCGCTGCTCGAAGTGCTTCGAGCAAAGCTACTACCAACGATAACCTACGTCAGTGAGGCCATGCGAGGGATGGACGAAACAACCCTGGACAAAACGGTCTCCAAAGCGCTAAGAATAATATTCAAGCTTCCAAAATCTACTTCTCCAGCGCAACTAAGGCTCGAATTCGGATGATCAAACCAGGCATTAAGCCGGAAGGGCGCGTATGTTAAAAGCTCATACAAAATAAAGAGCGCCGTGGCCGGATCGCTGAACTCTTTCCTATGGAAGGAAATATCAAGGAAAAACAACCCCCCAGCTAAGGCATATCTTCAAAGGTGCTCCCGCATTATAGTCCTTTACCAAGCAGACACGGACCCGTTTTCAGGTGCTCAAATCACAGGTTTATTCGTCGGCCATTACGCGTTTCGCCACCTAAGGTGGCATGATCACATGACAACGCTGAAATGGTACCAGACCAATTATGAAGCTACACCTTTACACGCGATTGCTTTCGTGGAGTGAAAATAAAAGAAGCATTCGATTCTTGCGACAGTTTAAATAAAGGGCAAAGAATGAATTTAGATACAATATTAGCAAAGTCCTGATTAATAAAATTTCAGTATATACATTTAGGTCAGTTATTAAGGAGGAGTTATCTGTTCATCTCGGCTAAAGAATAATTAGTGCACTGTCTCAACCCACTCCATGTAAAATGTCTGAACACTGTAACAACCGAAGTTTTTTATCAGTTTTTATCTGTATTCAGTTTCTAGTGATTGTATCTTTCTTTTATGTTTGTAGGAGACAATTTGTCCATACACAGTTGGGACGGGGACCTAGTGGCCGCCAAATGAAATGGAATCTAATAACGTGTCAATCGTAGATGATGTTATATTCTGTGATGATATTAGATGGACGCACTAATAGCCCACGGGGGCAGTATCCAATGACTTTTGAATACCTTAAAATAAATAACTGGACAAAATACCATGCATGGTGTCGGACAATGCCCACTTGGGCCAAACTCTATAATCAAATAGATATGTAAACTGATTACGATTAAGTATGGTATTATTAATGTGGAACATGCCCACTAGGGCAAAACTAACCCAACATGAATTTAATATGAACTCAGTATGAAATCGAGGTTTGAAACCTTAATGGACACATGTCAGGACACTTTTGCTCATTGTTAGTACATTATCATGTCATTATGTTATACTTATATTTTGTATTAGTTTTATAGTTAAACTTATACATCACCAAGGTATAATGCAAAATTCACGAAACTGACACTGGTGGATGTTGTTAGACACTCAAAGATGGCCGCCATTTCAGGTCCTGAACTTACTTGTTAAGGACGGGTAGTCCTACTTTTATGTTTTCAAACTTTGAATCACTTTATAAAGCACAAATGAACAAACTGAAGTCACCCGTGACCAAGGTGCGGCTGCATCGAAACGCGTCGGGCGTTTTCTGACCATTTTGCTTAAATAAAATCATCACGCTTATTAATCTGAGGCTCGAGTTTCCTTCTTTGAACACGAAAGTTGGCGCGAAGAATTACTGAGGATCGCCTCCTCACTCGAGCCCGCCACCATCAAGAAGGCTGGGGGATTGGCGAACATTGTTCTTTGATTGATATATATATATATATATATATCGCAAAAGAAGTTTAAAAGAAAAGAGGAGGTCGGGGCTGAAGCAAGACAGCCAGCATGCAGAGGCGAACCAACAAGCCAGGGGTGGAGGTTAAGCAACAGAAGGGAGTGAACACAGGTGAAAGAGAGCAAAGTGGCACAACGGGAGCAGAAGTACACAGTGCAGAGTGGAGGACAGAAGCTCATGAGGGAGACTGCTAGAAAACACATTAATTCTGAGTAATTTCGAACCAAACGCTCTACTGCCTTTTATGGTAAAAATAGCTAAAAAGGAGGTGAACAAACAACTCGTGCAGAAAAACCTTACAGGTTCGAATGATATTGCTTTTTCCACCGCACAAGTATACATTGAGGAAATTTAATATGTTTGGTGCTTATACCCCTGGGCCACACTGACCAATTATCCTTAATTACACAATAATAATATTCCAACAAGGGGAAGCACACAAAGATCAAATTAAATCTTCACAATAGTCCATCACTTGTTGCATAAGAAGAGTTCCCGAAATGTCCATAAGGTTGCAGTCCTCCATCTATATCTTCTGTCCAATAAAGAGACGTATATAATCTTCTAGATTAAACATACATAATCAATCTTTGTTCTTCTTTTCTCCTTAAAAATAGACAATGAAAGCACAGCTAATGTGTTGCGTCCCCACTTGGGACTGCACCAGGGCTGTAAAATAATACACTGCCAATGTAAACATTAAGTCCCCAAATATTTACCTTTCAACTTATCTTGTACATTTCATTGTTAGTCATCACCTCGACCATAATGGTCTGATATAGTTATATACTCTGGTTATTCTAATATCACATTCCCTCCTTCCTCTACCTCTGTTGATTTGTCAAATTTGGGTTTCGTTGTTTCAGGACACTATTTCTTTCCTGATGGTTTTCTGCATTTCTGCAAACCTCTTCATTCACTCTAGAGTCTCATCCCTCTCCTTCCTTGCTGTTTTTCACCCTTTTATGTTCCCCGGCTCCTGGTTTTCCATTGTCTCATTCCACCTCTGCTGGAATGCTTACATTGAAAATTGAACATGAAAATGTTTGTCTCATACATTCAATGTATCCAGAAAGCAGTCTTTTTTTCGCAGCAGTAAGCTTTTCTTTTTAACAGGACTCCAATTACAAGCCAGACTTATCGACTTTGCCAGTGCTAGTAATTATGAGTGCTCTCCCATCTGCCATTTCTTTACTTGCTTTCGGATTGAAGTCTATAATAAGCTCCTAGATTAGTCGCTTGGTTCAAGTAGGCAAATTGAATCTTTCCAGAATGGGATTAGAGTGGGCTGGACTGGAAAACTAAACGTGCCCTGGTGAAAATGGCCAAGCCACACCACACCACAGGAGTTTGTAACTAGAATGGGGTTGTGGGGCATGGGTGAGTGATGGCAGACCCTCCCGCTAGGGAATCCAGCCCACTGGCCGGCAGTCCATCTGAGAAGTGCTAAAGTGGCAGATTGGCCAGTCCAGGCGAGGATTCAGAAAGGAAATACTCATGTGGGACTCCTGTTATTGGTTGATGTTCCAACGTCCCCCCCCCCCTCCCCAAAAAAAAAACCAGTCATGGTCTCACTGTCTCAGAGGCTGATTGTGGGCAGAAGCAAAAGAGCTACTGGCACTTAAACATTCAACGTTTCTACTTTTGGCTTTTGTCAGATAAATTAGGGTATTGTTGGGACCTGCAATGAAGGCCTCCTGGTCCTACAGATTAATTAGAAGTGTTCTTACATGAAGGCATCTGCCTAAATTGGACTTTTGCTGCCTAAACACAGGTAGCCCGTATAACCCTGGCAGAGCTTGGGGAGAGGGCCTAATCACAAGTTAAAACAAGAGGGTTCTCTCCTGAAATCTCATGAAAAATGGTCATAGTCAATTTCTGTATCTTAATGCGGCAGATGTCTCTGGGGCACAGAAATGTGCTTCATATGTTATATTTTGACAAACAAAATCTGTTTTTAAAACTTCATGGATACTTTCACATAATGTTTCAATGGTAGTGTGTGAACAGTTAAAATCATGCAACATTTTGGCCTGCTAATTAAATTGACCTATCCAATAATTGATTATATTATTGTAGATTGTGTGATTAGGTAGGTGAGTTTACCACTGTAGAGACCCCTTTTGTACAGATATAAATTGGACTTTTAAACCTGGGCTTCAGCCTCAAGGAATACAAGCATTTTGTGACTCCTTATTGCTTTTTTACACATGTTTTTATGTTCCTCTGAATTTGGGCGATTAATCTAGTTGTTTTCTCCTCTATGGAATAATTGGGTGCTGGGGTGTCTGGTTTATTGTTTAAGTCATATGTTTTCTATTCTCATTTCTATTTGTCCTTGTCACTGGAGTAGATGTGGGTGGAGGTCAGGGAGAATGTTAATATACTAGGATTCAAATTAACAGACCGGCTGGCGACAATTTGCCCCACCCAACAGTATGATTGGAGTAGGTTTCAAAATCCATGTTGAAAATCGGTTTAAGAGACCGCATGCTTGGTTCCAGCCATTTGTGCAATGGGTTGGGTGTTCTTGTGCAGTATTTCCAGTGCAGAGGTTCCGCTGTGAAATCAGTGGTTTCAATCCATGGCATGGACACCTGCCACCTCTCCAGAGTAAATTCTTGAAAGGTAACCAAAGGTATTATGTGGTATGCCTTGTCTTCTGTGCAAGAGTGAATTGGGGTGAAAACATGAATTGAAACATCTTCCCTGCTACTTTCATGGTGTACTAAAATGGCGGCTCTCATAGTGCAAATTGTGGAGGCCCTGCCGTCTACCCCAAGACGACCATGCCAAACATCAGTTCATGCCTGTATCATCAGGATGGGAAAGCGAGGGGCCCTACGCCCTCTGGATGTTTACACAGTACCACAACCACACGGGTGTAGTCCACCTGTTGACATGAGGATGAACAGGATGTGGCTAGAGATGAGTACCTATACGCCTTACTCCAAAAGGACACAGATCACACAGAACTGAATGTGGCGAAGTATTCCAGAGAATGTGGCCTAGTAGCTTGATACAGTGCCACCTTGGGATGAGGCTGTGAAACGAATGTGGTATAAAGAGACCCTTGAACCAAGGACTGCCCTCCTGTTCCCCAGTCACTGGTGGTTAAAAATGGAGGCTGCTGCAGAGCCACAGAAAGAGAGTGCATTCACCAAAGGGGCAGTGTTGAGCTTTGATGAAGAGGGAATGGACAGGTCCCTAGATCAAATCCTGAGGTCCATCCTCTCAATACAAGCGTGCAGTGCTCTTCTGAAGGCACACCATTAAATATCCACTGCATGAAGACCAGGGAAAGAGTTTTAACGCTTCAACAGGCGCAAACTCACAGCACAACTCTGCATTCTTGAGCTGCCTCTTAGGGGGAAGTTTTCGTTAGCTATTGACATGATGACCAGTGCGGGCTGGTGAACCAATTATTGGGAAGCCATTATGATGGTATAAAGAAGTCTTCATTGTCTGGTCATATATACTCCACGTGGAAGGTCTTCCCTAAATAGACTTGGCAGTCCACCTGATCTTCTGACCTTGACTGAAGGAGCACATATTAAAAATTTCCAGCAGAGACTCTTCAGGCTAAGGAGAAAGTGTGTGGATTTTGAGGACACGTCTCTTCTGCCTTTATGACCGTATTCTAAAATAGCTTTCAAAGCAAAACAATAAATTGTTACTTCCCCCTTCCGCAGGCCCACTGTAACCAAGGCGTGGAAGCAGAACGCAGATCCCGAAGATAAAGCCATTTCCTCTCCCACTTCTGAGGGCCTTAACGTATTCGTATGCACGCACGCTGCGCTTTACAGGAAATCCGCGTGGGGGCTGCAGCACAGTTGATGTAGATTTGTCCACATTCCGTTTAACCGGTCACGCGCATTTCTGCAGAGTTCATATTCATTTGTTCACTTTCCATGAAAGATTTTAAAATGTTCTCTCTTATGCTTTACTATTAGATACCCGTGCACGCGGTTCCTGCAGCATAAACCACTGAAAGATTCCGGATTTAATTCAACCTCCAATCGAATTTCCCTTGAAGCTATTTTCAGTTCTTGGCTCAATGACCCACACGTTATGATGTGGCATTTTCTCTGGATGTATGTATGCAAGTGTGTCCTGTGTTATAAATATGTGATCCCAATTGGAAACACACCACTATTTGCCTCATATTGTCAGTGCCCTGGCAGGAGCTGTGAGCAAATACCATATGTTTAAAATGAATAAATACAAAGATACAAATATATATATTATATTATATTATGGGTTTCCTTTTGGCACTGCCGCTGCTATTCATCAACTCACAGCATTGTGCTAAGGGAGACGGGCCCCATCGATGGTAATGTAAAATAGTGCCCCCTCCCTGCAGAATGTGAAGCTGGGCCCCTGAGTCCCACTCATCTCACAGATTTTAATTGGCTTGGGGCAGAATGGGTCCCCACCTGCACCGTACTGCCTGCAGAGGCCTTCATTACGCCCCTGAAGATGGCACCGGTTACAGCGCATGTGCATAGACTCTTGCAAGACGGGTGAGCCACTTGATGCTTTGGAATGATGGATGAAGCCTAAACTGTCCAACAGCGGTTCTACATAGATGTGTGAGGAGCATGAAGAACCCTTGGAACGGCAGACACTCTAACATCTCTCTCGCTACATTGGTAGCCTGTGGCAGTGCCAGCCTTCAGACGTATGACAGGCAATGGTTGGAGAGGAGCAGCTGGTGCAGGCAGAGACTGTTGCCAGGCATTCGATTATCTGTAGGTTGGTTCTCCCTTATTAATAAGACTACCCACATTGGGGTTCTTGGAGTTTATATCCATTTGGTAAGGAGTTAAGGGGCGTGTGTGCTGCAGAGAACCAGTGCATGAGTACGAAACCAAACTATTTATCATCCTCCGACTAAGATTGAGGTTTTTCCAAAAATATGGTCAAAGGGTGGTAACGGATTGAGGGAGTCACTTGTAAACAGAAACAGAGTTTTAGTGGTAAGTACCGTGTATTTATTTTCAGGATATCTGAATTTCACTTAACTCATGCAAATACATGAAATTATCCTTTTAAGCAACAAAATGTTTCATAGCGACACTTCCAAGAATGTGACTGTTTCCTTAGTGGGACCAAAAATGGCTGCCTGCAACCCACAGTCCCCATGTAGGAGGATGAATCCGGACACGTGCGTCTGGCCGCAGATAGAGTCAAAGACTTTGACGAATGGTTAACTTATGCAGGAAGTCTACACCAAACTTCCTGCTAGTGGCACGTGCATGACCTTTTGCAGAGTGGTTGGAAGTGACTTTGTGTTTGGTTTCCTTGCCTTCAGTGTTTGGACAATAATGAGAAATACAAATATAGACACAAGGTGATCTATCAAAGGGCGAAAACGTACTCCAATTCTTGTTTTTTAAATGTTTTTCCCGCGTGTCCAAACACCTGACGGTGCTTTCGGTTGGGTACTTGCGGTGATAGTCTGAGGAAGCAAGATGCAGCACATTTGATGTTGAAGTTTCTGACAGTGCATGCAGTGACCATTTTAAACAATGCAACGTTTGTGTAGAACACTTCAAAGAGTGTGAATGTTTTATTTGTGTTCCTTGGAGTTTGTTGAGATAAGAAAAACTTCCTGGATCCTGTAGTACACGTGGAGGGAGGCGGGGATGAAAAGGGGAGGCGGTGGAGAATAAATCACAGAACATATATCTCAGTGAAAAGGAAATGATGAGACTTTGGTTACACATGTTTGTGTGTATATATGTGTGTATATATGTATATATATATATATATATATATATATATATATATATATATATATATACCATGTTAGTGGTTAGAATTGTGTGCCAACAAACCATGTTATTTGGTGCAAGTGTACCAGCATAAGCCAGATGCAATACCACAGTGCAGAGGTCACAGTCCATGTTCCAGCTGTGCAGTGTAACCAGTTTGAGATCACTGCATTGCCAGTTCCATGTCAGTCACCTTACCGAGAATAAACACCTGGGCCCAGCTCCGCAAGACATGTTTGAGATCTGATCTCTGCGTAGTTATCCCATATTCTCTGGCTCTGTTTGTTTAACTTCACACAAAAAACAGCATGGCATCAACCATATATGCAGGTGCACTCATACTAGTATGTTATTACCACTGTTGACGGAGAGCAAAGGTATCTTGGCCCACTTGAGGCTTCACGTCTCATGTGTGGTAGCTGACAGTAACCATGTAATATGGCACACTATTGTCCTTGAGGGGTTCTGGTCGAAACATAAACTACAAGACATTGATTGTAAATATCACTAGGACCCCAAGATGGCAATACGTGACCCTATTACACGTTATTCGCGTATTTTTTATAATGCATTTTTATCTTCGAATCCGAATAAAAACAAGGTTTATTTAAACCAGTAAATAAAATACTGGAGTATATTTGGTGTCTATCATAAAGAAAAATGCTTCATTATGGAATTCAAAGGCTGGTTTAGTGAAACCCCATTCTGTCTGTAGAATTGACAGATGCTCTAAGCTGCTGCCTACAGCACAGCTAACAATGCCTCTTGTTTAACTCCGGTGTAGCTGATTATGATTTAACAAAAGGCAGGAGTAAAGCTTAGCAGAAGAGCGGTTCAGGGCTGTCGTTCTGTAAGCACTGTTATGGGTAGAAACTAATTATTTGGAGGAAAGGAAATCTCAGAGTCCAGGCGCCCCCGTTGGATGAAATCATATGTCATAGCAATGATCTCCTAACTGGCACTTCTGCTTGTTTTGAAGCCATTGAGTTTTGTAAGTAAAAGCAACCAAAAATGTAACTTGCCATAGACACGGCCATTAATGAGTCTGTCAAGCAGATCTCTCTGTTTCATTGCATACTGCTTTGAATTTACGAATATGTACCCCTTTTGACTCTGTATGTAGCTGAAAGCAGAAGCGTTTTACTCATTCTTTTGGGTAGAACTGTGGGGGTTGGTAAAACTCTTTAAGTACATGCCGTTTTTAAAATAACTCCTGCGAGATGGACTGTCACCAGTAACAGTGCACTATTCTGATAAATACATAAAACCAAACTATGATGTCTTCCGATGGTTTTCGAGATAGCTTGCATTTGCAAATCTTACCTTTTAAGCCACCTTAACCTCTGCTGTGGCTGTGAATGCAAGTGTGGGGCTCGCCCTGCTGTCTGGGCGGTATGACCTTCCCCATGGCCTCTGCTTATTTGTAAACCACTTCCTTCTGTTTTTTAGCCAGTGCTCCATACCATCTTGCCACCAAGACAAAATAAGGGAAACAGTGAAGTGTAATGAGTGTTATTTAAAAACTAAAAAAACAATCACAGTGACTACAAAACAGAGTGGAGGATTACGAGATGGGGGCTGCCTTGGCAGGGCACCATCCATAATGGCTGGCCAGGATACAAGTTGGTCTCATTTTGCAGAAGGGTGGCTTCATCTTCCTTGAGCATAGCTGGGGCTGTGTTACAGAAAGACATGTAGGGATGCAAAGAGCGTTTGCACCTGTTTCGGATCCCCCTGGGCCAGGGCTCGAGTCGGGGGTTCACGCAGGTATACAGCGTCCCCCCACTCTTTTCACAGGATGGACGCTGTCCCCCTGCCAAGAAGTTGGGCCCCACAGAAATATGCTGAACGTGTCCCGGTGTAATTTTCAGACACCGGGACACGTTCAGCACGTGACGTCATGAGGTCATTTGCAAAGTGTCAGTCCCCCCCCACTTCTTTTTATAGGACTTGTGCCCTGCCCTGGGGGCACATTGATATTATGGACGAGGCGTCAGTCACTTGTGTGGCCTCTTCTGTAACATGGGTCACAGCAGCAGACATTATGCCCTCTGCATCATCACACCTCGGCATTCCCTTGTTTGCATGGTCGTGGAACCCCATGCAAATTAGGCTCCGCCTTTGCACCCACCCATGACGTATTTCAGATATGGATGCTGGAGCAAATACCCCACCAGGAGGTGCACGAGTTGTGCGCCCATGTGTACTTCCCTTAGGAGGGAGGTGTGTGGGGGTCCCAGGAACCGCCAGGGCATCCCACTGCAAGTGAGTGCAGTCGCACACTGCACCCAGTCTTGCTCCATCGAAAGACAGAGTGGCAGTTTTTAAGTGCTGGTCCTCCTTTCAGTGTTGCACTCTGTCCAGTACAGGCGTAAGTTCTTTCCTGCCGCACTGGGGTCGTTGCATTTTTTAAAATGTAACATGGCACACCTTGCTTGTCTGAGCCTGGCGCAACCATTTCGAAGGTGCGCCTAGCTGAGACTGGCGGTTGTGCTCCATTTGACTTAATGTAGGCCCTAGTGCCCTGCAGGGGCCCTGGCATGTTCCTCTGGGCTTCCTCCTTTTCTTATATTAAAATAAGATGTGGCGTTTGTCCACCCTTCCCCACAGGTCCCTCAAGACTGCCCTTCCTTCCTTCCTGCTTGTGCTGCTCCCCAGCTCTCTTGATCATAGAGACGGTGGGAGTGACTGTCGTACAATACAGAACCAGTTTACAATTGTAAATGTAAATGTAGTGTACTTGTATAGCGCACGAATCGACCCCAGCTGGGGTATCTCGGCGCTTGTACGAATACCGCTGTGGAACCCTTCCTGGCTTTTCCCTGTGAAGTGCCCTCTCCTGGGCACCCCCAAGGTGAAGCCAGGCATCCTAGCGTTGTGGGGGCCGTTGTGGAGATTAAGGGCCAGATGTATCAAAGGGTTTTGCCAATGTTATGTCTATGGGAAAATGTGTTCATACATATGGCCCTAAGCAAGCTATTGCCCAGAGTTGCAGAGTGGGACCCATGATTAGAGTAGGCACCGAGGCGAGAATTATCAGGTCCGAGGAAATTGAGCCCAAGACCCGCCGAGGTGGAAATTGAACCCTGGTCCCGGGCTAGACCTCTGCCTCAGGGTCTGCCGCTCCAACCATTGAGCCACACTTCTCCATATTTGGCTGTTTAACGTGCAGGTGGACTGTCACTGGTGATGATCTAAGAGGAACATTCTGGGGATATGGTTTAGGTTTCAATGACGTCACAGCACTAAGATATTAGTTTACTCAGTTTAGGGCAGGATGCTGAGTGAGTGAATGAATGAATGGTTGGGTGTTTCACTTAATGCGCATTCACTAGTTTGGTCCCAACCAGTGATCTCTAAATAATTGTTTACTATTTCTTTCTGTTTCAAATTAACTGTTCAGTGGTCGTTCAGACTGGTAAGCAGCGTGTAAAAGTGTGCAATTAAAAGATTTGGCATGCATTTGTGTTTATTGAAAGACATCTGTCCTACTATTGTTTTGGTGAATTGTGTTTGTGTCAGTAACCATAAAGGTAAGAAAGAGCCTTGATAGAATAACACATATCGGAGTGGGTTGCATTTTTGTAAGCTTCCCCCAGAAATGTGTTCTCTTGTTATTGCTACTCATTCCGGTGTTCCACCAGCCCTGAATCTTTCTTGAGTACTGGCAGTGACTTATTGCTTTCGGGTGTTTGTAGCGCTTTATAGGGTTCTGTCTGAACCTATGTATTGGATCAGTAGTTAGCTTGTAACTATTGCTGACTGATGACTGTCACTCCTAGAAAGAGGAGGTTTTAGCAGCCAACATACTTCCTCCAGTTACAAGTATAAGGCATTATGATTGGCCTTCAGATATACCACTTTTGTGGGTTAGTGTTTTTTTTTATGGTAGTTAGTTTTACATCTCACCTGATGAGGTATTGAATGAATTAATATGTATAGCACAGCCGAGTCAAGCTGTTAGATGTACTTTTGTTTTTTTCTAAATGTGAATATTTTTTAAGGCTGGTTCCTTTACGTCCTGATGTTCTTGTGAGCAGGCTCTGTGGCCTTTTGAGCGGTAACATCTTTGGGCCATGGGAATGAAGTGCTGCTTCAATGCATTAGGTACAGGTTCTGCTTGGGTGCATCTCTGACCACAGTGAGGTGTTTTGCTGCTGAATTGTTGTGTGGCTGCCTTGTGATAAGTCTTTCGGTGAGGTAGGGTGCTTTCAGAGGTGGCCTTGAAGATCCAGTAGAGATGAAAGTAAGTGCCTGTAGTCCCAGGATATCAGTGACCTGTTGATGTGAGATTTGTTGTTCATACAGAAATTATATAACAAGGAAGAAAATGGCACCTACTTGAAGGAAACCTAACATTGTTGGGTACGACGGCGTTCATGTACATACATAAACACATCACCAGGAGTACACAAGCTCTGTGCTCATCCTCCGCTCTCCAGTCCCACCAGCTGCACACCTTCTGCATTCGAGTATATATAGGGGGTCGACCCAAAAATAGTCACTGAGACCTGGGTAATCAAGGTACTGAGAGGAAGGGGTCTCCGTGTTCGAGCAATAATTATACTAATTTACTTTGGAAGGAATTCATCAAATAACAATGAATGAAGCCAACATTGTTTTAATTCACAATGAGGAGCAATATAGCAAATATACTAACATTTCATTAGAACATATAGTAGGTTGAACAGTGCCCAAAAGGGGAGAGGGAAGTGGTTATGTGAGGATGGTGTGGTATGGGGTTGTGACAATAAAATCAAGACGGTATCAAAAAATGCATTCGTGTTTCAATTATAATACAAAGAAGAAACAAAGGACTGGTAGTTCACTATAACGATATATACATGTCATCCTCCAATAATGCAACCAATGTCAAATGTGTGTATGGAGTTGACGTAAAGGGAGAAGTTGTCGACGTTTCGACCTTCAAATTATCGCAGGGTTAGTCGAGCCCTTGCAGCGGGGTCTTCATCAGGACAAGGAACTGGGCAGGCAACCTAATGAATGTATATATAGAGGGATTATTTAATCAATTACAACAAAGTGTCCATTAGGGGTGACAAATTTAGTTGAAGTAATGTAGCACACAGCAAGGAGCATACCGTTGTGATTATCGCTCTATCTTTTCACAGCTTGCGTCATCTAGGATATTATCATAGCTATGGGGTAAAAGAGAAATCAATTGTTGTTTGGCATTAGGATCGGGAGAGGAATTAAATCAATCTAGACCAAAATGATCTAAACAATTACGAATTAATCATATACATCCCTACACTTACTGTGGTGAGGGTGAAAAGAGCGGCGGAGGAAGAGGCCGGCCCTGGGGCGGCGGACCTGTCGATATCTGAAAAACGACAATGATCAGACTTTAGAATATGGAATCGATCTATACTGTAAAAGGTTAAACCCATTAACCATTTCAGACTAATGGAAGGAGGGCAGGCTTACCAGCGTCGTCCGGATGGATCGGCGATGGTTCAGAGATGTGTGGTTCCAACATCGGTATGTATGTTGACCTGGGAATCAACATCATAAAAGGCCATTTACTTTAAAGCATTGCAATGAGGAGCAAAGAATGTGGCCACGGCGATTATTAACAATAATTAATAAAATAGTGGAACATGGGACGGAGCTTACCAATTGCCGACTGGATCGGGCATCAAATTGCACTCGCGTCTGACGTAGCGAGGCAAACTTCCTGGTTAGGTAAGTAACCATGGAAGCAAGAGCACGTGATTAACTCAGTCGAAGTAGACATTGAAGACAGACCCGCGTCAGAGTGGAAGTCAAAATTGACGGGGGTAAACTTCGAGCAGACGCTGGTCTGCGAGGTTTTTTCTTTTTCTTTTGCATAATTCATTTTTTAGCACACTATGGTGGAGAGAGAACTCCTTTCATATTCAGAGGATTACATAGAAAGACTTCTGGAAAATCCGGATAATCTTTTCTTTTCTACAGTCGTCCCAACTATAGACTTTACATTGAAAGATAAGATTTCGCGCCTTGAGAGGTTGGAGAAGAAGCTGGTCCGGACACGGTGGCACGGTCATCTTCTGACGAGATATTTAAAAGAAAATATCATGCCTGTCGGGCTACAAATCAAAATAGAACCAGCTATATTCATAGAAGTACCAAAGTTCAAGGAGGGATTTAGCCACGTTGCCAACAACTGCTCCCGTCATTGGATGGTCCTCGGCGTGGAAACTGCTGTTGAACAAGTCCAGTTGATCACTGCTGAAATAAAAACTCTAAAAGCAGAAATAGCTGCTGATGCCAACTTTGCAAGTGCCAAAGAAACCTTAACCAACCTTGAGGCATCCCTTAAAGATTTTGACGTAACAACACAGAATCGTAAATTGGAGAAATTGGCAAGAGATCTTCGTCTGTATGATAGGAAAAAAACGTATCCTTATCTAAACGAAGACTACTTCCGCCAAGACACACAAGGACGGTTCACAAACAGGGGACGTGGATCCTACAGAGCAAGACGCAACTATCAGACCTTCTCTGATTCTTCATACAGTTCAGAAGGAGAACAGGATCAGGCGGGTTCCAGTAATTATCAGAATTATCAGGATTTCGGTTACCAACAACACCAGTACAATCCTTTTTTAGGACAACGCCAAGCTCCATGGCGCCCACCTCGTGGCAGGGGCATCAACTGGGGCAGGGGTCAACAGCGCGGCCCTGGACAGAATATGACCAACTGGGATGGAGGAAGAGGTCAGACGCCCAAGCAAGTTCACTTTCAATCAGAACAGCACTGGGAGAGAACCACCCGCAACAAGACCTACCGATGGTAAACCCTCCAGAGACCTTGAGTCCCGTAATCAATATATCCCAACACAACTTGGATACAAATAAAATCAAAGTTCTGAGCAAAGGGTTGTCGTATGTTCCGACCAATCGACCCGACAATTTCACGATACGCACTGAACTCTTCAAGTTCTTTCGCAAAATACGGTTAAATACTTTTTCCGTGCATCGGTAACACAGTCCAACCCTTCACTCACGGGACTACGAACGCCCTCCACCTTTGTACCACATTCTAGTGCTATGTCATCCAAAATATTAGCCTATGAGGCCGTGGTTTGGAGAGATGTACAGCAAATGTTGGATACCAAATCTTTTACCAAGTACAACATCAGCAAAGTTGAAAGGACAGCTTTGCAGTCACTCGCCCGCAATAACAAAGTTGTGATCAAGCCAGCGGATAAAGGCGGTGCGATAGTGATTCAGGACATGCTCGATTATGAGTCCGAAATCCTCCGCCAACTTAATGATGGGGCAAGTTATCGACTATTAAGATCGGACCCATCAAAAGCTATCGCTATCGAGATTCAACAACTGACACAAGCTGGTTTGGACCAGGGCTTTTTGTCTGAAAACGAGTATTCATATTTGAATCAAAAACATCCACGACTTGCAACCATTTATACCATACCCAAAATACATAAAAGCATGATCAAACCACCTGGACGCCCCATCGTTTCGGGATGCGGGTCGATACTGGAACCACTTGGGAAGTGTATCGATTTCTTCAATCAAACCCCTTGCAGAGTCCTGTCAATCATACCTACGAGACACCATGCATACTATCACGATCATCGAGAATCGACCGTTTGATCCACAGCACCAAATTTTGGCCACATGTGATGTGGTATCCCTTTACACCTGCCTTCCTCAGCAAGAAGCACTAGCAGTGATAACTAGATGTCTGAATCAACGACCTGCCCCGGTACAAGTTCCAACTGAATTTATTGTAGCTCTACTTACGATAGCTATGACCAAAAACTTTTTCATTTTCAAAAATCAATTTTACCTTCAGATCTCTGGAGTAGCGATGGGTGCTCCATTCGCCCCGGACGTGGCGATTTTGTATATGGCGTCATTTGAGAACGACACTGTGCTGAACAACTTGAATCCATTCAGAGACCACAGTCTCTGGATGCGATATATAGATGACATCCTTCTTATTTGGAACAGCAACACGGACGAACTATCAGCGTTCTTTGTGTGGTTGAATCAACAATCACCACATCTAAAATTTACAAGTCAATCAGACAATAAGAAGATTAACTTTTTAGATATCACCATCTACGAAGAATCTGGAATCCTATCGACCACATTGTATCGCAAACCGGCAGAGAGGAACTCACTGCTACAATATAGCAGCCATCATCCCCTTGCCCTTCGCGATAATTTACCATTCGGACAGTTTCTCCGGATCCGAAGGAACTGCTCCAATAAAGAACACTACCTCCAGGAATCAGAGGATCTGGCCAACCGTCTTCAAGAACGAGGATATCCGAAAAGATTGGTAAAGAAATCGAGGAAGCGTGCTTGGTTCTATCCCAGGGAAGAACTACTCATTCCAAAAGATAAGGAAGCGGACAATGAGGAAAGGATAGTATGTGTAACTACGTATTCCACCAAAAGCAATCAAATCAAACGTATCATCAACCAGCATTGGCAATTGATATCCGATGATCTTAATCAAAGAGGAACTCCTCTGCATGCATTCAAAAGAGCTAAGAGTGTGAAAGACCATGTGGTGCGTTCCTTTCTATCTGGCCCCGAAGACCCGACGATCACCTCATTATGGAATCTTCCACCTGTTGTTGGCCACTTCAGGTGTGACAAGTGCAAGGCGTGCGACACAACCATTCAAACCAAAGAATTCGCACACCTTCAACATAGAATCCCACTCAAATTCCATAGTAACTGCAATACGTCCAACATCATTTACGCCATTGTCTGTCCATGCGGACTGATATACATTGGCCAAACCCAACAAAAGGCAAAGGTGCGAATTCTCCAGCACATGAGCAGGATAAGATGTGAGGTGCTGGGGGCACCTCTAGTTGACCACATCAAACTCGCTACCCATTCCCCTGAAAGTCTAAGATGGGAGATACTAGAGAAGGCAGTGTTGGGACCACGAGGTGGCAATATCTCTAATATTTTGAATATCCGTGAAATAAAATGGATGCTTCGCTTTGATTCAATTCAGAACGGTCTTAATGAATATGACAGCACTTTTTCACAGTTAGCGATATTACCTTAATATGTACCTTTATAACGCAGTGCAAATCATTACAGGTTACAATAATTTCAATTGGCCTATACCCTCATGTGAGAGGTACGCCTCATAATTGTGTCTACTTCACATGTTGATGACCTTATCAGACCGTTACTCCATCTGGTCCATACCAATATTGATATTGACATTGATTTCTTTAATTTCTTTAATGTTCTCCTAGTGTCGGAACTATTCCATTGACATCATCAACTATTGAACATTGTAACTATGACATAATCGTACGGGCCTTTACCCTCATGCGAGAGGTACGCCCGAATAAGATGCACGTAGCATACACCAATGCTTTTATTGAAGTATGACTTATCAGATTCATGACATCCATGGGTGCTGTACTGACCTAGATAATACGCTACTCATACTTGAATTGTTGCAAACTTTGGTGTTTTACTTTTTCATATTTTTACTTTTGAATTAACTCCCAATGTTTCAATGGTGCTATCACACAACTTTGTCTAATTTCACTCTTGCAGACCATTGCCCATGATAAGTCATTTTCACGCAAGTCTTTCCTCATTGTCCATTAGTTTGTTTCCATGGTTACCCCCAAACAATTGCTCCATCCCCGCCGTAAACCCAGAAAAATAGCATGCATGTGACCTAGAGACACACATTTATATTACACCATTAATCGGCCACGTCCTCGTGTCCATCATCCTGATTATTACCCCCGTCAATTTTGACTTCCACTCTGACGCGGGTCTGTCTTCAACGTCTCCTTCGACTGAGTTAATCACGTGCTCTTGCTTCCATGGTTACTTACCTAACCAGGAAGTTTGCCTCGCTACGTCAGACGCGAGTGCAATTTGATGCCCGATCCAGTCGGCAATTGGTAAGCTCCGTCCCATGTTCCACTATTTTATTAATTATTGTTAATAATCGCCGTGGCCACATTCTTTGCTCCTCATTGCAATGCTTTAAAGTAAATGGCCTTTTATGATGTTGATTCCGAGGTCAACATACATACCGATGTTGGAACCACACATCTCTGAACCATCGCCGATCCATCCGGACGACGCTGGTAAGCCTGCCCTCCTTCCATTAGTCTGAAATGGTTAATGGGTTTAACCTTTTACAGTATAGATCGATTCCATATTCTAAAGTCTGATCATTGTCGTTTTTCAGATATCGACAGGTCCGCCGCCCCAGGGCCGGCCTCTTCCTCCGCCGCTCTTTTCACCCTCACCACAGTAAGTGTAGGGATGTATATGATTAATTCGTAATTGTTTAGATCATTTTGGTCTAGATTGATTTAATTCCTCTCCCGATCCTAATGCCAAACAACAATTGATTTCTCTTTTACCCCATAGCTATGATAATATCCTAGATGACGCAAGCTGTGAAAAGATAGAGCGATAATCACAACGGTATGCTCCTTGCTGTGTGCTACATTACTTCAACTAAATTTGTCACCCCTAATGGACACTTTGTTGTAATTGATTAAATAATCCCTCTATATATACATTCATTAGGTTGCCTGCCCAGTTCCTTGTCCTGATGAAGACCCCGCTGCAAGGGCTCGACTAACCCTGCGATAATTTGAGGGTCGAAACGTCGACAACTTCTCCCTTTACGTCAACTCCATACACACATTTGACATTGGTTGCATTATTGGAGGATGACATGTATATATCGTTATAGTGAACTACCAGTCCTTTGTTTCTTCTTTGTATTATAATTGAAACACGAATGCATTTTTTGATACGGTCTTGATTTTATTGTCACAACCCCGTACCACACCATCCTCACATAACCACTTCCCTCTCCCCTTTTGGGCACTGTTCAACCTACTATATGTTCTAATGAAATGTTAGTATATTTGCTATATTGCTCCTCATTGTGAATTAAAACAATGTCGGCTTCATTCATTGTTATTTGATGAATTCCTTCCAAAGTAAATTAGTATAATTATTGCTCGAACACTGAGACCCCTTCCTCTCAGCACCTTCTGCATTCGCAGGCACGGTCAGGCTCCACACTGGGCTGAGTGTGCCTTGGTTGAGGTGCATAAAAGCACAAGGCCCCCTACAGAGACGGCTTTCAATAGAATGGTTGAGCAGGAGTTGATGGTGGAGACCAGTCGGTCCTCTGGGTGAGAGATGAAGTGGCTGACCGATTGGGTCCAGGAGGAGGTAAAGAGTGTAGTGAATATTATATTCATAGTGGCAGTGACTTCTTCAGACCTCTGGTATTTGCACAAGTGTCTGTCTTATGGCAGCATTGTGTTTTGGCTGCTAGCAGATCGGTGCTGGGTTTGACATTGGGGAACAGAGGTTTTGCTTCAGAGGCTTTAATTTTCAGGATGCCGTCATTTATCTGTGGCTAGATAGAAGGAAGTGCATTTTCTGGACCCTGCTGTCAAGTGCTCATGATGTGAAAGAGTGGTGAGAATTCAGCTTGTAAACAGGTGAGGAGTTTGTGGTTGCTCGTGGTGTAGCAAACCTAGCTGTGAAGAAGCAGCAGTGCTGCATGAGACTTGATGTGCCCTTCACATAATGGGCTTTGCCTGGGCTGCTGAGGACAGACAAGCTGTAAGATTGTAAAGCATGGGCAGGAGGCATTCAAGACCCTCGCTACTTAGCAGAGCCAGCTAAGCAGTATCTAATCGATGCCCATGATCAGATTCACACCGAGCTTTACTAGCACCCGATGGCTGCCTGTCATCATGGGTTCGAGTGTGTCTCAAAAGGTTTTTGAGGCAGGTTGTTTTGGATATATGCACAAGGCAGAGGGTGCAGTGTAACTGACTGAGTTTCTGAAAGGGAACTTTAATTGGAAATTAAGTTTGAGGCTCATGGATGGGAAAGGTGGGTTGGGTTATGGTACATGCTAACTGAAATTGTTCCTTCTGTGAAGTGCTGGTGCATGAACTGTTACAAGCAGAGCTTGTACTCCCCGAGGTTGTTTGGGAACAGGATGCACACAGTGAGGGATATTTACATAGATTTGTTTCTTTAGCGGAAATGTCAGTTTCATCATAAAGCCTGGATAGATGGCTGGAATGTTTTTATCAGAGTGAGTTTTGGGGTGATCCAGGCATGGATTTGATGTTCTGTTGAATGTTGTTAGAGATGTTTAACATTATCCAAGATTGACAGCTTGTCACAGAATTGTTGGGGTTCATTTGCAATGGTGTTATGAATCAGTAGGGTCAATACAAGAAGAGTTTATAGACCGGAAACTCTTTTGCAAGAGATCATTTCAGTGATTGGTAGCATTGTTCAGTGCAAGTTCAGCTTGCTCTTTATTGGCAGTAGAAATTGCCTTGTTTAACTTCTAGTGATCTTCTGTTGCTTGGCATTTTACATTGTAGGTAGATTTATCTCGGCTAATTCAGCTCTTTTGATTTTCTTTTTTATTATTCTTAAAAGCTCTGTTGATTCAGAGGTTATTTAATTTACCACTGGGAGTTTTGCTTTATGTTGCGGCCTCGTCTGAGGTTGGTGGTGTTATGTTGTTATGGCGTGCCTGAAATGCTGCATCTGCAATGCTGTGATTGTTTTGAAACACTTCTCTGGATGAGACGCAGATGAAGGAATCTCGCCGAACACCTGGATTTTGCAGTGTTTGCTGCTGTTGTAGGTCAGGTAGGAGGATAGTGAAACGTATGGGGTGATACCAATTTGTGCCAAAGGGAAGCAATTCTTTCAGTGGGGTTTTAAATTCTTTTGGAAGATGTTTGCTCGAGCTTCCAGGGCTATTGGTGAGGTACTTACCAGCTAGAGTAGGTTGTGATTATTTGAGTACTTAGATTCAGACTGGAGCTGGGATTTCTAGGAGGGAGTTTCCCTTCAGATTGAGGTTTCCAAGGAGCAGTTGTGGTCCATTGGATTTCAGGGTATTTCTTAGGATGAAATCTATAAATGAAGGTTTTAATAGTTTTTTATTTAATATGCCATGTGGTCTGTTAGAAAATCTGTGAGTGTATAATTCAGGGTATACAGAAATGCCAGTGAAAAAGCTGCTGAGTATTAAATCATTACTCTTTTTGACCTGCAGTTTTAGCCTATGTTATGCTCCATCTCGGCTGCTTCTGTCGTACTGCTTAAAATGTACATGTTTTTCATAGACTGATGTCCTCCTCTTAATATGTGTGTGTCTCCTATTTGCTACTGCTTTTACACATTCTGTAAGGTCCATGAAGGATTCACGTTTTCATATGGAGTGAAAAATGTTTAATTGAATGTGTCTTGGATCAGTTGGTGTTTGCTGTTGCTTGAGCTTACGTACTTGTATCACATTCACGTGAGCCCTTGCAGTGGTTTGCTTTTTTTTGTCACTTGACGCCAACATGTATGTTATGACCATCAACTGTGCTTTGCATGTGCAACTGTGAAACATGTTGCAGGATGAATGTTGACCAGATGTACGCTCATGAATTCATGTATGTCTAATCCTTCTATAGGGTCCTGCTGTCGAAGATTACAGCCACCTACCTCCAGAACAAAGACGCAAGCGGCTACAGCAGAGAATTGATGAGCTGAGCAGAGAACAGCAAAAAGAGATAGACCAAAAGTAAGTACACAGTCAACTTAGTATTTAATCTTTGCTTTCATAATAATTTTCACTTACTTGTAGTTACTCATTGATATTTGTCTCGTACTCCTCAGGAGAGATGATCCAATGTTATGGAAAACAATTTATCAGCTGAAATGTTTCTCATTGGGGTTCTGTGCCCTCCCTCTATCTCTCTGCAACCTTTTGAACACGCTGTACTGCTCTTCCCCTCAATAAATGTTTTCAGTCTGTTAAGAACTAGTGTTTGTTTTACAAAGTTGTCTCCGTGGACTTTGCACTTCCGCGCCTGCTGAAAATAGCAGCCATTACCGGGTAAGGACTCGACTGTACTCTTTATTGTGTTATTGATATATCTGCGTATCTGCTCAGTGAAGCTTTTCCCTCAGATGTAAGTCTCATTAGTGCTTTTTGTTTTTTAACTTCCATGCGTTGATTTTTAGGTCTCGGGTAGCGTAGGCTGCGCACATGCGCAGTCTCGCTGGTGAGATTTAATGACTCTGAGTAGCGAGGGTAAACCCCGCCCATCTTCTCCATTGGCTGGCCTCCTAAACGGCAGCCAGCCATTGGAGAAGAGGTCTTAGTGACGTCATTCTCTCGCTCTAAGCCCCGTCTTTTTCGGATTGGGGGGGCGTGTTTTTTTAGTTTCTTTCTCTCTTCTTTCCATTGGCTGGAATGTAAACAACAAGTCAAAAACACGCCCGTTGTTTACATTCCAGCCAATGGAGAAGAGGGGAGAAAAAAAACCACGCCCCTCAGTCTGAAAAGGACGGGGCTTAGTTCCTTTGTGTTTATCTATTTCTAGCCTCTTCCTAATCCCCGTCGCCTCCTCTCCCCCACCCCTCTTCTCACCTCTCTCCTCCTCTCCTTGGCTCTCCCGTCCCGGCCTATGCGCACCCTAGCTGCCGCTGCTGCTGGGCTCTGTGTGTGCCCTCCTTCTGCCGGCTCCTCCTCCCTCGTTCCCCGGCCGAGACCGAGAAGGCTTCCCCCGCTGCCGTCGGTTGCATCCCCTGCTCCTTGCACCACGCGGAGGCTGCGGCAGGCAGACTGCTCCCGGAGCCCCACGCTCAGGCCATGCACTCCGGCCCTCGAAGCAAGCAACCGGCTCCAGCAGCAGCAACCTGCCGAGGACGCGCCGCTGAGACCCCCGGAGCACCGTCCTTTGTGCGCCCGCACTCCCCAGCTGGACGCAGGAGAGGCCCCCATGCCTGAATGTGTTTTGTAAATACAGTGCTTGTGTAAAGCGCTCCTATACTTGTTGGTCGAGTTCGCGCTATATAAATATGCAAAAGAAAAAAAAATATTGCAACGTTACTGTCATTGTATTTATACAGCGCTCACGTCCCCTGATGAGGCACCAAAATGCTTTTCTGCTGCCAGCACGTTTAGGATTAGAAGTGGTTTACTGTAGGGAAATAAAGTTATTAATTTGTTCATAGTATGGTACGAAAAGGCCCCTTGCTTCTGCCCCCCCCCAACCCAAAGTGGGGGATGTGGCCCGACCGGGACCTTAGTCAACGCCCCCTCCCCCCCCCCAAGCAGAACCTAGGGTGGAAAGGGCGGGGGTAAGGGGAGCGCAGGCAGGAAAGCAAGCCCCAATCCTATCTGGGCATGTGGCTGGCATTCCTCAAAAAATTGGAAATGTATATCTAATGCATTCCCTCCGCAACGCCCCCCAACCCTGACCCCCCCCCTCCCGCGTGATCGTCTGGCGGAATCAGAAGTACACAATGAATTAATGATTACAAATGATGCTAAAAAGTACGCCTCTCCTGGGTTCCCTTTACACTGAATGGACGTATTTTGTCCATCTCCCAGTGATGGGACTTGCCGATTCTCTGGAGAGTCCCTAGCACTAGCGGCTCTTTCTTTATTCATATTTAAGCCAGCTCATGAGAAATTGGATTCAATTTCCCATTAGCCCTCTGACAACTTCCCCCGATAACCCCCTCCAGGCGTCTGCTTTCCAGACTAGTCGTTTCCATTCGCCAACCCGTGGGCATTGAGCGTCATCTCACACCAGCGTGTTTTCATCCGGGCCAGAATTCGACCCCCTCCCTTTACTCACCAATTCTCTGTGTCCCATCGTTTTCCTTCCCTCATTCCTCTCCTGTTTATTGTCTTTCACTCTCTCTGTGCGCTCTGTCCCTTCTCCCCCGCTGCTTACTCCAACAGTGCAACCCTCTTCATCATTTCTTTCGGTCCATCGTGCTTTTCTTGTTAAAGATGGCAGGTCTCCAAAAACAAGTGCTGCAGTCGTCCACTGGCAACCACAGGCTCAAAATAGGTGCTGCCTGTCACCATTATACCTATGTTTCTGTCCAGGCCACTAGGTTCCTATGTTTTGCCAGATAGTCATCTTTCACCATGGTACGAACATGATCCCCCAAATCCAGTACACACTGCACAACCATCCAATCAGTACACAACAGACAGATTTCATTGCAAACACTCAATACCCTTCGGATATACATAATCAGCCAGCACAATACTTTACCCAACATGGAGGGGGCAGACAAAGCACATGGGTGACAGTGAGAAACAAGAAGCGCAGGGAATGTGTACTACACAAAAGAGGCAGCTGAAAAAAAGCATGCTCTCTCGCGGATAGGGTAGGGGAGTCGGAGCCCGACACCAGCGGGACGCGCGCCCCGGCGCTTCCCTTCACGCCCCTGCCCCCATCGCTCCAGCACAGCAGCCGACCTGCCGCCCCTCCCCTCAAACTGCGCATACAACCCGAGTACATGGCTGCGCTGAGCCCCCGCGCGCGGCCGACCTTCATTTCACACATTGACTCCCCCACCTTGAAGGAACCGCCTCTCCGGGCTCAACTGTGCCGCACGAGGAGCATACAGGCCCTCCCCCTCCCCACCCCCTGAGCGAAAACCACGCGGAGCCTGCCTCACACCATCTCGGCCTCTCCAAGATGCACGTCAGCACAGGCCTCTGCACACAGCAGCAGAAGCAGCACCCTGGCAATGCTCACAGAAAGAGCCTGCCCCTACACAAGCACACATGTACACATGTATGTATGTATGTATGTATGTATGTTTGTGTGGTGGTGGTGGTCTCCCTTCATCCGAGATATTCCCACGTGCTTCTTGATACAATCACACTTCATCTTAGTGCCCGTGCACTCCCATCAAAGTCTCTCACAAAATCAACATGAATATTCATCCACACATTGTCCTAACACTACTGCAACAAGCCTGAACAATGTAGCAAAAAAGTACTGCAAAATTATACTTGCTATAGAGGCACACTTACAGATGCTGGTAGCAGTAAGTGCTACCAGTCTGTCTTGTAGCGCTTGCTAGCCTACCTTGGAAGCCTGCCAGAAATTAAAACTGTGGACAAAGTGAAACCTGTCCGGTACAGAGTTGTCAATATAACTTCCTCACATTTGCATCTTTGAAATCCATCTCATGCACTGGTACTCCTAAAATCAGGCACAGAGATCAGGTCAGATGACATATGTCTTAAGTTGCTCAGCAATGACCAATGCACGTTTGCTACTGACTCCATATTGGTTTGCTTAGCTCCTGAAAGGTCAGATTGGATAACGGTAGTATTTCATACACCATGACAGGCAAACGATGTCACATAGGCAACAGCTTTTAAGATGTTCTAGGGATTACAAAGAAGTGACTATACAATTGTGGTAGTTTTATTTCTACAGCTATCCACTCAAGCCGTTTGTTTGTTAGTATACTTGATCTGTAAATTGGTAAAGAGGTGGGATTGCCAATATTTATTTAAAAATAATTGCCAGAGGTTGCCCAGAACTCTTCGGCAAAATATGGGGCAAATGGTTTAATTTATCACCAGTGTGAAGGGTCCAAATGGTCGTATATGTGGCGAGCAACGGGCGAGGGCAAGGTTTCGCCCACAAGCGTTGAATGAGTCTAAATCGTGTTCCCTTTAATGTAATGTATCTGTATAACGGGTCTGATTGCTACCAATGTGTTTTTTTTATCTGCAAAACTTAAACTTGATTATCAAACAAAATAATAACAATAATTATACTAAAAAGGTGCACCCTTTCAATCATTTTAATGCCAGCATCTTGCTTGCTTACTGGTAGCTACAAAATATGGGAAGTAAAGACTTATGATGATGTATTTTTTTGATGGTTGCACTCAAAGTCTTGTTGGGCCTCTGTTTTTGCTTCAATTCAGACATTCTGGCCGTTCTTTACCAAAATTGGTCATTTCCTGAGAATTCAATCGGGTGATAAATTATCTCTCTATGCCCGGTCAAAGCAGACTCTTAAGTCCTCTTCCTTCCAACTGAGAGTTCTCTGAAGGTGTTGCATCCCATTACTGAATCTCATACAAGAACTTTCATTACTTATTTCATTGCCGAACCTATGGATTATTGTGTTTAATTTTTACTTGTGATTGACACATTACATAAGTCATCCACGATGCTCCCAGAAGGCGGCAGACCGACCTAGTGATGTTCAGGCAAAATGTCAACATATTTCGACCGTCCATGCTGAGTTATACTGATTGCCTGTTGGCTAAGGGTTTCACTTTTAATCGCTGTGTCATACAGCAGGCACTTTGCTGCATTTTTCCACTCATACTAGGAAGCCGGCTTCCAGCGGCTGCAGCAGCCTGTTATGCTCTTTATGTAATCTACATATACATGTGATGTTTCACAAGCAGCTATAAATGTGTCTGTCTAGCAAATAGATGCGTTCACAATTATTGTTACTTCCCTGGCTGACTAGTGCCCAAAGCCTCTATTAACACACAAGTGCTTTAAAAATATGATCTCCATCAAAGCATTCACAGAGCGAAGTTACTGCCCTGTTTCCCTATTAAAATCCCTTTAGAGATTTGTGAGAAATTGGGTTGCTGGTTGAGGGGTGTGATATGCTACTCAAGCTCGAACCACAAACCTTGTGAAAGTGAGGCACAAGCAAACCCCAAATTAACCTGTGCTCAACCCTCTGGTAGCTTGGCACAGAGCAGACAGGCTTAACGTAGAGGCAATGTGTAAAGTATTTATGCTTCACTTCAATCAATAATAAAGTGAAAACACAACACAAGAAAAATCTCATGCCAGGTTAGAACAGGCGAGCAACAGTTAATAAATCAAGACCACAATGACAAAACTCCAATTAGTAGAACTGGAGATACGCAGATTCTAAAGATTTAAGGAAAAATGGTGCCAATAGCCTAAAGTGCAATTCGCGGCTATCTGATCATGTGAGACCGGGACAAAGTCACAAGTTCAGGCCGGCCACGATGGCGTGTGGGTCGGATACAGGAACTAGGTTAGTTCCTCTGAAAAGTTACGTTGTAAGTCCGATTTGCAATGGAGATCCATGGGAGGAGCAAGGAAACGTTGCGAGCGGTTGTCCATGTAGCGCGAAGAGCGGTCCTGAAGTTGCAGATGATCATTGCTGAAGAGCAGAGATCCTGTTCTTGTCATCAGGCCGGAGATGCGTGGTGGCGCTCCCCGCGAGCGGTAGATGCTGTAACGCTATGGGTTGGATTTCAGGAACTTCCTGTTGGCCAACAGTGCAAGCGACGCACCCTTGGTCTGTCAATGCTGCTGTGCAAAGAGACTGGGTGGCTGCTTGTCGCACTGATTTATAGTGTGAACGGTACAGCTCCAGTGCGAACAAGCCAGTCTGCGGTTGCGATGGGCCCAAAAGCTTGATTTAAAAAGCCTGAGAGCTCCACCAAGGTTCCAGGACCTGAGAGGCACCACTTGGGAGCCAGGGGCTTGCTGAGGATGGGTCCAGGAGCTGGTTGGAGAGCATTTTATGTCTCCAAGGCTCAGATCAGGAGGCCAGCAGAGACCATCCCTTTGATTCCCTCTGAGGTCCTGACTTCAGTTTGAAGTTGCAGTTCCAGTTCTTCTTCTCCAGGCAACAGGACAGCAGGTCAGCACAGCAGGGCAGCAGAGTGTCTTTCCTTGTAGCAGCCCAGCAGTCCTCCTTCCTGGCAGAGTTTCCACAGGTCCAGAAGTGTACTGAGGAGTTGGTGTCCGAGGTCCTTCTTTTACACAGTTGTGCCTTTGCGGTGGGGAGAATCTTCTAGAGACATGCCTTTGAAGTAAAGAGATGCCCTGCCTTCCCTGCCATGGCTCCAGACTTACTTCAGGGAGTATGCAGCCCTTTGTGGGGAAGCAGGACACAGCCTATTCAATTGTAAGTGAGGCTGTGCCCAACTCCTCCCGCCTATCCTGCCAGTGATGGCCCATCCAGTCACACCTAAGCTTTATTTCTGTGTGGCGGTCTAGGGGGAATACACAAAGCCCAACTGTCACCCACACCAAGTCATGTGGCCCAGAGACAGTCTGCATGCACCAAATGGCTAAGGCAAAAAAAATGCCAACTTTCAAAAATTGAAGTATAAAAATAGGTCAAGGTTCCAGCCGGTAACCTGAAGTTCAAAAATCTACAATTCAATTGTTAACTTCTTCTTAGAAGATCTATAAAAGATACTAATGAAATGGGTGTGAATTATTCACCAAACAAATGTATGTAATGTGATTAAAAAGGACACAGAGAATTAAAAGCAACACAAAAATGACTGAAGTTTACAAAGTAATGTCTGTGCTGCTAATACCGGTCATTCCAAATAAAAATACATAAATAGAGAAGTGGGTCTGAACAAAATAGAATGCACTTTCCAAAGAAAACCAATCTATAAGGAAGTAGATGCTTTTGTCAATGTTTTGGTCTTGTTGGTGTTTGCATCCGTTAAACCATCTTCAGGACAATGAAATAAACTGTTGTATGACCTTTATGAGCATTCCAAGGGGAATGTCTAATCATGACTGAATCTGATTATAGGTAAAATCTTCCTGGTCAAATACACCGAAAGAAGCTATTGAAGAGCTCTCTGTTTTATTATGCTTCCAAACAAGCAAATGACGGGGCACAACTCCTGTGAGAGGCCCTGCACACTGTGTCCATTTGTAAGGCTCTAATGAAGTCCCCTATGAAAGTTTTACTGGGACTTGTGTTTGCGGACGTCAAACGTAAAAAGGAGGGCTACTACTCTAACAAACCACTGTAACAGCACAAACATTTCTTTGTAAACCTCAGTCATTTTTGTGTTGCTTTAATTCATTGTGCCTTTTTATTCACATTACATGAATTTGTTTGTTTAAAAATTCACAACCGTTTCATTAGTATCTTTCATAGATCTTCTAGGAAGAAATTAACAATTGAATTTTAGATTTTTGAACTTCAGGTTACCGGCTGGAACCTTGACCCATTGTCCTACTAACTGTTTAAAAAAAGTACGCCTAAATGAATCCCTTGTATGCATATTTACCTGTCAATAGTTAACTTCCCCAAGCCTTCAAGGGTTAATTGGCTTCCCCACTTTCTCTTTCATCAACTTTCTAAAAATTACATTTTCAGAATTGCAATTGAAAATACAACTTCACGATAAGTTAGGATTTTGAATTGTGATTCCATGGACACCAAACATGATATGAGCATCTCTTCCCTTCTGATAGATACATCTGCCTTGTGGATTCCGCACCTTGTGAATATCCCCCTTGCGTCAGCAACGTTCGGAATTTTTCTTTGTAGCACGCCGGCGTGGACGACGTCATAGGAACGCGGCATCGCGCGCATGTCCGTCTGACGTCACCGACCCCTTATTAGGCCTACGTCGGCGTGATGACATCAGTTCCCTTTTTTCCGCGTCGTCGACGCTAACGGTTTCAGGGATCTTCTGTAGTTACAGATAGAAACTTTGTTTCTTTTTGTCTGTTACTGTTTCTGTTCTTCGTCGAGGATGTCTTCGAAGAAAACAGGATTTAAGCAGTGCGGCTCGTGTGCCAGGATGATGTCAATTACTGATCCACACGAGGATTGTTTATGGTGTTTGGGATCGGATCACGACGTCAAGGGCTGTCGATCCAGTTCAAAAATGAATCCGAAGGCTCTACGTGAACAAGAAGCGAAACTCTTATTGGCCAAAATTAAGAGTAAAGAAGCAGATAGATCTTCGAGATCAAGATCAAGACACTCCAAGTCGAGACCGAAGTCAAGATCGAGGTCGCGATCGAAGTCATCGAGGGCCAGATCGGAGTCGGCGTCGAAGTCAGCTTCTGGACATGCTTCGGGTTCCTCGAAGAAAAGACATAAGAGGAAGAAGCATAGTTCTCGCCATCATTCGGGGTCTTCGGACTCTAAGAAGAAATCTTCTCATAAGCATCACAAGGACTTTGTGTCTCCGTCTCCTGCTGGTGGTGCCACTCCGGTAAGATCTCGAGAGCATATGCCGGAACTGGATCCGAACCCGGCTTCGGATCACTCTTCGGAGCATGAGGACGTCGTGGAAGTTCCTCAATCTCCGATTCCAGAGGATGAACCGGAAATTCAAAATGATCAAGGAGAGCCAAATCCAGTACAGTCTCCTACTAATCCTATGGGTTCTTACCCTTCTTTTCCTGGTCCTGGTCAAGATCCATCGCATTTCCTTAATGCTATGTATGGAGTGTATGCGAGGGCAATGTACCCCACTGGAGCACCTGCGGGTCCTATGGGTCCTTTGTCTTTCAACTTGGGTGTTCCCCAAACTTATGCACCGGCGCCTTTTTGTACCTTTAATAGCGACTCCATATCCTTGGATCGGTTCGGCGCCGCCGAGGTCATCGACTCCGCGCACGGCTTCGCCGACTCCGGAGCGACCTCGGAATTCGGATCGAGGCTCGACGCCAGTTCCTGTTGCTCAACCCTCTGTTGTTCCAGCTCCTCGATCGACGCCGGCTCCGACTCCATCCGAGTCGTTGCCGGATCCATCGACGTCGATCCGTATGGAGTGGTCGAGACGTAGAGCCCAGCGTCTACTGGAGGAAGGTGAACTTCAGGAACATGATGATTGTTTTGAGGATCTTCATTCTGCTAGCAGTCTTGAACTTTCTCCTGAATGGGGGTTACCTGTGGTTTCAGATGCACCCTCCAAGGATGTGGTACCATACCATATAGTAATTCGGAAAGCTGCTGATTTGCTGAACTTAACTTTGCCAACAGTTGAGTTCAAACCTAATATCCTCACAGAAGTCTTCCATTCGCCTTCTTCGATCATTGAGCCTACTCTACCCTTCACTGAGGCTCTGACCGAACCAATTCTAGAAGTTTGGAAAAAGCCTTTGTCTGCACCTGCAGTATCTAGATCGGTGGCGAGACGTTATAGGGTGGCTCCTGGTGATCCTGAGTTCTTGTCATCTCACCCTTTGCCGGAGAGTCTGGTAGTTCAGGCTGCTTGTGCGAATAGATCGGCTGGCTCCTTTCCTCAAGTTCCTGGGGATAAAGACTCCAAAAAGTTGGATCAGGCCGCTAAGAAGGTCTTCTCCTCAGGTAGCATGGCCTTAAAATCAACAAATGCTACTTGTTTGCTTGGCAGATATGTGCATGCCTTATTATCTGCTAAACTTCCAGAAGAAGACAGGAAAAACTTTACTGAAGTTGTTTTGGACACTCAGGCTGCAGCCCGTCAAGTTATTCAGAGTGGCATGGACACTGCAGACTCTGTGGCTAGAATAATGGGTTCTTCAGTAGCTACCAGAAGAGCTGCTTGGTTAAAGTCCTCAGAGTTTTCCCACTGATGTACAGGCTACTCTTTTAGATTTACCTCTTGACGGGGTTGGTCTCTTTGGAAAAAAAGCAGATACAGCTCTGGAGAGGTTCAAAGATAGCCGAGCGACGGCTAGATCTTTGGGTTTGCAAGCGAAGGGTACAGCCACCAGAAAGTTCAGAGGCTTTGGCAGATCTTCCTTTCGTCCTTTCAGGCAAGGCCAGCAACAGCAGCAGCAACAGAACCCTCTGTACAAGTCTTATAGAGGTAGACAGAAGGGTCGTAGACGTGGACGTCAAGTCTCTTCCTCCTCAACTTCCTCCTCTAATACCCACCCCCCACCTGCAGCAGCAAAGCAGCCCTAGATCTGCCATTCCGGATCATGCAGGTCCGGGAGGGGGTCGGCTTACTCATTTTCTAGGGGATTGGGAATCGGTTACATCAGATCTTGGGTTCTCAATCTCGTAGAAAATGGGTATGCCCTTCCCTTCCGGGAATTTCCTCCCAATTACCCTCCTATTGTTTGGAGGACCACCTGCTTCTCTTGCAGGAAGAAGTCCTGGCTCTTTTCAGAAAGGGTGCGATAGAGGTGGTTCCGGAGCAGGAGAGGGGTCAGGGATGCTACTCCCGGTATTTTCTGATCCCCAACAAGGATGGCAGGCTTCGACCAATCCTGGATCTCAGGATCTTGAACTTGTATCTGAAACAAGAAAAGTTCAAGATGCTCACTCTTGCGCAGGTTCTTCAAGCGCTGTTGGAAGAAGACTGGATGGTGTCGATCGACTTGCAGGATGCTTATTTTCACATCCCTATCCTGAAGTCACACAGGAAGTATCTCCGTTTTACGGTGGGTTCGCAACACTACCAGTTTGCGGTCCTTCCGTTTGGACTTACTACTGCGCCTCGAGTTTTCACCAAGGTGATGGCAGTGGTGGCAGCACATCTCAGAAGGTCGGGAATTCCTGTATTTCCGTATCTGGATGACTGGCTCATCAAAGCAGAGTCGCCGGAGAAGGTGCTCCATCATCTGCAAGAAACAACTCAGTTGTTACACAGTTTGGGTTTTTCGATAAATGTACCCAAGTCTCACCTGGTGCCCTCCCAGCGCAACCTGTTCATAGGTGCAGTACTGGACACAACTGTATGTCGTGCATTCCCTCCGCCTCAAAGGATTCACGACATACAGGAAATTATTCCTTTATTTTTCAATGGAGCGGTTGTTCCAGTCCTGAAGGTCCTTCGTGTGCTTGGTCTGATGGCTTCTTGCATTCTGTTGGTCAACCATGCACGCTGGCACATGAGGGCACTCCAGTGCTGCCTCCGCAGGCAGTGGTATCAGCACAACGGAGCTCTCAGGGAGTCAGTGAGGATCTCCAGAGAAACTGCGGCGGATGTGTCCTGGTGGGGTGTGGAAAGCAATCTTTCTCAGGGAAAGCCTTTCCAGCTGCCTCCATCGGTGGCCATGGTGATAACGGATGCATCCACTCTAGGGTGGGGTGCTCATCTGGGGGATCTGGAAGTCAAAGGTCTTTGGTCTCCAGAAGAAAGGTTGCTTCATATCAACCTTCTAGAGTTACGGGCGATACGTTTGGCGCTCAAGGCCTTCCTCCCTTCCCTTCGCGGTCAGTCGGTTCAAGTCCTGTCGGACAACACAACCGCGATGTGGTACATCAACAAGCAGGGAGGAGTAGGGTTGCAGTGTCTCTGCAGAGAGGCTCTGCGTCTCTGGTCCTGGGTTCAGGACCATCAGATTTGTCTGATGGCAAATCATCTGGCCGGAGTTCTGAACGTTCGTGCAGACGTTCTCAGTCGGCAGTTCTCTGCCGATCACGAGTGGAGGCTTCACCCGGAGGTTGTTCACGACATCTTTCAGATGTGGGGGACTCCTCGGGTGGACCTGTTCGCCACTCGCGAGAATGCTCACTGCCCGTCATTCTGCAGTCTCCAGTATCCGATGCAAGGAGCTTTCGGGGACGCGTTTCAGTTGAGTTGGGCAAATCAACTCCTTTACGCGTTTCCTCCCATACCCTTGATTCCTCGGGTTCTGAGGAAGATTCGCAAAGACCGGGCTCGAGTCATATTGGTCGCCCCGGATTGGCCAAGAAGGGTGTGGTACACTGACCTACTCCACCCCTCCTCTCACCCGCCGCTCCGTCTCCCTCTCAGGGCAGATCTCCTCTCCCAGATGGAGGGGCAGGTTTTACACCCCCACCTCCAGACATTACACCTTCCTGCCTGGAGATTGAACGGGGCAACCTGAACTCTTTTTCTCTCCCTCACGATGTGGTGGATGTCATTCTTTCGGCCAGGCGTGACTCCACCAAGTCCATCTATTCGTACAGATGGTCTAAATTTGTTGTTTGGTGTAGGGAGAAGGCTGTTGACCCTTTGAGGGCTCATCTGTCTGATATTTTGCAGTTTGCTCTCTCTTTGGCTCAGCACGGATTTGCTGTTGCCACAGTCAAAGGTTACCTTTCGGCGTTATCGGCATTTCTCTGCTTGCCGGACCAGCCGTCTCTTTTTAAATCTCCAGTTGTTTTCAGGTTTCTGAAGGGCCTCACAAATAAGTTCCCTCCTTCTCCATTTATTGTTGCTCAATGGGACTTAAATCTTGTCTTAACTTTTTTGATGGGTTCTCCCTTCGAACCCTTACACAAGTGTCCTATGAGGCTTTTGTCTTTCAAGACGGTCTTCTTAGTAGCAATCACCTCGGCAAGGAGGGTGAGTGAGCTTCAAGCTCTTAGTTCTAAGCCCCCATTCCTGACCATTCATGCTGAACGAATGGTTCTTAGGACCAGGGCTGCTTTTCTGCCTAAGGTGGTAACTCCCTTCCATCTAGGACAATCCATTACCCTTCCTGCCTTCTTTTCTCCCCCTCACCCTTCTAAGGAGGAAGAGAGACTGCACCGTTTGGACCCTAAAAGGGCGGTGTCTTTTTATCTGGAAAGAACTAAAGACTTCCGGATTGACAACCAGCTGTTTGTTGGTTTTGCTGGCTGCCGGAAGGGCAGATCAGTGCACAAGCGCACACTTTCCAGGTGGATAATCCTGTGCATCAAGATTTGCTACTCCCTGGCGGGTAAGGACCCTCCTGAGGGTATAAGAGCTCATTCTACCAGAGCAAGGTCTGCTACTTCTGCATTGTCTAGAGGTGTACCTGTTGAGGGCATTTGCAGAGCCGCGACTTGGGCCTCCCTCCACACTTTCGCGAAGCACTACTGCTTGGATACCGAGGTGAGGAGGGACGGCCACTTCGCGCGCTCTGTTCTCCAAGATTTCCTGGTGTAGCAGAGTGGACACCCTCCTCCGGGAGTGGGGACTGCTGTGGGACTCTATTCACAAGGTGAGGAATCCACAAGGCAGATGTATCTATCAGAAGAACAAGTTACTTACCTTTGGTAACGCTTTTTCTGGTAGATACTGTATCTGCCTGTGGATTCCTCACTGACCCGCCCGCCTCCCCGTTGTCCACTCTGCTATACCTGGTCTTTTTTATATATTTATTTGTATATTTATTTGTATATTTATTGGGTTTTTGGTACCTTTGCTACGCACTATGTGTGCTTTTATGGTTTGTATGTACTATGTACACTGTATATATGTATATTTCCTGTCATTGGTCCGTCCGGGTGCCTCGAAGGCACGGAAAAAAGGGCGGAACTGATGTCATCACGCCGACGTAGGCCTAATAAGGGGTCGGTGACGTCAGACGGAGTCGCGCGCGATGCCGCGTTCCTATGACGTCATCCACGCCGGCGTGCTACAAAGAAAAATTCCGAACGTTGCTGACGCAAGGGGGATATTCACAAGGTGAGGCAGATACTGTATCTACCAGAAAAAGCGTTACCGAAGGCAAGTAACTTGTTCATTTGGAAATTACACTGATAAAAGGTAATAAGGTAACTCAAATAATATCCTATTGAAGATATAGGCAGTAGTGAAGAACAAATTTAAGAGATTTTCACTACCAGGACATGTAAAACTTAAAAGTACATGTCCTACTTCTTAGATACGTTGTCCTTTGCCCTGTCCAGGGACTACCCTCGGTGTGACTTGTATGTATTAAAAGAAAGATTTGGGCATGGCAAAAGGTTTATTTTGCCAAGTCAAATTGGAAGTTTAAAACTGCGCACACAGGCTCTGCAATGGCAGGCCTGAGACATGTTTAAATGGCTACTTAAGTGGATGCTTCAATCATTGCTGCAGACCCACTAGTAGCATTTACTTTACAGGACCTGGGTACATGCAGTACTGCTGTTTCAATTACTTATAAGTAAAGTAAAAATACCAGTAGGGTACAAGCCAATGTTACCATATTTTTGGTAAAGATCATAAGCACTCTAGCACTGGTTAGGAGTGGTAAAGTGTACAGAGTCCTAAGGCCAACAAAAAACGAAGTGAGCAAAAATAGGAGGTCTCAAAGCAAAACTGTTGGGGAAGGGGGAATAAACCATGCCAAGGATGCCAGGTCGAACACTTGGGTTTCCTCATGTTTTATATTTTCAGTGTGCTGTTTGTACTAGGCAAGTGTAACTAGTAACTGTTACAACGTATTTCATGTGCTGCGAATGTAGATTCACAGTTGATAATTTCATATTGTCTGTGATGAAATCTTAGTGCTATTATCGAATAGGATCATTACAACCATGTCAAACCTGCATCACAACAATAAAATCCAATAGGCATACTGAGCAGCCACCTTTCACGTACTGCAGCAATGTAATTCCTTCTTAGCATGCCCTTAAGTTTGGATAATATCCTGCTAGTCCTCTGTGGGAACTAGTTTAGATGTATGTAAAATTCTGGGTGTGTAATTCCCACATCAGAGTGTTTACGACCTCTTTCGACATCAGTGTTTATAAGATATTTCCTATTTCCTGTGACTCATTACTGAAAGCACTAATAAAATTCACAACGTTTCATGGTTGTTTTCCAATGTTTACAATAGCCGCGTTCTTTCCCTGTCTCAACGCCTGTTTTTTTTTTCTTCAATTGGACCACTAAGGTCGTGTTAGATTGTGAATTCTTCCAGTCTAATGAGCTTCCGCTGTAAAATCGCTCCATGTACAGTTTATTCTTACTAGCAACCTTTTTTCATGTGAGATGCTCGAATAGTTTTTCCTATGACCAACACCTTAGCATCTTGTTAGCTGCTGCCTCTTCAGTGCGCATGCCTGTGCCAAACCTTGGCCTACATACTGCCAGATTCAAAATCGTGATATAACAAAATAAAGTTGGAATTGAACCCGCGTTGGTTATTTCCACTAACTATTTTACTGATTTCCGGTTCTCAAATGCATGGCAACCAGTGACGTTTTAAGGCATGGGCAAAGTGGGTTCTGGCCCAGGGCCCCAGTCTTACAGGGGACCCTGATAGTCATCTCTGTTCTGCAGTGTCTTGCCTTGATGACTTGAATAATTCTTAAACCGATTGTTTTAAATATTTTTCTTAATTGTTCCTTTCTTTTTAAGGTGGCTATTTTTTTTTAGATCAAAACAGGACCTCACATATGAGAAACGGGAGGGTGTCGCAGAGATCATTTGCAGTAATTTTAATGAGCAGCTGCCGTGTTACAGTATTGAAAACACACGTCACTTTCCCTGAATATTGGCTATAAACCTATTTCGAATTTGAACGAGTGTGTCTGTGCACCTGGTCAAAGAGGACATGAAAGAGCTGAAACTGGATCATGAATTCAAAAATGTTATGAAAAGTGGACACCAAGATACGTTTGGCCCAGAGCCCCCAAAATTCTTAAGATGTCCCTGGCCAATTCCCGCAAACATAAACATAACAGATGTCTGAGACTTGTATTTCCACAAAAGGGAATATTATTTAACGCAAAATCAGTTTTGTTTTTTTCCTGCTATGAAAAGTATTTTCCCCGTCGTTGCACCCCTTCCCCAACTCCCTTAACGGCTTTAGAGATATCCATCAATTAAATCTTTTACAGGAGTATTTCTTTTGGGTGAAAAACGTTTTAAAATTGTTAGCAAGGGCCCACAGACCTACAATTTTGTTGGTTTTAATCAATGTTTATAGGTGGCTCAAACCAGGAATGCCCACTACCTGCTTCTAGCGAGAGCTCTGGGACCATCACCCCCTTCTCCGAGGGTAACAACCCTTCACCCCTGACGACGTATAAAAGCAGAGCTCCATACAGTATTTTTTACACCCTTAAATTACACTTGGGTGCACAAAAACTTTTTAGAATTCGGGTCTCGTGACCTTGAGCCTGTTGTGAGCGCTGTGCAGATGCAAAAGGGTCGCATAAATGCCAGTTTGGTGCATGATCTGCAGACAACAAACCATGGAACTACAGAACCAACATCGGGAGAGAGTCCCAGCCTTTTGTACAAAGGTTTTGAGTCACGAGAACCAATAATATAATACGCAGGTATACAGAGAGAATGCGGGTGTTAGCTAGGCCGCGAAGAATTTTAAAGATCTAGAAATAAATAATATAATGTAGCCTTACGTATATAGATAACCTGGAAAAGTTGGTGATTGTAAGTTGTACTTGGTGACTGTCAGTCCTGTTCACCAGTATCTGTCCGCGGTTAGAACCAGGTAGTTGTAATACAGACTGAGCTGCGGTTTTAGCTTCACGTCAGGTTAGGGATAGAAAGTTGAGAGTTCTGTGACATTTGAGGTATTAGATCGTGTTTTACTTTTAGCCCTTTGCTGCCACAACAGCTGCGCGGTCTAGAATTATTGTGATTTAAAAGTATATCAGGTGGTACTGGAACCTGATAAGACCTATAACATGTAAAGGTATAAGCAGGTGGGCTATCTCGAATGCATAGCAGTGGCAGTGTGATCAAGTGTCATTAACTTTAAGTGAATTATTAAATATTTAATATGCATCGTGACATGTCAAATATAACTTGATGAATCTATATAAATAGACATTAGTATGAAACATTGTCGGGTAAGTTTGACATATCGGTAAGAGAAGCTGTAGGGAGTTTGATCACGTGTTTTAGCAGCAGCAGCATGTTCAAGCTCTTTAAACACGTTTGAGCCTCCCAGGTCTAGTTAGGGCCTGCGGTGTAACAGGGTTGTAAACTTCCGTCCAGATGTTCAGATCTGGGCTTGGAGCAGTGAAGCCTGCATGCCCTAATGCACAAACATCCAAGCCCGCTCCCATCCACCTGCAGAGCTCATGTCCCTGATACCTTTCTACCGGAGTGAGCGCGTGCACAGCAAACTGACTGTTGTTTGGAGGGGATCGAGGAATCCAAAAAGTCTTCATTGAATAAACGTATTTCCGGTGCAACAAGTTTGAAGTATATAGGGAAGTATATATTAATGTTGCATAGTTATGAATGCGATCCATTATGAGGACAGTTCTTCCAAAATGCAGGTTTTCATCCATTTTCTGCCACTGCTGTTCCCTTGCAGGGAGCTGCAGACTCCACTGGTCCCAGTACACCCCCCCTGTGTGCGCGGTCTCACGGCGTGAGAGAGCCAGAGCTTAGGACTCACTCATCTTTGCTAATGGTGATTTGCTTTTCTGTGCCGGGCCAGCGATACCCTGACTGCAGTGCATGACCCAGTGGAATGATGTTGCTGGTCCAACGGCTCCCGTGCCCCCTTCCTGGGCTTATGAAGGGTCCCAAGGGCCCTAATGCAAGCTAGGAGAATGTCCCCAAATGTGTGCCCTCTAGTGCTGTCAAAGCCACAGTTGGGTTGCATAATGGAACCCTAGGCTCATGGTCCCGGTGCCACTAAGCCTGCTGCACTGTTGATGGCTGACCAAACATAATAATAATAATAATAATAATACTGATGCTTGTAAAGCGCGAACAGCTACCTCACGAAGAGGTGTCCCGGCGCTAAGAGAGTACTTCAGCAGAGCAAGATGCATGGTGAGTTGCTTAGGTTTTCTGCGTAAAGAGCCAGGTCTTTAGGAGCTTCTTAAAGCTAGCTTCTGTCGTAGCGGATTGAATGGCCAGGGGCAAGGCGTTCCAGAGTTTCGCCGTGCCAGCAGAGAAAGACCTGCCCCCAAGTCTGGCTTTTCTAACTCGTGGGACAGTTAGCTGAAGCAGGGAATTGGATCGTAGGTGTCTCTCCCGATGGTAGCGGGGAAGTCTGAGTTTTAAATAGGTAGGGCAAGTCCCTTTTAATGCTCTACATGCCAGGGTAAGAACTTTGAATTTAATTCTGCTCACCACTGGGAGCCAGTGCAGTGCGCGCAGATGCGGAGAGACGTGATGTCTGAAAGGAATAGGTTTTATCAGTCTCGCGGCCGCATTCTGCATGATCTGCAGGCGTTGCACCAGATATTTGGGCAGACCAAGGTAAAGGCCATTCGAGTAGTCCAGTCTGGATGTACCTGTCGCATGGACTACCATTTTGCGACACTCAACTGGTAGAAAGGAAAGAAATTTTCGGAGGTTTCTAAGTTTGTGGAGACATCCAGTGGTGACCTGCTGTATGTGCGAGGAGAAAGAGATTCTCGTCCCATCTTACTCCCAAATTCTTCGCACTGGTTCCGGAAACTGGTGCTGGGCCCATTTGGGGGGGGCCACCACAGGTCGGGAGGGGGATGCGTATTCTTTCCAAAGAATAATACCTCCGTTTTGCTTGCATTCAATTTTAGTTTGTTTGCATTCATCCAGCTGGCTACATCTTGAAGGCAGCCCCTTATTTTACTAAAAGCTGCCTCCGATACTTCAACATAGGGGAAGACTAGTTGTGTATCATCTGCATACGAAATTGCCTTGACCCCCCCATTTGGCAATCAAGGTAAAAAGTGGGGCTAAATAAACATTAAAAAGTAGCGGGCTGAGTGCCGACCCCTGAGGGACACCACACCAGAGACGTTTTGGTTTAGAGGAGAAGGTGCCCAATGCCACTTTCTGGGAACGGTCCGTGAGATAGGATTGAAGCCAGCTCAGTGCTTTGTCCTCCAGACCCGTGTCCTTCAGCCTCAGCATCAGTCTACCGTGATCCACCGTATCAAATGCGGCTGATAGATCCAGGGGCACCAGCATGGCTGATGCTCCTGAATCTAAGGACCACCTGATCGATTCAGCAACCTCGATGAGGGCCGTCTCGGTGCTGAAGCCAGACCTGAAACCTGACTGTGTTTCATGTAAAGTTCCATTTTCCTCGATAAAGCTGTTCAGTTGGCGTTGAATCAACTTTTCGAGCATTTTTCCAGGGGCTGCTAACAGGGAGATGGGGCGGAGATTACTCAGGTCGTCGGGAGCACCATTGGGCTTTTTTTTCAAAGGAAGAAGTGTGGCATGTTTCCAACAGTCAGGGAACGTGCCAGTTTCGATGGATGTGTTCCATATATGTAGGAGTGGTGCTGCAATTGCGTCCGACATCATTTTCCAGAGCTTAGGTGGGCAGGGGTCATCAGGGGCTCCTGATTTACATTTTTGTAATTCACTCAGTGCCTCAGCCCGGGTGATAGGATGAAATTGGGCTAGGGGAAGGGAGGGCGACTCTATTAGTTCTGAGTCCGCCATCACTGTGGGCTCGGGGCCCGAGAAGGTATCATAGACCTGTACGATTTTTTTGTCAAAAAAATCCGAGATATCTTCACAGAGTCTCACTGACGGGATGATTTTAGTCTCGATAGCCCTCGGTTTAAAAAAGGATTGAACAATCTTCAAAACTTCTTTGCTAGATTGCTCCGCTTGTTGAATGGAGGTCACAATGAATAGTTTTTCGGCTTTTTTTATGGATTGATGTAGGCCGCGTAGGGCTTTTTTGTAGCAAATTTTTGCTGATTCACAATAGTTTGCCCGCCAAAGGCGCTCCAGCCTTTTACAGTTGCTTTTTTCAGCCATCAGCTCTGTGGAGAACCAGGGGGCGGAAGGGGATTCTCTCCGTGACATGGCAACTTTGGCAGGAGCAATGGATTCCACTGTGTTACCTATCCAGCGATTCAGCATCACTGCATCAGAATTCACGTCTGAAGTCAGTGGTGGGGGGTCAGCTGCAAGAGCAGGGCATAAGGTATCAGCTGATATATTATCCCATTTTCTACACACATAGGAGCGTTTCCCTATTTCCAGAGAGTGGAATGGGAATGAGATAGAAAAAGGGATTAAAAAATGGTCCGTCCATAATAATGGCAGCGGGGGTTTGGCTGTAGTATCCAATATGTTGGAGAAGATTAAGTCCAGCATATGGCCAGCCCGATGCGTTGGTCCAGAGATAATTTGAGTTAAATTTGCGGCTTGCAGCGTTGTAATAAGTTGAGTGGTCTGTGGGCAGTCAGACCTGTCTGCATGGACATTGAAGTCACCAGCTACGGTGTAATGTGAGTGGGCTAGGGAGCTTTGGACTATAAAGTCCATAAGTTCACAGGTGTGTGTCGAGGGGCAGTCCGGAGGTCTATAAATAATCAGGCCGGCTAGGGACAGTTGGGGGTTAATTTGAAGGCAGAAGTGTAGCCCCTCTATACCAGAGATAGTGGTAGGTGCAGAGGACGTCATTGTACATTTATCCTTGAAGAAAATCGCCACTCCGCCGCCCCTTCTGTCCTCCTCTCTATTTGAGAAGCTTAATTTGAAGCCCAGCGGGACAGCCAGAGGAATAGAGGCCATGTTGTCTATATTGAGCCATGTTTCTGTAAGAAACAAGGCGTCCCACTCAGAATCCACTATTAATAGACAAATATCAGCGTGCTTGGGGAGAGATCTACAGTTCAGTAGTGCTGCCCTAAAAAGAGTGGTAGAGGTGTTGTTAGCTGTCAGTCGGCTTATTGTTTTGGGATGTACGTTTATTTGAGGCGAAACATCGCCCAGTGATTCGCAGCAAATCAGGCATGAGGGTGGTAAGTCAAACTTAGCCAAATCGAGCCTGGGCGCCTGACAAGGTTTCGTTGCATTCAGTGCCAGTAACTCCACACTAGTCCTGACTATCCTTTTAGTGTGTGGCGACTCACCGGCAGCATGGCTGGCACTAGGCGCGGTCTGGTCGCGGACGGGCGCAGACGGGCTTGCCTTAGGCGCGCCCGCTGCGCTCGTCCGCTGCGCTTCCGGGGATGCACATTTTTATATTGTGAAGGGGGCGTGGCCTGAGGGTGGTGGGCGTGGCCGCAGTGTTCCACTCTAATGTCGGCAACTGTGGATAGTTTCCCCCGTCAGCGCTAAGGTCCGCTGCGCGGGGAGTGCACTAGGGAGAGTGGCAGGTAGGTTTAAAAAACAAAGTATCACACAGGTTTTAAAAGTTTTTAAAAAAGCCTCAGCGAATTCTCCCGGCTTCCGCCTCAGGAGCTTACAGTTCTCTAGTTGCGCTAGCAGATCAGCGCGCCTTTAGTACTGGTTGAAGGGGGCGTGGCCTGAGGGTGGTGGGCGTGGCCGCAGTGTTCCACTCTAATGGCAGCAACTGTGGATAGTTTCCCCCGTCGGCGCTAAGGTCCGCTGCGCGGGGAGTGCACTAGGGAGAGTGGCAGGTAGGTTTAAAAAACAAAGTATCACACAAGTTTTAAGTTTTAAAAAAAGCCTCAGCGAATTCTCCCGGCTTCTGCCTCAGGAGCTTACAGTTCTCTAGTTGCGCTAGCAGATCAGCGCGCCTTTAGTACTGGTTGAAGGTGGCGTGGCCTGAGGGTGGTGGGCGTGGCCGCAGTGTTCCACTCTAATGGCGGCAACTGTGGATAGTTTCCCCCGTCAGCGCTAAGGTCCGCTGCGCGGGGAGTGCACTAGGGAGAGTGGCAGGTAGGTTTAAAAAACAAAGTATCACACAAGTTTTAAAAGTCTTTAAAAAAGCCTCAGCGAATTCTCCCGGTTTCCACCTCAGGAGCTTACAGTTCTCTAGTGTAATGTAGCTATTTCCTGTGTGTGTGAGTGTGTGTGTGTGTGTATATGTATGTGTATATATATATATATATATATATATCTCCATGAATACTTCTAAACCTCCCACATCCGTTAATGCATCACCACTTTAGACCCAGCGGCAAAGAAAGTAAGAGGCATGGTTCTGTAGTTCACCAGCAATCTTTGATTTCTTTCTTTCATGTAAGGTGCAAGAAGTATTGACCTATGCATTCACTCTATGGTACAATATGTGCTGGATTGTGGGATGCGCATTCCGCAAGGCCTGTATCCACACATACTACACACGTAAGAAGTGAACATGCACAGGTGCAAGACTGATGCCACTGTACCCCGAACTGAGTATAGGGTCCTGAGCAGGTACCAGTGGAAGAGGGCAACCCTGGTGCAAGAGCTGCAGTAGAACATAACATAGTACTTTATCTGAGATTGAACAGATTAGAAACAGCAAGAAACCTAACTAGACAGGCAGAACCAAGTGTAAAAGAAGAACGAGACACAATAAGGAAAAACCAGACTACAAGTACAAATAACTAGTCAGCACGACAAACTGGAGCGCTATAAAGAGAGCAGATCATTTAGTAAGATCGCTTACTATGACCTCAAATGTCAGGACTGAAGAATCCTTCAGATCGACGGTACAGGCAACCAATAGGGATTTCAAGTAACCAGGTCACTCCACAAAAGACAGAGCGGCTTCAAGATCGTGCAGTTTGAAGAAACAGGTGGCAGGGTGTACCTGTGGTTGATTGCAGTGCAGCGCCTGCCATCTGGCGTTGTGTCCAAAGCAGTACAAGTTGTTTCAGCTTCAAGTGTGACTTCAATGGCTCATCCGTACATCACCTGAAGCCACAATGAGCTGTGGCACGGAGTCCACCTCTATTAATTTTTTCTGCAATCAGTTCTGGTAGTGCAAATTCTCCTTCTGTAAAATTCCTAGAATCTGAAAACACAGAAGATGCTTAAGCGCCTGGCATTGAGCATGCACGGAATAATTTTGACAGACCATTATGTGTTTTTGAGTCCTTTGCGAATACGTTTGGGGCAGGTTATGCTTGTGTTCAGAATAAAGGAGAATACCCCATTTCACATTTGCCCTACTGTAACTCCCTCTAGCCCTTGAGGAGGAACAAGTGGTTGGGCAAAAGTCAGTTTGGTTCTCGAAACAGTCAAAAATGAGACCAGCAATCCCAGCATCCACACAAGCATTCCATGATCGGAATTTCACCCGCACAAAAATGTACCTGAATACCGGCGTACTCTGCCTTACCACACCTACTCCAAACACGTGGCAGTGATTCTTAGCTCCCAAAAGATGCTAATGCCAGGGAATATTCAACTGTTTGTGACGATGGAAAATATATGTTAGGGAGGCTGTGTTACAGGTAAGGAACTTTTGATTGATAAATATTCATGGATGGCATAAGAGAATATTAAGGACAGACGGTTTGATAGTAAGCTACTTCTACTGGCCCTTGATTTCACATTAGTATGTATATCACTGAACTTGGCATTAGTTTAAAGGTTTTAAGGCACTTGAAATTTTCTTCACCACAGAGATGCCCTGATTAAAATGAAAGATGTATACGAGAAAAATCCACAGATGGGAGATCCGGGCAGTTTACAGCCAAAATTAGCAGAGACGATGGCAAACATTGACCGTCTCCGAATGGAAATTAACAAAAATGAGGTAACCGCTTTGTTTTTTTAGAGATAGTGAAAATGTGGGAAATTGCACTTAGAAATTCATGTACTTTTAAAAAAAATATTTTTATTAACAGAACAAATAGGTCATTAATACATACAGATGAAATAATATGCATTGTGTGGATCATGAGAGAAAAGCAGCCTAATACATTGTCCAAGTTACACATGAAGAGTACATGTATTGATACATCAATATTATTAATCTTTACATGTCCAATCTGTGTCATTCTAAGGCATTATCATCGTCCGTGAGGTTCGGAGGCTCACAAATGTTACCACGAAACTTATTCCAAGCCCCCCAAATTTTCTCCCATTTCTTGGGGCACCCACGATGCATAAACACCAACTTATCTGCCACCATCACTTCATCCATATCCATGCACCACTTACGGAGGGTAGGTAGTGTTTCTGAGGCCCACAATAAGGCGATGTTACGTTTTGCCACCGTCATGCCCAACATTACCCAATCTTGTTGTCGATGATTAAGGTCGTTTGGCTCCCATACGTTCAACAAACAACGACGGGGTTCAGGCACCAGGGAAACATCTATAGTTTGGGAAATTGTACGCATGACTGCCGTCCAGTATGCCGCTATGTGTTTGCAGTCCCATATGGTATGATAGAATGTCCCCTCGTCCCCACAGTGTCGTAAGCAATATTTATGGGAGGTTGACCCTATCTTGAATAACGTCGTTCTAGTGCAATATGCACAATGCAATATTTTGAGCTGAACCAGTTTGAATCTGGAGGGTATTGCTGTTTTCCGGGGGGACGTAAGAGCCTCTTGCCATTCAAACTCATCAAAGTCGCCAGTTCTGTCTTAGTGTGGACGTCATGTCAGGAAGATTATTTATCAGCTTCCGGTAGATCAAAGAAGTGGCCCTATCTGGCATATATTCTTTCAGAAGCCTATCTTCTAGAGGAGAGGATTCCTGTAGCTCGGTATCTGCAGGTATGACTGACTGGAGTGCATGTCTGATTTGGAGGTATCTGAACCTCTCCTTCTGTGTCATTTCGTAATGCGTTTGAAGGTAGGAGAAGTCTACCATCTTTCCTCCCTTCCAGAGGTCACCCACCACCGAAATGCCTATGTTATCCCAGTTCCGGAATCCCGTGCTATTACGAAGGAAGCCTAGCCTGTAGGAGTCCCACAGCGGTGTCATCTGTGTGATCGTCCCAGAGCATTTGAACGCCTATTCGCCTTATACCAAAGTTGTACAGAATGTCGTGTGGGCCCAAGTATGTCTGAGGGCATGCGGCGGCTATATAGATTACCCTTTGCTTTCCAAGCTTTGTCTATCAGCTAGATATGCCGGTTCGGTCTGTGGGGTATGCAACCAGTAATTTATCTGTTTAAGATGGGCCGCCCAGTAGTATAATTCCACATTGGGAAGCGCTATTCCCCATCATACCAACTCTTTGTTAACTTAGCTTGCGGGATACGAGGAGGCCTCCCATCCTACATAAGATTGGAGGCAGTAGTAGCAATAGTTCTGAAATAGGAGTCAGGAACCAGAAATGGCGTATTCTCAAGGACATATAGAAATCGCAGGAGCGCCATCATTTTGTATAGTGCCGCCTTACCCAAAAGTGTAAGTGGGAGAGTTCGCCATACCTTAACGTCACGCTTAAACCGCTCTAGATGGGGACTATGATTTAAAGCAGAGAATTTGTTTGGGTCTGATGTAATATAGATACCCAGGTATTTGAATGCCGTCACAGTAGTGTGCAGGGGGCAACTCACGGGTAGAATAGGAGGAGGGCCGGCCAAGACATGGAGAACGGACTTGGACCAATTTATTCTGTAACCAGACACTCTACCAAACTTCTCACAGACGTTCAGCAATTCTAGGATGGATTTCTTGGGGGAGGTGAGGTATAGGAAGATGTCATCTGCATATAGGGATATGTGGTCCTCCCACGTATTGGTCCAGGAAAGCCCCTTGGTAGAGCGTTCCCATCTGATCCGGATTGCAAGCGGCTCCAGAATCAGCGCGAAAAGCAGAGGGGACAGCGGGCAACCTTGCCGCGTACCTCGACCAAGTGGGAAGTCTCGGGAGATGTGTCCATTGGCTGCAACGTGTGCCAAGGGCTTGTTGTAAAGGAGGCGAACCCAGGCGCAGAATTTCGGACCGAAGCCCATGTGACTGAGTACTGCGAACAAGTAAGGCAATTCCACGGTATCAAATGCCATAGTGGCGTCTAAGGCTCCTAGATATACGGTATGCGTGCCAAGACCGCATAAAGCCTACGCGAATTAAGTGCCGTGCTACGGTGCGGCATAACTCCAGACTGGTCCGGATGCACTAAGGAGGATAGGTGGGGGGTCAGTCGCAATGCCAGTAGTTTGGCCAGGATCTTGGGTTCTGCGTTTATCAGGGAAATTGGGCGATAGGACGCGCAGTCCGTCTTTGGTCTGCCGGGTTTGTGGATCGCTACTATAGTGGCGAGCCGCTGGTCTATCGGCAGCTCTCCCGCTTCGAGACGATCAAGAAACATCTCAAGCAAGAAGGGAGCAGATGTCTGTGCAGTCTTTTTATACAGTTCCACTGGGAATCCATTAGGGCCCAGCGCCTTACCAGACGGAAGTGAGTAGGTTGCAGTCTGTAATTCTTCTATGGTGATGTCTGACTCTAACAGTAGTGCCGCCTCAGGGGAAAGTTGAGGGATAGTCAAATCTTTGATATAGTCATACGCCTCCTCAGTCGTGTAGGACGCACGGGGGGCATACAATTGCTCATAATGATCAGCCAGGATGTCCACTATACCATCCGGTTTAGAGATCATGGAGCCTGTGGGGGAGAGCAGTTGCGCTATGACCCTGTTCGCTCTTTCTTTCTTATCCAGCCAGGCTAGCATCTTTCCCGCTTTATCTCCCAGCTCATATACCCTATGCCTAGTTGCTTGGAGGCGACCTATCGTACCTTCCCTTTGATATGCCACATACGCTGTTTGTTTAAGTTGGACCTCAAGGGTGGTTTCAAGTGACGGGCGCGCCGCCTGTTCTGTCATAGCGGCGGCTAGTTCCTCCTCAAGGTTATCTAACTCCGCCCTCTGCGCCCGTCTGTGACCTGTAATTGAGGCTATTGCTTGCCCACGCAGGACTACCTTAAAGACCTCCCAGAGCGTGCTAGGGGAGTCCACTGAGCCTGCATTCTCTTGAAAGAATTGTCTGGTAGTGACTGTGAGGTGTTTCATAATAGGGCGCACATGTAGAAAACCGGCATGAATTGGGAACATATGCTTTCTAGAAGTCTGGCGATGTGTGTATTTTAGCAGCAACGGAGAATGGTCCGATATGCCCCTTGGGCGAATAGCTACCTCTTCTATTCCCGGCAGGCCATCTGCTGACATTAGAAAATAATCAATGCGTGTGAGACAGTTGTGGACCCCGGAGTAAAAAGTGTACTGCTTCTCGTCAGGGTGTTTGTACCGCCAGCTATCTGTAAGTCCCATAGCCTCTGTAAGACCAAGGAGACGTCACCCACCCTGCACCCCTGATCTGGTGGGAAATCTGTCCAGCGTGCCGTCCATTATATCATTAAAGTCGCCCCCTATGAGCAGCATTGCAACAGGTAGTGTTAGTAGGAATGTTGTGAGAGCAGAGTGGGCTTGCGCGTGAAGGGCCGGTGGGATATAAACAGAGACCAGATTAAATAATCGTCCTTCCCATTGACATGTCAGTGCTGCGAAGCGGCCTTGGTCGTCCACTTGCTTCTTTTGTATCACCAGTGGGAAATTCTTTCTAATAAGTATCCCTGTACCTCTAGAACCTGAGGAAAACTCTGCATGTGCAACCATTTGGTAACGCCCATCTATCCATAGCCTTGACAGTAGAACCCATTAGGTGCGTTTCTTGCAGCAGAGCCACGGAGGGGCCGCAACGTTTTAAATGCTGTAGCACCAAACCTCTCTTCACTTTGTCTCCTAACCCTCGGACATTCCATGACAATATAGTCAAGGCTGTTTGGAGAGTCTTAGGCTCCTGTGAAACATGTTCAGCCATAGGACATATTAAAAGTTTTCAGATATTCAAAGCCACATTTGGTACACTTAGATCCATCATGAAAGAAAGAGTGTTGCCCCAAGAACATTGCATTTAACCAACTCAGAAGAATTAAACAAAACATGTACTCCCTTACCCCAAATCCCACCCCCCTCCCTGCCTCCCTGCCTCCCTGCCTAGCAAGCCTGTAACTGCCCGCCACCCCAACTCAGCAGTGTGCTTCGACCCACCCAACAGTGCAATACTTGCGTATTGGGTCCGGCTTCCAGCCACTACTCTAAGTTTTGCAGGGAAGAGCATAGAGTACGGTAGTTCCTTTTCTCGAAGCAGCTTTTTGACAGCAAAGAAACTTCGCCAGCGCCTCGAGACAGCTGCAGTGTAATCAGGGAAGAAGTTAACAGTAGAATTCAGAATGCGTATTGGAGGCGAAATGCGTGCCGCTTGTAAAATTGCGTCTCTATCTCTGAAGTTGAAAAGTCTGGCCCGCACTGGTCGAGGGGGTGCACCCGGCTTTGGTCTTCCTCCTGGCACCCTGTGGGCACGCTCCACTGAGAAGAAAGGAGAGAGTTCCTTAGGCTGCAGTTTAGATTTTATCAGATCCTCCACGTATAAATCCATCGCTTGGGTGCCTTCAGTTTCCGGAATACCAATAATTCTAACGTTGTTCCGTCTTGCGCGCCCTTCTTGGTCATCAAGCTTGTCAGCGAGTACTTTGTTCTCTTTTTCAAGGTGTGCAACCGCCACTTGCAGCTCCGAAGTATCCACAACCAAAGATTTTGCAACCACCTCCACTTCTTTCACCCTATCCGCCATTTTGTGGAGGTCCGCCCGCAGCAGGGAGACATCAGTGGATATTGTTCCAAGAGTAGTCTGGACGTTGGCAAGGGCTTGCATGATGTCCTCGAGCGTAACTTTTGGGGGTCCGTCTCCATCTGGTGTCTTATGTTGTGAGGAGTGTCCCTCCGGCGCTGTGGGAGAGCGTTTGCCATATGCGTATTTATTCAATTTTTGCTGTGTGGCCTGGTTTTTGGGACCCCTGCCCGCCATGGCTTAACTGAACAGGATAGTTTCTGGGGCCCAAGACCGTCCTCAGCAGAAGGTGCGGGTGGGCTGTTTTCAAAGTGGCCAGAGGGCCGGAGAGGGGGGGGGATGAAGGAAGACGTAGCGCCCTGTAAAGCGAACTGCCGGCGTAGGCAAAGAATGGCGGCTTGGCCTTATGCCTTCCCCTGTAGGAAGGCGCAGGTATGGCTCTGTTCGGGGATGTCGCACAGCAGGTCCCGATGAGGCAGTGGGATCCGTCTCTCGCCAGTACAGCTATGGCGCTCCCTAATAGGTCCCTGATCGGCGTCCGCTCATAAATAGGTCGAGTTATGCGATCCAGCACTCATCAAGGCCTCGGCGCCAGAGGTGGGGGGAGGGGCGCGACTCCACCGGGCCCGATCCCCGGTCAAATCGGAGGACAGAGTACAGCACCGCACCTCTCCCAATTGTGTGCCCAGAGCTGTGGGGGTACAAGGCAATGTGGAGCCTGTGGGGGCAGTGCTGATAAAATTCGCGGCACTTACTGGCGCTTTTCTGCTGCACGCGTGGCTGCCGCGGCCTGTTCCCCAAAGCCGCTCCTCTCCGGCGGGAAGATAAACCGGGCAATCTCAGGCGGCAGGATAACCACGGATCGTAGGGTTCCCAGTGGGGGACAGGAGGCAAGAGGTCCTTCGGAGATGCAGCTGGCATGGGCAGAGTCCGTAGTGTGGGGTTTATACGCGGATTACAGCCTCCCTCTTCACCACGCCACAGCAGTCCCTGCGCTGGGCGTCAGCACTACTACAGTCCCCGCTCTGGCCCCTGCAGGCAGGCCGCTTCCCTTCAAACGGCGATCCCAGCCGCAGGCAGTCACGGATTTTTACCGGAGTGTCTCCGGTCAACGCCGCTCGAGTTCGGACGTCAGCTCCAGCCGTTGGAGCCCTGCAGATGTCGGATAAGAGAACGGATGGATGTGAAGGGTTAGGTCAACCCTGGAGCTCAAAGACTAAGCGGCCATCTTAGTCGGCCGTCAGCCACGCCCCCATTCATGTATTTTTTGATTTCAAGCTCACTGGAAAGCATCTTACAGGTCCTCCTGCTCGTGCTGAAGATCTCAAAGAATAATGTGGATGTTCCTAAGTTGGGGGAGGGAAGTCTACATTCTAATAGTTGTACTGAGGAAGGTATATTGCTTTACTCCTTGCTTTCCTTCTTGTACCTGCAAACATCGCAAAATGTAACGTTTGGAAACCTTAGAAAACCTCTGTGCTACAAAACACGTGATGCTGACACATGAATGGAGTCCTGTGTGATCACATGAGCATTCTCTACCAACACTACGACGAGAAGGTCGGGCTCACCTCGCCCTGTGATTGTTTTTAATATTGCTACTTTGCACTTTGTTCTCAAAACTGTACCTGCTTTTGAAAATCATCTGTTATCCGTCGCATTTATCCTTGGCTTGGTGTGCCCCTGGTCCGCCGCGGCAAGTGCCGATTGAGCGGATGGGCGGAGCACCAGCCAAAACCAGGTATCACTCACTTCCTCCTCTCTGAGGGTTAGCGCTCCATACATTGTTCTACTCTGCCACGGTCCCGCCCACTTGCTGCTTATCAGCAAGAGCGCCGAGCGGACGCGCGCAGCATTCTCTACCAACAGTACGACGAGAAGGTTGGGCTGACCTCGCCCTGTGATTGTTTTTAATATTGCTACTTTGCACTTTGTTCTTAAAACTGTACCTGCTTTTAAAAATCATGTGTTATCCGTCGCATTTATCCTTGGCTTGGTGTGCCCCTGGTCCGCCGCGGCAAGTGCCGATTGAGCGGAGGGGCGGAGCACCAGCCAAAACCAGGATTCACTCGCTTCCTCCTCTCTGAGGGTTAGCGCAGCGGCACGCCAAAGGCAAGCCCGTCTGCGCCTGTCCGCTCCTGGCCGACGCCAGGGACCCTGGTATTTTTGCCCCAGGTATATACTAATTTATTTTTTATTATTCTACTAAGCTTATGGGTTAACCATGAGTAGAATTGGGTACACCAGTCGGGAGCTTCACTCCTTAAATAAGCACTATGACCAACTCGGGGAACTTCCTGCAGTCCCGCAACCTTCTTTACAAATGTATGAGCGCCCCTGGGTGTCGAATAATACTAGCCAGCAGAATTCAGAGCCCGGCCCCTGTATGTCAACACTCAGCTGTCTATACTGCAATGCGCGATCCCTTTCTAAACATGCCCTAGAAATATGGGAAATACTTGACACGGATAAACCCGATTTACTCTTTGTCACCGAGACATGGCTTCACGACTTCTCCTTGCCTGATATTTCAATCGCCGTGCCATCTGATTATCAAATACACAGACTAGATCGACCAGGCAAAATAGGGGGGGGGGGGTACCACAATTATTTACAAATCTCTTATGAAACTCTATGCCAACGATTCCTACGTAGAAAAATGGGGAGAAGTGTGCATCGCCACCATAACGATCGGCCTTAAGGCCAGATGGAAGGTGGCCCTTGTGTACAGACCTCCGGGGGTAAAAAAGGATTTTGTAAATAAATTAATGGAAGTATTAGCCCCGCACGTGCTGGCCTCGGGCAATTTCCTCCTATTAGGGTATTTTAATTACCATGCTGAACGAACCAGTGACCCTCATACGAATGGCCTTCTTCTAAGCATCAACTCTTTAGGATTAAAAGTGCTAAGTATGGATCCCACCCACATCGCGGGACATACGTTAGACCTGTTATGTTCTAACTCCCCATTGGTAGAAATTGTTGAAAATTTCCCCGTTGTATGGTCGGATCACCATGTGATTAAATTTGCCATCTCCGACCTTATTAAAAAACCCCGGACCAGCAACCAAAAAGTACTAAGCAGATCATGGTGCAAGATAAATTTAGATTCGTTCATGACCCACTTCTCCCCCCCACCGATCACAAACTTCACTGATCCCAATACTGCAGCCATCGATTTGGAACAGGTCATTATGGAGACACTGGATAGAATTGCGCCAGTAAAGGCCTCAAAATCCCTGCCCAAAACTAATCCATGGTTTACTCCTCATCTGCAAAAAACCAAACAAGATGTTAGGGCAGTAGAAAGGAAATGGAGGCATACCAAAGCACCTTCTGACAGACAGTATACAAAGATACACAGAGAATATATGAATGAAATCGCGATGGCCCAAAAAATCCATCTTGAGGCCAGAATAACTCAGGCAGCAAACTCACATAAAGAGCTATACAGAATTGTGAAAGAATTCTCCAATCCTCTCGCCTGTCAGTCATCCCCTACCCAATCTCAAGATTGGGTCAACGCGGTTTCTACATATTTTCATGATAAAATAGACGCAATACATAAAAAATTTCCTCAGCCAGTCCCTTTGAATCAGCAGGCTCTCATCGCTAATGATGTAATCACTAATACGAATCCTACCAGCTTAGCCTTAAGTGTATTTACTCCTTTTTCTGAAACAGAAGTCGAATCTACCCTTAGACACATTAAATCCGGTTCTCTGGACGATCCTGCCTCGGTGCAGATCCTGGCTAAAATAGCACCCGCCCTAATCACCAGTTTTACAGAAACTCTTAATTTGTCTTTATCTTGTGCTTTGGTCCCCGTGCACTGGAAGGAGGCCACCATTAGACCTATCCTTAAAAAAAAAACTTCAGCCGATCCTAAACTCCTTGTAAATTATCGGCCCATTTCTCTCCTTCCTCTGTTTGGTAAAGTTTTGGAATCTCTGATTAATAAGCAACTAGTCTCTTTTTTAGAGGATAACAAACTTTTGGACCCTTCCCAATCCGGCTTCAGGGCTCATCATAGTACTGAGACCGCCCTTCTTAAAATCGTAGACAATGTCAGAATGACTCTGGATAAAGGACAATCTGCCATACTGGTCCTGCTCGACTTGTCCGCTGCCTTTGACACCATCTCGCACCAAATTCTCCTTGGGAGGCTGGCGGAGATTGGTGTAGAGGGCCCAGCACTACTTTGGATAAGAAGTTACCTGTCCGATAGGCGCTCTAAAGTGCAGATCGGAAGGTATTCCTCCGGTTATCAGGATAACGACAAAGGTGTCCCCAGGGCTCAATATTAAGCCCAACGCTTTTTAACCTAGATTCATCTCCCTTGGCGAAAGTTATCAAATCTCACGGCTTCGACACTGTATCGTACGCGGATGATACCCAGCTGTTAATTACCATTGGCCCTGACCCCACTGAAACTAAATTAAGATTTCAAAACTGCATGGTCGAGATAGATTATTGGATGACCAACAACTTTTTAAAACTAAACGCAAGCAAAAAGGAAATTCTCCTTTTTGGAGCAGCAGACAAATTCTGGACCAAGGACTGGTGGCCCACCACTCTTGGACCTTGTCCACCCCCCAGGTCCTCAGTCAGGAATCTTGGGGTGATAATCGACAACAGACTATCCATGTCAGAACATGTCAACAAAACATCGCAGACTTGTTATGGCTTGATGCGCAGTCTTAAGAAAATCTTCAAATGGCTTCCCCTCCCTTCCCGCATGCCCCTAGTCCCAGGTCTTATTATAAGTCGCATCGATTATGGGATCGCCCTTTTCACTTCAATTAATGAAAACCTTCTGACTAAGCTGCAGGTATTGCAGAACACTGCAGCCAGAATGGTATTAGACCTTCCCCCCCGTACTCCATCTGCTCCCTCTCTTAAGACCTTGCATTGGCTTCCCATTATGAAACGGATCCAATTTAAAATGTGCGGCCTAGTCCATAGGACCATTCATGGACAAGGACCATCTTACCTAGAAAGTAAGCTCAAACCCCACCTACCCACAAGAGCCCTCCGGTCAGGGGGCAAGCAGCTCCTAAAGCTCCCTAAAGTGCGTACTGTGAGAAATGGCGACAGATCCTTCAGTAAATCTGCTCCTCTCTTCTGGAACTCTCTGCCCCTATCAATCAGGGTCCAATCCAACTACCTCAGATTCTGGAAAAATCTGAAGACCTGGCTGTTCTAGCAATTTTCCTCACTTTTCTGCCCCTTACTCTCTGTCCTGTGTTGGTGTCAATGAAAGCGCTCTGAAACCTACGGGTGATTTATGCGCTATACAAAAGCAATTTACATTACATCACTGCCCGTTTGGAGCGATCGATAACCATGTATCTTGCACGCATCATTCACCAAAACATTCTCTGATCACGTCTAGTCCAATTCACACGTCTTGGATTCGGATCCTGAAAGTCCACATGCAGAAGGCAGTTTATGTTTTATGCTCCACGGCAGGTAGCAGTGACATCCATGTACAGCACGGAACAGGCATAACAGTTCCCGTAAACGTTTGTGAGTTATTTACCTCCAGGAAATCCACTTTCCTTCTTGTCAGCTCAGTAAATCTGCATTCTTTGGAAGGACATGAACTTTGCTGAGTCAGAACATGTCCTTCACAACCAAAGTGGGGTTGACTCCTCCGATGCTCTGTGGACTAACATACATTGAGTATAATGGCAAGAAAGTTTCCTAAGGTTAGAAGATATTGTGTAGTCCCCTCGCAGGAATGACTAGAGGGCATCTTAACAATCATGCCAGAATACCAAGGTCCATGTTCCCCTGGCACGCGCAGGGTTAAAGCAGAACTCCTTAATGGTGTCATCCAGTATTGAGAAGAGAACGCATCTCTTGATCCAGTCCAGCATCAGTAACAATCGCTCACAATAATCATTTCAGAATATTCTTTTGTTTGATGTGATCTGGGTTTTGACACATATTGTGCCGTCATAAAACGTAAAGGAACAGGTCGCTCCTTAGTTGCATAATATCATTAATTTATCTTTCCCAACAGTCATCTTTGCAGATTGCTTCAACCAGGTTATTGTTCAAACCTGCTAAAGTCCTCCCTGGTTCCAATGGGCTCTGAAAACTGCTGTCAACTTTCCCTGTTACCTTAAATTTCTAAACACGTAGAGTAAACCGTCACTGCACAACTTCAACATTTTGTTGACCAGAACCAATAATACAAGGCTGTCAAGCTGGATTTAAACCTGTATGAAGTTCTGAGTAGGTGATAACGTCCATCAATGAAGATCTACTTATATTGATAGATGAGAGTGAAGGGGGTGTCCTAATAATATTGAACATCATCGCTGCGTTGTATCCCAATATGTCTACAGCGCCTTGTCACATACAGTAACCATGGCACTGCATTAGTCTGGATTACCTCTTTTCTCTCAAATAGGTCACAATCTGTTCAGCTTGGCCCTTTCCACTCCCAGTCAAAGCCTCTTTCATGGGGAGTCTGGCTGGGGTCATATTGGCACTCCTGGAACTTGTGCACCGGAGCTCACTTACTGCGGACATTTCAAGTCAAGTTGTATTTTTAAGCTGATGAGGCTCAGAAAATGTGTCCCTTGTCTACTGATTCCTTGGATAGTTCAACCGACCTTGCTTCAGTGTTAGAAGCCACTCGTAGATGGAAGAAGATCCGCTTTTTGAAGTTCAGTCCCAGCAAAACTGACATTCTCCCACTTTTTACCAAGATCAGTAGATGGTATCTACTCGTCTTTTTTTTTTTTAAACCCACTTTTTATTGATTTTAATCATGGTTCACAAACTCTGTTCATAATATTTGCATATGTCCATCAACCGTAGGATGGCTAATAAAGGAAAAACGTATATTTGACCAGGATATTGTTTGAAGTATACAGAAATAATTTTGACATTTATGGGGTTTCTGTGGACCTTCCAGGGGCTGTTTCTATAACATTCAAAGAAACACAGCCCACCCATTCCTGGAAATTGCAGTAATCATTTAAAACGTACAATACAAAAACAAACCCAAACTTAAGAACCGGGGAGGCTGGTGGACCTGGGGCTAGTCCTAGAATGGAGAAGCGCTGCTGCTGCTGCTGTCTGCTAGGCCTAGGTAGGTCCACCACTTGAAGCAGGCAGGGTACCAGGAGGGAAAGCCTGAGGAAGACTACACTTTGGGGGCTGACGTATCTTCACATTCCTGGGCCCTCTGAGTGCTGGCAACCCAGGGATCACGGATTTTCCCCACAACATTGTGTACCATAAACACCTGCTGACCTTACACCTTTGCTTGAAAGGCCTAGTGCTGCAACCTCCTGGCAAGCGAGACTGTCCTGTTTGTCTACCTACCAGCAGGGTAAATACGGACCATGAAACCAAATACCATAGCCCGCAGCGATTGTCCGTCTACCTGGAAGTAGATCCCCGTCCTCATTCAGATTCTGCCTCAGAGACTAGTTGTTCCCCACTCCCTAAACATTGATTCTGTAGCACGTGGTCTCCATTTCTGGAAGCCATGACTCAAGCACAACTCTTGCACCTCAGATGACTCCTGTCCATTCAATATCAAAGCCTCTCACTCATCGAACACCAGGACCATATTTCTCTGAGACCTCCCCTCACTCATCGAATACCAGGGCCCTATATATCGCTAAGCCCTCCTCTCACTCCTCTCACATCAGGGCCCTAAACCTTTGAGGACTCTCCCCTCACTCCTACAACCTCAGGGTCCGATACTCTGTGCCCTCAACCCACTCATCACATTCCAGGGTCCAAACGTCCCCGGACCCACTCCCCCCTCCTTGGACACAGTTGCCTGAATCTCTGCTATCTCTAGGTAGGCCACATTATGAAGGTTGCTATTTGTCTGAGCCTCAGAAACCTGTCCACTCTTCCTGTAGGAAGAATTGATGGAAACTGAACACGTAGCCATCACTTCCTGGTCAACATATATAAAAACATTTAGTGCATGTGGACACGTGCGTGGTAGAATGCATAGCTACCAGTCTTTCTACTTGGCCTTTTGTAGCTGCCGTATGTCATAAAAAAGTCAATCAAAGGTGTCATCCAGTGCTAAAAAAGACAGTTCGCCTTTAAAATTAGGATTTGCACTTTAAAACTAAGGAAGCAAAATTTATTGAAATGTATGTACTCTCACACATTTGTTGTGCATGCTCTCAGCCGAAGTTGCAATCGCAGTGCACTAAACAGATGAACATATTCTCAATCCAATGCCCACCAGGTGTACTAAATCAGGGTGTCTCTTGTTTTTCAGGGCTGGCTGTCTGAAGTTGAAGGAAAGACGGGGAACAGCAGAGGAGACCGAAGGCTCAGCAGTGATGTAAACCACCTTGTTGCACAGGGACGAGAGAGGTTATTACTTTTTTCATCCAGAGTTCATTCCATATTGATGTGTTCCATGGCTGCTCTTCACCTGTATTTGGTATCATGAGATTTTTAAATGTTGAAATTCTCAAAGGTACAAATGTGATTGGTCAGGGGAGCCTGGGTGTTTACCAATCACAACGCTGCATTGCAGTGTTGTGATTGGTTTTGAGCGTCTTGGTTTGATGCTCAACCAGGGAATGGGGGCCAGAACTTGTTCTCCACGCAGGCTGTAATGCTGCCTGCGTGGAGAATGGGGAAAGTGCGCATGACTGGTTTGGGCGGCGCGAGAGGGCCAACCAAACAGTTATTGTGCACTTAGGAGTGAGCAAACCACTCCTCCCCTGGCCTGCTCCATGAGCAGAGCAGCCCCGTCCACCCACCCGTCCACAAAGGAAACCTAAAATGAAATAACTTAAAGTTTTATCATTTTATATTTCCTTTCCTTGCCACTGCTCGAAAGCAGTGGGGGTGACGCTCCTCCGCCATAGCGGAGGAGCCCCCACTGGTCAGTTTGTATTTTCAGCCTTTTCTTACAGCTTAACTCCAGACTTGACTAGGAGTGATAGTCTGCTTACAAACGAAGCATCATCACCTCTCCTCTGATGCAGTTTATCCAACGTAGAGCCCTTTCCTTGAGATGCAGTTTTTCCAAAGGAGAGCCTTCTCCTTGTGATGCGGTTTATCCAACAGAGAGCTTTCGCAAGGATTGGGAAAGTTCATCCTCTGTTGGGAGTTTTGCTTCATCACACAAGGCAGGCTTTTACTTGCATAGCTGTCTATCAATAATACATTACAGCAGTGACAGGCGATAGCATAGATGAACATGATACACCAAAAAGTGCTAACGATGAAAGGGGACGCCTTGTCTATGGGCTGTGTAGAAGATCTTATGTCAACCGATGCACAATGTGGACTGTCTGCCAGGCTTGTGGTGGCACCCCTGGGGATGTGGCGGCAGAACATTAGATTCTGCTGCAGCGAGTTGCCAGCGTGCTTCACTCTCAATAGAAAATATTTGTGTTTAGACTGATTTATTTGCCCTTTAAAAGTGTGAAGGTGTCAATATTGTTCTGTTTTATAATCAAAACTGTGCGATTAACAAGTTTACAGAACGTTAAGCTCTTTTGTTTGTTCCATTTAATTGTTCCCTGTCCTGATATTTCTTGCGTGATTGACTGGGTACAGGCTTGTGCCCTGTCTTGTATATTGTGTGTTATTCATGTTTTACATTGACTGAAAAGTAAATATCAAGACCTCTGCCCGGCTGGGCATGTCGCTTTCAAATATAGCAACGACTTCGTCTCAATCCTCTCATGGCACTAAATCTGCATTCCATAGGAACTATCCGTTGATGTATTTTAAGTCGGTAGTAGTCAGTCATACCTGACTGGCACAATTAGTATCCTGCAATAGCAGGAAGGGCGTCACCCCGTCAATTCTGGATGCCAGAATATTATCAAACTAATTGTTTACATGTGCCTGTTCACCCTCCGGAGTGTTTTTTTATTTGAAATACTAACATTTTTGCCTGATGATTTGGGAGTGGTGTGCATGTACAGCTAAAGAAGTTTCAAGCAGTCTGAAACAAAACCTATTACTATTGCACTCACCCATCACCTCCAATTTGGAATGAGGTCTGGCATCTCCCTACGCTCTTCCTTCCCGACTCCACTGTAGTATGGTAGTAGGTTTCATATATTATGGAATGAAATATGGTAATGATGCATTGAGGGGGTGTTCTAGAATGTAAGCTCTCTGCAGTCACTAGTCGTGCTGCGGTGCAGGGAAGCAGCCGTGGGTTCATTGCTGGCATAAAGTTCCTGTTAAAACCATCATGGATTACTGAGGGGTGTTTCTTCAAGCTTCCCATATTACACCCACCCCATCTACTCTTATATTGAGGATATGGCTATGGGGTTTCAGAATGAAAGGGCACTACCATAAACATACCTCTGCTCTGTCACAGCATTTAAGGAAAGAAGCATTTGCAATTCAATGTCTCACCTTTGGGACCTTATATGCATTTAGCTATGCAGCATATTAGCCTGGGTGCTGAAACATGTACTGTTCTTTAACAGGGAGGGAAAGTAATCACCAAACTGCCAGGTATGGGAACACATGGACAGAAATATTGCCTTTCATCAGGAAATGGTACAGTTTTAATATAAAATCAGGGCCTTCGGTGATCATATCCCAGAAAATACAAGATTTGAAAAAAATCTGTCTACGGGTGCTCATGGAAGACAATTTCTATGGACTGGAATCTAGAAAATGCTAAAGTTAATCTGGTATTTTACTGACCTCTGCTGGTCGTTTTCTTTCAAGAAAATTAAATAGAGGCAGTTGCCAGAAAAAATAAAGAAAGTCCCTCAGCAGAAAGCAATTCTGGTATTTTACTCACCTCTACTGGTTGTTTTCTATCACGACAGTTAAATAGAGGCAGTTGAACAGGAAAAAAAGTCCCGAAGCGGAGGTAGACAAGTTCTAGGGCTGATCTCGAGAGCCCACAAAGTACATACATGTATAAGTATATAATAAAGTATATGAGTATATACTAAAATATATACAAGAGGTCTCGAATGCTCGACCTAAAAAGTTCAATACACCATCTAAAGGCAGCTTCAGACGTCCAGAACTGGTAATAGTTAGTAGCATTGTGTTTACACAGCTACCTTAGGTTTGGAAGGTTTTCTCTAAGGGTGAAAGGTCACAGAATTTGTAGTAGCTCTCTTCTTTTCTTTCTTTTACAATGTTTTCAAATAAAATTGTGGCACTGTTCTAAGCCACGTTTCAACCATTCATTGGGACATTTACTGTCAAGGATGTGATCTTAGCTGAACTCCTTCCTAATACTAGTAACTTGTTTTTGTAATTTATATATTACTTGATTTTGTATATTTTTTGTTGCTTTACAGTGGTGTGGGTTGCAGGTGTGATTACGTAATTTAGTGGAACTCGTTTTACCCCTTTAAAGCAGATGAGCGACTTTCAGAACTGATTCCATATATATATTTCTTTGACTCCGTTATATTTTTGAATCCATTTGAGCCATTTTTATGGAAAGTTAATACATCTTCTGCAATGCATTCTGCAATACCAGTTTCGTTAACGTTTTTACAGGGTGAGTTTGGTCACAAACAGTGCTGCAGATCAGCTCTAGTGTTAACATGTCCAGGTACCTGCTGCAACAAGGGAGCAATCCCTCAGTGCAGACCACTGCTTACGGAAGCCGCAAGCATTGCTGTGAATTCCACAAGCATCAAAGACAAATACTGGTTTTCATTGCGATTTAAAAAAAAAAAAAAAAAAAGCAGAGCAAGTTTCACATCTGTGAACCTTCGGTAAAACCCCTTCACACTTTGAAATGTCCTGTTTTGCTGGTACTTGGGTATTTTACAATTTGAATGGTTCTTCAGCATTTCGTCGGCACCACGTAATAAAGTTCAGTTCCCCAAATAGTTTTAGTGAAAGCAAATGTCATGATGTCTGCAGATTATCTCAGTGAAACTGAACCCTTCGAACTGTTTGAATGAAAGATTAACTCTTTGAAAACTGGTAATTGTTTTACTGCTAAATGAAGACCAATAAATGGAATGGAATATCTATAGCACAATTCTACTGAACCTTACTGAGGACAACCCCACTGAAGGTACACACCTGTGAACAGTTTTCCGCTTCTTTGTTTGTGCTCTGTACAATCTGTGTTTGTCTTAAGTTTGGGTAATGTTGGCACAAACGTCTTTCAAGCTGGTGGTTTGGGTTCATACTGCAAAAACGTTTACGCAGTTTCTGTATCAACCAAATTTCCTAGAAGTGTAATACATTTTCTTTATTGATGAGAAGAGACATTCTTTGGAAGACATTCAGGATTCTAGTGATTAGACAGAACCTTGCCGAGGCAACATTGCCTTCAGTGCTCACTTTGGAAACATGATTAAAAACAAGCATTTACAATGCAATAGGTCTCGCAACTGCGAGTTTTAGAGCTATTGGTATTGTAAATGGCAATGCCATTTGAAAAAGTGACCAGTATTGTAATTTATAATAGTAATTTTCCATCAGCACCATAACTACCACTATTATTATTATCACCACAGAGTAGTAATAGTAATATTTGTAGTGGTGGTTATGGTACTTGTGGTGGTTGTAGTGGTGGTGGTATTGGTACTGGTGGTGGTGGTACTGGTGGTATACGTGGATTTAATTTCATTCCTATGCTACTTCTGGAATATTTTTTAACAAAAACAAACATTATCCTTTGCAACGCCAATAGCTCAAACCATTAGTAATGCCAGCCCTATTGCATTGCAAATGCTTGTTTTATGTTGCAGGCATGAGGTGCATCATCTACTTCCCAAAATACAATCTTAGATTTGTAGACACTCGTAACAGTCCTATGGTAGGAGGCAGCTGTTCAGCCAGTGTAAGGCTAATAGCTCACACAACGTTGAATTTTGACACCTGAAGTTTTAAATTACAATAATTGTTGTAGACTTCAGGCAGGAGACTTGAGTTACCAGTAACTGTGGAAAGAGCAATAACTTTAGAAACTGGTTCTTTATTTCACCTTTTCCGTGGTGTGAAGGTTACGTAACTATTTCATTGCGTTCGAATGGGCACAATGAGGCTTATTTTATAAGTCCCTTGCACCGCCGGTGCTTCACTTTTTGAGTGGGAAAATAAATTAGCCCCAATGTCCTGTTTCTCTGGCTCTAAAGCAGCTTTGCTGACCTGGTTCTCTGGCTCTAAAGCAGATCTGCTGACCTGGTTCTACGGCTCTAAAGCAGCTTTGCTGACCTGGTTCTCTGGCGCTAAAGCAGCTCTGCTGACCTGGTTTCTCTGGCTCTACAGCAGCTCTGCTGACCTGGTTTCTCTGGCTCTAAAGCAGCTCTGCTGACCTGGTTTCTCTGGCTCTACAGCAGCTCTGCTGACCTGGTTTCCCTGGCTCTACAGGAGCTCTGCGGATCTGGTTCTCTGCCTTTATAGCACGTCTGCTGACCTGGTTCTCTGGCTCTAAAGCAGCTCTGCTGACCTGGTTCTCTGGCTCTAAAGCAGCTCTGTTGACCTGGTTTCTCTGGCTCTACGGCAGCTCTGCTGACCTGGTTCTCTGACTCTAGAGCAGCTGTGCTGACCTGGTTCTCCGGCTCTAAAGCAGCACTGCTGACCTGGTTCTCCGGCTCTAAAGCAGCACTGCTGACCTGGTTCTCTTGCTCTAAAGCAGCTCTGCTGACCTGGTTCTCTTGCTCTAAAGCAGCTCTGCTGTCCTGGTTCTCCGGCTCTAAAGCAGCTCTGCTGACCTGGTTCTCTGGCTCTAAAGCAGCTCTGCTGACCTGGTTCTCTGGCTCTACAACAGCTCTGCTGACCTTGTTCTCTGGCTCTACAACGGCGGCTCTGCTGACCTGGTTGCGACAGATATAAGGTTGATTCTGAAGAAAAGTCACCCAGGAGTCAATTTCCGACATTTTGGCAGAGGATTGTAGGAGTACTGCCGGGAAACCATGATGACAATCACACCGAGAGTGGTAGTAGAGCGCATGCATATGTTTTGTCCTGTGTGCGGAGAGAGGGAGCAGAGCGCATGCATATGTTTTGTCCTGCCTGCGGAGTGAGGGAGCATCCGAGCAGAGCCATCCGCGTGCACATCTTGTTTAACTCGTACACGCACATCTGTTGTGTCTTCAGCTAAGCTGTTACAGACGTACGCATGCACATGTCCTGTCTTGAAGGCGTGCACATATCCTGTCCCCCTTCATCCACCAAACCAACAACAATAGGTCTCTCCAAGGTGAGCAACGCATGCGCTGCGTCGCTAGGCGAGACGTAACAGCTGACCTGGGGTGTAAACTGTACAGCGCCTAATTAGATTTTGACCTTCCTTCCACCCGTTTGTAAAGCGCTCTGATATCCTTCGGGATCTGGTTCGCGCTTTATAAAACTTTATAAATAAATAAATGGCACCAGGTGCTTTGTAAAAGTGATAATTTTACGATCAAAACTTCAGTTTTTCCGACTCGCCTGTACCAAGTATGGAGTTTTACCATAGTTGCTTGAAAGATGCTTAATCAGTTGTTATTGAATGTTTTTCGATATCCCTGAGTCCGTGTGGGACTGGTTGGAGTCCGGGCCCGACACTCTAATGAGGGCCCAGCTGGCAAATGGGGCTGTCCTGCTACTCCGGACACATGTATTGTGTATTCGTTTCATTATTTGGTTGTCTTATCTTTCCTTTGTTCTCATTCCTGTGGCGCTCCAGTAGGTAGTGAGAGTGAGTGCCTTATGGTTTACTCTAATGTAGACATACTGTGTTTATTACCTCTGGCTTGACTGGCCGACCACCAGGGCGGTCACTACAGTTTATGCTTTGTTGTGTTATGGTTGCTTTTCCGGTCGAACGAAAGTTTGTCAGGGGGCCGTGTATTGGGATTTACTTGTTGGTGGTTCAACTTCTGTCATGTCCTGTGTATATCCAAGTTTTGAGGGGCAGCCGAAGATTGGGGGTTCAAGGGGGATTATGATACTCAAATTATTTGCTAGTGCTGTACAAGTTGACAATTTCAAATAACTTTAAAATTCTAACATGGATTGTCTGGCGTGGGCTTGGCTCACAAGCTTCACTGTGTCCGATCCCAACTAGACCGCCGCAGAGATCATATTGTTTCTTTGCAAGAGACTCTCCTCTCCTGAATCCCTAAAAACTGTGCACGAAAGGGAGAGGGCAGCTGTTCACCACTGCTTTCTCCGCTTATTCCCGGGGAGTGGTGGTCTGGATGCGGGCAGGTATGCCGTTTGAGGCTATGGTGACTAAATTATATATAAATGGCTGCTACATGTTTATATATGGAAATCTGGATGGAAGACCGGTGGTGCTGGGCAGTGTCAACGCACCGAACACGGAACTGAATGTCGTCTTCTCTCATCGCTCCTCCGTACTGACGGACTGGAGCCACTTTCCTTGGCTGGTTGGAGGCGACTTTAATGCGGTCATGGGCACACACCTAGATCACTCCCACCCCCCAAGTGCCCCACTATTTAAACAGGCCAGGGCATTGAGAGACTGGGCATTGGGGTGGTCCCTATCTGATGCATGGAGGGATTTTGATGTGGGACTAAGAGAATACTCATTCTATTCTCCACTGCATAAAGTACACTCTTGACTTGACCGTATTTTTTGCCCCACGTCACGGACTTCGCCTTCCTAGGCAAGATCCTCTCGGACCATGGCCACCTGGAGCTCACTCTGGCTTGGGGCCGGGTCCATACCCCAGTCCCTACATGGCTCTTAAAGCCCCCTGCAACTGGATGACATAGTATTTGCAGACATGCAGGTACAGTTATCACCAGTTACTTTGATGAAAACACCGACACTGCCTCCTCCCCCTTGATAGAGTGGGAAACATTTAACACCTTCAATGCTACAGAGATTCATCCCCCATGCTGATCATCGATGAATCCCATTGTTCATGACGAGCTCAGCTAGTCATGAGCACACAATCAGTGTACTGCATGACGAGCTGAGCTCGTCATGAGCATGGAAGGTGTTAAGGAAACTACATGAGGGTCCATAGCCACAACGTCGGGAGTACAACACACAGTCTTACGTGTCATCAAACATTCTAAAACATGACTGTGAGTGTTGGAACGCGAAGCGGCCCATGATATTCCTCGCGCAGCTGACCTAAAAGAATGTTGCTTCCAGCATGCAGAACATTTGAAGCGCCTATGGGTCATCACTACCATACATACACACACAAAATACACGCAGAGGCGACAAGGCAGGAGTGCTTCTGACATGTATGATTCGTCCACCTTTGCCCTTCACTACCATCCTCTCAGTTCATTCCCCCGCGGGGGCAAGACACACAACACACAGATATTAACACGGAATTTAGGGAGTACTATGTCCAACTCTATGGACTTCAGCCCCCTCCGTTCACTACTACCATTGTCACCTTCTTGGATGGTCTATGACTGTCCGGAGTCCCTGGCCCCTGTCTATCAGAACTCAAGGCTCCCTTGACACAGGACGAAATCCGCACCACAATAAATGAACTTTCCCGGAATAAAACTCCCTGACTAGACAGACTACCCGTTGAATTCTAGGCCACCTTGACTGCCCGGCTGCTTCCACCTTTAGACTGGTTGTATACAATTTTCTTGGAGTCAAGCTCCCTTCCACCTACTATTTGCCAGGCACTAGTCCCATCCCAACATGCTAAGATTATTAATGTTGGAGAGGACCTTGAACCCTCCTGGACTTTTTCACTAAGGGTTGCCTTTTCAAATTAACAAACTTGAGAGAGCCCTTTCCTCTATGAAGGACTAATAAACCATTTCATCATGGGGACCCCTGTTTGTCTGGCCTACTGTTGTCCTCGCCAAACTCTTTTACTGATGCACATTGGTCAGAAAATTACCTACTCTGAAGGGTCACCCTAAACCTTTTGCCTCCTCCTCCTCTTTTATCTGAATTCTTTTTGTTGTCTTTAGCACTCTGAATGCTTTACCACTTCTGACCATTGCTAAAGTGCATGTGCTTCTCCCCTAAACATAGTAACATTGGTGTGTGCACAATTAACATATTTAGTTTACTTTGAAGTTCTTCATAAAGTGGTATACCATATACCTATGGCCTGTAACCTACATGCTACTAGTGGGCCTACAGCAATGATTGTGCCATCCACACAACATAACCTTTCAAATCTGTCTCAGGCCTGCCATTGCAGGGCCTGTGTGTGCAGTTTGCTGCCACTTTGACGTGCCAATTAAAACTACTTGCTAAGCCTTACACTCTCCTTTATTACACACAATTCACCCCTAAGGTAGACCCTAGGTAGCCCGTAGGGCAGGGTTCTGTGTAAGTTAAAGGTAGGACATGTACTCTTAATTTTTGGATGTCCCAGTAGTGACAAACACCCAAATACATTTTCACTACTATGAGCCCTCCTCCTTAATACACTTTTAAGCTGCAATGCCTGTTTAGAATGGAGTAGCTCCATCATGTTTTACATCTTGGGAATGGTATTGATAAATCATCTTTACTGTTAAAGTTGGGTTAAATATTACTATTTTTGAAATGCCACTTTTAGAAAGTGGGCGTTTCTCTGCTCTGTGTGCCTACAACCTGTCTCCAATGCACATCTGGGGTGGGTGACAGCTACACTTTGGGCGTTCTCTAGACATTCACCAACACAGGACCCTACCAAGACAGTACATTACTGGACCTGTGAAGAACTCTGCCAGGAAGGAGGACTGCTTTGCTGCTACACGGACTGCCACTCTGTTGGACTGCTCCTCTGGAAGAACTGCTTTTCTGCTGGATGTGCTGCCTGTTTTCTACCATCTGCCCTGCTGAGGAAAAGAACTGGGTCCATCTCATTTGAACCCAGAGTGACTCCAAGGGCTTGCTGACTTGCCCCCTGTTCTGAAGTCTCAAGGACATTAAAGACTTCCTGCAGCCCTTCAACGGGACCTGGACTCTGCCATCTGTTAGGCGCTGTCAAGTGGTGCCAACCCAGTCCTAGGCACTTGGAAGTGAGGCTTTCTGTGCTGGAACACTCGTCGCGGAAGCATTGCCGCCGTTGTGCAATCGGAACTGATGCAGTGCACCCGAGGATGAGCACAGGTTATCTTTTATTGTGTATCTAGCTTACCCTGACTAAAGCGATGTTCCCTACTTGGACAATGTGTATACCTCTGCCAACTAGAGCCCCCATTTCGAACAATATTGCACACAATATAGCGCCTCCTATTTGCTGCCTTAAATAGTCTCTCGCTTACTAGCTTTGACACGGCTTGAACGCATTACATATCCTGACCTGAGTCATCACTGAAGTGATTTATATGCTTTCAAAGCTTTCACACATTCTCCAGATATTACCTCAACTCATATAGTTCATTTTCCAGTCAGAGCAACTAAATCTACTCAGTTGCTCTTCCTGCCCACCACTCACGCCAGCTTAGCCTTCACAAGTGGTATACACATGCTTGTTCTCCTCTTTTATGTTTGAGGACCACCAATCTTGCAAACGTCTGATAGAAACTAAGAAGGCATGTCAGGCCTGCCATTATCGTCAGGCCCTAGCACTTAAAGAATACCTAGCAGAACCACTTTCTTTCAGTGAGTTGTTACACATCCAACTAATGCATGCAAGTCACAATTACACTGCAGATCCTATTCAACGCCATACGCTATTTTGAAAAAGGGCACATTTTTAACCTTGACAAACATTTAATTTCTTTATTCAGCATAGTCTAAATCCTCTAAATATGTTTTATCTCTTTTATACATTTTTTTCTCTGTCATATGCCTTTTAATCTTGTTAGACCTTGTTGCTGCTTACTTCCATTTAATCAGTTCTGAACTATCAGTCTGAGCTGTTCCTATTTTCGTCTACCTGTTTGATCCCACTTTCATTTATTTTTCTGATGTGCTGCCTGTTGCCAGTTGCTTTCTACCATCTGCCCTGCTGAGGAAAAGGACTGGATCCATCTCACTTGAACCCAGAGTGACTCCAAGGGGGGCTTGCTGACTTGCTCCCTGTTCTGAAGTCTCAAGGTCATTAAAGACTTCTTGCAGCCCTTCAACAGGACCTGGACTCTGCCATCTGTGAGTCCCTGCCAAGTGGTGCCAACCCAGTCCTAGGCCCTTGGAAGTGAGGCTTTCTGTGCTGTAACTCTCCACGCTGACGCACTGCCGCTGTTGTGCCAATCGGAACCGATGCAGTGCACCCGTGCACCCTTTCTCTTAAACCAACAGGCCTCCAAGTTTTTATACATTTTCCAGATGTGATTGATGTTGTCTAGCCTTATTGTACGTTATACTTATTTTAAACACAAAGGTATCAAGCAAAAACTGAAGAATACGCTAGAAGAAAACTTTTGACCACTAGTGATTTAGAAATGTTTTTGGTTGGGGAGGAAAACTCCCTCACATGGTTACGCTGTGTACCCCTGCCCTGAGTCCAGCACCTGCAATAATGCCTGGATCCCTGATGCTTATTTTTGTTATCATAGGCAAACACGGATTATGCATGTTCGCCAGGACATAGGTCTGCTGCATTTCTGTGAGTGGATAGGACTCACACTGGAGGGAGGAGAGCCAGGCTGTCCAGAATACTTCAAATAATGCTCTTTGATTTAGAGTGAGGACCCTGGAAAGGGGCTTGGGGCTGATCAGAGACTTAAAGAGAAGGGCTGAGGCCCTGGGTTAACCTTTTGATACACATATCACTGTGGCTGACATCTGAGTGTGAACTTGCATCACTCCGAAGGCCTGTGTTATGTGGCTATCAGATTGTAAGTTGCTCCTGCTGTGACCGGGAGGGAAGAGCAGGGCAGAGGAATGGGTATTTGAAAAGAAAGCAGACTTCCATTACTAACTTCAAAGATCAAACCCTAAATCAAGTTTAGTGTCTGGAAATGGACTATAAGAGGGGGAGATAAAGCCCTCACCCCCCCCCCCCCACCCACCCAAGTTGTCAACTGTAAAGCAGCCAAACTGGCTTTGCACGGAGGGGAAACTGTACAAGATTCAGCGCGTGACCAAAGCTAGAGGCCAAGGCCTGCCAATTTCAGTGCTTGAGGGAAATATCATTAAGTTGTACTTGTTACGCACATTTCCCCCACTTCAGATTTGTCCCATGCACATTCCTCCAGTAGTCATTGGAAAGACATCCAAGATCCCTGCCCCTGGAGCACCAGTGCATGCCTGCTTGCTAAGATCAGTGAGCCCTGGGCAGAAGAGTTCTGGAGGTTTAGAGAGGGATCCCTTAAGCAAGGTTTGAGGAAGGCTGATTGGGTCATTGCCCTTGGGCAGGTTCAAGTCGATCACCCTGTATGCCAGAGGAGGCCGCTGTGAAGTTTGCCATGCTGATTGGGCCGCTGCCCTTATGCGGTGTGTGAGCCAGTGACCCAGTCTGCCGGAGGGGTACGCTGTGAAGTGTGCCTTGACATCAGACTGTCGCCAGTGTGCGGTGTGTAAGTTGATGATCCCATATGTCAGATAGGTCACCGTGAAGAGGAACCTGCTGCTCTGGCGATTGGGCCATCGTCCAAGTGCTGTGCCGCTAGAGCTGTTGCCAAGTGTGGTAGCCCCATATGCCAGAGGGAGAAAGAGACCGGAGAAAGAAAAGGATCGTAGCCTGGTGGATGCCATTGTTGCAAGGAGAGGCCACGTTGGTGACCTGAGCGGGTCAGAGCCTCGACTGAGTATCAGAAGCTGTCAAAATCTCCCACCATCACCCCCCACCTGCGGGGAGGACCAAATGTCACATCAGAGGAAGCTGAGGACACCTACCCGTGACCACTGCAGAGCTGCGTATTTGCTACTTACCTAAATCAGCTGTTGCACCGCCTCTAAAAGAGACTAACCCGGAGACTCTGGTCGGACGATCCCTGCTCGTGTGGGTAAGGCTAAGCGAAAGGCCAGAAGGCCCTGTGGCAACTTGTCTGTCAGATAGCACTTTAGCGCTGGAACACTTTGACTTTTCTAACAAAGCAGAAGAGGGACGCCTGAGACTCTGGCTACTAGTGGGGCCCAACTTGAATGCCACCTATAATGAATGGGGAATAACCACTACCACTAGTGAGAAGGGAGTGGGATTCTTGGCCTACTAAAAACTAGAGCCCTGACTTTAGAGGGCATGTTTGTGTATGCTGTATTTTACTTTGTGGTGGTTTATAAATACTCCTTTTATCATAAAAGAAAGTATTTGACTGGACAATTATCTATTGCTGCTGAAAATATTTTCAGTTGTGAATCTGTATCTACCCCCCTGTGTCTATCTCCTAGCCCTAACCACCCTCCCAAAATGACTTCGACTGCTCGACCTGTGCTCCCACTGAGAGTCAAGTGCTAAAGGAGTACTTTGTCCATTTGCTCAGGATCCATAGTATGCAAGGCCCCGGGACATCAGGAGTAAATGGCCTCAACCTCCACAGTTGGGCCCAGTAGCTCCTGTGGCTCTCTGAACAGGGTTCTGACATTTGTCATTTGAATGTTCTCAATGGCAGGCGCTAAGAGTCTAAAACCGCATTGTAAAGGGTCCTATTGTTACAACACGAGTCCTGCAATTTTTGCAGTTGCAAAACCTGCAGGGGGAGAAAAAAGTGTTTGTGGTTGCAGATAGTTTTTGCACTCCATTTCGAGTTTCTAAGTGGTGGGAGGGGGAGGGGGAAATAACATTAAGTTGTGTGTGTATGCCACATTACATTACACGCTACAGATCTGTCCCATCCAAATTTCTCCAGTAGTCTTTGGAAGGATTATTGTGGGGGAGAAAATACTGTGTTGCACAAATTTCACTCAACCCTGAATCTAAAATCGGGTGTACATACTATTAGCACCCGATGTTAGATTTACAATTGAATTCTTATTTAGCCTGAGTGGAAAGTTCAAACTAGGGATATGTCTGTCTTAGTCAGAATATTCTTTACAATCTTTTCACTGTATTTCATCTTTTCATTGAGAATCTTAGAGAACCATGTTGTCTTTTTTTCCCCTCACTTTTGAGCGCTATTGGCGCATTTTTATCTAGAGCTGTAGCTGCTGTGTTCTTGTAATTTGTATTTTTTGTGATCAACCTCATTATCATCTAGCCATAAAAGTAACTTATTGGGGGGAGGAGCCAAGCTCGCGTCCGCGATGGCCGCGTTTTAGCTCCGCTCCGTTCGCTTTCCTGCCTGGAACGTCTATCCTGTGTCTTCTCCTGCCCCGGGAAGTATTCTTTGGTAGACTATGGAACTAAGACATTTCGCTGGCACTTACCGTCTGATCCGTCTGTTCCTAGGTGCCGCGGATCCTGAGCTGCGCCCTTGTTCGCTTCGGGGCCTCCGGAGCGGGCGGGCCTGAAACTCCTCGGCGGCGCCCGGGCGGGGCGGAGCGCTGTAGCCGGCCCTTGGTGGAGGTGTGGGCTCGGTCGGAGAGGCCGATGTGCAATTAGACCGGTGACGGCTCTCCGGGCCTGGACCGGCGATCCTGCGGCCTGGTGTTGAGGCGCTGCCTTCCATGGACAGGGGTTGACCGTGTATGTGGCTCGTCTCCCCTTTGTTCTCCTGTCCGGCCATCTTGAGTCCCTCCGCCCGGACTCGGAGAACGGAGCCGGTGGCGTGGGGGAGCCGGCGACCCTCCTTATCCTGGTGGCCCGCCTTCCTGCCCTGGGGGTGCCTCTGCTTGTGGTCGGCTGTATCCTGTGTGACCCCGCTTGTGGCCGGACGGGGGTCGGAGATTGCCGCGGCCCCGCCGGGCTTTCAAGATGGCGGCCGGCTCCCTGTCTCTCAGCCTGGCCGAGACTGGCGACGCTGGTCCGCCGCATGGCTCGTTTGCTGAATACCGTAAAGGTGAGCCTACGCTTGGCGACATCCTCGCCGCCTTGCGCTCCTGGAGTGCTTCCGTGACCGCACCTATCGCTGGACTGGATGATGATCATTTTGCCAGGCCTGCTGAGCCCCCCCCCCGATGTGTGCGGCTTCATCGCTGCTGTGTGCTGCTGGGACTTTCCTGGAGGTCGTGGACCCGGCGGCTGCCGCTTGTTTGGGTATACGGATACCCGCTGCTCTCAATCATCATGTGATTTCTCCTGTGCTGAGGGTTTGCCGGCCGGGTCCCGTCCGGACCAGTCTCGTTGGATCTCCCATTCCTTTTTTGCCTCGAATGGCCGAACGAAGATCCTGTGGTTGCTCCGCCGAAACGGCTTTCCTCCTATTGTCGGCGGAACAGTGCCTGCATTACCTGCGGTGGTTACCGTCTTTTCCTGTTCATCTGGGTCGAAATCGATATGACTTGTGTGGATTGACGATTGGACTCCCTGCTATTCGCCTCTGGTTCCTCATGATCTGGTTCCTGGTGCGTTGGATGCCTACGGCTTTGGATAGACGAGGACAGGGTTGAGATTAACTTGCCTTGGTGGACTATTATTTTGCGGTATGGTCGGATGATCCGTATGTGACTGTATGACTATGTTCGATTCTCCTTCATGTTCCTGGAGCTTATCCTCGTAATTGCTATCTTCCCGTGGGCACTGAGTGTGTTCGGACGGGGGGGTGGGAGCTGATGGTTTTGATTATGTGGCTCCTCTCCCGTCGTTGTCTCCCTATTTCCCCTTCTTCTTTTTGTCTTTGTGGTTCTTTCTTTACTTTTAACTCTTCTATATTTCGGGTTTCTAGTTAGCGCGACAGGCACGCTGCTGGGGGGTAGGCCATAGCCTTCTGCAGGGGTGCAGGGTGGGGTGTGCGGGGTGGGGGTCTGTCATTTTGTTTTTTCCCCCTCTTTTCCTTTTTTTTGGTTCTATGGCTCTTATGTATCCCCTTTTTTCGGGACGCGGTGTCTGCATGTGGGCCCCCTGGGGTGTTTTTGCAGCATGGGCCTTCTGGTCTCCCTGCCGTCACGGTTTACTACGCATCTATTACTCCTGTTACCACTGGTTCCCTGTGCCGGTCTATTTTTGAGTGCTTTGTTAGCCATGGGGCGCATGCTGTGATGCCGCGTTCTTTCTCCCCCCCCTTTTTCCCGATGTCCTTTTCCTTTTTCCCTTTCCCCCCCTTTTTTTTTTTCTTCCCTCCCCTGGGTTGTTGTAGCAGAGGGCTCTTTGTTTCGTAAGCCTATTTTCCGTTCTCTGTATCATTGTGTGTTCTCGTAGTGGTGGGTGGGCGCTGGGCAGCGGTTGCAATTGCTTACTAATGTGGGACTCACGTTCTGCCTTTGTTAAAATGTAACTGTTCTTTTTGACTTTTTCTGTATTCTGTATTACTGCTTGCTCGCGGCCCGCCACGGCCCTCTGGACCTTAATGATTGCCATCATTCTGCTATACCCCTTCTTCTATTATAAAATCAACCTTCTCTCATCCTGCTCGTGGTGGTTGCTCTGTGGCTTTTCGCCTTTGATTCCCGTTTGGATTACTGTGGTACCCTGCTGGAGCTTCTGTCCTGACCATTGTGCTTCTATAATTGTGGTGGCCGGCCCGATGGGTTGTAGGCCCGTATTTGTGAGCAATTTCTGCACAATAAAGGTTTTCAAAAAAAAAAAAAAAGTAACTTATTGGAGATTTTCTCACCCATCATTTTGGGTTAGTGGATTTTGGGTTTCTGTATTTTCTCTTGGAACATTTGGGTTGTACTTTTATTGTAGCATTAAAGAAAGTAATTTGTTTGATATTTTGCCTTCTTTGTCTGTGATCAGTCTAGTGTGGAGCCTTTCTTTTATAGATCGGTTTGACAGTGATTGTTTTCGATTATAGTATTCAATTCTGTCTGTCCAGGCGTGGAGTAATCTTGCGTAAGCAGTAGGCTAGTCATAGGTTGAAAGTGGTTGGTAAGACAAGTCGCTGTAAGAAATAAGGTATCTAGAACAAAAGGAGTAGTGCTGTTTTTTTATTTTTGTTTTGTGCGCTGATGCCAGTGTGCATTTGTGATGCATGCATTTAAGTGTTTCGTTAGTTGTCAATTCTGTTAGTTCAGTTTATATTTGTATCCCGTTACTGGTGTTCCGAGTCATGAATATGTGGTTGTCTTTCCTTTTTGTAGAGATTATGAAAATCTGTGACCCTGACTGGGAGGTTTTATATGGAAAACGTTATAATTAAAGTTGTAGTAGATGTTTGAGATTAGTATTGGAAGTTTACGATTTGTACTGCCCTATTTTTATAGAGTTTAATTTAGTTTGTTTATTCAAGTCTTGAGGGAAGTAGGTTTTGAGTTGATCAGTTAATTTATTTTCCCATTAAAAGTATGTTGTGGCTGTACTTCCTAATGGTTTGAAAACACTGGTTCCAGAGTTTAGATGTCATTGTGTATAGTCGTGAGATGTGTTGTAGGTGATGTTTATGGTTAGTCTTGCAAGGGCTCTTCTCTGCAATTGTGTGTGTTTTTTTTAATTATGGATTGCGTGTGGTGCTTCAGCATGGGGCCCCCTCTTCCTGGTTTCAAGATTCAAAAAGGAACAGCCAGGGCTCTTTTGAAAACAAGTGCAAGTGTAAGAGATCATAATCCTCAATTGATGACTTATGAAAATAGTGCTCAATTAAAGTCTAAATTCTTAAGCACAACTGTTGTCCTAGAGTACTTCTATTTACCCAAATCAGTCTTTCGTTGACTTATCAAAATAATGACTGTACAAAATTTCTAAATTGCTAGCTAACAAGTTTTGCAGCAAATATGTAGCTCAATTGCAGAGCAAGGACATTCTGTATCGTGAGGATTTTATACTCCAAGAATTCAAGATAGATGGCACCATGTGTTTGTCTCTTAGTGAATCCGTTGGTGATGTGTAGCCTATATCCAGACAGCACCCACAATCTGCGAACACTTCAGGCTCTTCAGCACCGGAAAGTGTGTTCATTAAGGAAGTTCAGAGTGCCGCACCTATGTGTAAGACCAGGGCAACAGCAAGACTTGTTTCTAAATTGTCTGATGTTGAGAGGGTTTATTTTGGTTAAGTATCTTTGGGATGGATATTTCTTTAAATGGTTGTTACAGATAAATGGTTATTACTCTTAATAGGGCATTGAACAAAGAACATCCAACCCTTGAAGGTGATATGGAAAACATAGCTGATGCCATACAAACATGGCTTAACGATGCAGTGAACGCCAGTCTGCCACCGTCCCGCTGTAAAGGGAAAGTTCATCGTCCCCCGGCCCCCTGGTTCACCGAGGCACTCAAGAAAGAAAAATCTTCTTGCAAGAACTTAGAGAGGCAGTGGCGCAAGAAATATGACCTGCAACAAAAAGAGAGCTATCGAAAGGCCAGAAATAGCTATCATTCATCTTGTATGAAAGCCAAGGCAAGCTATGTGACCACCACTATAAACACAGCTGTCAACAAAGTCCAGACACTCTTCAATACAGTGAAGGAGCTGGCCGGAGAAAATTGTAGAGCGGAGGCGGCTCCTCTTAACCCCCAGCAGTGTCAGGAATTGGCGGCTTTCTTCACTGATAAAATTGAGAAAATTGTCTCTAATATTAACATGATGACCAGCCCTAATACCCACAGCCAAAACGACACTCCTCTAACCCAGAAAAGTAACTGCCATCTCGATACCTGGCCCCCCATCACACTTGACCAATTGAGGAAACTTTTAAAAACCATTAAATCAGGTTCCCCGCGCGACCCTATTCCCATTAGCATTATGAGTCAACTGGAGGACTCCACCATGGTGCCTATTACTGACACACTTAACGCCTCTATGGAACATGCTTCAGTTCCTGCGCTTTGGAAACACGCTATTGTCAGCCCTTTGCTAAAAAAGCTGACTGCCGATCCAACGATTTTGGCCAATTATCGACCTATATCGTTACTCCCCGCTTTTTCTAAAATACTAGAAAAGCACATCCATGAGGCACTTTCATCATACGTGGAGAAAAATGATTTACTTCATCATTCCCAGTCGGGTTTTAGGAGTGGCTACTCCACTGAGACTGCCCTGCTTGGGATCACCGAAAAGATCAGAGAGCTTAGAGATGATGGACAAACGGTTGCACTGGTCCTGTTAGACCTCAGCGCAGCCTTCGACACCATTTCTCATACCAAACTGCTTGTCAGGCTGGAAGAGTGTGGTGTCGAGGGCAGGGCATTAGAATGGATCAAATCATATCTATCCCTACGCACCTTCCAGATCATCTCTGCCGAGGCCAGCTCCAATGTCCTCTGTTCTCCCCACGGCGTACCACAGGGATCTATCCTGAGTCCCTTACTGTTTAATTTGTATCTCCGTCCCCTAGCCAACCTTGCTGAGAATTTTGGTCTTATTTTGATGACATATGCCGACGATTCCCAGATTGTGTTCTCTCTTTCTAAGTCTGATTCGTTGGCTCCATCTGCACTCAAAATAGGCCTCCACGAGATTTTCCGCTGGATGTCGGCCAATCAACTTAAATTAAATGGGGACAAAACAGAGGTCCTCCTTCTTGGAAATAACAAGGACTTATGGAGTGATCCCCATTGGCCGACCGCATTAGGCAAGCTACCGCCTCCAGCCACCCAGGTTAGAAATCTTGGGGTCATCATCGATGACAACCTTTCAATGTCACAGCAAGCTAACAAAGTAGCAGGCATATGTTTTACGATCCTTAGATGGCTCCGTAAAATCGTTTGGATGCTGCCACTCCCTACCCAGAAGACCGTAGTCAATGCCTTAGTAACTTCCCGGCTTGACTACGGTAACATCTTGTACCTGGGTGCAAACAAAGCAGTTGTAAGACGCTTACAACTGGTGCAAAATGCCGCAGCCAGAATGCTTTGAAGAATACCCAAACATGCCAGGATCACAAAACATCTCAGGGACCTACACTGGCTCAGAGTCGAAAACAGGATTCGTTTTAAAACGCTGAGCTACTTGTTTAAAATTAAAGCCGGAACAGCACCCAAGTATCTTCTAGATCTTGCCAAACCCCATGTTCCCAATCGCAACCTTCGCTCAGCCACATCAGCAAAGTTTGCGGTTCCCAGGTATAAACGAGCCAAACTGGGTGGGAGATCATTTTCTTATTTGGGCCCAACCCTGTGGAACACTTTGCCCATTCAAATACGCAAAGAGGAAAACTACAGGATCTTTAGGAAAAACGTAAAGACCTGGCTGTTTGACCTATAAGTACCCTGGACCCCCCCCTCTGGTCAGCTGGCTCGTGATCCACTTTTCGGCGCCGGGAAACCCTTTGTGGGTAGCTGCGCGCCTTACAAATATTATAAAATAAATAAATAAATAAATGTGATTTTTTTAATGTCGATGTAAACCATTGTTTGGTTTCCTGTTTTTAATGGGTTTAGTGCAGTCATTTACCTAGTAATCGTGGGTTACAGCATTAGGATAACAATGGAATGATTATGGGCATTGGTCATGTGCACATCACCTTTTGACAAGGCTTCTTGGCACCGGTTATCTAAGGAGATCTAGAAACGATAGGTTTTAAAGCTGCCTTTAAGCTGGAAAATAGGGGTGGTGCTGAAGGGATTTTGTCAAAATGGGGCTTGCTGTTGAGAAGATTCTAAACATTCTAAATTGAAACTTACATCAAGGTACTCCTAACTGAGCGCCATCCTGGATTCTTTGGAAACACACCCATGTTTATAGTGTGAGATTCATTGACGAAGGGGCTCTGGTCTCAGTTTATGGTAGTTGGAAAGTAGTATGATCCTTGCCTGCAAACCAGTGTAATGCCGCTTTTTTCTGAGAGATATCACCTTATTGTCTCTGACATACGATGTCTCTAATTGCAGCAATGTGTGCAGCTGTGCAATTTTTGTTTCTAACAGACCTTTATAAAGACAATTACAATATTTAACCTGGATTTGACAATTGCTCCAACCAACAATGTTTTATGTATGAAGGAGAGCAAAGAGAGAGTTGGTTTCTGATTGGATAGCTGGTAAAACAGTTGCTGACCACCTCCCTGATTTGTGCTCCAAGAGAGAAAGTTCAGCACTAGCCGGTGAAAAGACCAGGTTTCCCTGGGACTGCTTTCTGAACACAGTAAATTCAGCTTTGGCACTGTTTAGATGAAGATGAATTTGGTGCACCCTATTCTTGATTTTAATTAATAATTCCTATAGGACGTGAATTGTTCTAAGCCTCGATACCTTCTGGTCGAGTTCGCTCTATGTAAAACTCCCAAAAATAAAATAAGGTTGTCGGTGATCTGGCTGCATGCTTGTGCTATCTGCACAAGGCTGCACTCTCACTTAAGTAAATTTGAAATGATAGAACAGAGGGACCATGTAAATCTTAAATATAACCAGCAGAAAGGGAGTGCCCTGAGGGCACTACAATGTGAGGATATTGGCAGATGCGTAAAGGAGACCAAGCAGACTGTGGGAGCTGGCTCAGGAAGGATCGTAACCATTTAATGGCTAGAGAGTCTGGATAAGCAGCCTTTGCAGTTCTCTTCAGCAGATTTTGACGGTTCACATTGTTGGAGGCTGCTAACAAGTTCAACCTGACCAGGAGAGAGCCTGACCCCCCCCACTGCCCATCTTGGCCTGTCGTCCGAAAAAACCAGTAGTGCGCTCTGCTGAGCCATTGACATGATCTATACCTTGTTAGAAAATTATAAAGGCACTTAGAAGCGTCCAGATTTTGTTGGGGCTTTTGTAAAGTATAAGGTGGTTTAGGTTCAGTATATTGATTGATGCAAATACTTAAGCAGCACTTAATACAAAAGTGTCTAATTGTTACAAATATGTCAAGAGTTAGTGGTTTGAGTCTTGTTCCCCAGAGGGTGTAGTGTTCCCTTTGGGTATTCGCGCACACCTCATCTTTCCATAAACAACCCCACTAATACAGAGAGGAAACAATACTGAGGCTGGTAGGCAATTACTCTCGCTACCTTGGAATCTCGCCCCTCCATTCCTCATCCCCTAAAGCAAATAAACAAGTGAATGGGGCAAGATGTGCATAATGCAATTAGTGGAAGTTTAATAATCTCAAGTCCCTTATGAATCAAGTCCTAAATAAATCTCTGGGAGACACTTAATAATAAATAAATAATAAATCTAAACAAAACTTGACATAAACTTTTCAACGTCTTCAAAATTAGTCTATTGTCGTTAAATGAGCCCCTTAAGGATCATTTATCATGTGACAGCAATTGGTGTATTCAAAGCTTCTGTGTAGTTAAATTGCAGTCTCAATTAGAAGGGCTGCCAGGGCTGGACTATGAACTCAAACCAGCAGCGGCAAAAATATTCAAGTCAACTCACATTGCACCACGTGAATGAGCCTAGCAAGCGAGCCTTTCCCATACCTTTGGGCTGAGGGGTTGAGGACTTCTCCCTTTCGCTCTTCCACTTGGAAAATGTTAGACAAAATGTGTCCAAATGGTGTGAAGTGTATCACAATGTTTCAGCTATATTGGCTAAGCTCAGATGGGACTGGATCATGGCAGCCTGCTCAGTTCTTCGGGCAGCAGCCTCCTAGCTTGAAACCCAGTTAAAAATGTCTGAATAGTCTGTAGAAGCATGGTGGCAGCTACCTGGAAAGAGCTTTTTGGCCTGTTACATGGCTGATTCAGTGTAGAAACCATCTATTTAATTAATGTAGTGGTGCACACAGTAGCGTTTGATCTACGTTGATGTAGAAATTGTGGTGCCTTTGTCTTTTTACGTCTGGAGTAGTTGTACATCGCATCATGCTCCTTTCTCCTCCTCTCTTCGGATCCATGTTGAAGTGTATTCAAGCCTAGTAGCTTAATTGCTTATGATGCATTTCATCCACAAACTCTATTTTCGGTTGATCAGAAAATTTGCATTTCTTAAAGAACTCTTGCCCAATTAAGAAAGTTATTTCCACACCTAAATGTAACATTCTTTCACAAATAGCTGCATTTCGAAGTGGATTCCCAAAATGTGAAGTTGCACTCATGATGCAGTTCACTTTTACGTGATAACTTACCACTTCACTTGGCTTTAATATGATGCAAGGAGTTGGTTTCCTAGCTAGGAACACCTTCAGAAATAGACAAGCAACCACAAATGTTTAAAGTTTGTGGATATTCACTAAGTTGTAATGTATTACAAGGACAACCCTTTAAGCTCTTTAAGTTACCCTGGTCGCGGGGACCAGGGTAACTTCTTAGGTATGTATACCAAGTGCCGTCATTTGCACGTTGTATATTAAATGTCACTTTTATAATTGCAGAAAATTTGGATAAATGCACGCTTTGAATGAAACCCATGTCAGTATTTTATTGTTTATCTTGAACTGAAAATAATGATTGCAATAGTGTCAGCAATTACATTGACTGTGGGACTCACGATTTACTCAGATGAGTCCTACCCACTAAATGATGCCCACGGCACTTTGCGTACATATCTGTTCACAAAGTTGTGCAGCCTGTTTGCTGCTATGAGTATGCTGCTTAAAATTACTCCTGTCAAGAAGTTGGAAAGGAAGAAGAAACATTCCCAAAATCGGTGGAGGTGCATGTCCAGAGATTTTCGCAGGATGGATAAGTGCTGTGTGGGAAAATATTTTCCCACAGTAAATAATGTTTTAAAGTATAAGTGTCCTGGTGTTAAGTTTACATATGCATATATGCGATGTCGAAGTGGGCGGGTTCTATGGTAAATGACATGCCTATTTTAATTTTACAAAATCAGTTTAAAAAGAAAAAAAGGTCCCCGGCCTGTTATTGCTGACCTTGTGAGTGGGGCAGGGGAGAGAGAGAGGGTTGCAGCGCGCTAAATACGAAACCAGTCTTCTCTACGGGTTGCCGGATACCTGAAAGAAATGTAATGTATGCAATTGGCTACTCTCCAAAAGTGAATGGGGCTTGAGGGCCTTTATACACTTTCATTGATGGAGTCACTTGAGATTTCAAGGTGACTGTGGTATGCGCTCTAGTCTATGCGCGTATACGCGATGACGCGGCACGCACTAGACTAGAGCGGAGAGGCGGCGCATGCGCAGAGAGTAAAAAGTAAAGGCGCGAATGCCAGGAACGGGAGTTGGCGACCGGAGCTCGGCACAGTTAGACGCTCGGCGCCCTTAGCTCGATATATACAAATTGTGATCTAAATAAACCTGTGTTATACACCTACCTGCCTCAGTGTGTCCTGTGGGATAAATACAAACATTACAGTGGCGACGAGGCTGGGACCCGGACACCACCAGGTGCAGTGGACGACAGCAAACACCCCCACAGCCACCATCACGAGTCAGCAAGGCAAATCACCGGCAAGGAAGAGCAAAGGGCGTGGCAGCAGCGCAGCAGCACGGCACGAAACCGAACACCAACCTTATAAGCCAGGTTAGTGTGGCCCAAGACTCCAGGAGCCCCCAGGCAGCAACCTGGCAACCAAGGGAGACTCCCCCAAGCCAGAGGAAGGGGGGGAGAGCGCACAGACTGCGCACAGTGCGAGGGACAATACCCCAGGGAGCCCAAGGGGCCAAGGTGACACGGCAGAGAGCGCAGGAGCGTCTGGTGAACCCACCCAACGGAGGGCCCAGGAAGGCGAACCTAGAGGCGAAGAAAAAATGGCGAATCAAGCGTCAGCCCTGATGGCACCAGTCCCGTTCCTACCTAGACCAGGTGAACCCCAACTAAAATGGGAAGACTGGAAAGATTATTTCTTAAATTACATTGAGGCTCTGGGAGATGAGAGTGAAGGTGAATACACGCCGGAAAGGAAAAAGAGACTGTTGCTCCACAACTTAGGCCCGGAAGGGGTGAGGGTGTTTAAGAACCTGGTGCCCAAGGAGAGGGGTGCAACGGAGACGGATGTTTTTGTGAATGCCCTGGACGACCTGGACAGTCATTACCGCCCAGCGGTTTGCATCTCGATAGACCGCTATAACTTCCAACAGCGGAAACAGGAGGCGGGAGAGTCCATTGATGATTATGTGGCAGCCCTTCGTCGGCTAGCGATCACGTGTAGGTATGGGAACCTGCAGGATGAATACATCAAGGACCAAATTGTAATGCACACCACCAGCAGAGCGGTTCAAGACAAGCTATGGGCAATGAACGAGACAACCCTGAAAGAAGTTGTGGCGATGGTCAAAAAGGCGGAAATGTCGAAGAGAGGCGCAGACGCGGCGAAAAGGGAAAGTGGGCCGAGACAGATGATCAACAAGATTGATGAGGCACCACAATCCAGCAAACCCAAAAGCAATTACGGAGACCCGAGGAAGGATATAAGAGGGTCTGGGAAACAGATGGCTCGCTCCGGCCCGGGAACAAAATTCGCATGCTACAGATGCGGCAGTGCAGCACACGCGGCCCAGGACAAGCGTTGTCCCGCGTTCCGCGCCAGGTGCTCGTTCTGTGGGTTGACTGGTCACTTCGAAAAGGTCTGCCGGAAGAAAGGGACGAAGTCCACTGTTAAGTGCATCGATGCAGCCACGGCCAACGTAAGTGAGGAAGACGATTTGGATGAGGATGATCTGGTCCTGTGCATAGAGGATCAAGTGCTGGACGTGTCCGGGAAGCGAAGAGATAAGCCCCGCACCGACATGCTCATCGGGGGCGTCAAAGTACATGTGGCCGTGGATTCAGGGTCCCCCTGGACCATTGTACAAAGGTCGATATGGGAAGAGGTGGCCATTGACATTCTGGGGCCTGTGCTGGACAGCAGAGGTGTGAATAAGTACATCTGTGTGATAATTGACAAGTATTCCAAATGGCCGGAAGTGGACATACAAGAGTCGATGGACACGGAGACGATCCTTAAGTTCCTAACCTCGGTGTTCCTCAGAGAGGGAATACCCAAATCCATTCTCAGTGACAATGGACCGCAATTTGTGTCGGACAAGTGGAGGAGATACATGAAGAGGAATGGGATCGAGGTGAAACACACGGCTGTGTACCATCCAGCTTGCAACGGCCAGGTTGAAAGGTTTAACAGGGTGCTCATGGGCTCCATTCAGGCAGCCATATCGCAAGGAAAAGACTGGGAGGTGGAAGTGATGAACATGCTGTGGGCCTACCGGATAACGCCCTCGGTGGTGGGGTATAGTCCGTTCCAAGTGCTTAGGGGACGTTATCCCTTCACCCGGGACAATGTAGCATGGAGGGAGAAGACCATCACCAGCAAGTGGTCCCCAGCGGTGGTGCAACACAATCTGGAGAAGGCCCAGAAGGTCTATGCAGCCCACTATGACAAGCGACGCAGCACGAAGGACACGGCGTTGGAAAAAGGGGAGTGGGTTAGGATCAAACTCCCCACTCTGCAAAAGAAAGGCGAAAGTAAATTTAGCCAGCCGCTACAAGTCAAGGAGGTGCGTGGTAGGGCGGCTCTCCTCAGTGACGGGAAGGTCTGGTCGCAAGACCGCATGGCCAGAGTCAACAAAATATTAGTCTGGCCCAAGGTCGAGGAGGAAGAGAGTTGCATGAATCACCAGGAGGCCAGAGCCCTCTCGGAGCACGGCACAGACAACCACGTAGAAGGTGCAAGGGAGGACAGTGAAGCGGAAGTCCGGGGAGCCAGGATCTCCGACGGTGGTGATGTACAGGCGAATGCAGAACAGAGAGCAGATGCGAGAGAAGCTGGGGTGTCCCGAGGAGAGACAGAAGTGGGAGAGAACATGCCGGTAAGACACACCCGCAGCGGAAGGGCAGTTATCGTGCCCTCTCGTTATAGAGACTTTGAGATGGAAGGACACTAGCTGGTTGCTGCCCCCCGGGTGCCCCACCAAGACACTTTCACAGTTGGAGGACACTCAACCTTTTGGGGGGGTACGCCTTAACCTTGTTTTCATTAAAGGGGGGAGATATGTGGTATGCGCTCTAGTCTATGCGCGTATACGCGATGACGCGGCACGCACTAGACTAGAGCGGAGAGGCGGCGCATGCGCAGAGAGTAAAAAGTAAAGGCGCGAATGCCAGGAACGGGAGTTGGCGACCGGAGCTCGGCACAGTTAGACGCTCGGCGCCCTTAGCTCGATATATACAAATTGTGATCTAAATAAACCTGTGTTATACACCTACCTGCCTCAGTGTGTCCTGTGGGATAAATACAAACATTACAGTGACTAAGATTTATTCTTTTAGAGAGGAAATATTCTGGAGTGCGTTCTATTAATGGGCACTTAAAAAAAAAAAAGTTTGCACTAGGTGCTGTCGGATTCCGTATTCATAAAATCTATATTTTGATCAAACTTGTATTTTAAACTCAAAATCATTTTACAAGTTTTACAGAAGCCTATTTTATATTGTGAGTTGTACAATTTTAAAATAATGCCTTACATAGTCAGTGCTTTGTGTCACAGGCTGGGTCGGACCTGGTGTCCATATAAATACGCAGGTCACTATTCTCAACTGCGACAACCAGGATTTACGTCTGTGATTCTCTGGTTACACACACATACATCTGCAGGGATTGCAGTAACTGAGATTTCATAACATAAGGGTGCATTTTCCAACGATTATTTTAACAGATTTTTATTTTATTTTAAGATGTGTGCTTTATTTTATATGCAGTTACCTGACAGTTAAAGACAAACAAAACAGTTACACAACGTTCTCTCCCTTTTAGCCACGTCGTTGACACCGCAGTTTTGCACTCAAGATCACAGTTCTCATGTACTTCACCCGTTATGCATATGAATTAATTGTATATGTTCACATGTAAATGGTAACACGTATGAATAAAACCACTCAAAAGAACTTAACTCCGCGTGAATGCTTTTGTAGGATTCAGATTCCTGGGAGGAGTTGTGAAACTTATGAATTACATGGTAGTCAGAAATCTACCCCAAACATAGAAGGAAACCTACAGGAGTAAATTTAATATTTTCCAGACTACTTTTCATGAATCTGGCCCTGCATAATACCTTCAGTTGCCTTGAAAATAAATGACTTCAGGAATTTGTAAGCATGGTGTCCAAGACTGAGGTTCCTTTGTGTATTGTCTCTTTACACCTAACTATATAAAACTTTATAAATAAAATAAATAAATGTATGTTCTCTTGTAGCCCTGAAGGAAGTTATACTGAAGACTCAAACCAAGAAATTCCTGTCCAGCCACAGGCGCACATCCATCATGATTTCGATGATGAATTTGATGATGACGATCCTCTCCCAGCCATAGGACATTGCAAAGCTATCTACCCGTTTGATGGTATGTTGCACATTTGTTAGTTACCCCTGCAAAGGGTGGGCTCATGAATGTACGGTACTGCAAGTACTAGCGGTTATATTTGCTTGAGTCCTTTTTTAATCTATAAACTGATTTTTAGATTACATATTAAATACATATAGCAAAATTTGAATTTACATGATCTATTGTATTGAAATGAAGCTGTAACAATCAAACAGGAAAGTTAACATGTATATAACTCTGGGCAACAGTTTAAAGCGAGTGGCGACATATTTCAAATCTCAGCCATTTGACCCCCTGCCGTCCCCCCTACAAAACCTCTTGTTCCCTCCCATCCCAAAATGCAAGGATGCATGCAATTGTGTACTGTCATATTGTAGCTTAATGTTATTAATTTTGATTTCTGTCAGATTGAGTCTGCACGTTTCAAACTATATTTCTTTTGATTTTGGGGACTTTCAGGACTCAGACTTGTAGTGTCCACCTTCACATCTTTTGAATTCAGGGTGTAGACTACTTCAGCTTGCTCAGTCCTGAAATCTTACGTAAGCGAGTGTAATGTCTCATAAAACTGATTCAGACTGTGCTACTGACATTCAAGGTCCCCTCACAAACCTTTTCTTCTCGCTCTACAAAAAATTGAACATTGGACCCAATTGATTTTGCTGCACTGCATGTAGACTAAGGGGGAAAAGTCCTGTGATCCACGTTTTTTATTGTCTTAATCCCTGGCTTTAGAGATCTGAAACACACCCAGAACTGTGTACCCTTCTGAGGAATCCTCTATAGAAGAGCCACTAAACAGCATATTTCTCTCCCCAGCATCTCTTTCAGGAGCACAGTAAGTGCCTTAGGAATGCCTCCCCTTAGGAGTGCCTCCCAGCTTTCGTGGGGTCATTCCCTTCACACTTCTGTAGCAAAAGCTTCACAGGTGAGCCAGCCCACCTTCACCCCTCTATTCCCCTGCGGGTGTTGCAGAGCTTGATGAGCTGAGTGAAGCAGCGTTCCAGGCAGAGCCTCTGCTATCCCATTCCTGTGCTCATGGCTGACATCAGTGATGGGAGCCTGGATAAGAGAACTATCCTTCTGCTTCACTACCATATCCTCGAAAGTAGAGCACTGGAGCCCGATTAGGCAACCTGGTTAAGTCCTTAATGGCTTAATTTTTTCCTCTTTGAGACGTAAGTTGACAATTGGACATTTCCAGACTATATACTTTTACATCCCTACAGATGTCTCACATTTCCAACACTTGGGATATTTTTCATCATTAATCAAAAACATTTTTGTTGCTTGTAGTGCAATCCTCAGTAATTTGTGTCCATGGTGTTGCATATTACTCAGCATTTTAATAATTTTCAAATGACTCCTGTATTGGAACTTTCATAGATTCACATGCTTGAATTATTCCCGGTCATCGAGATGGGAGACCCCGGTATGTCAAAAAGCAATGCTTAAATCCATACAAAGCAGAAAAAAGGCCTAGGCCCATTTCAGTTTTGTAACCCATGACTCTCGTTTTGTAAAAGAGACCAAAAATATCATTGAACCAATCAGGACCCTTCACCCTCTAGAACACTCCTGAGAGAACCTTAGACCTTCAGATTTTCTGCCACACGTTTGTGCTAGGGAGTCTCCTCTGAGCCCTGCTCAGTTTTCCCTTGTTAATTTTGGACAGTATTCTTAGCTTCATCTTAGATTTTCATCTGCAGGATCCATCTTCAGTGCTGGTTTGCCATCACGCTGACTTTATTACGTCAGGAAAAGAAAAAAGGATCTGTTTAGAGCCTGTGCTACCTGCTCCATGAAAAGGCTTCAGACTGATGACCCTCATGAGGACTGTATTAATTGCCTCTATCAGACCATCAAGCAAAGGACTGTAAGGAATGTCGTACATTTTCTAGAAAAAACCTTAAGGGACCGTCAGGGACGATTTTTGATATGGCTTCAGAAACTAAAAGCCAAAAAGGAGGTGATTTCTAGTGACAGCGATGAGGCATCCTCTTCCTCATCCAGAAGGTCACATAAGAGAAGATCACCACATGCCCATTCTTCTGGGGAGCGCCTAGAAAAAGCCCTTAAAAAGACAACTCAAGGGTCTCTTCAATCAATCAATCAAAGCATTTATATAGCGCACTACTCACCCGGAGGGTCTCAAGGCGCTGGGGGGGAGAGGGTACGCTACTGCTCGAACAGCCAGGTCTTGAGCTGCTTCCTGAAGGCGAGGTGGTCCTGGGTCAGGCGGAGGTGGGTCGGAAGGGAGTTCCAAGTCTTGGCGGCTAGGTAGGAGAAGGACCTTCCTCCTGTGGTGGCTCTTCGGATGCGGGGGACGGCGGCGAGGGCGTGGCTGGTCGATCGAAGTTGGCGTTTGGGAGCGTAGAAGTTGAGGCGGCTGTTGAGGTATCCTGGGCCTTGGTTGTGTAGGGCTTTGTGTGCATGGGTGAGGAGCCGGAAGGTGATTCTTTTGTTGACCGGGAGCCAGTGCAGGTCTCTCAGGTGTCCGGAGATGTGGCTGCGGCGGGGGATGTCCAGGATGAGTCGTGCTGAGGTGTTCTGGATCCGCTGGAGTTTCTACTGGAGTTTGGCGGTGATTCCGGCTTAGAGGGAGTTGCCGTAGTCCAGACGGCTGGTGACGAGGGCCTGGGTGACCGTCTTTCTGGTCTCGGTGGGGATCCACCGGAAGATCTTACGTAGCATGCGCAGGATGTTGAAGCACGACGAGGAGACGGCGTTGACCTGTCTGGTCATGGACAGGGAGGAGTCCAGGATGAAGCCCAGGTTGCGTGCGTGGTCTGTGGGTTTGGGCGCAGTCCCTCAAAATCTCCTCAAATACTTGAAAAGGAGAGGAAGGGAAATGCTTCAGGGGATAAACCTGCAAAAAGGGTGAGTTCTGAGTAGCCTAAGACAGCCCCTCATGTCAGGCACTCCTTCAAAAAGCCCTCTTCAGTGCCTCCTGAAGTAAAAACATCAACGAAATCTTCGTCAAAAGTACCATCGACGAAGAAACCATCTGTCGTCGTCGATGAAGGTTGAGATTTGCCTACTGCCAAAGAAAGCCTTAGCGTCCACAGCAGAGTTGGGAACTCCGTTGACGAAGGTTTTGTCTCCTTCAACAAAGGTTTTTGTCTCCTTCGACGAAGGTTTTTGTCTCCTTCGACGAAGGTTTTTGTCTCCTTCGACGAAGGTTTTGGTCTCCTTCGACGAAGGTTTTGGTCTCCGTCGACGAAGGTTTTGGTCTCCGTCGACGAAGGTTTTTGTCTCCTTCGACGAAGGTTTTGGTCTCCTTCGACGAAGGTTTTGGTCTCCGTCGACGAAGGTTTTGGTCTCCGTCGACGAAGGTTTGGGTCTCCGTCGACAAAGGTTTGGGTCTCCGTCGACGAAGGTTTGGGTCTCCGTCGACGAAGGTTTGGGTCTCCGTCGACGAAGGTTTGGGTCTCCGTCGACGAAGGTTTGGGTCTCCGTCGACGAAGGTTTGGGTCTGCGTCGACGAAGGTTTGGGTCTGCGTCGACGAAGGTTTTGTCTCCGTCGACGAAGGTTTTGTCTCCGTCGACGAAGATTTTGACGCCGGTATCAACGGCGTTGCCGTTAATTCCGATGTCAACGAAGGCGGGGTCATCAACCAAAAACCCATCGGCACCCATTACAACACCTCCGGATAGAAAGGACAGACGCCTAGATAATGCTGGTAAGCGTTTTTCCTCAATGTCAGCTCTGTTGGTCAAAGCGGGTAATGCCCTTGCCATATTGGGTAGATATGACAGGCAGATGTGGTGTGACCTGGCTTCGTATATGGATCAGCTTTAAGAGGAAAGTAGACCCGCGATGAAGAAGATTCTCCAGGAAGGAGAGAGAGCTTCTGCGGACGTAATAGATTGTGCAATGGATATCGCAACTACCGCTTTCAGATCGCTGGGGGGTGCAGCTGTTTTGCGCAGTCAAGGATGGCTCAGAGCGACATAATTTAAACTGGTGGTCCAAAATAAGATCTTGGACCTTCCTTTTGATGTAGAGAGATGATACGCTCCAGGATATGAAAAAGGATACCGATATAGCGTTAACGGAAAGTGCCCTTTAGAGGAGCTAGAGGAAGAGGCCTTCCATCCTACAGAGGAGGATTCCAAAAATACAGATACCCCTCGTACGCTACATGTTCCCACCCGTACCGTCGACAGTATGTTCAATGACCGCGACAGTCCGGGTGTATTCTAAATCGGCCCCCAGAGGAATAATAGGTAAACTCATGACGTGCTTTAGGCTCTGGCTATTTGTATTCCCTCCTCTACAGAAGTTCCCCAGGGGGGACAAATTTCTTTTCATCTTCACCAGTTGCAGAAAATAACCGCGGACCGATGGGTCCTCAATCTAAAACAGTTTGGTCAGACATTGGAGTTCCTTCAGATATCCCTCCTTGTACTTCAACAGGACGCCAGGAAGTCAAACATCTACATCTAATGTGTTTGGAGATTTTTACAGTGCTCCGAAAAGGAACAATAGAACCGGTGCCAATCTCCCAGAAGGGGAGGGGATTTTATTCCAGTTTGTTTCTGGTTCGCAAGAACTTTTGTCAATGGCGTCCGAGTCTGGATTTGGGAGCTCTAAATACTTAAATCTAAAAAGTATTTCCGCATGGTTTCCCTTCAGGACATTCTGTTGCTCCTAAACCCAGGAGATCATATGACCACCTTAGACTTACAAGATGCATATTTTCACATCCCCATCCATCACTCCCTCCATTCCTCCCACAGGCAATATCTTCGATTTGTCATAGCCGATAGCCATTACCAGTTCAAGATGCTGCTGTTTGGCCTCAAGTTGGCCCCAAGAATTTTCACAAAATGTCTGGTCCCAATAGCAGCCATTCTGAGGAAACAAAGGCATCCGGTATTTCCGTACCTGGACGACTGGTTGATCAAAGCACCTTCACACACAGCTGCTCAGTCGTCCACAGTGGCATGCACAAGACTGTTTTCCGAATTAGGTCTGACTTTGAACAAGGAGAAATCATCTATCCATCCTTCCAAGAGCATTAAGTTCTTGGGGGCAATCTGGACACCACAATAAACAGGGCTCTTCCGTCTCTCGAGAGACTGCAGTAGCTAATCTCTCGGTCCCAATCATTCACAAGAAGAAAGTCACTTTCAGTACGGCGCTACAAGACACTCCTGGCGACAATGTCTTCATGCATCCCTCTGGTCCCATTCTGCGCTCGCTAGCGTCCATATCGCCCTGTGGCCCAGCCGCGCACCTTGAGGCATCTCTGTCTCGTTCCCGAGGTGCGCGCTGCCTCTTAATGAGCTCTGCGCTGGGGACACTTCAACACGCTGCTGTCCTCCCGCAGGTGCCGGCTGGCGTCCTGACCACCTTACTGGTCTACTTGCGGCTGAAGAACAGCTTTAAATTCAAAATTCAACATTTTTCCCTCTACCATCAGCATTGTGTCGCCTGGCCCTAACATGGCGGCCCTGAACCAGTCCAGGTCAGCCATTAATTAAGACTCCCTCAATGCTATAAAATTGACTCCACACACTCCGGGGAGCCTGTAATTGTTTATGCATGACCCTCTTAATAATAAGGGAAAGCTGACTGCTCCTAGCACACAGTGGAGTAGAAAGAGGACTGATCAATCTCTGTCCTTATCTCTCAGGGAAAGAGAAAGAGGACTGCACAAAGTAAGAGGACGCTGGGACCATTAGTAGGCGCCATCTTGAAAGTGAAGAAAGGAAGGAAGGACAAGGAAGTAGGGAAGAAGGAGACAGAAAGGAAGTAGATAGGAGAGAGGGAGAGTAGAAAGGAGGGAAGGGGAGGAAGGAGGGAGAAGGAAAGGGGAAGAAGGGAGAAGGGAAGGGAAAGGGGGTAGAAGAGAAAAGGGAAAAAAAATAGAAAAACAATTTCACCTGTCTCTCTGGACCGTCACTACATTTTTGCACCCTTGACCTACCACCTGCACAGTTCCCCGGGACCAGGAGTATCCACACTTTCCCAAAATGGCTGGGCCTGGTCTGACCCCCACAGGCGACAACTCCTACACCGTTATCTACCCTCCCTTCCTAAAAAAAACGCTGCTAAATCCTTTAAACACTCCATCCTGAAAAGGCACCCTGAGACCCTAGTCTCGGACCATCGATCCACCGCGGACCAATCATCAATGACCTTATCTTATACTCCAGGAGAACGTCCGTCTGGCGCAACACACTCTCAAACCTCCTCAACATACATAATATCAGGAACACGGCTGCAAGCTCACGATCGCACCTTCCGCAAACCTGCATGCTGACCTCATCATTACCCTATACAAAAATGGCATCATCCTGATCCAAGCTTCTCCAAAAGACCTCAACAAATTTGCGGACCTCTTTCCTCTCCTTAAAAAACATGTTCACGACCCCCCTTCTTCCTCGCTCCCCCTGTGCCTTCCCCCGCCAAAACCTCCAAGGGAACTTGCCCTCTCCCCAGCCACGCACGACAGGGCTCCCAACACAGACCAACAGAACCCCCCTACTATGCACCCTGCGCCTACCAACGCCAGCGAGCCCTTACCCACTACCTCCACATTCCCATCCCTCTCCTACGGATCCTGACACTCCTCCCCCCCCTTGGTCCAAACCTCTAGACAGCCTAGCCCGTCTACATGCCCACCTACACAAGCCATCAGTAGCCTCCCTAAACCTTCTACCTCAAATCCACCCTTCCGTGGAGATACAGGAACTCATGTCTCGGGTCGCCTTAGCCACACTACTAAGCCTAATCCCTCTACCCCAAATCCACCTAACCGTGAGGATACTGGAACTCATGACTCTGGTCGACTTACCCACACTACTAAGCCTACTGACACCCCCCATTCCCCCCCTCCCCAGCCAAACCCTCTAGACCTCATAGCCCGTCTACCAGGCCACCTTCACAAGCCATCAGTAGCCTCCCTAAACACTCTACCCTAAATCCTCCCTTCCGCGGGGATACTGGAACCCATGACTCTGGTTGTCTTAACCACACTACTAAGCCCACTGCACTCTCCTCCAAGTCAGTACCCTCAGCGCCGACCCCATGCCCGCCAGAGCACCCTTCTTTTAGGGACTTGGATACTCTCCACCCCAAAGCCACTGAACTAACCTTGAGCATCCACAAGTCCTTCACGGACCTCAAAATCCTCCTGCACCTCTCTGAGCTCACTCTCTCTAAGATCAGGCTCTCACAGAACCTTACCCCCCCCCACATCCTACTCCAAGCCCCTTCTCCACCCATTCCCGTGATCCCTGAGACACCTGCGCCCTCACAGGCAGCCCTGCTACCTCTCAAAGGAAGAAATACAGGCACTCCTCCTATCCTACAAACCTACCCCTACAACGACTAGCACTATCGAAGTCTCGCAGGATGAAATTGCTGACCTCCTCATTAGCTATGAACACTCATGTCCCTCCGACCTGAAGAAAGATCAACCCATACGTACGGTTGCAATCAATCCTTACAGATCAGCCACTCTCCGCAACAGAGGAATAGTCAACTGTAACCTAGTGCCAGTCCTAACCTCTGGCCCTAACCACGATTCGCATGCCGTCCCCTCTCTGTCTGGTCTCCTTATCAACTGCCGCTCTGTGGTAAAGCATGCCGCTGATGTCGCCAATCTCATCCTCAACCTAAACACAGATGTAGCGATCCTGACGGAATTCTGGCTAAATGAATCCTCTTCGCCTTGCCTAGACCTTTTAGTCCCGCCCAACTATCTCATCGTAAGGTTGGACAGGCAATCACAAAAAAAGGGGGTCGCATTGCCTGCATCTACCGCTCCAACCTCCTTATCACTGAACTTCTGGCCGAACCTACTGATTCCTGCGAATATCTTGCCCCATCTGTCTGCAACAACACCTCCCTTCAGTGCAGGCAACACATCTTTTACCACCCCCCAGGCAAGAATGACACCTTCATAGACTACCTCATGGAAATCCAAGAATAGGGAAAATACCTGCCAGAACAAATATAGAAAAGGAAGGCGCTAGGGGAGGATACTAGAATACATATATTATCACAGGAGCGAGCACGAGCAAGATCCAAAGTTCATATCGGAGAGAACATAGATGTATATATTCAAAAATCAATTCTTTATTTAAACATAGACATAAATATCTGATCATTTAATAATTCTTTTACTTAAAAACACAAACATAAATATATCTCATGCACTCAAGTCCCACACATACATACCTCATGGAATCATCACAGCCAAGGCCTCTCAGAACGACAATGACATTTTTCTTGGTGACTTCAACTTGCACTGGAATTAACCGAAGGACCCGCAGGTCAACGCCATCAGAGACTTCCTGGCCGACCAAGCCCTTACCCAAGCCCGCTCCCTCCCTACTCACTCAAAAGGGGCCACTTTAGACTGCATCATCTCCAAGGAATCTGCGGTCAAACTAATTTCCATAGATCCCAGCGACTGGTCTGACCACCACGCTATCACCTTCTGTCTTCCTGGCACTTACAAGACATGGACACCGCAACCGGTGATCCCCAAAAGATGGATCAGGGACACCAAGAACCTTGATCACGAGAAATTGACTGCCCGCCGTGCAACTGACCTCACCCCCCCCCCATATCACCACGGTCGACAACCTCACTAAACATTATTCCACGACGATGGCCAATATAATCGATGACCATGCCCCGCTAAAACTGAAACGGACACAGATCAAAGGCAGGAACCCCTAGTTCAATGGATCCCTTAATAATGAGAGGAGGTCCCTCCGACAAACAGAACGGAACTGGAAAAAGCACCCCACCGCCGACCATCTTAAACTTCTCCGTCTGGCCAGAAACGCCTACAACAAAAAAATCATCAATTCTAAAAAAAGAATTCTTCAGAGCTGAACTGGATAACGCTAAGAATAGACCTCGCAAATTATTTGAGTTGGTCAAACACCAATCAAACAAACTTGCTAAATCATCCAAAGAAACCCCTATTTCTACAATCCCATGCGAGCAATTCTCCTCCTTCTGTGATCAAATCTCTGCACTACGAAAGGAACTCGTATCTTCTACCTATTCCCAAACCCCTCCTGTTCTCCCTACCCACTCAGCGCTGCCCTCCCAGACCTCCCCCAAAAACCAAGCGTCATGGTCCAACTTCAAAGTCTATGATGAACACTCGATCTCAAAAACTCTTTCCTCCTTAAGCACCATCAATCTCTTCAACGACCCTCTCCCTTCAAACTGCCTTGCCTCTGTTTCTCAGGCTATCATCCCTTCTTAGACGACTATAATCAACTCCTCTCTCCTACAGGGATCAATTCCTGACTCTCTCAAAGCCGGCCAGGTGGTCCCCATTCTAAAAAAAAAAACATTTTAGATCCTGCCTCTCCTGACAATTACAGACCTATCTCTAACATCCCTCTCCTAGCTAAAGTGTTGGAAAAATGTGTACAGCAACAGCTAAGCCAACACATCTCCAACTTCCACCTTCTAGAGGACTTGCAATCTGGTTTCAGACCTGGGCACAGCACGGAAACCACACTCCTCCACATTGTGGATGATTCCCTTCAAGCCCTTGACCAAGGCAAAACCTGTCTCTTGATCCTCCTTGACCTATCCTCGGCATTTGACATGGTTAACCACGAAATTCTCCTGAATCACCTCAAACTTAGGATGGGCCTGGATGGCACCGTTCTGGCTTGGTTCCGATCCTTCCTCCAGAACCGCTTGCAGAGTATACCGATCAACGGCAACCTATCCGCCTCCTCTCCGATCACAGTTGGAGTCACTCAAGGATCAACCTTATCCCCTACCCTCTTCAATCTGTACCTCGAACCGCTCTGAGGTGCTGCGCACTGCCAATTTCTCCTACCACATGTATGCCTATGACACACAGCTCTACATCAATATCTCTTCTCCAGAGGATATCCGTTCCCTGAATGAGGCCTTGAAACTAACTGTTCACTGGCTCACATCCAACCAGCTTAAACCCAACGCCAAAAAAACAGAGTTCCTCTTAATCTCTCCACCCAACGCCAATACAGACATTCAAGTTTGGACCAAGGCTATCACAGCGCTAAACTGCTCTCCTACCATTGTGGACTCTGCTAAATCCCTGGGAATTACCTTAGACGGCAACCTGAACATGCGGGGCCATATGAACGCGATGGCCAAAACCGCCAGATTTCACCTAAACTACCTTCGAAACTTGAAACCTTTTCTCGACCCTCCTGATCTAAAATCTGCTATCCAGGCCTTAGTCATCTCTCGACTAGAATATGGTTGCTCCACTCTCGCAGGCCTACCCAAGATCTCTCTGGCACCCTTAAAAGCCTGCCTCAGCGCCGCCGCCAGACTTCTAAATGGCTCTAAGAAGTTTGACCACATCTCGCCCCACCTTAAAACTCTGAACTGGCTTCCTCTTGAGGCCAGAATCCAATTAAAACTGGCTTGCATCACCCACAAGGCTCTCTATTCCAAGTCCCCTGCTTTTCTCGCACATAAGCTTATATTATCCGGAGGAATCAGAAACTCCCTGTCCACCAGAGCCTTTTTGCTCCAACCCGCACGCTTCAAGAAAAAAAGAACATACAATCGGGCTTTCTCTGGGGCCGCCCCAAGAATATGGAACTCACTCCCACCCACCATTAGAAGAATACCGTCTCTAGCCCACTTCAAAAAGGAGACCAAATCTTTCCTAATGGGCATATTCCTCTCCTAAAGCTCGCGCTACAATCACCCCCTCAACCTGACTTTACCTATCATCACTGCACTTTTCCTTGGCTGCCTTCTCCAATGTTACCCACCCTGCACTTTGAACAATCCTTCAGGGTGATGAGACTTCTTTTCTAGTGTATTGCATCATTTTTGCTCCTATCCCTTATAGTAGTCTAATATTATGACTGTTTGTTTTACCGTATATTGTTTCTATTTGTTTCCTTATCCCTGGACTTCCCTGCCCCCTCCCCCCCTTTTGTTCTGTATCCCACCTGATATTACTGTAAAGCGCTCTGATACCCTCACGGGTCTGGTTCACGCTCTATAAAACACTAAATAAATAAATAAAATTAAGGATACGTCCATTACAGGAGGAACTGGACCGGCAATGGCGTCAAGCTGTAAGATCCTTTGTGGATGTCATAACAATCACGCCATGTATGATCCAGAATGTGTCTTGGTGGACCCAACGAAAAAATATCTCTGTGGGCCTTTCTTTTTTCATTATGCTTACTCCACAGGTCATCATCACTGATGCTTCCCTGGAAGGTTGGAGGGGGGGGGGGCGCTTCCGTCAAGACCTCCAGGTCAGTGGACGGTTGCAAAGTCCAGACCAACAACTTCACATCAATCTGATGGAACTCAGGGCAGTGAGATTAGCATTGCTGGCTTTTCTGCCGAGGATAAAGAGCTTGGCTGTGTTGATCAGGATAGACAAAACAACAGCAATGCATTATCTCAACAAGCAAGGTGGCACAAGATCTCTTCCCCTGTCCCAGGAGGCCCAGAGAATCTGAAAATGGGCTGTTCAAAGTGGAATCTCGCTAAAGGCAGAATACTTTCCGGGGGATCATAATTTCAAGGCACACACAGTAAGCAGACTCAAGTCAACCTGCCACGGGTGGGAGATCAGTCAGGGAACCCTAGACAGTATCTTTCTGAAATGGGGCAAACCAACAGTGGACTTCTTTGCGACAGCTCAGAACAAGAAATCCCGCTTCTTTGCATGTTGGTGTCGCCAGCAGGGATCCTGGGGTAATGTGTTTTTGATGGCATGGCCAGGCGTCTTTGCCTATGTCTTTCCGCCGATTCCCCTCCTACTACGTTTTCTCACGAAGATCAAGAAAGCCATAAAGGATGATCCCGATAGCCCCATGGTGGCCCAGACAACATTGGTTCACTGAGCTTCTCCTCCTGTCGGAGATGCAACCGATTCTTCTTCAGCCCATTCCATCTCGCCTGACGATGTTGCAGGGACAAATTCTTCATCCAGACCCCAAGTCACTATGTTTAGCAGCATGGCTCCTGAACACTCTGAATTTCAACATCTAAAACTACCAACTAAATGCAGGGATTTTCTCTCAAATGCCCAAGCACAGAGTATGAATAAGACATACAGGATGAAATGGAGCAGATTCTGTTTATGGTGCCAGGAGTCTAATGTTCATCTTGTAAGATCTGCGTCTCATGAGATTCTTCCTTACATTCTACTTTTGGTAAAATCTGGATTAGCACATGCGTCAATAAAAGTTCATCTAGTCGCTATATCCTGTTTTAGAAGGACGGCTTCAGGACCATCAGTATGGTCGGAGAGAATCATAAAACAGTTAATGAAAGGATTGTTTCGTACCTTTCCCCCAGTTAAGCCTTCGCCACCTCTCTTGCAGCTGAATAAAGTTTTATCGCAACTCATGAAACATCCCTTTGAACTCATTCACAGGGGGAGACCTTAAGTTCTTGTCTTGGAAGGTGGCTCTTTTCCTGGCGCTCACATCAGCCAGGAGAGTTGGGGAGATTCAGGCCCTGACCATACAGGAACCTTTCCTCCAGTTTAAAGAGGATTAAATAGTCCTTCGAATTTATCAAAGGTTTATACCCAAAGTACTATCAGACTTTCACCTGAATTAGCCTCTTATCCTCAAGAGGTTCTTTCCTCAACTGACTACTGCAGCAGAAAGAACTCTTCATTCACTGGATATCCAACATTGTCTGAAATGTTATCTACAAAGAACAAAAGCTTTTCGCAAATCGTCACAGCTCTTTGTGTTCTTCAGTGCACCCAGAAAGTGCTATCCTCCTTTCCAAAAGAGGAATTACTCAATGGATCTCAAGTGCAATCCAATATTGCCATCAAGCAGCAGGGAAACCTTTGGCAGCACAGGTTTGTGCTCATTCGACAAGAGCAGTATCTACATCCACTGCGTGGTTTGCTGGAGTACCTAGCCAGGATATATGCAGGGTGGCTACCTGGAAGAGTACACACACCTTCACCAGGCATTACTGCCTGGATGCAGCCGCTGACAATGATGTGGCAGTGAGACAGGCGGTGCTGAGGAACGTTTTCCAGTGACTGTGAGCTCTCCTTCATCCCTCCTTCCTTTATACTGTAAGAATGTGCACATTTTATTATGAATGCATTTCTCATTGTGTAGAGGTTTACAATATAGTGGTTTCCAAAAGAACTGTTTTTTCTCTGTGATGTTTAACAATTATAGAAGTTAAACATGGAATATTAACGATTGAGGCTTCTGTGGTTTTTTCAGGTAAAGCTATTTCTCCCTACAGGTGGACAATTAAAATCACACTCTTGCATACGTTCATGTAGATGCGGGATAAAATGTGCTATGTACTGCTAGCTACTCTGATTCAAGCATGTGAATCTATGAAAGTTCCAATACTGGAGCAAGAAAACAAGTTACTTACCTGTAACTGTAGTTCTCCAGTATTGGAAGCTTTCATAGATTCACATGCGACCTGCCCTCCTCCCCTGAGAGGCTCACATTTGGAGTTTTGTACAGGGTTATCTTGGGTACGAGGCTCGGAAAATCTGAAGGTCTAAGGTTCGCTCAGGAGATTTCTAGAGGGTTAAGGGTCCTGATTCGTTCAAGGATATTTTTGGTCTCTTTTACAAAACAAGAGTTATGGGCTACAAATTTGAAATGGGCCTAAGCCTTTTTTCGGCTTTGTATGAATTTAAGCATTCCTTTTTAGGGCTCGGACTCCTCCCCACTGAAAGTGGGAGGAGTTTCGAGATCCTAATGTTAAAGAAAAAAAAAAAGTATCTCCTAGGGCTTTGGCGAGACAAATTCCAGACATTCCTTAGCGTGTTCTGTCATCTGGCCAGTGATTCGTCTTCGTTGTGTTGTCGTTTTAATAGGCTTGAAGTGATAGGGTAAATGTAGTTTTGTTCCGCCATCTTGGGCATTTTTCGTTCGTGCTCGCGCAAAGAAGTACATTAATTATAATTAGGAGCTGTCAGGGTGCCTCCGTAAGTGAATCCAGATGGCCGGGCGCGTTCACCATTCAGCAGCGCTCAGCACGCAGCTGCTGCATGCCAGGCCGGGAAAGGGCTTCATCAGCCTCACTCATCCGGATCACAAACTCGGATCCTCACCATGATGGAACACACCCCTTGCTGATCTAAACTGTTCCAGTTCAGACTGGGCTTCCAGACGCAACTCTTATTTCAAAGTTCAGGTAAGGTAAACCGAACTGCAACTCCAAGCTATATTTGTTTTTTTTTGGTTTCGTAATTGAGGCCAAGACCGAACTTTGCAAAAAACACAGGCTGTGAACACATTAGCCCCAACGCTGTGAAGTGCAAAAAAAAGGCGCGCTCAAATACAGTGCGTCGCCGTTTCAAATCGTATTTTTCAGCCTGTCTTGGGTTCACATTAGATTGACGCGCAGCGCCCCAAGAGACCAGCAGAAAGTACAAGTGCCGCCCCCCAAAGGACTGCTACTTCCCCGGGCGTGTGATCTGACGGCTAAATTACTTAAAAGGAGATGCCCTTTGTGGGGAATCTGCCCATCTGTTAACGCCCCTTAAGGGTTCACTGGTGACAGCTGGTGTTGCAGCGCACGGGGTCAAACCCTGCAGGGGCCAACTAACCCTTTCAGCCTTCAAAGGTCGACAAACTGAGTACTAAGACACTGGGTAGTAATAACACCCGTTAACCACCGTGCTTAGAAGCGGCGTAGGAATTGAGCGCTACACAGAATCAACATCTTGAAACCCGGACAGGTAAAGTCGCACATAACATTTTTTTTTATTACAAATAATATTAACATATTAGACGGGACTAAAAGAGCACCGCTTGAACACATTAGCCCCAACGCTGTGAAGTGCAAAAAAAAAGGCGCGCTCAAATACAGTGCGTCGCCGTTTCAAATCGTATTTTTCAGCCTGTCTTGGGTTCACATTAGATTGACGCGCAGCGCCCCAAGAGACCAGCAGAAAGTACAAGTGCCGCCCCCCAAAGGACTGCTACTTCCCCAGGCGTGTGATCTGACGGCTAAATTACTTAAAAGCAGATGCCCTTTGTGGGGAATCTGCCCATCTGTTAACGCCCCTTAAGGGTTCACTGGTGACAGCTGGTGTTGCAGCGCACGGGGTCAAACCCTGCAGGGGCCAACTAACCCTTTCAGCCTTCAAAGGTCGACAAACTGAGTACTAAGACACTGGGTAGTAATAACACCCGTTAACCACCGTGCTTAGAAGCGGCGTAGGAATTGAGCGCTACACAGAATCAACATCTTGAAACCCGGACAGGTAAAGTCGCACATAACATTTTTTTTTTATTACAAATAATATTAACATATTAGACGGGACTAAAAGAGCACCGCCCCCACAGAATATGTTATGTGATCCTGGACAAAATCTCTTTATTTTCTGCACCTAGTTCCTTTATCTGGCAAAACTGTTAGCGCTTACATACTGCAAAAGGCCGACATTGGGCGCTACACATTAGTTGCACATTTACTAAAAGGAGACCGGGGGCATTTGGCCGTTTAAGAAAACAGGCACACCTTTGAGAAACAGACTCCATTTGCTACCAGCAGCAATTACCAGGGTTGTAGTAATTATGCGGTAATATTAATGCGGCGTTTTCAGCATAATTATGGCTTTGCCACATTCTGCTGTACAATTATCTTTTGACAGACACAGTTTCTAGCTCAATAGATTCAACAGTTACTAAAACTCGAGATGCCACTTCAAAGGTTAACTGTTCACCTTTTAGTAGCCGATTGGCAAAATTGTGAGCCGAATGCATAGCAATGAGCTGAAACTTATGCCCAGACAAAACTACTCGTTGTTCCAAAGACAACAAAGCGAGATTAGATTGACACAATGTGCCGCCTTATGCCATATAATGTGCATTTCCTTGCAATAATGGAGACTGGATTTATGCGGCAAATTCACATATCAATGCCCACGGCTAGAAATTAGAAACACATATACCACAAACGGTACTGTTAAAAATAGTTATATACTCCTAGAATGCGTCTATCACGAATCACTCCTACAGACTACGGTGCATTGACACGAAAGCGCAGAGACAGACACCTGACCCATCCCGCTCAGGCTGCTGCCACATTACAGCCACATAAACAATAGGACACCTCGCTCCAGTCCTGCAATCCTGTCCGGGTCTTCCAGCGTTAAACCTGGTCCTTGCTCCGTGAACAGGCACAATTGTTTGCTGGCTCAAAGTTTGATAGAAACTTTAATCTGCCGACCACGCCTCTACTGTTTAAATATGTTATTGCGAAAATAGACTTCGGCACACCACACCAGGCTCGTCAATATTCAAAACATTAAAATATCTTTAAGAGGAACTCGCGAATGTGCCTATTTTTCTTCGTCTAATGCCTTCAATATTTTTTAGGATAATGAGCGGTTTCAGTCAGCGCGTCCAAGCCTCTTCTGGTGCTGCAGAGTGTGAGTGAGTGCAGCAGAGTGAGTGCAGCAGAGTGAGTGCAGCAGAGTGAGTGCAGCAGAGTGAGTGCAGCAGAGTGAGTGCAGCAGAGTGAGTGCAGCAGAGTGAGTGCAGCAGAGTGAGTGCTGCATACACTCCATAACACATGGCTAAAAGACATTACCATTTACAATGCCATTAGCTCTAACTCAAATAAATCCGAGACCTATTGCATTTCTAATGCTTGTTTGATATACCGCTGACTCCCATCTGGACGACGGGGAATGATTCAAGCATGTGAATCTTTCAAAGCTTCCAATACTGGTGAACTACAGTTACAGGTAAGGAACTTGTTTTATTCTTCATCCCAATCCAGCATTTATTGAAGCATTTGTTTAATTGATTATTTTTTTAATGACCCTTCCAACCAATGATTTCCTAAACATTCAGTACAAGAAGCGCAACACGTTCTCTTTTTTATTTCCATATTTTACTCATACGGTGAATGCCTCTGTGATACCAGGTTCTTTTTTTGATCTGATAAAATAGTCATATAAAATGATCATGGTACTTGAGGGATAGGCATTTTATTATTGAAAAATATCAGAAGATCTGAATCCTTGATTGTGTTTATTGTGGCCTGGGAAAATATGTTGCATTCCCTCATTGTAGGATATCTGATATAACTCGCGTTATAATAGGATTTACATTTCTAGTCGTAATGCTGGGCATTTTGAACCTATTATTGATTTTCTTAATGCTTTATTTAGTTTTCCAAATAATGACGTGAAAGACATAGATTTTCAAATTCAGGCTGTACACTGCACTGAGGAACAGTTCTGCATGGTAGTATGATGCAAAGCGATATTCGACAATCTAATGCGCCCGTCAGAAATACACCAGTACAATCCAAACATTCTCGAGTGTGTGCACTGCCACCCAGCTACATTGTACTAGTATTTAGTCATTTGGGTCCACATCAGTAATCTGGATAGCCACATTTTTCTGAGCACCAGCCAGAAGATAACATCTTATGGGTTCACAAATATCTCTGGGCCAGGAAGTGGGTGGCATAAGGGAAACAAACATGTCCATATTTTTGCTACAGAACACACCGTTTGCCAATCATTGCTTGATGGTCAGTGTATTTCTTGTTCCCTAGTACATGGATGTTTTTCGTTTAGCAAGTAACTATGCCAAAGATAGCTTATTTTCTTCCGTTGGCTAATAACTTCTTAACCTAGGGCAGCAAGGAACAATGGCTCCAATTTAACAACTATAATCGAGCTAAACTGTCCAAAAATGTTTGACCAAAACTTCTTGATGCTCATACAATAACATGCCAGATGTACAATAGACCTATTCTTGTTAAAAGTAATCCTCCATAGAAGATATTCAATACTTAGAGGCACATTATGAATCTGGTCAGCAGAGGCGACTCCTGCACTATTTGAGATTCCCACCTGCTTGATGGTAATCTCGCTGCCTTCATAGCATCCAATAGGGTGGTGGTTTCTCTGAAAGTGAGTTTTCCAAGCTAGTGTCATGTTGTTTTCGCCATGGAAATGCAAAAAAAACTGAAAAAATCAATGGCCTTCACCCACAGATTTTTCCCACAGCTTGGGGTGTTGGTATTTGATTTCACATATCATAGCAGTTCTGGGCTTGATTATGTTGTCAATATGACCTGGCGAATCAATTTAAGACCCTGCTCCAATAGGAGCACTCCAGCCCAAACTACCAAGCTGAGTCCTCCCTGAACCAAAACTCAAGCAACCCAAGACTGGTTGTGTGTTTCATGTAACATCCTAAGTGGCCATAGGTATGCCCAGATGTGGGTCCTTTGCTCATTGTGCCACTGGAACCAAGCTACACCCGACTGAAGAGCCCCTGTTAGGACGAAAACAGTCTTGGGATGCTTGGAGATATTAAACATTTGAGATGATAGAAAGGAACCTTGGTGATCTTATCAGGTGGCTTGTTAGACTGATAATATGCTATCACCAATTATGGTTTATGGGCCCATATGTGACGGAAACATGAACTGCTGTACGAATGAAACAGTGGATCCTTCTCTTGTTTCGAGACATTCTCCAAGGGTGTCATAGTCCGTTGTGTCCTATGCTGTTGAAAATTCCAGGAGAATCATGACTTTGTTTTTCAGTGGAGACAGGAGATCCTCACTGAGGTCTGCTTTAGTGAACTCTATGCCACTCAGTGGATGATGTGCAGTTCAACTTTAGCTTGGTACTGGCATAAAAACTCACCCTTCATAATCTTGCTTGGGAACTGGAGGTTTGGTATAATGAGGTCGGGCACCAATACTTCAGGTCTGTCCTCTTCCTTTTTAGCCACTGATTTATTGCATGCTTGGGCAGCTTTGGGACTGGATGCTGTCAAAAGGAGGTGCTTATGAACTTGGTGATGTTAGGGGCCTGCATGTCTCAGCTTATTGCAACAGTCAGTGCCAATCCTGGTTTGAACAATAAATAGGCTGTGCACCTTGAATTTTGCAGCTAGCTGTGAAGGGCCATTTAGGGGATTCTGCCATTGGTGACACAGTGAAAAGAGATGCCTGCATCATGGGAGCTTCTATTGCACCAAAAGTGGATCATTTGGAGTGTTCCCGGATGCTTCTGATTATTTGAAGGTTTTACCGCACACCTTTGGATTGGTAAAATACCAACCAAGCCAACCTGAAATGAATAAAAGCAACCCTTGAGACCTGTTCCACTCACATTAGATAGAGCTCTTCAGAGAGGTATAGCTTTGTCCATCTGGGGTTGATTTTAATCATTTCAGATTGGCTTGGATGGTATTTTAACAATCAAAAGCTGTAATACTGTGCCTGGAGTGGTAAGAGGCTTTGGCCATTTTACAGCTCGACATGGCTAGCAATGTGCTAATCCTATGCTTAAAGACTTTGCTGTAGAAATGGCAAAATACTTTGTCCCTTTCTATCTCGGTGTAGATGGCACTGTGCTAATCCTATGCTTAAAGACTTTGATAGAAAAGCAAATATTTGAGGTGAGCAAATTTAGAGTGTCGCTGATGTTGAGTGCTCTCTACAGGAGCTGCTTTCCACCTAAACTTGAGAACTACCCAGAGTTCTCTGCTTTTTTTTTTGCATATATATATATATATATCAGTTAAATTTGTAGCGCACTGTAGCAGTCCCCAAAATAAGTTTATAAGAGCAATTTCAGCTTATGCAAAACCTTTAATTTTGAGGGACATATATGACAAGGATCACCTTGCTGGATTCACTGAATTCTACACCAGATAGGGTACCAGCAACACAAGTTTTATTACATAATGAGGAACATAATACTAAATGGGTGGCCAGTTTTCCCAACGACCCAGATGTGCCTAAAATTAACCAAATTCTTTTAATGACAGAAGGAGGCAAAAATATTTCCAGACTGTATGAAGATGTAATTTGGCCTAAAGTAAGCCAGATAATAAAAAGGTGGCATGGGCTGAAGTAAGGAGGAAGACCTAGATGAACAGAATTGGTGAAAAATATATACAAACGGAAGACAGGTCACCAGAAAGGCCCAGTTGAAACTGATCAACTGGAAATGCATTCACAGACCATTTATGACTCATCAGTTCATACATAGAATGAACTAAGTGTAGCACTAACGCAGGAGCACATATACGTTTGTGGTGGGGATTATACCTCGGGAGAGAGGTTGTGCCGAAACTTAGCACCTTGACTCATAAAACATTGCAATCTGCTATTGACATATGTCGTCTGAGGTTGGTATCAAGAAGTAAAAGTTACACAACAACAGTTAAGGTAATGAAACTGTGACTCTCACTGGCCAAAAGGAGAATAGTGATTCAATAGAATGGGCAACTAGCACTGAGGTATAAAATATGGGAAGTGGATATGATTAAGTGGGTAGCCACAGAAAGTGGAGTAAGAAGGAAACTGTAATGCCAAAGACTGAAGGGAAATTGAGTGCTAGTGTGGGAAATAGTACTGACTGAGCAAGAATTCAAATTGATGGGGCAGAAAAGGAGGGCCAGTATTCGTATATGGATGCACAATAAGTAACCAAAAAAAGTGCAATCTATAAGGAAGATCGACAGAAAATGTGATAGTAAGGAGTACAAGAGAAGTGTAGGATGACACAAGACTCAAATAAGCTAATGTACAAAAGTGTATAGAAGGATGATTCCTTTGAACTGGAGCAGCTGCCTTCAAAGCCATAAAGAGGGCATATGTGAGACAGGGGTTAAGTGGGGAACCTATTGTTATACTGAGGAGAGAAATTAAGCAGAAGTCTCACATACTGTCTGGGGATGTTCAATTGTTAGTAATCGGGTAAGTAATAAAAGAGCGATAAATGTTAAAAATAATCAAAAAAGATGGAGAATTGAATGTGTTATGAAGCTGGAAATAGTAGAAGGTTCAGAGATATTTGAAATGTTGGAACAACTTCCTATAACACGAACTGGAGCCATTAGGGTGAATCCTCTTTTTTAAAGTTGGCTTTCAGTTAAGGTGTGAATATTAGTGAGTAATTGTTTTGGCAAGTTTGTTATATTTGATGTGATTTTAGGTAGATTTGGGGTTGTTCACATGCTGAATCTTGATGTTCTTGTCAACTAAGAGTATGGATCCATTGTAAACTCTACAGGACACAGGGATTTGTTAATATGCTATGATTTCCTTGGTATCCTGAGATCTGTTGTTACTGTAGGATGTCACTCACTGAAGGACAGTGATATCACTGTCAAGAAGAGACGGTGTTGATTAGGGTTTGATGATCTACCTTGTTAAAGGCTGCAGTGGTATCCAGCAGCAAGAGGTGGAACATGTTGCCATTGTTGGTGATTTCAAGTGAGTCTTTGCCTATTTTGGTGGTGGCTTGTCTAAGTGCTCATGGTCTTGGAGGAAGGTCATGGTTTTGTTTTTTCCTTGGGGTTAAGTTGGTACTGCCTTTTTAATGGTCTTACATAGGAGAGTGGTAATTATGATTGGTCCGCATTTGGCCAGTCATTTGAGCTCCAGGTTGGGTTTTTTCAGTATCCAAAGGATTTTTTTTAATCTTAAATGAGATTAGAAAGATACCTTGTGTGAAGGACATTTTGATAAGCTATTGGAGGGTGTCACTGGAGGTGCCTTGACTATTGGTGCTAGAATGAGGCTGTCTTCATAATATATCATTTTTATTGTGTTGTGAAGGCTCAGGAGTACCTAATGGGGACAGGGCGATCGGAGTGGGCATAGATTTCTCTTTCCTGAGATGGTACAGTTGGAGATATTCAAAGACCCACTATTTGATCAAACTTTATCAGTATCGTCTTTAAAGAACTTGTTTATGGTTTAGCATTTCTCCTTCAAATGCTTGACGGATAGAATCACAAAGTGCTAGATTGCCTTGGGGAGCTCTTTACTTCTGTTGGATGCTTCTGTTATGATTGCTGTAAATAAATAAATAGTAAGTAGCCTTAGCTTGTGTTATGAGCTTTCTGTAAAATGCACAGATGTTGTTCAGGGCTATGAGGATGTCCAGCAACTGCAATGGACACCCTGCTTCTTCTGCCTTCTGATTACACATTTGCTCTCTCTGAAACCTATACAAAACTTGCATTTGGTCCTGGTGTATTTTAATAAGGTTTTACCCACAGCCACCTCCATCTCTCGCTCCAGAAATTGTAAGGCTGACTGTTTTTGTCGGGAAACCTGTAGAACCTCCACGAAGCAGTTGTAGTGGAACAATCCATAGATTGCTGCCTTCTCAAACACATTGTTTGACGTTTTCAGCAAACAGCACTGCCCTAATTCCTACACCCTCATGTGAAATTGTGTGTACGGTTCCTTAGCCTGGGTAAGGGTTGGGTATAAGGCTTTTCCTTCTCCTTGGTCTATCTTTTTAACTCTGTCATTGGAGCTAAAATAATGGGTATTTGTTTTTTCTTCCAGGTCATAACGAAGGAACACTAGCAATGAAAGAAGGAGATGTGATGTACATTATTGAAGAGGACAAAGGAGATGGCTGGACAAGAGCTCGGAAGCAAAGTGGAGAAGAAGGCTATATACCCACTTCTTATGTAGAAGTAACTCTAGAGAAAAACAGTAAAGGTGCAGTAACCTATATATAAAACAAAACGTGCATCTTACCATGTGCGGCTAAAAGAGAAATTGGAACAAAACTAGTGAGTTATGAGAAGGGCATACAGTTCTACTTAAATTATTGTTCACCATGTGAGCTCAGCTGAAAGTTGGATTTCTTTCTGTGATATGAATACTATCCTTATGAGAATGCCCTTGTGATAAGCACACTTTAGACATTTTCGTCAACGGGTCTATCTGACCAATCATTGAACTACAATTTATTGCAGGAGTTATTTCTAAAAGTTGTGAATTCTGCTTTTAGACCTGTTATACGACACTGTCTCATATTAGAAAAAATGTTAAATCTACTTTTTAAAACATTTTTAATTTACTTCTGGAATAAGTTTGCCTTGTGAGTTAATGGAATATGTTCAGTATTCTGTTCCAAACTCCTAACACTGGCAAAAAAGTTTAACGAATCACTGTCGCTGATGAACTGCAAGGTACTTTGAAGATGTACATTTTTTTTTTTTTTACATTTTAGGAATATTTTGGTAATTATAGGGTGTCCCACGTGGATGCCCTGTAGCGATCAAATACATTTTCCTGTTGTCTATATTTTAAAGAATGGGAGTGTACATTTTGGTACTGATTTTAATAACGTATTAAGAAGAAAGTGAACACTTTGCCTTCAACCACATCATGCTATTTTTTGTTGCTTTACCAAAATATTTCTCACTTTAGGAGTTTTGGAGTGGATTTGGTGTCTGTATTGGTTTAAGTTTTTGAAAGTGGCATACCACTTAACGCCTGACATTGTAAATAGCGTTGCCATTTCAGTGCGTGTTGCTCTAAAAAATGCATTCTGAGTAAGCACGAGAAAGAAAATACATTAGTCCTCTTTAGCAAACTCTTGTTAAACCTGATCGTCAATAAAGTGTTAACGTTCTGTAGCATTGGCCATTTAAATTGAGTCAGAACAATACCCAAGTTATACATACCACTGCATGATCACATCACCAATTAAGTACAGCTGATTATTAGTATTTTCAATTTGTTTCATGTAGTTCTACCTAGATCTTACGAGGGTATCTGAGCGCTTTACATTAATTTTGAGACATAAGAGTACATCCAAAAAGGAAATCATGGGAATGAGAAACTAAGTATTGTGCAGAAAAGGCATGTGTGAAAGTACATTCTAGAAAAAAAGGCGCTGGTAGCACAAAGCTTGCAACGTTCTCAACTTCCAGTTGGCTAGTAAATGGCCCTTTTGACTGGTTTTGAACTAATTGTCTGGCACGGTCTGTGTCTTGGTTCGTAGTAAGTTGAGCCTTCGTTTAAAAACTAACTTTACCAAATGTTAGCTCATGTGTTTTCTTGCTGCCCATTTCTCAAGTCAAGGGGCAATTGTTTTATTTTGAATTTGGGTAGCTGAAGAGCTGTACATGTAAATTGCTTGTAGATGTTGTGTCTCTTCCTCATAAGAATGTTATTTTGAGAATCAATGTCACTTAGGGTAACTATCTGGTATGGAGGCAAATCCTTGCAGTAATTGTAAAAATTCAGTGCCACAATTCAGGCCAAAAGGTCAGGCAATAATATATTAGTAAATAACTAGTCGAAACATGCCTATGTACTTTGTGTTTTTCTAATACTTCGCTCTATTGAGCAAATATTCATGTCACTGGGCTTTTTTATGTATTAAACTAGCAAACATAGGCACACTAAGCAAACATTTCCAGCTGACTTAAGGGACAGAAGTCACAAAATTCTACTACCTTATCTGGAATTATAGTACTAGAAACAATGCTCTGTTGTTGAACATGGAATCGGAGTTCATAAGCAGTAGTAGTACTATGTTTATTTTTTTATTTTTGAAAGTGTATTTTTGTAAGCAGTGATGGCAGACTTCAGAAGTTCCTTGTTCCATAGAGACAATCAATTGAAATATTAGCGTGATGGTTTCAGGTTGTGCTGATCTGAGTGCAGCTTTAACATGTTCAACAACACTCCCACTTCTTGTGTCAGTCCAGGTGAATTTCATTTGAGAAAAATATTTTCGGTTGTGGCTTTGATTCCGGGCAACGGCTGATACGACATCATTTTTTGTGTTGTGAACAAGTAGCCTTTTTTGTGCATGTACGTTGTTGCTTGTGCCAACTTGCAAAGCCGGACCAGTTAAACAATGTTTGTTAAATATTGATTCCAAATTGTTCAGAAAGTTTCAGGATAAGGGTAGCAGGAGCCTGGCAGAATTGCTGAAAGAGTAGAGACTGCTTGAAGCAGCAATCTTCTAGCACAATCAACTGATCTGTCTCAGAAAAATCAAACCACTTTTACGAATAGGTTCTACAACACTTAAAAAATGTAATGATGAGCCAAAATCCTGTCCTTGTGAAGTAAGGTAATTCTGTACTACAAAATCAAAGAACTGGTTTACCACCTGGTCCTTTAAATGGTTCCTTAATAATCTGAGGATGGGTGGAACCTCAGAGGCACCCAACTCATCCTTCTCAAGCCGCAGTATAGCAATATTAAGGATGATTAATATATTGTGGGCCAAGAAAAGGCACCCTTTTTCTGTGACACAGTGGCCTCTCCACTTTCAAGTTTTAGAAAATGACATACAGCTTTGGGTCTCTTTTCTTGACCTAGACTTTCTCTGCCGCCCAACACTTCTACACTTGATCAATGGCTGGGAGTCAGGTGAGATCATGTGTTGGGAGATGGTGAAACAAAGGCTACCACTCTATCTACAAAAGAAAAAAGCTGTCAACTATGCTATTTGTTTTGCTGAGAAAAGCAATCGAAGGTACACTTTGAAAATAAATGATTCAACGTTAATAAAAAGGCTTTGAGTGGCCTGTTGAGCTCAGTTCTTTAGGATGTGGGCATCAACGGTGTGCTGGAAGAATATTTTCATGAACTTACTTTAATAACTGAAAACCGAATGACATCCAAGATTAACATTTGCATTGTTACCGCAGTATGCAGCTACATGTTTCATTATCAAGCCTTCAGTTAATTTAAATATCTTCTCCACAATAGCTTTGGCTGTCACGTCTGCATCATCTAGACATCTAGCAAAGCATATGTTTCACCAGAATCTAAAGTATCGCAACTAAATAGCTTAAAGTTTAATGCTCCCTTGTTGGGCGAATTGCTGCAAACTGAGAACTATCTTTCTTGTGGGTTTGCATTAGCTAGCTGCAAGGATAGCGGTTCAAGCCCCTTTTTGGTGATACTTGATGCTGGGTTGCAGTTACAGGGCTTCTCCATAGCAGTGAACGAATTGGGATAAATAACTTAAGAGAGCTCGAACCCACAATCCAGAGAGAGGTAGGGTGATGTGATGGTTAACCGAATGGTATACTTGGGTTCCGATTATGCTCAATTCTGTGACCTTATTCTAAAAGGAAAATGAACAAGTGTAAGTAGCAATGACAGGAAGTATCCAAATATTTACAAAATAATGATCATGAAGGGAAATAGGACTTTAACATCTAGTTAAATAAGTCTCATCAGCCAACCCAAAAGCAAATAGAACCTGTTCCTGATATGAACGGGGATAAGCGCAGGCTGACGTGATAAACACTGTTGTAGATATAGACAAGAGTTTGAATACGATAAGCTGGATTGGTGTTAAGGCTCCCTATTTGAAGAATGTTCAGTAAATGACGTCCAATTGAAGAGGTAGGCCTGGGCCTGTCCATTCAGTGGTAGCAGTGCTGAGGACTAGACGGCTGGCAGGGAGTTATCAACATGAAAGCCTGAAATAGAGCTCTACTAATAGCAGAAGCATGCATTAAATGTAACTTCGGATAAAAAAATCGAAAACTGTTAATACAAATAAGGTATTGTTTACCTAGGCTGCTTCTGGCTAGTACTTTAGTTGCAGATGTGTTGGAATTATTGCCATTTTGGGGGAGGCATTTTTCATATTTAGCAATCCTGCCTTAAGTGTTTTGGTATCGCAAACTACATAGGAAATGGAAAGGTCTCTGTTACATATACTACACCTTGCCTCGTACATGTCTCCTGAACACTTTATGGTATGATGTGTAAGCTTCCGTTCCAGTCTGTATTTGACAAAGCATTGTTTTCCTTTGATGGCTCTGGAAATAATCCTTCTGTTACGTAGATACAGCTTGTCACGATCACGTTGCCAATGGCGGCTTCAAAATCTGATGTAAATACTGCATCTGGTACACCTTCACCTGACTCGGAATCTGTAATTGTTTTTTTCTCTCCAAAAAGTACCCTTTAGAACGTCTGACACAAGCATAAGATGGAGATGAGTACTGTATTCAATCAGTGCATTCCGCTTCTCTGCACTTGTTGCAAAGGTTACCTCTCCCAACCAAACAAGAGCGTGCACCTCGCTAGACAGTTAAAATCAGGTGTGGTGGTGGGCAAATAGCTTCTTCGGCCTGAGGAACTCAGGTCTGTTTATTGGATCTCCTTCCATGAAAACCATGCTCTCCAACCCAAAAAACACTAAACTGTCTCTCTCAATGGGGTCACCACCCTGCAAAACCGCTCAGTCACCCCCTCTTTCCTTGAAGAGCCAAAGGCTGATGCATGATTGCAAAGTGAAGTGTCTGTGCTGAATCTAAGTCTTTTATGCTGCTACTGGTGCCAGCAATGTAGTCATCTAACTTTCAATATTAACAGCCTTGGTACTCAACTAGTGTGGACTACGGATGGCATTGACTTGCTGACTGGCAAGTGTTAAAGGTGCTACATTTGGAGCCTCTATCTGTAGAGTCCTGGATTTAATCACCGACTTGTTGGCCAGCTCCTCTGAAAAATAGAGGCTGCTGCAACGATCAACAAGTAGTCTTGTGCATGTGATTTACCGCGCCTTCTAAAACATGACACTCCATTTATCTATCAAAAGTTTATTTTTCAAAGCTGCCCAGCTGAACAATTTAGTTCACTGCAGTATTACAAATTAGTAATTCAGTTGGCTGCGGCCCATACACAACCCACTGAGCAGTACTGTGCAGATGGTGTTTTCTGATCATGATTAGTCCTACTAGATGAGTTCGGGGACACAATGGGACTTTAACACTCTTAAATGAAGAACACACTCAAACCAGCAGGAAGAAGCATGGTACAAAACTTTCAAATGTTTATTTTTTAAAAACCCATTTCTAGTACATAAAGTTCATTGAAAGGCAACAGCACAAAATGAGAAAATAAATGCAGCAATGCATGACATGGCTAGCGAAAACAATATGAACCTGCCTAACATGGTTAGCTTAAACCTAGCATCCTAACGCACTCTCTTACTATGTCAAAATAATTTTCCAAATGCATATTACAGCAAGCCCATAAAAATAAAATACTTAAGAGGGATCACACAGCATACCTTCTCTCTGTAAAAAAAAAAAAAAGAAAATAGCTGTGTAGTTATTCTTTAGCTGTGCCGGGCTGAAGGGCACTTCTCTGGAAAACTCGCAGATCATCCCCTGACTGAGGCTGGTTATTGCGGCAACCCTGCGTGACCTCTGGCTTGCTGGTTCCTGATACAAATCCAGTTAATGATCAGATACCTGTGGTTTTATATTATCTGATTTCCGATTTTATCTCATGTTTATAAGTTTGGAGACCTTAAAGTCCCAACAAGACAAAATCATTATGGTGATAAATGTGTCATCTAGGTTTACATGTGGATAATTTGCCCATGTAACTAAAACAATAGAAACATGTAAACGTTCACATCAAGCGTCCATAACATTATGGCAGCAACCCTAATATAAATCGAAATATGTCAGCCAAGATAGGAGGCACACATGATGCTAACACTTATGTGCGTGTCTAAAACTTTACACTTTCTAATAAAGAGTTAAAAGAATATGTAGGCAAGGACGTGATGAAAATAGAAAAGGTCTCAGCTGGACTTGTCAGTGTTCACAACAAGTCTAGGAGTACTTTGCCCAACACTGAGCTAACGGATGGAGGTCATTGCAGGGGCAAAGTGTGCGTAACGAATGCTGCCAACGTAGCATTTCCCGCTATGTGCTTTTTTTAGGTTACATTTACATTTTATTTAAGACTTCAGATTGGGGGTATGACCTGATTCATGTGAATGACAGGGATTTAAACCACCGTTTGTTGTGCCGTAATAGCCCAAAAGTGATATACGTGGACGTTTCACTGAACACCCTATATTATTATAAGGAGGATCCTCCGGTATTGCAGTACTTGAGTGTCCTTTCGCTCTGTTTGTACTTGTGCCTGTTGCTCTTCATGGTGCATATTAACAGGACTGGTTTGATAAACAACTTCCAGTAGGATGTGCTTCCTGAATTACACTAAATGCATGCAAAGGTGTAAAGCTTTTGTAGTGGCTATGCTGGTGGTGTGCAAGGGTGAGATTTGCATGTTTGATCACTTTATTGAATAAAAATCAACTCTTTGTAGGATGGAATTTGCACATTAAGTTACAAAATGGGCTAAATTCTGATCAGAGCTCAAGTTAGCAAAATAAATGGTCACTGAATGAAACATTTGGGCACTAAGAAATTTATCTTGGAGGTGAAACAAAAATGTTAATTTGTAGGTGTGCAAATTTAACTGCAATGTGAATGTTACAGTGCATTAATGTGTACTGTGTCTCAGTACACCATGTTGCTGTAACAATCATTCATAACTCATGATTAAAGCTGTGATTTTTGGTCTGGGGGTCTTTTGGTAAAAGTCACTGGTATGCATTTTAAAACTGGGGTGTAGATATCTGTTAATGGCGAAACCAGTTGTAGTTTAAAATAGGATTTACTCACAATTGGACAGTTCCTCGGAGTCCAATGGCCCTCATCTACCTTGGTCTTCTTGGTACACTATCCCACCATCTCCAATTATTGCTGCCTTGTGCTCCAGTGCTTCTCAGTCTTCTCATGTTTCAATAGTCATGTGCCTTCTCAGGCTTTCGTGGTCCTCTTTTCCCCCATGCTCCTCTGTACTGCATGCTCCAGTGTGCCTCTGCCCCATGCACCAATGCTCCTCTGCCTCCCCACTATGCTCTTTTACCCCCTCAGATTCCAATACTCCTCTCTCTCTCCTAAGAGCAGTATTTCTGCCTATATGGCTCCAATGGCCTCAGCTCCTCGGCTTCAATGGCCTCGGCTCCCTCAGGCTCCAGGGGTTTTCATTCTCAACATTTCCTCTTACCATCATGCTCCAATACTCCCCTCCCCCCCCCCCCTTGAAGTGCTATAGGTTTTCTGACCGTCTGGTTCTAGTGGCCTCAGTTCCCTCGGGATCCAAACTTCCTCCTACCCTCATGCTCCAGTATTTTTCTGCCCCTCTGCTTTCAGTGGTCCTTGACCCTGCTGTCTCCAATGACTCTTAGCCCCTCCGTCTCCCTGTGGTCCTCCGTGCCCATCAGTGGCTATGTGCCTTCTCAGGCTCCAGTGTGTCTCTGTCCCTCAGCTTTCAGTGGACGTCAACTTCCTCAGTCCATTGGATCTCTGCCCCCACAAGCTAACAATGTCGTATTGCCCTTGCCCCCTGCAGGCTGCATATATCTAGAGCTGGGGCTCAATAATTCAATGATTCTTCCTGACATGCATGTGCAACCAGAAACATCTCTGTGCACAGGGAGGCACACACATCAGAAGATGCTTGTTCACCTTTTCCTTAGCCCATGGAAGGAAGAATGGAAGAAACTGGTACAAGTATTTGCAACATCTGGGGTATTCTGTGTTCTTCAGTCATAGCCTCAGCACCATTTTGACCTAAATTGAAATTTACACAGAAACCAAAGTTACAGTAAAATCACGTATGCCAGTGAAATTTACAAAGTCCATGGCCTCTGTGGCAAAATTGTAGCTTTATTCATGATAAACTATGAAAATGCATCCATCCTTTTGAAATTGGGCTCTTGTTAATGAATGGGCTTCTACTTTCTTCTAAAGGGCTTTCATAACAGTGCTGTTTTCTTTTTCCTCTTGGACTGCAGGTTCCTGAAGAGGGTTTCTGATGAGATGGGCGAGATGTTGAAGGCAGTTCCATGCAGCTGCTCTTAGGGAATGGGCTTTGGGCTGTGGAGCTCAGAGAGTGGCAGAGTGCATGGAAGGCATGCAGACATACATTATTCACTAACAGCTTTCACATTTCCATGTATTGCCTTGAACATGCCAAAGCTGCTTCTGCATAACACGCAGACAAAAAAATGGAAAATGTGGTGAAGGACAAAGTCACCTAATTTGAAATTTATAATGTTCGATGCAATCCTTGAGTGTCTGCTGGATTATCTTCATCCCATATCATTTTAATTTGGCCTTATTGTAACTTGTGAATGTCTGCCTGTGCCACCTTCATACTCGCCCTAATAACCTGTTGCATGTCTAGATCAATAAGTTATATTCCTGTCTCGCTTGCATCCATGACTTCCTACTCTTTTTCTTTTTTTTTTTTTTTTTGCTTGTTATTTACTACGGCCCGTCTAGCAAAACTTCTCTGGTAACATATCCTATCCCGCTTGCTTCCATGACTTTCAACTTTTGTTTCCACCCCAATATTTCTGTAGTAAAACTCCTTTGGTAATATCACCTGGACTAATTTTTCACCCCAGTGTTTGTGTAGTTTTATTTTGCTGCTATTTCTGCCTACTCATCTGGATACAGCTCATTACATTCCTTTGTTGGCGTCCTCAGTAGGAGATGCCAACCTATGGTCTATATGACAAAGACAGTTTATTGATTAAAAAAAGAGAACTCCACTCTTGCCTGGCATGCAGTTCTGTCAAAATACCAATGTGGATCAATGATCGTCTTCAGCACTTCGGTCTGGAAGAGACCTGTTCAGCGAATACATAATCCCCGGCACCACGTGGAAAATGGTCACCATTTTAAGACTATGGACTGTTTCAATATCAACGAGCTACCGTTCAGACACTGCCTTAAACTAGAGTGCCTAATGAAACTGTTGATTGCCAATGCTACCAGTAGAGTATGCCACAAGATCTTCGATTATCGCTCAGAATCAGTATGACTTTCTTTGACTGCTCCTCAGTGGCAATAGCTCTCACTGTGTATTTTCTAGAGATCTAACATCTGTGGTAAGTGGTGCATCGTATGTGTATGCATTTTACTTTGATGAATGTTTTTTATCGTGATTTTTCGAAGAATGTACTATTGATTGTCTCTTAATTTTGGGTTTGGAGGCTAAAATGTGAGGCAGTAGTCAACCACAGGGAAAAGCTCCTCTCTTTGAGCCTGATTTAATTTGTAATACTTTGTAATTATCTTTGTGCACTTTTTTCTTGTAAACAATGGAGTTAGGATGTGTTTATACATGTAAATATTAGTGTGTGCAAGGACCACGTGACTCACTCTCTCTTCCCACCTTTACAAGCCAGTCTACAGTAATGAGCAGGAAGTTGAATTCGATCCTTTTAAGATACAAAACCTCTGAGTTCCTATTTCTTTAGCCGTGCCTGGAACACAGAGGATTTGAATCGATATTTAGGAGTCGTAATAATGTCTTCAGAGTATTTTTCTCAGTGTTACCTGTAATCATACTATCAGTGAAACTAAAACCAAGAGTTGCTATTCTGTGAAAGTGTTTTTCCTGAAATAACTAAGTATGCCACTATCACAACACTGACAGTGTACTATAAGGGGAGGAGGGATCGATAGCAAAATACTATCACTTTAGAGTTGGGATATTGTAAACAGGGTTATTTATATAATGTGATTTTACTCATTACTGACAAACTACGACAGCGTAGTTTTTTTCTGTCTTGTTTTTTAAAACTCTAAAACGTATGTGTCTTAAGTTTCAAGTGATCTGGTCCACGCAGATGCTGTAATGTTTCTGCTACCATTATGTTTGCTCGGCAACCACTCTGTATATCAACAGTCCAACTTGCTTGCTGAGGAGTAATGTTTTCCTAGGTTGCTATAGGTTTGTAAAAGTAAACTCTGGTCCACTTGAAAGAATGTTTTATTCATGTGCTGATAAAATACAACCCAATTTTAGGGTTATCACGTTCAGTGAGTATTGGTGGTTGAAAAACTTGTACTTGCACAGCATAAATCTGTGTTCTGAAAATTGGAACATGTGAGTTGTCTTAAATTCACTTTTCTTTCAGTGCTTTTTTAAAATCTGTTTTGTGTACTTAAGGATCCTATGATAGTCAATGCTTTGTTTAAAACAGTGTTCTCTGTTGAGAATATTTTTACGAAATAAATAGATAACTTCTCATGATCACGCTGGTGTTACTGTTTGAGTTTAAGAACACAGCTGCGCACTATTAGTATGCCTGGATTCACTCCTGCTTTGAGGGTAAAATATAATCTCTCTGTCATACCTTGGTACCAGTGCTTAAATTATTTCAAAGTGCCGGTGCTGAAAGCATTGCTCAGAATCCCGCCGCTATTAAATGGAGGTGCACCGAATGACAAGGCTGCGTAGTCTTGAATCCAACCCAGGCCTCTTTAAGGCACTACCATACACTCTCTGCCTCTTTAACTCACTCTTGCTGGTCCCTGCCATTTCCTTTGGTGATGGATTGTCTGTCTTTCTCCTCCTCCTCTTTTCCCGTTTTTATGGTTTTCTCTTTTCTGATGAGGAAAAATAAGTGCTGGTCCCCAAACATTTGTGCCGATGGGCCCCACCGACAACCACTGTCTCAAATTAAGCAGTGCTTGTGACACTAAAACTATCCTGGGAAGGATAATTTATAAAGGTGGATGGAGGAGCAGTAACCTCCTAAAAATGTTTAACGTTGCAAGTTAGGACACTAGAAGTCCTTCTATTAACAGGTCGTTCCTGTTGTCACAGTCCTTCTCAGATGAAGGTGATCACTCTGGTGACTTGCACATCAATAGCCTCCTAAGATGCAGTGCGCTACTGTGCCCGTGCTTTGACTGCCTCTATGCTGCGGCCTCCTTGAGCAGTCACTCCAACACATAAATGTAGATTTGGAGACCCTGTGGACTCTGCAGTAGATTACTACTATGCTTTCAAAGACTGCAGTAGTGGGAGCTCTCACAGAATCGGGAAAAATTGTGTGTCGAGAATATCCCTTCAGAGCATGGATCTGGGGGCAGGTGACCACACCCAAGAAGTGCAATGATGATCGGCCTTTTCAGTCAACCCGCCCCCCCCACACCTATCCACCCCACCCACAACCTCCCAGGCCTGGCATGTGCCAAAAGTGCTTAATCGCCCCCCCAGGGCACACTAGTCCTCGGAAACCAGCATCAGAAAGTGCCCAAGGCTACCACACTCCTGTAGATGCTCTTAGATGAGTGTGCCCCCAATAGAACCACCTAGGATGCTGGGGGGGGAACAGCCCCTCCCTCCCCCAAGCAGTCAAATGGCTTCCACTATATACCCACAGAATCGGAATGACAAGCCCAAATCCTTGGTTGGTTGATATATATTATGTGTCAGCTGAGTTTTAAGCCAGAGATAAACCGCAGCATCTAATATTCACCAGACTGTTTCCACCTGCTGACAGCACAACTTTCTGGTCAAACAATCAAAGCAAACAGTTGAATGGATGATGGTTGAATTTGGCTGTGTCTTAACACCAGTAGTAAGGCGAGGCCCAAGGAGTGTAGCTAAGTTGCTGCAATGGATATATAGATGTTAGATAAGAATATATGAAGCAAAGTAAAGGTAAGGCAAATCAGAATAAAAGAAACAACCGCAAGTGACCTTTCAAAGGATTAATATCCAGGGCGACATCTCAGAAATGCAAAAAGAGACAAAGAGTAGGGTTGGAGATGACCTGGCAGGAAAGGACAGAACTTCAGTCTGAGCCATTCAGGAGGGACAAACGAGAAAGCAAGAATTGTTGGTTCAAAACCTTACGAGGGGATATATTCACCTCTAGTTTGCATTTACTCTAATGGTTAAGATTGCAAGTCGAATGGTCAGTGGAACTTGAATGTCAATTTGAAACTTAGGGCCTGATTACGATGTCAGTCAGAAAGCCTCTGACCCACAGTCGGATTCTCCCACCCGTTTCGTTCGTAAACAATTCTGACCAACTGATTATGAGGCTCGCGGTTAGAAGGGAAACTGTTCGGTCATTCCTAATCAGTTCTGACCGGCATTCGGAGAATCCGAGTAGGTCGGAGCTGATTCGTACACCTCTACGGACCACGTTTCCGACTTACCTATTACGTGTCGGATTCCGACAGCCTTGCCGACTCTGTTTGTCTGACACAAAAAGGCAGTTGGAAACTGACTTTGGGGGCCCCTAGCAGGCACCTCCTTTATCCTGAGTCCTCCGGTTTGGGTTCGAGACGGTACCCAAGGGACTCCCTGTAAAGCCATGCACGGTGTGGCAGGCACCATTGGGTGCCTGCCACAGGGTGCAAGCTTTTCCGCAGACACAACCATAGCGCATGAATTGTAGGTACGTCATTAACTAAAATAAAACCCAAAATGCACTGAAAAAACTAGTTGAAGGCCAGTTATGGTTGTGGTGAAGGCCTCAGATTTACCAGTTATGGTGCACAATACTCACTATTGCTCATGTTAAGCACAGTTCTTAGACAATGGTATGTCAAAAAAGAAAAAAAACTGTCATCTAAGAACAAAACATGACAGGACTTGATAACTGAAAATATAATTTGTTCGAAAATCTTGTGTTCTTTCATTTTCTTCTGCTCATCGCAGGTGATGACTTTGCTGCACAGTAAACAATGCACTCCCACAGACCAGACTGATCAAAGAGATCTATGGCTTCCTGTTCCTCCTGTAAAAAGGTTTCCAGCATAGTTATCGCAGAAGATGTACTCTTCTCTTCGGCGTCCTCTTTCCTGCTGTGAACTCCTGTTCATGCAGTGCATTAAGATGCTTGTGGACCAATGAGGTGCTAACGTTGAATTTAACTGAGAAACCCCTGCTCAGCCTCTGATCGCCCAAAGTGCATGTCATAAATGTATCCGAGTGTGTTGTTCAACTCGAGGAGTGCTGAAACATTTCTGAACAATGGATTCCGGTGTCGACCTGAAATCCTAAGTCTGGTCATCTTATTCTTCGTTACCTTTTTCTTCTGGATTTCTCCTGTAGTGATGTTCTTGCAGAGAAGGAAAACTTCTCCCCAAAAATTAAAAGTACAGCAAAATAATTATACATTTGCTCCAGCGCTGGCAAGGAGTGCAGTTATCTGTGCAAAAATGTCATGAACTATTTTGGATGTATAACAATACATTGTCTGGAGCTAATCAGACCTCTACAGTGATAAACAAGGACCTGCGGTTTCCAGGAAATAGGGAAGGCTGGATTCAATGTTATAGATTTCGGTTCTGCAAATTCTGTAAGGAGTAAAATGTGGGAAATGGTAAATGTACTAAGTTCTTTTTTAATTGTACCTATGTAATCCACTATATCAAACAATATGTTGCAATTTGTTTTCATACTAACAACTAAACGCATCTACAGATTTGCAGGACCTGTTTTTGGATTCGCAGAACTCTGAAAGGATGTTCTACATCTGCAATAGTGTGAGAACCGAGGACATGGACATAGACTTGCTGTACTGGAGTATTGTTCCTTCTGGAGAGACTTTTTGCTGTGTTAAATGGCCGCTCTTCCAGCCAATTTCATTTGAGGGAAAATTCAAATATGACTGACAGAAGTCTAAATGGCAGAGCTATTCAGGAGTGTTTGTTTACTCTTTCAAGCCCACCCAGCAATTTTTTAAATGCAAATATCTTATATTACTGTACAAATTTATACCACACCAACAAAAGCACACTTTCTTGGTAAAGTTCTACTGTGGCACTAAGGTTGCTGTAAATCCCTTCAGCGGGTAGGGCTATCATCACACAAACAATTCCCAGTGAGAGCCAAAATGTGAAATCACTCTTCCCCACCCGACCCTCCAACCTCATAAGGTTCTTTCCCCTGCACCGATCTGCATGACAATTGGCGCGCAATACCATGGTTAACTACGCTGAGTGCCAAATTTGCTGAAGCCCTGTTGATTCGGGCCAGTGCTGTAGGCAAATCAAAAACTCCTTTTCAATGGAAAGTGTGGCTGAACCATCTCACCACTGTTTACTTTTTGTTCAGCTTAACTTTCCATTGAAAAGGCATTTTTATTTTGCCTATAACCTTTAACCTTGTGGGTGGATTAGCATTAGCATAGTCACCTAAAGTCTGACTTGCCAACTTTCCATGCAGATCTGTGGAGGGGGAACAGTGAAAGGGGGCATCAAAAAAAGAAGTAATTTCCTATCTTTGCTCCCATGGGAAAATGTGCTTGTGCCCACAGCCTCAACTTCACAATGGATTTATACCAAACTTGACATGATGGAACTTTACTCAGAAAGAGTTCTGGATCTAAAGGTGAGCAGCCTGGCCAAAGGTAGAGGACTGTATTCAACAATCCTATTTGGACGTACATCAGCCCTAAAAAGAAGCAGGGAGAGACTGCACCACCAACATACACCATGAGCAGAGGCGGTAACTCCACCTCCGCAAATGTCTGCAACACATTCCTTTCTTACAGACTTTGAATTGGACATGTTCGCCGAACCACTGCCAATTTATGATGATGCACATACATCAAGGAACAGCTATGCCAGGCTTAATTGTAGAAAAGAGCTACAGAATGGCGCCTCGTTCGAACTTTACCCACTAAAAGTTTCAATTGCACATGCTACATCTGCATATCTGCTCAGATTTCATGCGTAGCTCAGTCCGTGGTTTTCGTGCAGAAGTGCAGTAGCTCCTCTTAAGTCGCTCTGTTGAAGGAACAAAACTGTCCTGCCCACATGAGATGTTCGAGTAAATGTGAGACACTGACCAAGCAAATTAGGATTTTGCAGTATTACCAGCAGAATGAGGGTGTTTGATACGCCTCAAACACATGCAGCAGCGGAAGGGACATTATCCTCTAACAGGCAGCAGTTTCAACACCATCAGCCCTTATATGAAGGTCGGAAATGTTCTAAACATGGACAGTATCCAAGAGGTGAATTCAAGGGCAACAGCAATGCCAAAGATAGAGGTGCCCAGGGGAGAGGCTCCTCTGCCTCCAAGGAATGGCATCATACAACTTCTCTCCAACCATACACCTGCCGCAGGATGATTGAGGTTATACATTCCTTGATGGCAGGACTTAACCTCCGACCTCTGGGTACTTTCTATTGTTCATCAAACTTAGGGGTCTAATTAGGAATCCAATAGTGATCCTGTGCTCATTGTAGCCATGTCAATAGTACAAGGGTACAATGATAGTAAACCTAACAAACCAGATCACAAGATGTGAAGCACCAGTAAACGCAAGTCACCCCTGGTTGAGGATTCCCATCAAAGGTCTTGTATGAATCAATATTATCATTTGGTAATCCTTATCGGGTATTGTGTCTCCTGATCATTGAGACCAGCATACCCAGATGGCCAGTTCGGGGTAGCGACCCACAATCACTCGGTACTACCACATGATGTTGATATGATGGGAAGTGCAGTGCAAATAAAGATAAGTGGTGATTAAAAAAGGATAGGGAGCTTAACCAGAACTAATTTTAATAAATGTTAGCCCCTTCCCCATTAAAAACAAGAACAGTGTAATATCGTCATCGCAGTCCACACAAATAGCTGCGAGGAGACCAACATGTTTCAGCCACCAAGGGTTAACTCCTCAGGCTTTCGTCAGGGTCTCTGTTCTATGAATATACTACTGCTTATAAGTGAATAAGGTGTGAAAAAATTATACAAAAAAACACACAAGTGAAAACCAGTAAAGGATATAGTGTTCCTTCAACTGTGTCAACTCCTCTCTTCGGCACCTGGTTGAATAAATACTGTATGGGGGGGACAAACGTACAAGTAAATCACAATCAGCTGCACTGGTCCGTTATGAACAAAATACATTGTTTCTCAAACTTATGCAACTACTTTACTCACCCAGAGTGTCCGGGGAGTGGACCTCACCTCTTCCTGGACCTGGCTCAGGATATGTGAGACCCCGCTCTACAATAACAGAAACCGACTCCGTAAATACCAAAAACCGAGGGATCAGACATTAAGCTGCTCTGGCAATGTGCATAATACGAAATCACAAGGTCTTCTATGTATGGAGCTCATTAACAAACATCAAAAGATTCCCAAATACAACCTACTATCCATTCCCCTGTCAACTATAGGCTGAGTAAACATTAGCGCTCTAAAATACTTAAAGCCAGCAATCAACTAGCAGATTGAAAAAAGCGCCTGGTATAAAGCTAGTAAAAAATGGTAGAACTGGGTTCCTACCTGTCCGTCGTTGTCTCAGGCAGTGACTGAGTCAGGGGGAGGCACAGACACTCCTTTGTTCTGACTACTTCACTGTTCTGGTATGCAAGAGCCACCCAATCGGTGCCTGTAAGGGAGGGGCTGACCCGATCGCCGCCTGTGCGGGAGGGGCTGAACTGATCGACTGGGGTGACTTGTATTAACTGCCACCTTCAATTCACACACCCGCTGATGTCCGGAATCGATTAATAACCGGAGAAAGCAAGTTAGTGTCTCATATCTCAATGCAGGGACGTAGGACTCGCGCGCGTGATCTCGCGAGACTTCCCGGTATGGAACTACAAAGTGACGTTACATCTCCTTCCGATGTAGTTTCTTAATGTAACTTCCGCCTAACAATACATACACAGCGTGCGCTGGGAGAAAACAGAAACTACCAGATGACGCAAGCCTGCGTCAATCGGTAGTATTTTCGGGGTATTGCCCGCCCAGGCAGTAAGAGTGTCTAAAACTATTCCCAAATTCGGTGCAGTCCCTAGGCAAAGATCATTTGTTACAGGGAATGTATTATTATGGTTTATTCTTCACACCAACAGCAAAAATCCTCCTCATTCATCTACCATACTATTTATAGTGCCACCTCCCACTAGATAGTGGGGCTCAGATTAAATTACTAGCGAGCCTGGGGAGAATTAGTGTGCTTAGTGACTATGCATAATAGATGTGTTACTTCTATGTAAGAGGTCTAGTCATAACCTTTATTTAACCCTTTCAAGTATACATCACATGACGGTCACCACACTCTCACCTGCATTCAAATATATCAAGACAAGTTGAACCAGGGAATGTCATCGTTCAATCCTTGTCTGTCTGTCCCCAATTTGAAGACCCACTTTTGTTCACGAATGAACAGGTATCTAGACACATCACTCACATGTGGTGGAATATATGGTTTCTCCAAGACATGCCACTTGAAGTCTGTTTCCGCATGATTGTGTGTGATGAAGTGCTTGGTAAGTTTCGAAATGTCTTTCTTGCAACGAAAAGTACTTTTGTGCTCCTGCATCCTCACGCGCACCTTCCTCGTGGTCATGCCCACATACCGTTCGTTGCACGTGCAAGTAATGAGGTAGATCAAGTTGGTACTATTGCAGTTAGAAAACTGCCGCAGTTCCCAAGGCCGATCAGTACCAATGTCCACACTAGGGATTTTAGTAGTAAGAGGGCAAACAGAACACCCTCCACACGGATGGTGACCTACCACAGGAGGTAGATCCCATAGAGTGCCTATCTCTCTCCTGGGTGTAACTTTAGGGCGAGTGTGTACCAGACGATCCCTCAAGTTTGTGGAGCGTTTAAAGGCAAAGAGCGGAAATGCAATTTTTTCTTTACCACTGTTCAGAATTTTCCAATGTTTTTTGATCACTTTCTGAACATAGTTCGATTTAGTGTTAAATGTACTCACTAATGTTAACCGATCCAATGATGGTTTCTCTGCACGAGGTTCAAGTAAAGCAGCACGATGGTTATTTGCTGCTCGTTTATATGAGCGCTGGACCAGTTTTTTAGGGTAATGTCTCTCAGCCAACTGCTTGGATAGATCATCTGCATGGCGTTTAAAAGTTTCTGGGGTAGAACAGTTCCGATGAACTCGAAGAAACTGTCCGAAGGGCAGATTATCCCTCAGTGACTTGGGGTGTTGACTTTCGTACAGGAGAAGGGAATTCCTTGCCATTGGCTTTCGGTATAGTTCACTCTCCAACCCACTCGCGGTGCTGTAGATCGAGAGGTCCAGGAAAGGAAGTCTCTCTTTACTCATTTCAATAGTAAAGCGGAGATAGTTATTCTGACTGTTGAGCCATTGGTGAAACAATAGGACCGATTCACTAGTCCCTCTCCAAACCATCAGAATGTCATCGATGTATCTTTTCCACCAAATTATAGATGGAAAGAAGGGGTTGGTGGGGTGCAATACTGTGGTTTGTTCGAACTCATGCACGTATAGGTTCGCCAGGGAAGGGGCAAAAATGCTGCCCATGCTGGTCCCAGAGACTTGATGGTATATCTGGTCCTCGTACATGAAAAAGTTTTCTTTCATGGCTATGGTAGCCAAGGCCATAATGAACGGCACCGGGGTGATGGAGTCCAATTCCGATTCCTCCAGGATGGATCGGATGGTGTCCAAGGTCGCATCCTGGGGGATGGAGGTATACAGGGACTCAACATCAAGCGAGACTAGATAGTCAGTCTCTCGATCAAAGACAATATCGGGGATCACTCTCAGGACATCAGTGGTGTCCTTGAGAAATGTCGGCATCGTGTGTACCAACGGTTTGAGGAAATAATCCGCAAAAGCTGAGAGAGGTTCAAGAAGTGAACCCTGGCCAGAAATTATAGGCCTCCCTGGTGGCGGTCTCTGTGGTTTGTGCACCTTTGGTAAGGTGTAAAAATAAGGCATGGTAGGATGCTTAACCTGCAGAAATAGTGCCTCTAAGGGAGTGATCCAACCTTCTCCTAGGGCCTCTTCTACCAGGACTTTGATTTCACTCGTCAATCTCGGAGTCGGATCAATAGTCAAGGGTCGGTATGCGTTGCTGTTACTCAACTGGCGGAGACACTCTGATCTGTATGTTTCTACATTCTGGACTACAATGGAGCCCCCTTTGTCAGCGGGCTTCACAATTATAGTACCGTCTTGGGTCAAAGTTTTGAGAGCCTGTCTCTCTGCAATAGTCAGATTGTTGTAACGTGATCTCGAGCCATATTGTATATGGTCTATATCATTCCTGACAGCCAGTTCAAAAGTTAGTATTTGAGGTGGTATGGCATGTGAAGGAGGTAGAAAAGTGGATTTGATCCTCAAACCGGTGTTGGTATCCCTGTCATTATCTGATTCCTCAGTATTCTTGTTCTTAAAGAAATAGTGAAGCCTTAATTTTCGAAAGAACTGTGCTAGTTCAGTTTGAAGGACAAAAGGATCACCCTCATCTGTAGTCACGAAACCTAGGCCCTTGTTCAGCACAACTTCTTCGATGTCTGATAAAGTTCTTTGACTTAGATTGACTACCAAACTCATTTCAGGTATATTTATTGTTCTTGAGCATTCCTTCTTGTATGACTCCGTGTTCCTGCATGGGGGCCTGTAGTATCCTCCCATTGGACCTGAGGTTGTCCTTGTGACGGTCTTCTTTTGCCCCGTGACCGTCTGGGGCCACGCGCCAAAAAAGGCTGACTATTAAAGTTTTGGAAACCGGGGAACGGACCCATAGGTGGCGGAAAATTACCTGGATAACCCCAGGGTCCTGGTGGCCACCAAGATTGACCGGGCATGTTGTACTGACCCCTGTAGTTTTGATATCTACCTCCTCTACCTCGATTGCTTCTGGCATTGGGTGACTGGTTGTTGGCCTCTGACTCGCTCCCTGTATCAGAGCTCGATCCTGAGTAGTTGGATCCATACATTCTCCCTCGCTTATTAAAGTCTGGGGCTTTGTAATTGTCACTGGTGTAGGGATAGACAGTTTCCAAATTGAACTTGGCCAGATCTTTCTTGAACTTCTCTAGTTTAGTCTGGAGTATGGAATCAGCAAATTCTTTATTAGTTTTGTCTGATTCATCTTTGTTTTTTTTTTAAATTGGCACTGATGGTTGCCTTAATTTTGCCCTCCAGAACCTGTATTTCCACTAAAATCGCGTCTGCTACCCGTTTGGCTGTACTGATAATCAGAATTAGCCAGTCACGGGTGCAGCGTGACCAATCCTTCAGGAATGGTTTGTCACTCAGAAAAAGTCGTGGAGCATTGGTTACTATAAGCCCGGGAGGTGCGCAACTCGCTCTCATGTATTCTGCCATGATAATCCCATGAGTCTGAGTCCGAGAATGCGATTTTTTCAATGCTAGGACTTTAGTCCAGTCATCAGTTGCATTAACTGTAGGTGTGGGAAGTGTTTCTAAAATACTCGGCATATTATCTAAGATAGAGTGATACATCGAGTCATCATAAGCTAAACCATGGCGTTCAGCCATTATAGCTAATCAGTAGGCAGGACAAAAGGCGTAAGAAACCTGAAGACAAATGTCAATATACTGACCGATTCTTATTACTAGAATGAAAGTGATCGCTATTAATGTGATCAGATCTTAATAGCCCGCAGCTGCACGCTGCTCTTGAAATGAAAAAACACACTCTATGGCAGGGCTAGAGGGATGTTTAAAGACCACGCCTAAGTATTATCCCCCACTGGAAACAACTAATCAACATCAAACTTAGGGGTCTAATTAGGAATCCAATAGTGATCCTGTGCTCATTGTAGCCATGTCAATAGTACAAGGGTACAATGATAGTAAACCTAACAAACCAGATCACAAGATGTGAAGCACCAGTAAACGCAAGTCACCCCTGGTTGAGGATTCCCATCAAAGGTCTTGTATGAATCAATATTATCATTTGGTAATCCTTATCGGGTATTGTGTCTCCTGATCATTGAGACCAGCATACCCAGATGGCCAGTTCGGGGTAGCGACCCACAATCACTCGGTACTACATGATGTTGATATGATGGGAAGTGCAGTGCAAATAAAGATAAGTGGTGATTAAAAAAGGATAGGGAGCTTAACCAGAACTAGTTTGCCCTCTTACTACTAAAATCACTAGTGTGGACATTGGTACTGATCGGCCTTGGGAACTGCGGCAGTTTTCTAACTGCAATAGTACCAACTTGATGTACCTCATTACTTGCACGTGCAACGAGCGGTATGTGGGCATGACCACGAGGAAGGTGCGCGTGAGGATGCAGGAGCACAAAAGTACTTTTCGTTGCAAGAAAGACATTTCGAAACTTACCAAGCACTTCATCACACACAATCATGCGGAAACAGACTTCAAGTGGCATGTCTTGGAGAAACCATATATTCCACCACATGTGAGTGATGTGTCTAGATACCTGTTCATTCGTGAACAAAAGTGGGTCTTCAAATTGGGGACAGACAGACAAGGATTGAACGATGACATTCCCTGGTTCAACTTGTCTTGATATATTTGAATGCAGGTGAGAGTGTGGTGACCGTCATGTGATGTATACTTGAAAGGGTTAAATAAAGGTTATGACTAGACCTCTTACATAGAAGTAACACATCTATTATGCATAGTCACTAAGCACACTAATTCTCCCCAGGCTCGCTAGTAATTTAATCTGAGCCCCACTATCTAGTGGGAGGTGGCACTATAAATAGTATGGTAGATGAATGAGGAGGATTTTTGCTGTTGGTGTGAAGAATAAACCATAATAATACATTCCCTGTAACAAATGATCTTTGCCTAGGGACTGCACCGAATTTGGGAATAGTTTTAGACACTCTTACTGCCTGGGCGGGCAATACCCCGAAAATACTACCGATTGACGCAGGCTTGCGTCATCTGGTAGTTTCTGTTTTCTCCCAGCGCACGCTGTGTATGTATTGTTAGGCGGAAGTTACATTAAGAAACTACATCGGAAGGAGATGTAACGTCACTTTGTAGTTCCATACCGGGAAGTCTCGCGAGATCACGCGCGCGAGTCCTACGTCCCTGCATTGAGATATGAGACACTAACTTGCTTTCTCCGGTTATTAATCGATTCCGGACATCAGCGGGTGTGTGAATTGAAGGTGGCAGTTAATACAAGTCACCCCAGTCGATCAGTTCAGCCCCTCCCGCACAGGCGGCGATCGGGTCAGCCCCTCCCTTACAGGCACCGATTGGGTGGCTCTTGCATACCAGAACAGTGAAGTAGTCAGAACAAAGGAGTGTCTGTGCCTCCCCCTGACTCAGTCACTGCCTGAGACAACGACGGACAGGTAGGAACCCAGTTCTACCATTTTTTACTAGCTTTATACCAGGCGCTTTTTTCAATCTGCTAGTTGATTGCTGGCTTTAAGTATTTTAGAGCGCTAATGTTTACTCAGCCTATAGTTGACAGTGGAATGGATAGTAGGTTGTATTTGGGAATCTTTTGATGTTTGTTAATGAGCTCCATACATAGAAGACCTTGTGATTTCGTATTATGCACATTGCCAGAGCAGCTTAATGTCTGATCCCTCGGTTTTTGGTATTTACGGAGTCGGTTTCTGTTATTGTAGAGCGGGGTCTCACATATCCTGAGCCAGGTCCAGGAAGAGGTGAGGTCCACTCCCCGGACACTCTGGGTGAGTAAAGTAGTTGCATAAGTTTGAGAAACAATGTATTTTGTTCATAACGGACCAGTGCAGCTGATTGTGATTTACTTGTACGTTTGTCCCCCCCATACAGTATTTATTCAACCAGGTGCCGAAGAGAGGAGTTGACACAGTTGAAGGAACACTATATCCTTTACTGGTTTTCACTTGTGTGTTTTTTTGTATAATTTTTTCACACCTTATTCACTTATAAGCAGTAGTATATTCATAGAACAGAGACCCTGACGAAAGCCTGAGGAGTTAACCCTTGGTGGCTGAAACATGTTGGTCTCCTCGCAGCTATTTGTGTGGACTGCGATGACGATATTACACTGTTCTTGTTTTTAATGGGGAAGGGGCTAACATTTATTAAAATTAGTTCTGGTTAAGCTCCCTATCCTTTTTTAATCACCACTTATCTTTATTTGCACTGCACTTCCCATCATATCAACATCATGTGGTAGTACCGAGTGATTGTGGGTCGCTACCCCGAACTGGCCATCTGGGTATGCTGGTCTCAATGATCAGGAGACACAATACCCGATAAGGATTACCAAATGATAATATTGATTCATACAAGACCTTTGATGGGAATCCTCAACCAGGGGTGACTTGCGTTTACTGGTGCTTCACATCTTGTGATCTGGTTTGTTAGGTTTACTATCATTGTACCCTTGTACTATTGACATGGCTACAATGAGCACAGGATCACTATTGGATTCCTAATTAGACCCCTAAGTTTGATGTTGATTAGTTGTTTCCAGTGGGGGATAATACTTAGGCGTGGTCTTTAAACATCCCTCTAGCCCTGCAATAGAGTGTGTTTTTTCATTACTTTCTATTGTTGCCCAAGGTTACTGATTAGAATTTCTGAAAACACAACCCAACATTTCACCTCATCTACACACTCCATTGCAAACTGTTGCTGGAGGGGGTAGAAGCTTTCCTAATAAAAGAAGCAATCCAGCTAGAAGGGACTGGGTGTATTCCCTGTACTTTAAAACAAACTAAAAAACAAGAGTCTGCAGTCAATGTCCCACCTTGGAACTCTCAACTGCTACATTACATCAAATCACTTAAAATGACCACTTTGTAAGTTTTCATTCTACTGCTCCAACTGGTCAGGGATATTTCCATGCCCTGTCCCTTGCTACGACTGATTCTTGAATTCATCCGGAAAATGCATCAGATATCTGCGTGACTAATCAGCATAGGTCCTACCTGGGCTTGACATCTATGATTCTTAGTGCTTCTAAAAATGTCAGTCCACCCTCACAAGAAGCTCCAACTTTGCCTAGATCTCCTCACACAATGCGAGAGTTCATTACTACACCTCTACCCCCGGGAGCTCGCTCTTGCTATAAGGAATATGAGGTTCTAAAATTTCGGTACTTCCAGAAGAATGGATGAAACTACTAAAAAAATAAAATCTAGACGACTAGTGTTATGCAAGCAGATGGAAATGTTTCATCCATTACTGTTGTGATTTAAACTGGAAGCCCTCAGCTGTTACAGCACAAACTATTGTTTCCTACTTGTTGCATCTGCAAGTCAGGACTGCCATACACATCCATTGGTGTACGTTTGGTGGCTTTAGCTGTTTACGTAAGTACCAAACGTACACAAGTTGTCTGTTTTGTAAAAAAACAGACAACTTCAGCCAATTTTTAAAATCCCTGTAGACAAAAACTTTATGCAAGACTTCAAATGAGGAATGCCCCTACACTACCGCCAATCCCTTCTTGGGATTTATCCTCATTTGAGTTATAATGCCTCCTTTTGAGCCCCTACATTTGTGCTTGATGCTGATCCTTTTATTGAAGCTAGTTTCCCATGTAACAGTCACATCCCTACGTAGAGTAATTGAGCTACAGAACCTTTTATACACATCCACAAATGCAGAATTGTGCTTTGAACACACCCCTCCTTTTTCGCCAATAGAAGTATTACCTTTTTATGTAAATCAGTCTGTAGAACTACCGTCATTTTTCCTGCTGCCAGAATAGCTTGTGGAAAGGGCTCTACATATTCCACCTCTAAGAAGAGCTCCTAATAATTATATTGCCCGTACTAAGGCCGTCCGGAAACAAAGCAACTATTTGTTGCATTGCCCAACCACATATCGGCAACCACATTTCTAAGGCAGGCTTTGCAATGTAGATTGTATGATGCATTCAGATTTGTTATACTAAAACTAAACGAACATTAAACATCATTCCCAGAGTACCTTCTACTCCTAGGAATGGAGCCGCAATGCCTTTTTAGATAATATTCCACCAACAGACATATGTAAATCTGCTACTTGGTCATCTATCCACACGTAGACTAAATACTTCTGGGTGAACATTATTGCCCCACAAAAGGGCAAGTCAGATAAATGGTACTTAAGACGATATTCCAGACAGCTCCTGATACTCCAGTATCACAGACCTCATACTGGTTTGCAGTTCCACACTAACACCTACCACAAACAGGAAAAGACAATCGAAGGTGTAGTCTGTGTCCTACAGCTTTGCGGGTTTCAGGTAAGATATCATCTCGACACAACTCATTTGAAGAAAAAAAAAACTTGCAACTTCCAGGCCTAGTGCTAGGTGCAGGGGTATGCACAAGGCGAATCTGCAGCCCTACAAGCTATAACCCGATTTTTACAGGTGAGTGTGTATGTATATATATATATATATATATATATATATATATATATATATATATATATATATATATATATATATATATATATGTTAATGTGTATATATATATATAATGTGTATGTATGGTATGTAATCTTGTCTTGACTTGTACTTTTAAAAGCATTACAAATGCATGCCTGCTCTTCTAACAGAAATTTGGAAACATGATGTAGGAATGTCTATATTTCTTTATTTCAAAACAGTCTCTTTGAATATAGAAAACAAACCTGCTGTCATATAGATTTGCCTATGGTCGTTGTAGCTGCCTTTGAACACAGGCGTACTATTGCAATTTCACATACACATATGGGTGTATTTCTGCACAGCTGTGAATAAAACGGGATATAGATTAGCTTCACATGGCACAAACAGTAACTTGTGCTTTTTTAACACGAACCCAGTCACCTGTGTGTCACTTGTAACTTTCAGTCCATATATTTGGTCACACCTTCTATTGTCCTCCGTTTGATAGCACTTAAGTTTGTTCATGACCAGTCACCTTTCCATCTTAGCATAGTCTCCCCTATTCAACCAGACTACAGACATTTCCGTCCCCGGCTGTCAACTCTTGAGGTGAACAAAAGGTGACTTGTGGTAGATGGGAGTGGTAAAATCACACCATATCGTGAAGTGACTTTTCCACATGTACTCTGGATGAACACACTATCTGTGTACACTCTTAAATTATGCAGATTACCCTTTCACCCTAGTCATTAGCTCAACAGGCGAAAGTGAGATCTTCCTTGATACCTTAGTTTTATCACAGGAGGCACAACTGCTACAATATTTCACCTATTGTTCCACCATAGAATCTATCTCTGGCCACTAGTACTGGTATTTTACAGTTTTAGCTTTTCCATCTGCCTAGATGACCCTAAAGTGCCAAGTCAACAATTTTCTCTTGAGTTTAGATCCATAGTACTTAATTTGTTCTCTAAATCACCACACCGCTCAATCTTCCATCAAAACAACTCATCTACTTCTTCAACACACGATCCTTCATATCATCATCTCGTTCAATCTGCTTAATTCCTGACAAATAGCAGGCAACACCATCTAATCACACACTTCATCATCACTCACCCTACACAATGGCATCTGGTTATGTGTACCTGGGAAATATTTAATTATATAATTATAGCCCTCTGGTCTTAAAAGCCAATGGACTGGCTATTTAGTGTGTGGCTGTGCTCAGACACTTTAGATGGGAAGGCATAAATGATAGGTTTGTGATCAGTACTTTGTACAAAGGAAGGAAGATGTTCTAATGTCTGACTGCACAATAGTACAGCAATGCCTTCATTTCCACCTGGGCGTGATTCCCGCTCCACTCGCTAAGTTTGTGGAGTTTTCCCCACTCCGTGCAGAGATTTTTCCTCGCTGGACAACGTTAAGCTGGAGAGCACAAGCGAGAATAATCTTACTCCGGACCACCTCCTGGTGAGATTTCTCAAACGTGGGTGGTTGAGGGTGACCGCAACCACTCGCGTTGAGAAACCTTCCATTCCCATTGAGGAAGCTGCTGCGCAAATGGAAAATCTACTCGAGTGGCAGAAAGAAGCAGTGCAAGCTCTGCATGGTGCAGTTCGCTCTGATTTTCCAGCGCCGGAGAAGCACCTGGCACAAACAATCAGTATGGACGGCATGACCCAATGCACTCCGCTCCTTATGGAACGAACTCTGCCCGTAGTAACTCCTCGTTAGGTGTGAGCAATAAAAGTAACTATATTTTCTTTAACATGAACAACTTGTATTAAGGTACCTTCAGTCTCCTGTGAACTGGCATCAGTGGTCAAAAGGTGTTAGTTTTTTCACATCAACATTTCCCAATGATGGAGACTTGGAAATGGTTTCCTTTACCCACACAAAGGTTGCCAACATTGTTGATCCCGTTCATGCGCTGTACTTCTTTCTTTAACAGTACATTCATGGGTTCTACCTTATCAGCAAGATTCTTTACATATGTTCAGTAATACTGTGCCATCTCTATAAAAACAATGCTTCATCTCTTTGTTGACTGGGGCTGGTGCTTTCCATACTGCTTCCTCAGGAATTAACTTTGCTTTAACTCCAACCTTGGATATGGTACGTTCAAGGTAATTAACTGATCCTACCTTATATATACATCTTTTTGATTAACTCGGCCTTTCTTTATCTCTGTAACACAACTATCAGAGATTTGTCGTGACCCAGGGTTGATGTACTAGAAACCAAAATGTAGAAACCAAGCCCAACCGCATTCTGAGAATTATGTATTCTCCAAGAAATGTTATAAGGGAAGTTAGGGACCTAGATTTTGGATGCATTTCTACCTTGTGGTAAGCTGAGGACTAATACATTACGTTGAAGCAACTTGCGTCCTCTTCATGCTTAGTATTTTATGGATTCTATCGAGTGAAGTGCCTACCTACCCATATACTAGAATTAAGATATCTGAGATCAAAATATAGAATAGAACAAACCTTATGTACTATTGGTCATTTTCGATGTCAGTTTCCCAATGGGGATAATTGGTGAGCAGTTGTAATTTGTAAACCAGCACATTTCTTCGCAACTTATTGAATTTTCAGCATTCATTTAGCCACATTAATAATTTTCACTGGAAGCCTCCCCATAAAGGAGATCCACATTCTGACCATCCTTTTCAAAGGAAGAGGATCCTTGTTGTACCCTGCAATATTAATGCCTTCCTTCTCTAATGCATAGTTCTCATTACCAAAATGTTCGCTGAATAAAGTACGATAAGAGGTAATGGTAAGCCAGAATCGGTGAATACCTTTACCATTTTATCATCCAATGTCTATTTCTTAACTGGTAAGATTAGTTAGATCGGCATTGTCATAATAGACCTCAAAAGCTATTTTTTTTAGTTTTGCATTTCTAACCCACGCTGTGGCAAAGTGGCCCCTTTTCTCACACTTCCAACATTCCTAGTTTTGCTGGGTGTGTATTGCTACCAGACAGGTAGCCCTTGAGTTTGTTGCCATCACCATTCTATTTCAAGTTCGTCACTGTAACTTCTTTGAGTTTGTTTCTTCACTTAATTTATTTGACCTTACATAACACGTTAATGGGTATCGTCTTTTCTTTTCTGTGGTCCGCCATGTGCTCCATTCCATTTACAATGTCCATTGCTTCTTTAAGATCAGAATTGTGAACCAATGACTACTCATGAATGTGTGGATTGTTTACGCATCAGATAAACTGATCCCGAATTACTGATTTCACAATACTCCGAATAATCATAATTTGCATGTATTTGATAAGCCCCACAATACTGCTAAATAGTAGGGTACTATCTCGTATTTACCTTGACTTTTTCAAAAAAATTGGTATGCACAACATGAATTTTCTCGCCACAGTGCTGCACTAGTTTTTAAATGTTAATTGAAAGACCTGCAATTGAGCTTTGACTTTGCCCCCAACATTCTGGTAGATCTGGCATACGCCGTAGACTGTCCTCCCTTCATTATCCAAATTCTGCATTAAAATATGTTGTTTACATAAAGATAAAACCAGTTCCTCACCAATCACTGTTTGATATGACTCAATCAATTTCACCCATTGTTTCCAGATGTTCATAAGTAGTTAAGCTGGAGGCTGCTATTGTAGGACTGATAAGAAATCCGAGGAGGACAGTAACTTGGTCCACACATTCTGTTACGTTATCTTTAGAAAATGCAGAGCAATAAGAAGGAAAGAGACTAATCAATAACATATTAAGCAAGTGAAGCTCTCTGAGAAAGGCAAAGCAGTCCAGGGAATTGAGTCCGCTGTCTTTGTTTGCTCATCCAGTTCATGGGGTAAGGAGAAGTTATTTATGTGGAGGAGGAGGTGTATGCAAATGTACAGGGAATATCAGCTTGAGATTAAGAAATGAGACGCCTGGTTGGTAATTTGCCCCTGAATGAAAGGCGCATCTTGAGGCTGGTGATGGCAACATTGACATGCATGCATGAATGAACATGTATGTCAGAATTCTCCTTCGCACCCTCTGAGGAGGCGACCGCAACCCTGTGGCAAGAGTCTGTGCACCTCTAAACCCACCACTGTGATTCCAGGAGCATAAATCAAACACACCCGGAGGTGGCACCATGACTTGACTTGAAAGTCTGTTCACCTCAGCACCATTGCAACACTCTGAAAAGCCACACAGGGGATGGGGAACCAAAAAGCAGACGTGGCACGGACCAGGAGGAATGGTCTCAGAAAGAGATCTGCTCAACTCTCCATTCAGAGCCGGAAGACTCGTTGTCAAGGATGCAAAGAAACTCCACACATGAAATCCTGTGCAGAGGTAAGATCATTTATACAAAAATCATCACCAAGCATGTTAGCAGCTCAACGGTCAACAGCTGACAGGAGAAACATCTCACCATACTACTGGGGCAAACCAAGTGGAAGAGGGGTGGGGCAAGGGAAAGGGAAAAGCAACCAACAGGAGACCTAACCAAACATTGAAGGGAGCGGCGAAAGTGACACCCATAGATACATACCTATATGAGAAATCTTCCTGTGATCTGCAGTGGACCAAAACATTGAAAACTGCAAGATTTGGTGGTTGCTGTTATATAGTGATCTGATATTCTGTGCTTTACTGGTACAGTAAAGGTATCCACATCATTTCTCAGTGAGGGTGCTGAAAAGAGTGGCCAAGTTTACAATTTTAATACTAAGTATTTTATAAACCTCCTACTCGTTAGTTACCGAGCTTAAGCCAGTTACCAAAAATAACAACTGCAAATTAGACCTTTGTTCTTGGAAATTTGACATTCGCGTTAGCCATTTCTTACCTTTAAAGAAAATGTAGTTTTCTATGGGTAATAAAGGCAGACCCAAGCGTTTGAGGAAATTAGTTAAGCAGAGATCTTTGTCAAACATAGTTAAAAGCAAAGGATTTTAGAACGTTAAGCACTTAATGGCACATTAGGCAAAATAAACGTATTGTAAGCTGACCTGTGCTACAGAACAACATCCATGCAAACCAAATATTTACCCACTCAGTGAAAATCCTCTGAGCTCGTTTTTTTTGTTTTTGCTGAAAGAAATATGACGACCGCAACATCCTGGACATAAATATTCACTTAAGTGGCTAATAATATACCCTCAGATTCCGCACTAAACATTATTACATTACTCTACATTTTTTACAAGTTGGAACATAATGACTGAATTGATCACCGTAGCTCCAGTGACACTGTGGAGCCTGATTTAGATGATTGTAAGAGGTCTTTATGAGCAATTTAAAACGATGTATTCGTTCTTCTTTGAGTCCGCTGTTGCCTCAAGGGGACTATTATTAACTATAATGGTAAAAATATGAAAGGCGTCAATTTGGCCCAAACCCAAACTGCTTGTGGTAGAAGGATGTATATAATCATGCCTAATTCTAATTGTGCATGCAACGCTCATAGTGGGCAAATTCCCCATTAAGTCTATATCCAGACAAAATCTAAAAGTGCATGCAGGATAAGACATGGGACCAATGAGTTGATCGCATCCTCTGCTAAAAAGATTTCTGACCCTGCCGGACCAGAGAATGCAGGCTTCCTGCTCTTTGTCGATTCAGGGGACAAATCTGAAACAAGCATTTGCAATGCAACAGGTCTAGCATCAGTTAGAGATTTTGGCATTGTTTATGTTTTGCTGAATTTGTTTGTTTTCTGTGTACTGAATGTGTTTGCCAGCTAAAGATCTGTATGTATGTGTGAAGTAAGTATGTGTATTATACCTTTAGCGGTATTGGTGGCACTAAGTGTCCGTAGCAGTAGTATGCAGGGTTGAGTATTGCATTGAATATTTGCTGGTGTATAATAGTATATGTAGCATTAGGTAGGGTAGCAATAATGTGTATTTATCAAATGAACAAGGAATATTCACAGACCCCACCCTCATGGAGCCCCCTCCATCCCTATGGATAAACCAACAACTGCAGATGAGCTCTAGACCAAAGGCTCACAGTAACTAAACCTATACGAAAAAACTAACAATACAAAATCAACAAGTGAGGTTCATGAGATTAGCTGCCGTACCGTTTCCTCTAGACGCAAACTATTTTGTAAAACCACCATTGTGTCCACGACTCGCCACAAGAACTGTCCTTAGCTAAAGCAAAGGCCAACCAGACCTGACAGATATTTTTATTCACAGAACCACTCTCCGACACCTCGTTAAGAAAAGTCATTCACTTATATTTTAAAAGCTGTGGCTTGGCAAAACGTTTACTGCAGTATTACATTTATTGCGCTTTCCATACCTGTTTTCACTGAGCCAGGTATTGTTGTACTTCGCTGACCCTGCTTCTTGTGTTATGGACAAAGCTGCAGTCACGACCCTATTTTAGTTGTTTTAACAACTGAGAACATAGTAAAACTTAGATGTTGAGTCTGCTTGCGCCAAAAAGGTTAAATCTCAGTATCAGCGTGCAGGGCAAACAGTGAACAGCACAGAAGGAGAGGGGGCGCTGTGCACGAGGAGGCAGGAACAATGCACGCAGTGTGTGATGGACTGATTCAGAGGTCACTCCTGGGTCTAACAAGGAATATAATAGTGAACAGGCAAACTCAACAACCTATGTTCTTATTCCAGAGGGCATGGAGAGGTGCTGCATGTGTGCGGGTTATGGACTGGTTTCTCCTGTGTGCACATTTATACAGATTTCTCCTTTGCTGCTAAACTAAATTCCGGGCTTCAGATGTAGTGTGTGGTATTAGTCCGCCGCTCTGAAGTGGTTAGACCTACTTTTAATCGCGCTATATAAAACTTTGTAAATAAATAAAAACTTTGACACGCAGCAACTTTAAATACGTAAAATTATTCCGGCTTGCTCTAAAGTAAAGTTTTTAGCCACACAACGCCGAGATACATGTTATTGTCCAAAAAATGCACACAACAAACTCCTAGAATGTTTTCTCATAAGCGTGAGCAAGTCTGAGCAAAATATCCAGTCAAGGTGGGCGGGGCCTAAGGGAGACAGGGCGGACGCCAACCCGCTTCCAAAGAAGCCAGACACAAAACCAACGACAATAGATCTCACCAAGGCAAAGCAGCGCATGCTCTGCAACGCAGGCGAGACCTAAAAAGACCCTCTAGAAAAGAAGTGAAATGTCCTTCAAAGAAATGCCCTGTTGCAACAGGATTTTACGGATGATAACTCTGCTGTTATCCTTTAGTCACCTGATTCTGACACAGCTAATCAAGAAAGAAACAGGTTAGTATTAGATTCCTTACCTTAGACTATCCCCAGGCGTCAGACTGGATCCGGAAACTTTCGCGTAGCAGTACCCTTGCGCGTCGGTAGGCTTCGTCTGCGGCTCTGCGTTCGGCGTCGTTGGCGCCGGAATGACGTCGCCGGAGTACTTAGACGCCGCCCTCGCGCACTGACGTCAGTTCTTCTTTTTTCCGCGCCAGCAAGCGCCGATCCGGAAAAATTTGTACCCTAGTCAATTTTTTACTAACTTTTTCGATCCTTTTTGATCATCTTTCGAAGTCTCATCGACTCCGACGGTGCCTGTAGGGATGCCCGGGTTCAAACCCTGCGTCGACTGCAGCGGACTGATGTCGGTTACCGACCCCCATCGCCGGTGCCTTCACTGTCTGGGCCCTGACCACGACGACAAGTCCTGCTCCGACTGCCGGGTTCTGACGTCGAAAGCTAGGCGGGAGCGGTCCCGCAAGAGACTCGAGCTCCGGCAGTCAGCCCTGCGCCGCTCGAGGTCCCGGTCCGCGAGGAGGTCAAGGGACCGGTTGCAGGGCTGGAGTCACCACAGTTCCGGGAGTCGTCATTGGTCTTCAGGCTCGAAGTCCTCAGGTAAGAGGCACAAGAAGTCAAAGAGGCGACATCGCTCTTACTCCCCCCGACGCTCGCACGACGTGGCCGGGGGTTCGGGCAACACCGCCCTTGCGGCTCCGCCGGAGCCGCAGGCGTCGCGGCCTGCTCCACACCCGCCGGTCCCTGGGCAGAACGCGACACCAGAGAAGATCGAGGCCTTCCTCGTGGCCATGAGGTCGCGCACTCCTCCGTCTGGTTCCACGGCGCCTTCGGGCCCAGCGGTCCCGACGGGGTCCCCACTCAGGCCGGGTGCTTCGGCCCCGGCGCCGTCAGCGACTTCGGTCCCGATGCCGCAGGGTCTCTCCGGTTCTGGACCCGGGTCGTCGCCGGTCGACCTTACGACCTCGCCGGCCCCGGCCCCCTGCAAGACAGTTCAAGTAGTGGCTCACGGACCGCGATTGGGTCAGCGGCAGATCCCTCTCCCTACCCTAACCGGAGCACGTAGTTGTGACGGACGCCTCCCTCCAGGGCTGGGGAGGCCACATGGGAGAGGCAGAGATCAGAGGCCTCTGGTCTCCGGCGGAGTTCCGGCTCCACATCAACCTTCTGGAGCTGTGGGCGATCTGGCTTACACTGAAGGCATTCCTCCCCTCTGTCCGGGAGAGTGTAGTGCAGGTGTTCACGGACAACACCACCGCCATGTGGTACTGCAACAACAGGGCGGGGTGGGGTCGTGGACCCTATGCCAGGAGGCTCTGCGCCTCTGGCAGTGGCTGGAACATCGGGGCGTGACCCAGGTGGTTCAACAGCTGGCAGGTTCCCTGAACGCCAGGGCGGACTAACTCAGCCGTCGGTGCATGATGGATCACGAATGGCGTCTGAACTCGGATGTGGCGCAAGGCTTCTTTCAGCAATGGGTAGAGCCTTGGTTAGATCTATTTGCCACAGAAGAGAACGCGCAATGTCATCAGTTCTGCGTGTTGGAATTTCCAAGGCAGCACTCGCTCGGAGACGCTTTTCGTTGCGAGTGGAGCTGCGGTCTGTTGTACACCTTTCCGCCTATACCACTTCTGCCCAGAGTGCTGAAGATCAGGCGCGACCGGGCCCAAGTTATCCTTGTGGCTCCGGACTGGGCACGAAGATATTGGTATCCAGAGCTACTCAGCATGTCTGTCAATCCCCTGATTCGTCTGCCTCTTCAGGAGGACCTTCTGTCGCAGCAGCAGGGGACGGTCCTCCACCCGAACCTGTCCAGTCTCCACCTCCATGCTTGGAGATTGAGCGGCGGCAGTTGAGGCCATTTGACTTGCCTCCTGAAGTTTGTAATGTAATTCTGGCAGCCAGGCATCCCTCCACGAAGTCGGTATAAACGCCTGCAGATGGAACAGATTTGTGGCATGGTGCACAGCAAAGGCTGTGGATCCACTCTCTGCCCCCCTTTGTGAGGTTCTCCTCTTCCTTCTTTCTCTTGCCCAGCAGGGCTCTGCTCTGGGCACTATCAAGGGCTACCTTTCTGCCCTTTCCGCCTTCTTGAGGCTACCTGATCAGCATTCTTTGTTCAAGTCCCCGATTGTTAACAGATTCTTGAAGGGCATCACTCATATGTTCCCCCCTGTTCCTTTCGTGATGCCCCAGTGGGACTTGAACCTGGTTCTAACTTACCTGATGTGTGCTCCTTTTGATCCGCTTCATAACTGTCCTCTCCGTCTTCTTACGCTTAAGACTGCTTTCCTGGTTGCCATCACATATGCCAGGAGAGTGAGTGAGCTCCAGGCTCTTTCTTCTAAACCTCCTTTCCTTTCTGTTTATCCGGACAAGGTTGTGTTGCGGACAAGACCCTCTTTCCTGCCCAAGGTAGTCACAGCCTTCCACATCGGGCAGTCCATCACCTTGCCCACCTTCTTTCCACCTCCGCATCCCTCGAAAGATGAAGAGAGGCTCCACCGTCTGGACCCAAAACGTGCGCTCTCATACTATAATTCCATACTTCTCCCCTGAGGCGGAAGCCGGGGGATCTTGCTCTACTCTTTGTGCAATTGATTAGACGTTATTGAATGCAAATAGCGTATTTTTAGAAACTGTACATATTTTAAAGCGTTCTCTTTTAAAACAAACCCCTACCTCAGCGCGAGACTAGCGTCGCTCCGAGCCTCACCACGGGCTCTTCCTGCCCACAGCGCTGCTGTTACCCGGCGCTGAGACTTACTCGACCCACCTCAGCCGCCATATTGAGGAGGTAAGGGTTGCAGTCTAGTGGTTGGACCCCTCCTGCCCTCCCAAACTACTTAAGGCTGGGGAGCCACCCTTCGTGATAATTCCATACTTCTCCCCTGAGGCGGAAGCCGGGGGATCTTGCTCTACTCTTTGTGCAATTGATTAGATGTTATTGAATGCAAATAGCGTATTTTTAGAAACTGTACATATTTTAAAGCGTTCTCTTTTAAAACAAACCCCTACCTCGGCGCAAGACTAGCGTCGCTCCGAGGCTCACCACAGGCTCTTCCTGCCCACAGCGCTGCTGTTACCCGGCGCTGAGACTTTCTCGACCCACCTCAGCCGCCATATTGAGGAGGTAAGGGTTGCAGTCTAGTGGTTGGACCCCTCCCGCCCTCCTCCTTCTCTCCTCGCATATGCATAAGAACACCAGACCAGCGGGCAGGCGCAGCGGGCGCGTCGAAGGCGCGCAAAAGGCAAGCCCGTCTGCGCCCGTCTGGCCGGGCCAAGGGCCCTAACCCCTGGCCAGCCGCACTCTGACCAGAAACTGGTTTACTCACATACATCCTTAATGGACCTCCGACCATCGCGTGCCCCTAGCTGTCTAAGGTTGGATCCCAAACTTGCTCTACAGGAACTCACTTCGTTCTGCTCACACTGTAACAGCTCAATACCCATAAATACACTCTCTGCTCCTACCAATCAACAAATTATCTCCAAAGACGACACGATTGTTATGGCTCTTATTAATGCGCGCTCGCTATGCAAGCATAGCCAGGAAATAGCGGATTCTATCACCGATTACAAAGTAGACATTCTTTTTGTCACTGAAACGTGGCCCGACGACTCTTCGGAGCCATATCTAGCAATCGCAGCACCAAACGGATACAAAGCCTACCGTCAGGATAGAGTGCGAAAAAGAGGAGGTGGCCTAGCTATTATAGCCAGAGACCGGTTCACAGTTAGAACTGCACCTATCCCATCCACATCATGTGAAGCGCTGCAGTTTGGAATCCAGCTCACTGCTCTATTTAACTTCAAGGGGATACTGCTTTATCGCCCCCCAGGAACGAGGACCGGTTTCCTCGCTAACTTAAGCACTATTATGGAATCATTAGCCACAGAAAAGTCACTTACGGTTCTAGGCGACTTGAATTTTCACTTAGAACTAGTCAATCACAGTGACACTTCCTCCCTTATTGCAGACATGGAAACATGGGGAGTAAAACAACTAGTGGCCTCTGCTACCCATTCGGCGGGGCACTCCTTAGATGCTATATTCTCCAATGTTGATGGTCTGCACATATCGGATATTTTACCGATGCCATGGACCGATCATCATGCTATACTTAGTAAAATCACAACTAATACCCATTCAAGTATGGAAACGATCTCAACTGATCTAGGTTCATTTAAAGACTGGAGGAACATAAACCATTCCGATTTGAAAACACAGTTGGACTGTACCCGTCCACTGGTGTCCACTGACCCTAACGTGGCAACAGAACAATTCCAGAATTGGCTTGGCCATGCCACCAAGCTTTCAGTACCCATCAAAACCCTATCCAGAAATAGATCCAAACCGACTGCGCCATGGTATACCGAAGAATTTAGACTACAAAAACAAAGTAATAGGAATAAGGAAAGGCTCTGGAGGAAAACTTATGTTATGGCAAGTAAGACATGTTATAAAGAATCCCTGGCGCTTTATAAAGCAATGATCGTAAAGACGAAAAAACTATTTTATTCTGAACAAATCTATAAAGCCAAAAACTCAAGCAAGCAACTATATGAGATCACCAAGACACTGTTAGGCAATGCCCCCGATCTTACCCCCCCCTTCACAAGTAATGTGCGACGCCGTGGCTAAATTCTTTTTTACTAAGGTGGTCGACATATACCAAGCCTTCACCTCCAAACCACTTACGGTTAACGCTACCTCCCCAGCATGCCTCCGGTAACTGTTTTCACCGGCTTTCAAGCACTCACGTGATTATATAAGGACCGTTGTTTCCACTATCCAAACAGGCTCAGCTCTTGATCCTTGTCCTTTCTCAGCCCTTCCACCAGTGATGGATTCCATCATTCCAGTGCTTACACAAGTCTGTAATTCCATACTGCTATCCGGGACATATCCGAATTGGCTAAAAAATACCTTACTAAAAAAACCTAACCTTGACAAAAACGAATTAAAAAACTACAGGCCTATTGCTAGTCTCCCTTTCTTAGCTAAAGTGGCCGAAAAGGCCATGAATTCTCAATTATCGGAATATATTGAGAAACACCGGTTGCTGGACAACACACAATTCCGCTTCCGGAAATATCATGGGACCGAAACGGCCTGATTAATGCCGCAGATGACGTCAGAGCAATTTGGGACCAAGGTGGGACAGCAATTCTAGTATTGCTTGACTTATCTGCAGCTTTCGACACGGTCGACCATAAGATCCTGGTCGACCGTGTCGGAAAGCTGGGCATCTGTCACTCTGCCAGAGACTTGCTTGCATCCTTTTTGGCTGACAGAACACAAGCGGTTACCTTGGGACCTTACCAATCGGCACAACTCTCGCTGCCATGTGGGGGGTCCCTCAAGGCTCATCCCTTAGTCCGACACTATTCAACATTTATGTGTCGGACTTTGCTAATGTTATCAAAGCACACGGGATGAGCCTAACCTCCTATGCGGACGACACGCAATTGGTACTGGCCATCAAAGGTGACGGAGGAAAGGTGGCACAAGGCTTCCAAAATGGAATGCTGGAAATCGGACACTGGATGGCAACAAATTGCCTTAAGCTGAACTCAGAAAAAACTGAGGTAGTTATTTTTGGACCCCTCTCACCAGCTTGGTCACCATGCTGGTGGCCATCAGCCTTTGGAACACCTCCCACGCCGACAGCTAAGGTTAGGAATTTGGGAGTCATATTTGATGACGGCCTCAATTTCATGGATCACGCAAATAAAATAGCAACCACGGCCCATTATAAGCTTAGAATGATTAGAAAAATCAGCCCCTTCCTCCCAGAGGCAGCAACCAAAACTTTGGTCAGCTCCTTAGTTCTATCGTCCCTCGATTATTGTAATGGCCTATTCCTTAACGCCCAGGTCAGGCTCACGACGAAGTTACAGTCAATACAGAACGCCGCAGCACGCCTGCTTTCCGGAACGCCCAAATTTCAGGCCATATCCGAAACTATTAAGGAATACCACTGGCTGGCGATCCGGAACAGAATTAAGTTCAAAACACTCTGTATAGTGTATAAGGCACTCAACAATCAAGGACCTCACTTTCTGAAGGACCAACTGAAACCCTACACACCTTGTAGACCGCTTCGCTCTACCACCCTAACCAGTTAAATATCCCACGAACCAAAACAGTGTCTTGGGGTGACCGACGCTTTTTAGTGGCAGCACCCAAATTATGGAATACGCTGCCTAAAAACATCAGGCTGAGCCCTTCACTCCTTCAGTTCCGAAAACAGCTAAAGACATGGCTGTTTGACCAATAACTTTCATCAATTCCTCTCAGCTTTTAACATCCACTTGAAGTTTGCGAATTGCTTAGCGCCGAGACGCCTGCGGGTATTTGTTCGTGCTTTATAAATGTCATAAATAAATAAATATCTGGATCGCACACGCCAGTTCTGGGTGGATGACCAACTCTTTGTTAGTTACGTGGGCGCTAAGAAGGGATGGGCGGTGCACAAACGGACCATCTCTCGGTGGGTCGTGTTGTGCATCAAGGCGTGCTACTCTTTGGCTAACAAGGAACCTCCTGTTGGGCTGAGGGCCCATTCCACTCGGGCCACGGCGGCTACTACTGCCCTGGGCCGGGGAGTCTCCTTGCAGAACATATGTCAGGCAGCTACGTGGGTCTCGCTGCACACGTTCGCAAGACACTACTGCCTGGACAGCCAAGTCCGGAGGGATGGCTTCTTTTGCCGTTCTGTCCTCCAGGACTTTCTGGTGTGATTATTGGTTCGCAGACCCACCACCGAGGTTGGTATTGCTGGGGTATCTATTCTAAGGTAAGGAATCTAATACTAACCTGTGTCTTTCAGATACACAAGTTACTTACCTTCGGTAACGATATATCTGTAAGAAACAGTAGTTAGTATTAGATTCCTTACTGCCCCACCCATCCTCCCCGTTCTACGAACCGATATCTAGGATTAAGGTCATCCCCTTTCAGGGCCCTAGTTTCATGGCACCAGTGTTGGTTTTTATCATGGCTCTGCGTTTCTGGTGCGGAAAAGCTATGTATAAGAACTGACGTCAGCGCGCGATGGTGGCGTCTAAGTACTCCGGCAAAGTCATTACGATGCCGACGACGGACGCGGTGCCGCAGACGACGCCTACCGATGCGCAAGGGTACTGCTACGCAAAAGTTTCCGGATCCAATCTGACGCCTGGGGATATTCTAAGGTTAGGAATCTAATACTAACTACTGTTTCTTACAAATATATCGTTACTGAAGGTAAGTAACTTGTGCGTCTCGGATGTATATTAGTTCGGGCCAAACAAACATTAAATGTAGAAGATTTGCAACATTCTTAAATGACAACCAGGCAGATGTTAAAATTTCAGCAAGCCCCTTTTTGATGCACTTTATGTCTTTCTTTATCAACAGAATGACCAACTGTTCCTCATATGGAAGATGATTTAATTGCATGAATGAGAACACAATTGGAGGAACGAGAAGGAAACATATTAAAATGTGAATGTAATGGACCCACCACATTGGATCACGTCCTAACAAATTCTTTTATTGGTCCTCTACTTGTCTTTCTTTAGCAAATATTGCATCAACCCCCAGAAAGGAACAAACCGCATTTGGTTTTCCATCAAGGATAACTTGTCGGATGCAATGTGACCAATCACAATATATTTCTAAATGGCTGAACAGGCAGGCTATATAATTATCCATCAGAATTGTCGAGTTGGATTCAACAAGATGCATGTTATTATTTAAACAAAAATTCTGCCGTTTCTTTAGACGTAAAGGGTTTCAAATAATAAATTACCCACAACTGGCAGATTTAGCTTTAGTTGAGACAGGTGCTTCATGAAATGGCTCTCTTCAGCGATAACTTTGTTTAAATAAATATCCAAATTTGTGAATACTTTCAATAACATTGACTAAGCTCAATTATATTTGCGTAGTCCTCAGACGTTGTTTTTTCTGGGTCCAGCAGAAAAGTGGTCCATTTTGACAGTTGATTCCTATCTGAAATCTACCCTGGAAAAGGTCAATAATCATTCTAGTGTGACAGATCCTACTTTTTTCAATAAAGATGCAGTAAGTTCAGAAACCAATTTAGCCGCGGACAATCAAGAATCTTCAATAACACCAGTGAGTGTTCAACCAACTCCTTTGGTTTTGAAAGGTTGCATTGCATTGTTTCTAAAAAAAAAACTAATTGCCAACTCATTACATTGTATCCATGGGTCCTTCAAACAATCATGGGATTCCTGATAGAACTTCATTTCAAACTTTCGTTCTAAATGATTTTGAATTTTCTCTAAAAGAAAGGTCATTTATGAAACAACAAATTAAAGTTCTTTCAGCAACAGGAGCTATAGAGCCCTCCTTTCAACATACAAATGGTTTCATCAGCAATCTCATTTTGACTCTCAAAGATGCAAATGTATCTATTCCAATTCTTAGTTTTAAGGGCTTCGAGTATTCCCTCTTTATAGGAACAACACATGAAGGATATGGACAAGGAAGCATTACCATCTTCATTCTCTAAACCACTCACAAGGAGCTTGAAAAAGAAGCTGTGCAAGAGCTCAAAGCCGGAAAATCGTGTTGAACGACCCCGCAGTTACAAGAACCAACACCAAAGTTTATCTAATATTTGAAAACTGCATGAAGAGCTCAAACTTGCACTTACCTAGTAATGGGACTCCCGGGCTTTTGCCCACCTCTCCCTTTCACTTGTTATAGTCTACAAAGTTTGAAATCATCCTTCCCCCGTATCTACTGTGTCAGAAGAATTTTCAGTTGCACAGTTCGCTTAAGCAAGCAAAGGCAATGCCGCAAACTAATAGCTTCTCAAGAACCCAAAGTGGCTGCAGCTTATACATCTTTGCAACCCCCTATATCACCACTAGTACATAGTAAAAAGGCAACTCCTTGCAATTTTAAACACATAAGTGAGGGCACTGAGGGGCGAACAGCAGGCAATTTAACTATGGACAAGTTTGCTGTTAAAGACACTAACCAAGCACAAACCTGAGGCTCAATTATCCAGTGATAGCTGTGACAGCAACATCTCCAATGGTGACCTATCCTCGTTTGGGTACTTTCCACCCCCTAGGAGGCATGACAACAGACCCCCCCATGCTGTATGAGGTATGCAGTGTTATAAGCAATCACCCCAACACTGCTATTTTTACACCAGAATACAAGACAAGGGACAACAGGACATACTAAACAGAGGAAACATTCTTAATGTGCTAAACCACTTACCCGATACACACTCGCCACAGAGGACATTATCTCTATTGAATTTGTGGATGGCGTGATTCTCCCCATTAAGGAGTCCACAAGGGTTACCTTGAGGAGCAAAGCTGTCATTGAGCAGGTCATGAAACCCAAAGACATACTTAGGACCTGGAGAATTACTCTATCTTTAATGATGCATGTTGGGTATCCTGACCCTTTCAAAACCATCCGTACAGTAATTCCAAAAAATCATCATCAGAGACAGGCACGCACTGATCTGGTAATAAGCTGCATGAGGAGAAGTTATTTTTTCCGAAACAAAACCAGGTGCATCTTCCGCTGCCGAAGAAGCATTGGGGTTGACTAGTAGCAACACTTTATCGAAACTTCATAGCTCGCGGGTAGTGACTACATTTAATCTGACCAGAAGCCTGGTAAGGTTTCTTCCACAGCCATTGCATCACAGAGTAACTCTCAATCTCTTTCCCTGCTATCCAGGAATGTTGCAGGTTTGTCCAAGATATTGGAAAATGGTGACTCCCACTCTTTTCTGGCACAGAATAAATGCAAGAATCTTGGCTCAGCGATACCCCAGTCCTTCTAGGCTACCATACTTCTCAAGTAAGTGCCATAAAGGATAAGGCTGGGGGCAGAGCAAAGGGTGGTCAAGCTGTCTTTATTACAAGCACACTGGGCTGTAACTCTGGCGGCATCGATTCTGGTCTGACAATATTCAGGTAATTATAACTACAAAAGAGGGCAGGAGCTCCTTTGTTCCCCTGGTTCTGATAAACGTATATATGCACCCTAATGCTAAGCTTAAAGCTGAGGTCATTAAACAATTGGTGACGGGTGACGTCTTACTGTTCACGGATCCGAATACCCAAATGCATACATTATTTTAACAGACTATTTCATTTCAAATCTTGCATATGACACGTCGGAAGATTCGATAACCAGCCAGGTTTATGAACTCTGCGGCGTTTCCTGGGCTCAACCTACTGTGCAGCGTTGTGACTGAATAGGCCACGAGCTAAGTAGGATCCTACATTCTTATAACCTACGCTTTTTAAGCAGCAGGGTGGAAAGTGAAGGCCCTATAAATTACATACACTTCTCTGGATTCAGAAATGCACTATTAGACTATACTTTAGTTTATGTTGCATTTTTGGGTTGGTGTTCTTCTTTCACCATTATCCCCTGTTTGGAAAGCGATCATGCCACCTCAAAGCATTTGTACACTTCACAGCCTGCCCAGTGATACACTCTTACATGCTGCTTCAAGCTCACAGCGTCTGAGATGAATCTGGTGGTCTTCTACCATAAACACACAGATGGGCAACTGGCTCAATAATGACAGTATTCAGGGCCACCTACAAGCTATTCACAACCACCAGCAAATTGTTTCACCTATCTAACAAACACTCTGGTACTCTTTTTTCATGCAATCCAAGAAGCAGACATTGCTCCTATCAAGGAGCGAAAGCCCAGACTGTGTGTTTCACTCAGGAAATTAGAGAACTAAAAAAAAAACGAGCATTGGCATAGCCAATAGGTCTTGCCTTCGGGATCTTTAAGTGGGATAAAAAAACTGGGGGGTCTCTCATAGAGGTGTGGCCGATGTAAATAAGGGCATGGCTTAAAACACTTGAGCTAAAAATCTGTATTTAAAATACTGTGCTGCCCCACTGGTATTTTGCTGCTTCTGTCCATTCATCCAGATAGATAACACAAGTAACATTACACCTACAACAACCCAGCACTATTGGCTTTCTCAATGGTTGTAAATTGCATAGGGTACATAAGCAACAACTATGAATTTGCTGCAGATTATATTTACAATGCTTCCGTTCTTGTTGTCCTATGGCAGCCATGCTTTTGCTCAGAGCTTCATGAGCGGGTTTTGCTTCCTCCCTGTCCCTTTCTCTTGAGCTACAGCATTTTATTTTGTGTCATGCAGGTTCGAGCCTGAGGTCAGCTCAACATCCTATGATTCAAAACATGAATATGTCCTTGCGTAATGTAACTAGTGCTCATGTAAAGTGCTCCAAGTTTGGGCTATATAAATCTCAAACATGAGTCTCTTTTAAGTTGCATCTAAAGCAGTGACGGATTATTATTGCAGGGTTACGTTTTTGTTTTTCACCCTGAGGGTAAAAATGGAGAGCCCGATAGGGATCCATCTCGGCACCTGCTTTTGACACGGCCCACTTAAAGCTCTGTACTGGACTTTAAATGGTCGTCGGTGCCTCTGCTTTGCTCACTGAAGACCCACAGTTGTATGCACTGTCTGCACTCCACTCTAAGATGTCACTGACTGACTGATAGAAATGAGCATTTTATGGTTGACTATAGCATGGACTCTACTTGAAGGTATCTAAACGGTGTACATTTGCACAAGCTACATTACATATGACATTAATTCTTTAGAGGTTCGGTGGGGATTAATTTGCCCAAAATCAGAGGGTGTTGAACAGATAGCGGAACTCGAACCTGGCTCCCCAGTTGTACTATTGGCAGTTCTGGCCATTACCCACATATTCTCCAGTAGAGTTAAGGGCAAAGATCGCCTGCTCTGTATTTCCATTTGTCAGTAAATACCTATGTATTCTGCCATAGATGCGTGTGATTCTGCACGTAAAGCCAGTGCGTGTATCGGTTCAGGATACAACAGCATTCACCCAGGCGGTGCCAGGGGGAGGCATTATAACCGGTTGGAAGATGGTGGGGACCAACGTTTGCAATACTTGGGGATCTTTAGCGTGTGTGACTGTAATGCAACTGATGCTCATGCAAAGCGCTCTGATACCTTCGGGTCAAGTTCTCGCTATATGCAAAGTGTCTTTCTCTCGTTAATCCCACAGATGCTCACTGGGGGGATGCCGACAAAGGCATGAAAGGCAGCCACACGCAGCAAGTGGCATAGGGACGGCGAGTGAGCTGAAGCAAAACAAAAAGTGCACCAAACGTTCATAATTGGTGAAAAGTGACCTGATCCATGACTGGGTCAGTTGCCAGGGTGGAAACAAACTGCCAAAAGCCGGGACAAAGACATCAAAGTGACCATAGAAGAGGAAGAATTTACGAGGGGCACTACAAGGAGCCAATTTCAAATGGTGGCCATGGCCTAAGCACACAGAGAGACTACAACATGCCTTGAAACAGTGTGTTCCCACATCATGCAAGGGGTCTATCGTTCAGCCGATCGTTAAGTAAGGGGACCCCAGCATACCTGGTGTGAGAAGTTGGCCTGATATGCAGTGCTCACTATTCTAGTGATCACTATGTATCAGTCCAAACAACCCTTATTGATGATTGGTTGTAAGTCAACCTTATAGACCAGCTATCCTAGTAGCATGGATACGAGCAGTCTAAGGCTAAGACTCTAGAGGGCGTCTTAAGCCAGCTGTTTTACCATCACATTACCCCTTGAACACCAAGTGAAAGGACACCACACAAGTTGTTATGAAAATAAACGTATATTTATTTATAACAAGTCTACCCTGAACTCTTTGAGTCAGGGAGCTAAGCACACAACAAAGCTCTTACAAAAATACTTTAAGTCGCACAATTTACACAAATGCCCTAGGGGCACGAAAAACCATATACACAGTAAGTGGAATGCGAACTTGCTAGCAGGTAAGTAATACTTTTCTAGACTCAGGAATCGCTAGGCCTACAACTCTAAACACTGGGATTAGATGCAGGAGGCCTGTGGACGTCGTGTGCAGAGTGGGAACTCTCACGCGTAAGGCGGGAAAAAGTCTATGGAGGCTAACAGTTGCAAAGTTACTGTTCTCGGGCGAACCCGACTAGGTGGGTTGAAAACGGGGGTGGATCCGAACACTTAGGGTGTTGGACTATGCTGAAGCACCGGAGTACTTGGTTTACCTAGCCCAGGGGCTGCGGCTGCATAGGGTTGAAGTTGCGTCGGAAACCCACGTTGAAGAACCAGGAGCCTGAAGAAAGAGTTGCTGGCAGGCGGCCAGTGAAGAGAGTTCGTGGAGATCCAAGCCTGGATCAGGAAAGAAGAAACCTGTAAGCAGAGGGGACCAAGTTCTGAATCACTAGCCAGTGATTTTAGTGGGCACCAGGATGGCACCGGACGAAGTCACCTCAGCCAGGTGAGTGGGCGCTGCTGGGCTCTGCAGTCTCTCGGACCAGGAGGCGTTGTCAGCGACCAGGATGGAGGTGCGAGCTGTCCCACGAAGGTTCTTGCTGTCGACGTCGCTGGACCCAGGATTGGGCAACAAGTCTTGGCAAATGCAAGGCCCACGCGGTGGACCTAAAATGGCGTCTTGAGTGGACCAGGAGGGTCCAGGGTGCTCCTCTGTTGGAGGGGAGCAAGGGCTAGTCTGGAGCAACCAGACCAGCAGTAGTTGTCGTCGTGGAGCGTCGTGAAGGGGTCACTAGCCAAACGGCAAAGCGACCTGGACAACGCGGTTGGCAGCAAAGAGCAGAAGGGCCCCACGCAGATCTCGTGGATGCAGGGGGGCTGAACTTCGGTGCTGGAGCTGCTCAGGGTCGGGGCTTCTCTTACCCCAAAGCACTCAGTCGAGGGTCACTCGGGAGTCGTGCTGGACAAGCGTCGTGCAGTTCTGAAGATGGCCGGTCCCTCGAGGTCTCGTCGCACCCACGGATCACAGCTGGGCTGATGATGTAGGTTGAGGTCAGAGGTGCCAGGGAAGCCGGTTCTCGTCGTGCTGGAGCAGTCTTGATCCGAAGGAGAGACTGGCAACAAACCGCGATGCTTGGTTGGTGCCTGCTGCTGCAGGGTGACTACTCCTTAGTCACAAGGGAGAATATTGGGAAGAAGTCTTGAGTTCCTTTCGTGGAAAGTAGTTTCAGGATTCAAAGATGATCTGATTTGGAAGGGGGCCAGTTCCTACCTTTATCCTGCAAAAAGGGGCTGGCACGCGACTAAGTCCTGCCCTATGGGTGGGACCAGGAGGGGGGTGGTTACACCCCTCTCCTTTGGCGGGCTTTCCCCAGGCCAGGGGCTGGAGTGCCCCTGGAACTGGTTTCAGCCGGCCTATGCACAGTGAGCACCGGGGTGCCACTTGCAGTCACCTTCCTCTAAAGCCCTGCCTACCTAGGATACACAAAATCCTGTCTGGGACGGTGCTGGCACCGCCCCTGACAGGAAACCCTTTGTCCTTGCCTCCTGCTCTGGGAGGACTCCCAGCAGCAGGAGGGCAGACTTGTGTCTCGGTGGCAGCATCCATTTTGTGGAGCTAAGGCTATGTCTGACTTTAACCGGGGTTACAGGTTACATACATGTCGTGTCCCTCTAGAAGGGTGGAATGCTAACCCCGTCGCCAGAATTGGCGAGGGGTTAGTATTCCAATTCGTATGACATCTTACTCGACATGTTTTGATAAAGCGATACCAGAGTTGGCATATAACCGCGAGGATTATAATGCACTTAAGAGTATATGGTATGCGATATCATGGAAACGGCTAAGGGATGGGTCCCGAAAGCCGCAGACAGGCTCAGCTCATGCCAGAGCACTATCTCACACGATTCCAAGCACTCTGCCTTCAGGATTGTCAAGGCCTGCCATAGGAGTGACTGATAGGAGATCTGTGTGCCCATTTAGGGTTAGATATAGGTATACTATATCTAAAGCAAAGGGTGATTACACCACCTTGCCCCAGCTGTCGTGCAGCCAGTTGTGTCAGATTTGGATGGCCAGCCAGGGGTGGCATAATACATGCTGCAGCCCCTGGTAGGCCCTGGGTACACCTATGCCCTGGGTACCTAAGGTACACTGTACAGGGACTGATAAGGTGACTCAGTATCCAATTAGATATGTACCTAAGGTACATGGAATCCATTTTACAGAGAGAGCAGTAGGCCTGGGGCCCTGAATAGCAGGGTCCCAGGTCAACTAAGTCAGAAAACCAGCAAAACACCAGGCAAAAAGTTGGGGGCAACCATAGTCAGGGATCTACCTTCCTACATAACACCCCCCAAACGAAAGGAGATAAGGCTATCCTTGACAGGTAAGCCTATATTGCCTAAGTGGCCATATAAGGAAGTACCAGCACTGGCATGGTTACCCCCTATGTCATGGTCCACTAAGCAATCCCTCACCCTAAGGGTATCTGAGGGTCTCCACCATAGGGAATCTCTACCTGTGGTGTGTTTTGGCAAAGTAAAAGGCTGGTGCTGAAATGGAGTACTGAAGTGAGGCTCCACTAATTTTGGGCTCAGCTTCCTCCAATCATTTTTCACCATAGAGGCCTTTCTTTCCAAGACTGAGTTGTTTTGAGCTCTCAGGGTCAACCTCTGGCTACCTACAGCTGGAGGTTGGGTCCCTCTGTTTGGCTTACTGGAGGGACAGGTCAGGTTTGGGGCCCTAAGGTCCCAGGTTTGGCTGTGCCCCACAGTGTCCATCTGTGGGAGGTCCCTAACTAAATTTAAGGGGGATCCCTCAGGAGTTTGTTTTATTTTCACCTGGCTAGGATTACTAGCTTCAGTGCCCTTAATCTGCTGATTGGGAAGTTCTTTTGGACAGGGGGCCCTTTGGGGTCCACCACTGGCCTCCCTGACCTCTACAGCCCTGGGCTGACTGAGGCAGGGTAGAGAGGGGCAGGTTACCTGCTCCAGACTGGGTCCCACCTTGGAAGGGTCCACTGACATCAGGGGCTCTGCCAGGCTAGGCCTGACTACCTCTGGGGCAGTTTCTTCACAAGGGGTCAGGTCAGTACCCTGGGGAGGCTGATCCTTTCCTAAAGTCTGGTGGGAGGGAGATTTCTCTTCCTCCTCAATGCTCTCTGTCTGAGTGGAGTGATCCATAGTTTCAGGCTTCACAACACTATTATCTGTCTGAGTTTGAGCTGTGGCCATCACAACTCCACCAACCTTTTCAGGAAGGGACTCAGTTTGGGTATGGGCTGTGACCATCACAGCCTTGCCAACCTTTTCTGGGAAGGAAGCTGTCTGAGATTGGGCTGTGACTGGCACAGCCCTCCTGACCTGTTCAGGGAGGACATCTAGGACTGGGGCTGTGGCTATCACTGCCCCACTAACCTTACCATGGAGGTTTACCATTTTAAAATGGGTTTCTTGCTCTACCTCAGCCCAGGCTGAGAGCTCTAAATCATTCCCCAGTAGGCAATCTACAGGCAAGTTTGGTGACACTGCCACTCTCTTGTGGCCAGTGACACCTCCCCAGCTGAGATTTACCACTGCCATGGGATGATTTCTCTGTACTCCGTCAATATTGGTCACCTGGTATGTGGCACCAGGTAAAAGTTGCCTTGAGGGGACTAGACTCTCAGTCACCATGGTGATGCTAGCCCCAGTGTCTCTGTAGGCCTCAACTTTTGAACCATTGATGAGGGGCTCCTGTCTGTACTTGCTCAAAGTGTTGGGACAAGTAGTGAAGTTGGCAAACCCCATGCCATTTTCACAGACAAGAGTATCTAAGTCAGGGGACCTGGTTAGGCCAGAGTCCCCAGGAACTCCCAAAGTAAATGCACCCAAATTCTTGGGGGCACTCCCACCACCTGGGGGATTACTACTAGTAGTAACAGGAGGTTTGGGAATGTTACTTGGGGGTATGTTCTCCTTATTGTTGTTCTTTGGGCAACTGCTGTCAGTTTTCAAATGACCCACCTGTTTACAGGGATAACAATAAGGTTTCTTCTGGGCATTGGAAGGATTCTGGGACCCACCCCCCTCAGAGGATTTTTGGGGCCCTGCTGTGGTTTGATCTGAAGATTTATTCCCACCCTTCTCTTGAGGCTTGGTTGATTCCTTTTTCTGGTCACCACCTTGGTTCTTAGGCCTAATCCTGGTTCTGACCCATTTGTCTGCCCTCTTACCCAATTCCTGTGGAGAGGTCAGATCAGAGTCTACCAGGTGCTGGTGTAATAACTGGTTCTGACAATTATTTAAGACTTGCTCTCTCATAATAAGATTATACAATCCTGTGAAGTCAGTAACCTTGCTACCCAGTAGCCAGCCTTCCAAAGCCTTAGTGGCACAATCAACAAAGTCAGCCCAATCCTGAGACTGAGTTTTCTAGGTATCCCTGAACAGCAACCTGTACTGCTCAGTGGTTAAGCCAAACCCATCAACCAGTGCATTTTCCAGGACTTGGTAATTATTAGCATCCTCAACTCTAGTAGTGAGGAGCTTATCTCTACCTTTGCCATCAAAGGAGAGCCACAGTATAGCTGCCCACTGACTTTGGGGGATGCACTGTACAGTGCAGGCCCTCTCCAAAGCAGCCATCCATTTCTGGATGTCATCCCCTTGTTTAAAGGGGGGCACTATCTTTGTCAGGTGTTTAGTATCTAAACCCTTCTCTTTTTCTCTTGGGAGATTGCTGCCACCAGTGGGAACTGTCCCACTCATCTGCTGCTCTCTAGCAAAGGCAAGCTTTTCTTTGGCCAGGGCAAGTTCTTCCTTTTCAATCCTCAGATTAGCCTGCTTCATCCTTGCTTCATGCTCTCTTCTCTGAGGGGAAGTCAATCTCCTCTGGGGAGAAATCCTTCTCCTCTGAGAAGAGGCATTAGAGTGCAGAGATATACTGGAGTCCCTAGAAGGAGATCTACCTCTTTTAACTCCAAGGTTAGGCCTCATTAGGGTCAGTACTGGGGGTCCCCCAGATCCTTGCCCAAGTAGGTCTAAGTTGGCCCTAGTGAGTCTGCTGACTAACTCAGGACCCTTGTGTGCCTCACCCTCAGAGAGTTCCTCAAGATTCTCCTCCTCAACTGCATTTACAGTATTGTGGAGGTCTGGATCCCCAGTGGTACCCTCTAAGGCTGGCATATTCCATCTAGCTGAGAAATCTTTCTCGCATCATATGTCTCTAAGAGACCTATCAGAAAGGGAATGGTGGGGTTAGACCCCTGTTTCAGTTTCCTGGAGGTACACACTTGTCTCATCTCCTGGAAACTGAGAGCTGCATATCTTGAAGTGACCTGTGGAGGGTCAATGCTTACCAGGGGAGTCTCAGTGGACTCTCCATGGTTAGACATGCTTTTCTAGTGAGGTGTAAGTGGTGCACTTACCTACACTATTTGTTTGCCTACTGATCCCTTGCTAGAGTTGTAGTTTAGGGTGTGCTAGGCCCTAGGAGCTACAACAGCTGGTTCAGTAGAACTCAGAGTATTCTAAGCTAAGTTATATGTACCTTTAGTACTTATGTGATCTTTCAAATGATATTCTTAGGATATGTGTGGTAAAACAACAGCAAGCTCAAATCCCAACCGCTGCTCACCAATGTGAGAAGTTGGCCTGATATGCAGTGCTCACTATTCTAGTGATCACTATGTATCAGTCCAAACAACCCTTATTGATGATTGGTTGTAAGTCAACCTTGTAGACCAGCTATCCTAGTAGCATGGATATGAGCAGTCTAAGGCTAAGACTCTAGAGGGCGTGTTAAGCCAGCTGTTTTACCATCACATTACCCCTTGAACACCAAGTGAAAGGACACCACACAAGTTGTTATGAAAATAAACGTATATTTATTTATAACAAGTCTACCCTGAACTCTTTATGAGTCAGGGAGCTAAGCACACAACAAAACTCTTACGAAAATACTTTAAGTCGCACAATTTACACAAATGCCCTAGGGGCACGAAAAACCATATACACAGTAAGTGGAATGCGAACTTGCTAGCAGGTAAGTAATACTTTTCTAGACTCAGGAATCGCTAGGCCTACAATTCTAAACACTGGGATTAGATGCAGGAGGCCTGTGGACGTCGTGTGCAGAGTGGGAACTCTCACGCGTAAGGCGGGAAAAAGTCTATGGAGGCTAGCAGTTGCAAAGTTACTGTTCTCGGGCGAACCCGACTAGGTGGGTCGAAAACGGGGGTGGATCCGAACACTTAGGGTGTTGGACTATGCTGAAGCACCGGAGTACTTGGTTTACCTAGCCCAGGGGCTGCGGCTGCATAGGGTTGAAGTTGCGTCGGAAACCCACGTTGAAGAACCAGGAGCCTGAAGAAAGAGTTGCTGGCAGGCGGCCAGTGAAGAGAGTTCGTGGAGATCCAAGCCTGGATCAGGAAAGAAGAAACCTGTAAGCAGAGGGGACCAAGTTCTGAATCACTAGCCAGTGATTTGAGTGGGCACCAGGATGGCACCGGACGAAGTCACCTCAGCCAGGTGAGTGGGCGCTGCTGGGCTCTGCAGTCTCTCGGACCAGGAGGCATTGTCAGTGACCAGGATGGAGGTGCGAGCTGTCCCACGAAGGTTCTTGCTGTCGACGTCGCTGGACCCAGGATTGGGCAACAAGTCTTGGCAAATGCAAGGCCCACGCGGTGGACCTAAAATGGCGTCTTGAGTGGACCAGGAGGGTCCAGGGTGCTCCTCTGTTGGAGGGGAGCAAGGGCTAGTCTGGAGCAACCAGACCAGCAGTAGTTGTCGTCGTGGGGCGTCGTGAAGGGGTCACTAGCCAAACGGGCAAGCGACCTGGACAACGCGGTTGGCAGCAAAGAGCAGAAGGGCCCCACGCAGATCTCGTGGATGCAGGGGGGCTGAACTTCGGTGCTGGAGCTGCTCAGGGTCGGGGCTTCTCTTACCCCAAAGCACTCAGTCGAGGGTCACTCGGGAGTCGTGCTGGACAAGCGTCGTGCAGTTCTGAAGATGGCCGGTCCCTCGAGGTCTCGTCGCACCCACGGATCACAGCTGGGCTGATGATGTAGGTTGAGGTCAGAGGTGCCAGGGAAGCTGGTTCTCGTCGTGCTGGAGCAGTCTTGATCCGAAGGAGAGACTGGCAACAAACCGCGATGCTTGGTTGGTGCCTGCTGCTGCAGGGTGACTACTCCTTAGTCACAAGGGAGAATCTTGGGAAGAAGTCTTGAGTTCCTTTCGTGGAAAGTAGTTTCAGGATTCAAAGATCTGATTTGGAAGGGGGCCAGTTCCCACCTTTATCCTGCAAAAAGGGGCTGGCACGCGACTAAGTCCTGCCCTATGGGTGGGACCAGGAGGGGGGTGGTTACACCCTTCTCCTTTGGCGGGCTTTCCCCAGGCCAGGGGCTGGAGTGCCCCTGGAACTGGTTTCAGCCGGCCTATGCACAGTGAGCACCGGGGTGCCACTTGCAGTCACCTTCCTCTAAAGCCCTGCCTACCTAGGATACACAAAATCCTGTCTGGGACGGTGCTGGCACCGCCCCTGACAGGAAACCCTTTGTCCGTGCCTCCTGCTCTGGGAGGACTCCCAGCAGCAGGAGGGCAGACTTGTGTCTCGGTGGCAGCATCCATTTTGTGGAGCTAAGGCTATGTCTGACTTTAACCGGGGTTACAGGTACATACATGTCGTGTCCCTCTAGAAGGGTGGAATGCTAACCCCGTCGCCAGAATTGGCGAGGGGTTAGTATTCTAATTCGTATGACACCTTACTCGACATGTTTTGATAAAGCGATACCAGAGTTGGCATATAACCGCGAGGATTATAATGCACTTAAGAGTATATGGTATGCGATATCATGGAAACGGCTAAGGGATGGGTCCCGAAAGCCGCAGACAGGCTCAGCTCATGCCAGAGCACTATCTCACACGATTCCAAGCACTCTGCCTTCAGGATTGTCACGGCCTGCCATAGGAGTGACTGATAGGAGATCTGTGTGCCCATTTAGGGTTAGATATAGGTATACTATATCTAAAGCAAAGGGTGATTACACCACCTTGCCCCAGCTGTCGTGCAGCCAGTTGTGTCAGATTTGGATGGCCAGCCAGGGGTGGCATAATACATGCTGCAGCCCCTGGTAGGCCCTGGGTACACCTATGCCCTGGGTACCTAAGGTACACTGTACAGGGACTGATAAGGTGACTCGGTATCCAATTAGATATGTACCTAAGGTACATGGAATCCATTTTACAGAGAGAGCAGTAGGCCTGGGGCCCTGACTAGCAGGGTCCCAGGTCAACTAAGTCAGAAAACCAGCAAAACACCAGGCAAAAAGTTGGGGGCAACCATAGTCAGGGATCTACCTTCCTACACCTGGGACCTACAGGATGATTGCCATGCTTTACGTAGAGGCTAGCTAAATTTAATGCCAAAACACTTTTAAAAGAACTAGAACACTGGGCTGATTCCACTAACCTAATACCCCCCAACACACACACACAAACTAACTTCAGGGTAGGCTTTAGCACTCTAGATAACATTCTCAGCCTCCCCTTAGTTGTTCAGAAGATGTTAAATGCCAAACAAACCAGCCTGCTTGCTTGCTTTACAGACTATTGCATGGCCTTCAGTGGAGTACATCGTTCCATGCTCTGGTATAAACTACAGAGCTAGGGGATCCGGCTCCGAATCAGTCGAAGAGCCAGGTCTTGAGGTCCTTCTGAACCTGTGCAGGGTCAGGGAGTGTCTGATGTTCACAGGGGGCTCATTCCAGGTTTTGGCCGCGATGTAGGAAAAAGCTCTCCAGCAGGTTCTGTTTCTGCAGATGCGGGGGAACTCGGCCAGGGCGAGGTCGGCGGAGCGGAGCCTCCTCTTGGGTGCGCGGAAGGATACTCTCTCGTTGAGGTACTTGGGTTCAATGTTGTGGAGGGATTTGTAGGCGTGGGTGAGTAGTTTGAAGGTGACCCTCTTCTCAACGGGGAACCAGAGGAGGCCTCGCAGGTGATGGTTCATGTGCTCATGGCGCGGTGTCCCGACAATGAGTCTGGCTGCAGCGTTCTGGATGGTCTGTAGCCTGTGCAGGAGAGACTTCCGGCATAGAGGGCGTTGCCATAGTCCAGCTAGTGATGAGTGCGTGGGTGACGGTCCTTCTGCAGTCTGGAGGGGATCCACTTGAAAGTCTTACAGAGGATGCGGAGGCAGTTGAAACTAGTGGAGGCGACAGCATTGATCTGGCAGTTCATGGAGAAGGAGGAGTCGAGGATGATGCTGAGGTTCTGGGCGTGGTCTGTAGGGGTGGGTGGGCCCCCAGGGCGGAGGGCCACCAGGTGTTGTCCCGGGCGGAGGTGCATGGTCTGAGGATGAGGACCTTGGTCTTCTCCGAGTTTAGCTTTAGGCTACTGTCCTTCATCCAGGCTGCCACGTTCTTCATACCTTCCTGGAAACGGAGTCTGGTGTCTTCTGGGTTTTTTGTGAGCGAGAGGATGAGCTGGACGTCGTTGACGTAGGATACGATGCTGAGCCCATGCTGTCTGACTATGGTGGCGAGGGGGGCCCTGTACATGTTAAAAAGCGTGGGGCTGAGCGATGATCCCTGGGGTACTCTGCTGTTGTTTTCCATGGGTTTGGAGAGGAAGGTAGGGAGTCAGATCCTCTGGGGTCTGTCGGAGAGGAAGGATTGGATCCAGTCGTGGGCGGTTCCTTGTATTCCTGCGTAGTGCAGTCGGGCTGCAAGAGTACGATGAGAGACTGTGTCGAAGGCTGCGGAGAGGTCTGGAAGGATGAGGGCTTTGGTGTGTCCCTGGTCGAGTAGCATGCAGATGTCATCAGTGGCGGCGAGGAGGGCGGTCTCAGTGCTGTGGTTGCTGCAGAATCCAGACTGGGAGGAGTCCGGGATGGTGCTTTCTTCTATAAAGGCAGTCGGCTGAGTGTTCACGAGTCTTTCGGTGACTTTGGCCGCAAAGGGGAGGAGGGATATGGGCCAGTACTTTTTCAGGTCCGTTGGGTCGGCTGATGGTTTTTTGAGGAGGGCTTTACCTCTGCCCGTTTCCAGTCATCTGGGCAGATGCCTGATCTGAGGGAAACGTTGATGGTGCGTCTTAGTTCGGGTGCGATGATGGTGGCGGCTCTGTGGAAGATGTGCAGTGGGCAGGGGTCTGTTGGGGCTCCTGAGTGGGGTTTTTACATAGTTGCTGTGATGAGTTCGATGGTGGCAGGATACCAGGACGTGACGGTCGGCTTCTCGGCGGTGGTGGGTTAGGGGGTGGTGTTTGTCGTTGGTTCGCTGAAGTTGTCGTAGAGGGCCTTGATTGTAAGATGGAAGTAGTGTTGCAGGGATTCTGCTCGTGCACAGAACTATGCGCAGGAAACCAGGACCTCTGTGTATTATAGTGTACCAAAAAGCCACCTCAGTGCCTAGAACCCCAATCAGACTAGCAATAGTGTCTCATTCATTCTCCGTACTACGGCAAAGCTACCAATGATTAGACAATCTAGAACATGCAACTTGGTAAACTCTCAGGAATACTGGGATCCAAGAGCACTCTTTCGCTCTTACACTCATACTAGTCCACAACGTGAGTAATCAGAGACACAATGTAGTTTAAAATGTTTATTTTAACTAACGTGCTCTAAGATGCAGTATTTGCGCCAATCAGCATTGTTACAATTCCATAAAGCACAAAAGGGGAAATCATATAATGACAGTGGAAACAGGATTACAGTGCCTTTATCACCCTCCCCGTGCTTGGAGCTAGTATTATAATAATAGAAGACCTCTAGGCTTTGACGGGAGACCCCATACCTCCAAAATCAGATGCAATGAATCACATTCTAGGATAATCCCAGCTCTTTGTAGTTGGAAAGGTTTTCTCCAAGTGCCTCCTCCTGCATGTAATGCCATATTAAAAAGCACCCAAGTTTTCAGGTGGGCAGCTGTGCCTCCTGTTATGTCTATGTGCGTGGGACTGATCAACATCATACATTGTTATTCGACCTAGGACACGCTGTGCAGACAGAGAGCACAGTGTACACCTAGATATGTGAAAAACCGACAGTTCGCATGTGAAGAAGCGCATACAGTGTATTTACGAGAACAGGGCCATGTAGTGTCCTGTGCAAAAGCAGTAAAATGGTGACAAAGCATATATTTCACTTATGCTAACATAGCAATGTGTGCAGTTTGCCCTTTATCCTCACTACACCTTCCCTTGGTCAGGCCAATGGATAATGGACTCAATAGAACACAGAGTTCAAGTCAGAGTGAGCAAGAATTACGTTAATCCATGGCAATGGGAAGATTGGAAGGGAGAGAAAAAAGTGGACCAAGAGCCAAAAAATTAATTCTGTAAAAGTTCACGACCGATGATGGAAGTCAGCAAAGTCAATCCATCAGTGTGTATGAGCAATAAGTTGCAATGGCCTCCAAGAGGAAGTCCTTGTTATCGTCAGAAAAAAGAGTTGCCATCCAATCCAGCAAAGCGAATGGACATACATGTTCATCAACAATGGAGGCCTCTAGCACCATCAGAGGACAACCTGCGTGTTCTTCAAGAAAACTTCGATTTAGGAAATCATGTGCAGCTGCACAGACATCCCATTCTGCCAAAACTCTGAAAGCGCCGCAGCGCAGGCCATAATCCCAACACCGGAACATTCCAGCTCATGTGCCACAAGAGGAATCATTAGTAATGCGTAATCCGGGACAGGAGGCACCGTGTTGGAGAGGCAAAGATCCAATGCCCATTCAAAGGAGCATGCCAGGCAGTGGAAGACCTGTTGCATGCAAGAGAAGTATGTGAAACGAAAAGACAATCCATAAGCCACGCTTTAGAGTGGCCAGGGGCAGAGTACCGCAGCATTCAAGCATACGACTACGAAGCTGCATCAGCCGGTCTCTGAAGTTTTGCGCCACAGTGAGAGCAGCCAGTCCAAAGCAGGCAGATCAACAGCAGCACCCCAGCAGCCAAGGCAAGAATTAGTGGAAATGCCGCCGAAGATGCTGGAAAAAATGCTGGGAATAAAGTCACAAGGCCAGAGCCCACAAGTTTTAAAAAAATGGGCCCAGCCTTTAGTAGTAGAGGCATTGAAAATAGTATGGATCAAGGCACCGTAATGAAGTGGGAGGTCAGTATTAAGAAGCGCCTACAACTCTTTGTGGGTATTGGCCACCTGAAGGACGAATGTTTCACGGAAGATGTGAGCGCAACTTCTTTTTGGGACAATAGTGCTCTTATTCTGCTCAATTTATTGAACTCTGTCTTCAAGGTTGGAATGGAAGGCCAAATCGAGATGTTGAGTCTCCCGTGTGGGGGTGGAAAAAGCTAATTTTTACAGCAAACCACACATTGTGAGAACGTTACAATGTAAGGGATGCCTGCCAGCATTCATCATTTAAAACCAAATAACTACAGTTTGCAAGCAGGGTGAACTTAGGTGTGATAGCTGGTACGGGATTACCCTTTAAAACACACCCTAGATTGGTGCCTTTAAATTACAAGCGCCATGCAACTGTATATTCTTACACACAAGAGAACGATTAGGTGAGGAATCACATGATTCCCCAGTTAAATACACCTCTTTATCATCCCGTAGGCACCTGTATGTGAATGGCAATGACCAGACCGCGTGAAGGAATGCGCCACCTAGGGGCTCATATCGGCCCAGGGGATAATGTTTCATACATGAACTAAATTTAAACAAGGTAAATGGTAAAGTTATTGCCCCATGGATGAGCCATACTGCGGAATCAGTTTCAGCCACTGAAAATGGCAAAGGGTCTAACTTTTCAATATGTAACAGAGTGTATGTTGCATCCTTCATGGACATAAACTGTTGCCTATCTGTCAAGTTAAAAGGCAAAAATAATGATGACGTGTTCATATAATCCCAAGGAACCTTACCCATCTTGAGTGTTTGCAAAGTCCAAGCAAACTGCATGATTGAACGCAATTGATTTTGACCATGGTACAAAACAGACAATTCATCCTGAACAATATCCACAACAGACTAAACAATATGGTCTAATCTGTAAATGCAGGAGGAAAGAGTGTTAATGCTATTATTAACGACAGCAAGTACTTGTTTTAAATTAGTTTGGTCTATTGCCCTTAGACAAGAAGCAGCTTCAATTTGGGACAGCTTCCATATCTCATTGTAAACTGCATAAAGAAATATCTTTGAACTCTTTGAACTAGGACCTGCGGGCCTTTTTATAAAATCTATCAAATCTATGTCTTCTTGTAATAAAGGCAAATGGTGTTTTACTAACGCCAGGGTGGAATGTTTTAACCAATTTTGACATCATTTTCCTACTGAATAGGTTGTAACCGAATGGGAGCTGGAAAAACGTGGATCAGGTCTATCCTGTTTGTAACCCGGGGCCTTGCCTTGAAAACGGTGGTGGCAAGAATCAGTACTTGTTTGCCAAACCAACCAACCTAGAGGGTCGAGGCTAGAAACATTAAATGAAGCATTTGCAGTTAATGACTGCAATTCATCAAGGGTCATATCTGTGATTGTTCCACATCTCATAAGCATACAGATCAGGGATTTTAGGGGCATTTATTTGTTTTCAAGTGTCCAATCTAAAACAGGTTGTTTGATAAATCAAAATGTTTAAAAACAGGATTTGGTTTGGGATAAGGCACGTGCGATGTAAAGCCTCCGTGCCCTGTACCTGCCAGGATCTAGAACCCCAAACCGATTTAAGATCGACTGTATCTTTCCATAGCTCATAGCTACCTATAGCTAACTGTCCAATAAAGGATTTGGAATACAGTAACTTTGTGTGGGTGAGCCTGACTTTAGAATTGGACGTAGTAGTGATTTTAAAATAAAAGGAAACCAGATTGGATTTAATAAAATCAGTGAAGTATGCAACTTTTTTCAAAAGTGTTTTTGAACTGCCTTTAATGGGAGCTGTGCAAAAGCAACAATTGATGGACAGAATGCAGAACAATGTCATACATTCACCCCAGTACAGAGCTGGGCCTAAATCCATCGTTTCTTTGCTCACCATGCCATTCCAGTTTGAACCCAGCCATATGCAAATCAGTCTTGACCCTGTGCCTCATGGGAACAGTCCAGCCTGAACTGCCAAGCCAGGTCCTCGCTGGACTGAAAACAAGCATCCTAGGACTGGTTTCAGGGGTTTCACCCCTCTTCAGCCAGGATAGCTTGATTCCAGTGGCATGGAGAGCACGGAACCTACGTCTAGGCATACCCATCCCACTCGGGGTGGCAAATGCAAAAACAACAATTGATGGACAGAATGCAGAACAATGTCATACATTCACCCCAGTACAGAGATCTGGGCCTAAATCCATCTTTTTTTTGCTCAACATGCCATTCCAGTTTGAACCCAGCCATATGCAAATCAGTCTTGACCATGTGCCTCATGGGAACAGTCCAGCCCGAACTGCCAAGCTACGTCCATCATCCCCTTTGGTATCACTTTGTTCACCCTAAGTTGGCAGGGTATGCCCAGACGTGGGTCTCTTGCTCACTTTGACACTGGATTCAATATAGCCTGGCTGATGAGGCTTATGAACCCGAAACCGGTCCCAGGATGCTTGTTTCCTGTCCAGGGAATACATGGCTTGGCAGTTCGGGCTGGAATGTTCCCATGAGGCACAGGGTCAGACTGATTTGCATATGGCATGTCTGAACTGGGGTGGTGGAGTGAGCTAAAGAATGATGATGGATTAAACCCAGATCAGTTGACTGGGGGTGAGTGTTTGATTTGCTCAAACCTCCGTCCATCATCCCCTTTGGTATCGCTTTGTTCAATGGGAGCTGGGCAATGTTCCCATTGTGTGTAATAAACCACATTTCTAAATGTGTTTGCTATATGCAGGTAATGATGGCCATAATGCTGGTAGTAAAATGAATCCGCATAATTTGAAGAATTCAAATACAAATCTTCAGCATCAAATGCAGCATAATACTTTAAATCAGAAAAAAATGATTGAACAGCTTGTACGTCCCAATCATCAGAGCGTATGTTTTGTTTCACTACATCCCCCCATAGAAACACAAAGTACATTTGGGAGTTTAACCACCTCTGTGGGGTCATGAATTTGGAACTTTACTGCATCCCAAACTATTCCATCCACAACTGGTTAGACAGAGATGTTGACAAAATTCTGGTCTCTTTTCATGATGTGAGAAGAAGAGTGTGGTGCCAAACTTCCATCAATCACTTTCATAGCAGAGCGTTCAGTAAAGTAGTGACCATTGATTAGAAGGAAAAAGAAGGTCACAAATCCAATTGACATGGACAAAAAAATGACGATGAGCACCAACCAGATGTATGTCCAAGGTGGAACCAAATAATTCAGTCTAAACCAGGTGACAAAAATAGAACATTTCGAAGGGGGACTCGATGTTGTGGCGTCAGTGTCAAAAGAAAAACGTGACTGGTCAACGGCATTTGCCTTGTAAACAAGGCAATGGCTCTGTAGTGGGATATGCATATTCAGTGTCTTCATGTAGACTGCAAGCTGGAGGATTTAGCAACGGCTTAGTAACAGAGGTCCTCTCTATGGCTGTGTCAGGTCTGATGTTGTTTGTCGTTTCCAAGACTGTATTCCTTAACATTGCTGGACAGGAAACAGCAGGAGTCCTGCTATGAAGAATCGGCCAGTCGTCGTAGTTTGACATTGTCCACTGAGATGTATCTGTTATCCTTGTGACCAGAGTGGTGGTAAAATGACTGTATGAGTTCTCTTCACGCCAAGCACTGGAACCTGTGGACGATAAGAGGGGCCAAACTCTTTCTTGTTCTCCACCTTCTCACAGACAAGGTCTCCGACTTTAGGTAGCCAGCCTCCTACCAGAATCTGTAGTGCACCATCAGCGGCGGTGGGCAAATGTTCCTTTGCAAGATGTCACGTGTCTCTTGTAGTTTCTGTAACACAGCAGAATCATTATCTACGTCAAAGGATGCGGCTGTAGCCGCCATGTCTAGACCATCAAGGTCTGGAACATACATTTTCATGCCAGAGAGCATTTCAAATGGGGTCCGCCCACCCAGAGATTTTCTAGGGAGATTATTAAGTGCACATTGTACGCTATAAAAATGGGCAAACCAGTTCCTGCCAGTACCTATAACTCTAGCTGTCAAGGATTGCTTTAAGTCACGGTTCATTCGCTCCACAACTGAGTTGCCCTCAGGCCTGTATGGAGACGAATATTTGACTTGCACCCCGAGTGACCTCATGGCATCCTTGTACGCCTTAGAGGCGAATGCTGGACCCTGATCAGAATGGAAGGTGCCACATGCAAAAATTCCCACAAAGACACGCAAATCACTGATGACAGTTCGTGCATCAGCACTGCCTTGTGGCCAGATCGAAAGAAAACGTGTGCACGAATAAACTGCAACTAAGATAAACTTATACGCAGTATCTGAAGAAAATGGACCGCAGTGATCTAAATAAACACAACCGAATGGTTTATTAGAAATGTACAGCTGTGTTTGTGGTGGGCCTGCAGCAGTTGAAGGTTTAATCTGCTGACAAATGTCACAAGAAAGCACATAATCTCGGGTTTGTTTATACAACCCACACCACCAGTAACGCTGCTGTAAAATAGAAACAGTCGCCAAAACGCCTGCATGTGCCGAGGCCATGCCTTCGTGTGTGGCTGTTATCAATGAAAGTCTGCGGTCCTCGTTGGGAATCAACTGTCACCAACGTCATTTATTCTCACATAGGGAACATTATCGGAACTTAAATGATAAGAATATTTAGAAGGGAAGACCTGTGGGTAATTATCTCACTACTCTGTAGCAGCTATCGCTGCTAAGATGTCATCATCAATCTTACTCCTGGACCTTGTAACTGCTGCAACTGAGTATGTGGCTACTGCTGTTTTAGCTGCTTCATCAGCCAAACTAGTGCCAACAGCGTGTACTCCTACGCGCTGGTGGCCAAGAGTATGAATTACTTGAGTGAGAGGCAGACGTTCATTAAGAGCTGCGACTTGAACCCAAAGCATTTTATGGTTAATTATGCTGCCTTTGGAATCACAATAGTCATTTTGAAACCAAAAGAATAAGTTATCATTAAAAGACTGAACACAGTGGTAAGAGTCACTTACAATTAAGGTTGTCACTTGAGGGTCAGCAAACGCCAGTGCTAGCACTAGATCACACAGCTCCGCTAACTGGGCGGTACAGTCCCCTAGTGCCTGCATGTGCACGACACTGGACTTGAACACACCATTTACCATGGTACCGGCCACTATAGAGCATGCTGCTGAATAAGAATGTTTAGAATCCATCGCCGGTTGCGCTGAACCGTCGGTGTAAATGATACAATGGTACTCCTCAAGCGGGTGCATTGACAGAGGAGCAGGATGAACAAATTCATACTGTAAGAACTCCTGTGCATGCAATGAGGAGTCAAAGATAAATGTGACATCAGGAGATGTCAACGAAGTAGCCCATTGTATCAAACGAGAATGTAAAGCTTTTGAATTTGGTACACTGGCTTTCGGCACAGCTTCAAGAGCTGGCAATGGTGTTACAATCAACATGCGTTTTCCCTGCGCTAGTGCGCGTTCCTTCAGGATCACCATCTGGACCGCTGTCAAGACTTTTTCAACAGTTGAAAAGCGCATTTCAGCCAAAGTCTATAAATGTGACTTGTAAGCAATTGGTACTGTGTCCCCTTCATTAAATGTCAAGTAGGTGAAACCCACTGCGCCTGGCACAATTCGTACTATCAGGTTTGTGTGGTTGTCACGTGTCAACAAGTATTTAGATTCAAGAAGATCAGACAGCAAAGGTTGCAGTATAGCTGAATGTTCCAGAAGCCAGCAGGCTTTTGAAAAGTTTGTTGTAACAAGGCATACAGCGGCTTGATACGTTGGGCATATGCAGGAATGTAAGTTCGACCAAAGTTTATAAATCCCAGCAGAGATTGCAATTTTTTCAGAGTTGTATGAACAGAAAAGTGTGTATTTCTCTAAGAAGTGAGGCGCAAGCCTCTACCTTATTGTCGAGCTCATAGCCCAGGATAAACACTGTGTACTCTGCAATATGTGATTTCGCAAAGTTACATTTGTAACCGTAGTCCGCAAACAAAACTATGATGCGGTCTACGCGACAAAGATGCTGCCATAATTCGTCGTCCGTGAGATAAATATCATCAACGTATGAGTACACATCAGGGTCTATGTTCTCCAACAAAGAGGCGACACGTGCGGCGAAAACGCCTGGGATGTTCTTGTAGCCCATGGCCAATCTTTTAAATTGTTTTTGTTTGCCGCCAGAAGTAAAAGCTGTCCATTGACTACTTATAGAGGAAAAGGTTATGAGAGTTCAAATGTCGATTATACAAATCTAGGCGGTATGACCCATCGGGTTTGCTTACTGTAAGAAGAGCGTTATTCATTGGTGACACACGTCTCAATCATTCCTTTATACTCTAATTGATCTAGAATTTCAGAAACAGGAGATTTTGCCTCCCGCCGGAGGGGATATTGGGGTTGTGGCTGTGGCATAGACCGCAATGGTATCTCATGTGGGGGCGAAAGTTTATCCCAACCAACCTGAGTACAGTACAAAGCCGGTGCCAGCACCAGAGCCCAATCTTTCACAAAAGCCATTGCTTGCTTTTTGGGTACTGTGTGTGAAAATCTAGGGAGGTTTACATCCTACCCCCTCGGAGCGGCTAAAACAAAAGCTAACAAGATGTCGTAAGAGAAAGTCAAATTTTCCCAAAAAAAACCTTTAAACAACGTGTTGTCACCTTCAATCAGAAATACTATGTCATATCAGGGGGAGCCACTCGGTAGTCAGCAATTTCAACTGTGATAAAAGTGTCAGTTGCTGTCGCCTTAAGAAATGAAAGCAGTGTTTGCCGCACTATTGTACCTCCACTGCGCTGTCTAGCAGCGTTACTGCCCATGTTAAGTTCCGAAGTTGGATTCTCACCGTCTGTGGCATATCTTGCTGTTATAGCAGCAACTTTCTATTTCTGAAGCGGAGGGCGCTGACAAGCAAAATCGTCCTGCTTTCCTTTTCTGTCAGTCTGACGAGGTTGCTCGCATCCTTTCGGGGCACCTCGACCTCTGCCGTGATCCTGGCGATCTCCTCCACTGGCTTGTGAGCCTGATGTTTCCTGTGAAGAATGAGAACGCTGATCAGGGACCTGAAACCTTTCAGGAGACCTAATTCTAGCACAGTTGCGCAAATCATAAGTGCGCCCAGAGGACTTTTTTCTGTTGTTGCTTCCCCTATTTATTTTTCCAATTCTTTTTAGGAAAAATAGGACGGTCGTCTTTATTAGACTGCGCCGTCTGAGTTTGCTGTGGTGCCAGTGGTTTAGCAAAAGGCTTAAAACCCAAACTATTGCGGCCAAAGGTCTTATAAGCATCAGCATTAATTTTCGGTAACTCTTGGGGTTTTTCGTCCTCTGGGACAAGGCGCAACGCATTAGACACCTGAAAGTTAACCGCATCTCCATTTACATTTGCAAGGATGAAATCAGCAATTATGTCAAACACTCTGACAAGCCTCATTCCCAACTCATCCGCCGCCTCCGGTCCGTGCTCGTCCTGAATACGCTTAATCACGGAGGACAGCACAGTCATAGAAGGTGGGCTGAAACACTTAGCATACACTGCTGCGAATACTTTACCCCAATTCTCACAATCGGTTACCTCTGGTATTAAGTCGTTCTGCAAACTAATTGTAAGGATCCTGTGCTTTTCCACAGGTGTAGTATTAGGAAATACTGCTTCCAGCTGGTCAAATTTCTCAGCAAGCCAGTAAGGCAAATCATCCTTATTCTGGGGACGCTTGCCCATAACCGAATTAACCAAGACAGGACTAATCGACATCCTGACCGGTCCAGCTGGTTGTGCCGCAACCCCAGGTGCCCCCCTTGAGATTGTGGGAAACATATTGAACTAGAGCCCAATGTACTTCAATTAAAGAGATGTGCAAGACACGCAATTCGTCTACAGGGGCTGCTAGATAACGTGGATGAAGTGTGTATCCGGCCAAAACTGGTCAAGTGGCCCCAGGGATCGACAAAGGGCCTAAATGGACCAGAGTCACCGTGTGGGGTAGGGCACCATTAAACCAAATAAAGTGTTGCCATGCCAAAATCGGAACTTCGAGTGCCGTATATGGCCGATATAAAACCGGTATTGCAGTGGGAGTGTATGAATGGAACAACTTATCTCCATTCACAGCCTCAAAGGTTACCCAAAAGTAGAATACTTCAAAGTGGTAAGCCGGATTTGCTCGAACCACAAAATAAGCGCAATACCGACATCAGGCATTCCATATGCAGTCAAATGACGAAAGCGTGGTGGGCAATATCGATTGCAGCAATACGGACAAAGGAAAAGAAAAAAACGTACTTGCGTGGCAACTCAAAAAGTGTCAGCAATTCAATATAACAATAAGAACCTTTTTTAAATCTCAAGCTTGAATGAACCTATAATACATTAATATAGGTAGGTTATGCCGTCACAACTGTTTTCCCGAAACAGGAGTGAGGGAATTGTGGACAAAAACAAGCACTACTAAAGTGTCTCGAATATAAGTACCAGACCAAACGTTGAGTGTGCCATGTTGCAGGGATTCTGCACGTGCACGGAACTATGCGCAGGAAACCAGGACCTCAGTGTATTGTGGTGTACCAAAAAACTACCTCAGTGCCTAGAACCCCAATCCGACTAGCAATAGTGTCTCATTCGTTCTCCGTACTACAGCGAAGCTACCAATGATTAGACAACCTAGAACATGCGACTTAGTAAACTCTCAGGAATAGTGGGAACCAAGAACACTCTTTTGCTCTAACACTGATACAAGTCCACAACGTGAGTAATCTGAGACACAATATAGTTTAAAATGTTTACTTTAAGTAAAGTGCTCTAAGAGGCAGTGTTCGCACCAATACTAGCAAAAAGATGCATAAGAATAATAAAATCAGCATTGTTACAATTCCATAAAGCACAAAAGGGGAAATCATATAATGACAGTGGAAACAGGACTACAGCGCCTTTACCACCCTCCCCGTGCTTGGAGCTAGTATTATAATAGACCTCTAGGCTTTGACGGGGGACCCCATACCTCCAAATCAGATGCAATGAATCGCATCCCAGGACAATCACAATTCTTCGTAGTTGGAAAGGTTTCCTCCAAGTGCCTCCTCCTGCATGTATTGCCATATTAAAAAGCACCCGAGTTTTCAGTTGGGCAGCTGTGCCTCTTGTTATGTCTAGGTGCGTGGGACTGATCAACGTGAATCAACAGCATACATTGTTATTCGAACTTGGACACGCTGTGCAGACAGAGAGCACAGTGTACGCCTAGATATGTGAAAAACAGACAGTTCTCATGAGAAGAAGCGAAAGCAGTGTATTTACGAGAACAGAGCCATGTAGTGTTGTGTGCAAAAGCAGCAAAATGGTGCCTAAGCATATATTTCACTTATCCTAACATAGCCATGTGTGCAGTTAACCCCTTATCCTCACTACAGTAGGAGTTGAGCTTGTTGCAGCGTTGCTGGGAAAGTGTGACGTATGTGGCTTCGCAGGTGGGTTTTGCGAACTGCTGTATGATGTTGAACAGTTCCTTGACGTTGGTCATGTTGGTCTGGACTTTGTCTCTAATGAAGGTTGTCGTTGTCGAGGACAGTAGTGGAGTCGGGGTTGTTGCCGTTGTCGAGGTGAAGTTCACAATGTAGTCCGTGGAGGTGATGGCGTGGGGTGCGGCGAGCTCTGCGATGGTGGTTGCATGGTGGGCGCGAATTCCTGGCGGTCTGTAGATGAGGGTGCCGCGTAGAGTGGTCCTGGGGTTTGTCTGGATCTGGAAGTGGAGGTGCTCTGTGCTGGAGTGGGGGTCACTCGTGCTAGATGTGGAGAGTCAGAGGTGGGTCTTGTGTGCGATTTTGAGTCCTCCTGTGCGGAGTGGATGGTCCTTTCTCTGGATCTTGATGCTGTCAGGGATGGCTGTGGTGAGGTCTGGACCAGAGGTGGCGTTGGTCCAGGTTTCCGTGAAGAAGGCGACTGCGGGCGAGAGGGTGTCGAGCAGGTCCCAGATCTCAATGGTGTGTCGTGCAGGAAGCGCACGTTGAGCAGGATGCAAGTCAGGGTTTCGGTGGTGTGTGTATTGGGTGTTTCTTCGGTGATAGCAGGGGCTCTGTCGATGGTGAAGGATTTGCGGCAAGGTCTGCGAGAAAACTGCCCATGGGTGGTGTTCGGCATGTCTTCCAGGGTTGAGTGCGTGGAGGGTAGTTGAGTCGTAGCGATGAGGTCTGGGAGAACCAGGGGTCATGGCGCTGGTCGCGGACGGGCGATGATGGGCTTGACTTAGGCGCGCCCACTGCGCGCCTCTGCTGTGCAACGGTCTGCATTAAGTAGGGGAGGGGGGCGGGCCCAGAGGTAGGGAGGCGGGAGAAGGGCTGTGTGGGGGCTGCATGGGGGGCAGCGGTAGGAAGATTGCACAGTCAAGTGAAACAACAGTAAATAACAAATACAGTAAATTACACAGGCCAGTAAAGGAAAATGAGCGAGGGGGTTTACATGTAACGGAAAAACGGTGGGCAAAAGGAGAGAGATCCCCTGAGGTGCACTGCCGTGCAAGTGAAAAACAGTGAATAACGTAGATACAGTAATTACACACAGGCCAGTAAACAAAATGAGTGAGGGGGTTTAAACGCAACAGAAAAACAATTGGTTCAAGTCTCCCCTTTTTGGCCATCTTCGATATGGTTTCTGGACAGACCTTTACATTTTTTTTTATAGATATCTCAATTTTCTTGTCCAATTATAGGCATATACTTCACAACCCAAAGGCCTTCTTGGTCAACGGCTACCATTATACCGATCTTTAAAATGGGGGACAAGGATAAACCGCAATGCTACCGCTCCATTTCCCGCCATAGTTACGTTTCTGGGTTGGGTTTTATTAACTAGACTTTGAACATGGGCTAAAACAAATTAAACAATATCTGAAGTCTAGTTTGTCTTTTACCTGGAAAAATCCACCACAGGCAATGACTTAATCTTTACTTACTAATAAACAAATATACGGTAGCTCAACCTGGAGCCCTGTTTGTAGCCTTATGGACCTTACGGGTGCCTTTGATCGGGTGAATAGGAAGAAACTGTGGGACCTATTGATCTCGCTGGGCTTCGGGCCTGCCACTGTAACCTTATTAATGAATCTCCACGTCCACGCTACAGCGGCAGTTAGATACTCTCAGGGAGGAGGCCTCACTGAACATTTTACTTGCTCCAGGGGGGTCCACCAAGGCTGCATTGTAATTCTTTTTTTTATTCACTACCCACATCATTCGTCAAGAAACTGCCCTTTTGCCACTAAAGTCTGATTGCCCCAGAGTCAGCAAGAAAGCTGACAGTTTTATTATATGCCGATGACGCAGTACTTATGGCTGTCACAGCACTGGGCCTGCAGGTTTTAATTGATGGGTTTATTGCCTTTATGGATAGTTTGGACCTGACTGTCAACTTTACAAAGTTGTACGTTTTGGAAGTTGGCCCTCGGGTGCTCCGGTCTAAACATTTTAAAGTGGTGACCCATACCCTTGCGAAGGTCCCGGCCTTCTCCTACCTGGGAATCCTATTTGATGAAAAATTAAACTTGAAAACATTGATGGAGGGAAAGATGGACAACTTGAATAAATCTATTGGGGTTTTTGCCAGCTATGTCCACAGATTGGGATCATGGTCACCATCTGTGATTTTAAAGTTATACCAGTCTATATGCACCTCTGAGGCCTTATATGGTTGTGAAGTCTGGGAACGAGTTTCTCAAATGGGCTACTGGAGAGAGTTCGATCAGATTCCAAACTGCGCAGCGACAACATAACGAAAAGGCATTAGAATCAGCTCAAGCATGGGACGCCCTGGTACAAGCGTTGCGCGACTATGGTATGCAGGATGACCAGGCAGAGCAGCACTCAGGAGGCGGGGTTTCACCATAGCACGCCAGGGACATTGCATCACTTGACATACTTCCCAGCGACTCCTGCTCACTCACATTGTCCGAGCTGATACCACCTGCAATTAGAGGATGAGGACCCGGGGTGGGGGGAGGGACAAGGGATAACCTGTTAGCCACTTGGGCAAGGCACACTGAGACTAGCACACGAGGAGATCCATAGAGGGGAGGAAATGAGGCCAGATAAGAGCTATCGAGTTAAGATTGTACGGCACCCGACCTCCGGGATGTGGGTTCACTGGCTGTGTAATGTTTTGTTTACTGACCTGTGCATTGCTACTGTCGGAAGCAGGACTAGCAAACAGGAAGATTGTGTACTATACAAATCTGCAATAAAAAATATTTTTTTTAAAAATGGTTGTGAAGTCTGGGGGTACACTTCAGCACACAAGTTACAGGTGCCCAAAACAAGTCTTTGAGAAAAATTCTGAAGGTCCTACAAAGCACCCCCTCATTCTCCATACACAAAGAACTTGGAGTTAACTATTCAGCTGACCAGGTGGCAGTTAAGTCCCTGTTGTGTTGGGTGAAGATATGGTCCAGGGAGGATAAGGAGCTAAACCGCCTGATCATATCAGACTATCTGTCACTAGATCATGCTCTCAAAATCCCCTGGTTACGGTATGTTAAGGAGTCCCTCCTTGCTTTAACCTGGCCAGATATTTTCCTTATACGTGACTCAGTAAGGCCTCAGGACCTTAACACTGTAAAAGAATTGTTCTTCAAACACCATTGCTCACAGTGAAAACACCAAGCTTTATACACGGTTACCACAGAATCCATGGGAAAAAGCAATCCATTCCTCCTAATATTGCCCTGAGTGAGGGGGCATGCCTTGCTAAAGTCAGTCCAGGGCAGGGAAAATTCTCTCTTTCTATCCTTACAAGAATTTAGTAACTTTTTGTGGGCCGCCTTTAGATCAAGACTCTCTAGACCCGATTGATTACTGAATGTTCTTTTCTTACTTTGCACTTTTTTCTTTCCAACTACTTGTGACCAGGAGCTGCATTTTATTCTAACATTTTAACTGGATTTAATGTTTTTTATTGTAGGATTGTATCTTTTATGGTTGCGACTGCACCCGAATAAAGATTTATTTACTTCACAACCCATTGTGACAATTCCACAATTTAATCCGGTCAGGCCACCTCTAATTGATGGCATGGAAAGTATTGGTTTACCAAAGTCAGTCACAAAATGTTTGCCATAAAGATGTGCATATAATTGGAGTAGATAATTAAATAATAATATCCTAATCTGAAAGAGACACGTTAGTGATAAATTCCTTACCTTAGATTTTCCCCCAGGCGTCAGACTGGATCCGGAAAGTTTTCGTCTGCAGTACCCCTGCTCGTCCGAAGGTGGCGTTGTGCGGCTCCGCGTCCGTTGTAGGCGTCATGATCGCCAAGATGACATCACCGCAGCTACTTAGCTGCAGCCCTTGTGCGCCGACGTCAGTTCTTTCTTTTTCCGCTCCAGCAAATGCAGATCTGGAGAGAGCGGTACCCCCAGTCAATTTTTGACTGAGGTTTTTGGGACTTTGATCTCTGTCTTTTTTGTGTCTTTGACTCCTGGTGTTATAGTGATGACCGTGAGTGTCTCTACTGCCTGGTGCGCGACCATGACCCCACTTCGTCCCCCGACTGCTGCGCCATGGCTCTGAAAACTTTGCTGGAGCGGTCCTGAAAGTTGCTTGAGGCCTGTTAGTTGCCCCCACACCGTTCAAGGTCCTGGTCCCGTGGGAGGTCGAGGGACCGGTCGCGGACACGCCACCACTGTTCGACGAAGTCTTCGTACTCGGGCTCAGGTAAGACGAAGCACAAGAAGTTACGTTGCTCTTCCCCTAGCGCGACACGGCTGAGGGTGCGGGTGGTGCCACCCCCGCGGCTCCACCGGAGCCTACGCAGTTGCCGACAGCCTACCCGCCTTTCCCGGGTTCATCGGCGACTCCGGCCCAGCTGCAGGAATTTCTGTCTGCCATGGGCCGTCTCTTTGGCCCGTCAGGCCCCGCAGGCGCACCTTCGGCCCCCGCGGGTCCTGCTGGGGGTCCTTGCCCTTCTTTGTCCAAGGCTCCGGCCTGACGTGGTCGACGGCTCCAGCCTCGGCAGCGCAACACCCCCATGGATCCATGCATGGATCCCAGCTGATGTCGGTTGACCTTGTACGACCTCCACCGACATCAATGTCTATGGCACCGCCTCCCCGGCTTCCACCCCGACAAGGAGAGGGTTCCGAACCGGTGTCGATCGCCGTCGATGGGGAATTTTTAGCCCTTTCTCCATCCTCCTCCTTCTTTCCCACCCGCCCCGGACTGGGCAGAGGATTTGGAGGACGCAGGTGATCTGGATTTCTCTCCAGAACTTGGTGCACTGTCTCCTTCTACCGTGGCTACGGAGGAAGGTGGTACTTATTCAGTGGTGTTGCATAGGGCAGTGGAGGCTCTCCACCTCGAGCTCCCTACAGTAGCTGTCAGGACTAACCTCCTGACAGAAGTGCTTCAGCTGGCAGCTTCCTCTGCGGAGCTGCCACTGCCCTTTAATTATTAACTTTTGGACGTTGTTTTGGGCACCTGGTCCAGGCCCAACGGGGCTCCTGTGGATAGGAATGTGACCCGACATCATCGCCCAGCCCCAGGCGACCCCATTTTCCTCTCCCAACACCCTACCCCTGAGAGCTTGGTTGTCCAAGCCTCTGCGTCTCCGAGAGCATTCCCTTACGCACCTCCGGACAGGGAATCCAAGAAACTGGAGCAGTTTGGGAAGAAGATTTTCTCTTCCGCCAGTTCAGGGTTGTGGTCTGTGAACACTGCATGCCTCTTGGGCCGTTATTCCCACTCTGTGTGGGATACGGTGGCGGAATTGCTGCCTTAGTGTCTGGAGGAGGCCCGGACGCTGCTCTCCCAAGCTATTGCTGAAGGGATAGATGCAGCCAAGTTTACGATTCGTTGTGGCCTTGACACCGACGACTTGCTGGGCAGAGCGATTTTCACGACAGTGGCACTACGCCGTCATGCCTGGCTGAGAACGACTGACTTTTCTGGGGATGTCCAGAACTCTCTGATGGACATGCCTTTTGATGGCACCCGCCTTTTTGGCGACAAGGCAGACAGTGCGTTGGAGCATTTTAAGGACTCGCGGGCTACAGCCAAGTCCTTGGGCCATTCAGCCACACGCACTCCTTCGGCTTCTGCTTTTTGCTCCTTTTGTGGCCAAGGAAGGGGCGCCCAAACACATTTTGTTTCAAAGCCACAGGACAGAGCAGCAACAGTCTCAGCGCAGTCGCAGACTTGGGACCCGCTGAGGTGTGTCATGGGGCCAGCGGGTGGGTCAGTCCCCACCTCCCCTGCCACCACTGCCTCCAAATCTTCCTAGTCCTGTGTTTCAGGCCCACCAAACGCCAGTGGGCGGCAGGATTCGCCATCACCTCCCCCACTGGCGCACCATCACTACGGACAGGTGGGTTTTACAGATTGTCCGAGGGGGCTACTCCTTCCCCTTCGAGACAACCCCTCCAGCCATGTCACCTCAGTATCACCGCATGTCGGGGGATCACTTGACACTTCTCCAGCAGTAAGTTGCTGCCCTCTTGGCCAAGGGGGCCTTCGAGTGCGTTCCGACGCCAGAAGTAGGTTGTAGTTGTTACTCTCACTACTTCTTGGTTCCAAAAAAGGACAGGGACCTGCGTCCTATCTTAGACCTTCGGAAGGTCAATCGCTTCCTCCGAAAGGAGAAGTTCAAGATGCTCAGGTCTTGTCGGCCCTAGACCCGCAAGACTGGATGGTAGCGTTGGACTTGCAGGGCACTTATTTTCATATCCCCCTCCTGCCGGCCCACCGGCGTTACCTGCAGTTCACCGTGGGCCACGAGCACTTTCAGTTCACCGTGCTCCCTTTTGGCCCTACCAGCGCCCCTCCGGTGTTCACAAGTGATGGCGGTGGTCGCAGCTCATCTACGCAGATCAGGGGTTTCAGTCTTCCCCTATCTTGATGACTGGTTGTTGAAGGCGGGTTCGCCCCAGGCAGTCGTCTCCCACCTCCAGACTACGGCCGACCTCCTGCATTTGCTGGGGTTTTCCATCAACGTGCCGAAGTCTCACCTAGTTCCCTCTCAGAAGCTCCTCTTTATTGGAGCCAACCTGGACACGGCGCAGTTTCGGGTTTATCCTCCCGAATAGCGAGTCCGGGATATTAGGGCTATGATTTCTGATCTTTCGGCCCTTGTCCTGGGTTTCGGTCAGGATGACCTTGAGGCTGCTGGGCCTCATGGCCTCCTGCAGCCTGCTGACCAATCATGCCAAATGGCATATGTGGGCTCTGCAGTCGGACTTGAAGTTTGAGTGGGCGCAGCATCAAGGGGACCTGTCAGAGTGCGTCCAGATCTTGGAGGGCACTGCACAACAGTTGCAGTGGTGACTCACGAACCAGCATTGGGTCAGCGGCAGATCACTCTCCCTTCCCGAACCGGAGTGCACAGTTGTGATGGATGTTTCCGTCCTGGGATGGGGCGGCCACATGTGAGAGGCAGAGATCAGAGGCCTCTGGTCTCTGGCAGAGTCCAGGCTCCATATCAACCTTCTGGAGCTCCGGGCGATCCTACTTGCACTGGAGGCATTGCTTCCCTCTGTTATGGGGAGAGTAGTGCAGGTGTTCACGGACAACACCACCGCCATGTGGTACTGCAACAAGCAAGGCGGGGTGGGGTCCTGGACCCTATGTCAGGAGGCTCAGCGTCTCTGAGCATAGCTGGAACGTCAAGGCATTTCGTTGGTGGTTCAACACTTGGCAGGTTCTTTGAACGCCAGAGTGGACGAACTCAGCCACAGGTGCATGATGGATCACAAATGGCATCTTCACTTGGAGGTGGCGCAAGATCTCTTTCAATAGTGGGGAGAACCTTGGTTAGATCTATTCGCCACCGAAGAGAACGTGCAATGTCAGCAGTTCTGCGTGTTGGAATTTCCAAGGCGGCACTCGCTCGCCGATGCTTTTCATCACAAGTGGAGTTGCGGTTTATTGTACGTCTTTCCGCCCGTACCACTTCTACCCAGAGTGCTGAAGAAGATCAGGCGCAACCGGGCCCAAGTCGTTCTTGTGGCCTTGGACTGGTCTCGAAGAGTTTGATATCCTGAGCTACTCAGTATGAGCGTGGATCCCCCGATCTCACTGCCTCTTCAGGAGGATCTTCTGCCGCAGCAACAGGGGGCGGCCCTCCACCCGAACCTGTCCAGCCTTCACCTCCTTGCGTGGAGATTGAGCGGCAACAGTTGATTCCATTTGACTTGACTCCTGAAGTCTGTGATATCATTCTGGCAATCAGGCGTCCCTCTACTAAATCGGTATACACCTGCAGATGGAACACATTTGTGGCATGGTGCACAGCAAAGGCTGTAGATTCCCTTTCTGCCCTTCTATCAGAAGTCCTTTTGTTCCTTCTTTCTTTGGCCTGGCAGGGCTCTGCTCTGGGCACTATTAAGGGCTACCTGTCAGCAATTTCGGCCTTTCTTAGGCTCCCTGATCAGCCTTCTCTTTTCAAGTCCCCTGTCGTAAGTAGATTTCTCAAAGGCATTACTCACCTTTTCCCTCCTATTCCGTTTGTGATGCTGCAGTGGGACTTGAATCTAGTTCTTACTTATTTGATGTGTGTTCCTTTTGCGCTGCTTCACAACTGTCTTCTTCATTTACTGACTTTAAAGACTGCTTTCCTGGTTGCCAACACCTCCCCTAGGTGTGTGAGTGAGCTCCAGGCTCTTACCTGTAAACCTCCTTTTCTGTCTGTTCATCCGGACAAGGTTGTGCTCCGCACTCGTCCTTCCTTCTTGCCAAAGGTTGTCACTGCTTTTCACATCGGGCAGGCTATCACCCTGCCCACTTTCTTTCCGCCTCCGCACCCTTCCAGAGAGGGAGAGGCTCCACCGTCTGAACCCAAAACGGGCGCTCTCATTTTACCTGAATCGCACACAACAGTTCCGGGTGGCTGACCAGCTCTTTGTTAGCTACATAGGCGGCAAGAAAGGCCGGACTGTACACAAGAGGACTATCTCCTGCTAGGTCGTCTTGTGTATAAAAGTATGTTAGTCTCTGGCTAAAAAGGAACCTCCGGTGGGACTACACGCCCATTCTACCAGGGCGACTGCAGCTACTACTGCAATGGGACATGGTGTCCCCATGCAAGACATCGGTCAGGCAGGCACGTGGGCCTCGCTGCACACTTTTACTAAGCATTGTTACCTTGACAGCAAAGTCTGGAGAGATGGTTTCTTTGGCCGTTCTGTTTTCTGTGACTTTCTGGTGTGATCTGGGTTCGCAGACCCTCCACCGGGGTTGGTATTGCTGGGGTATCTATTCTAAGGTAAGGAATCTATCACTAACGTGTCTCTTTCAGATGCACAAGTTACTTACCTTCGGTAACAATATATCTGTAAGAGACATTAGTTAGTGATAGATTCCTTACCGCCCCACCCATCCTTCCCGCTCTGCGAACTGATTTCTAGGGTTAAGGTCATCCCTTTCAGGGCACTAGTTTCAATGCACCAGTGGTCAGTATCTTGCATGGCTCTGCGTACCTGGCGCAGAAAGTCTTGTACAGAACTGACGTCAACGGACGAGGGCGGCGTCTAAGTAGCTGCCGCGATGTCATTCCGGCGATCACGACGCCTACGATGGACACGGAGTCGCACGATGCCACCTTCCGACGTCCAGGGCTACAGCTGATGAAAACTTTCCGGATTCAGTCTGACGCCTGGCGGTAATTCTAAGGTAAGGAATCTATCACTAACTAATGTCTCTTACAGATATATAGTTACCGAAGGTAAGTAACTTGTTCCTCCAGAGCATATAGTAGCAGCAGACAATGTAAATAACTGTAGCATACTCTTGAACCTGGACAGACTGTGAAGCTGAACAGTGGGATGGATGCACTCCTATCTGCATGGTAAATTGCTGGTCGGGACTCCTGATGGTATGGTGCCTTTGGGCAAGCACTCTGGGTGCCTACCCTCTCGTATATGAAAGACGGCTGGACCATAAAAGTGCCTCACTCATAGCAAATAATGGGTATCTAAAATCAGTGAAGGGAAATAAAAAACTCTTGGTCTCAGAGTTTCTCTACAGAATATTGGGGTTTCTCATTTAGGATTTGCTGCTAGCCTCTGTTCTATTAATGAGAATATAATAAAAACTAAAACGTTGTGATGTAAAATATAACACATTTTACTAGGGGTAAAAGGTAAACTGCTATTGATAATCTAGGCAAACTTTATTCAAAATGAATCTATGGAATTTAAAATGTTTCTCAGTATTTTACATTTTTGCAGACAGAGGTAGACGGTGGTAAACAAAATAAATACACTGTAGTAAAGGAAGGAAACATCATGGGGGTGAAGGCTTTGCATATAATGATGCAGTGAACATTCTGCAATATTGATCGAACAATATAATGCATAGAGCATATTACATAGACACGTAATTCTGGATAACACATAGGATGCATATCATGACACTATAACACATATGGTACGGGCTATAATACCATGCATAACAGTTTGGCAATTTTTAATGTTGAGATTGAAAGTAGTTATTTACAATAGCAAGTAGCTGCTTTGTTCAGCATTGCTTCTTAGAAGAGCTCAATGCACTTATATTCGCTGGCACAATATGTTAAAAAAATGCCACATGCTGATTATTGATCCAGACCTGATTTTCTGCAACCCTCATCAGGTGACAAACACCTATTACAGCAATGATCTGGCCTGACCATTATAACCTTACATTTGACATTCTAAGCCACTCAAGTAAAAGGTCACTCTGAGACTCCAGTCCATGAAGTGGGAAGGGTGTCGCCTAAATGATGGAATTGCTCCTTAATTGCCTTTGCAACTCTGCGGCATTCATGCATTGGTACGTAGACGAATTTCAAGGAATGGATGTTAAAATGCTCAACTGAAGTTCCTGCAGAAAACGTAGGCAGATAGTGAAACGTGGCACTCGCTGTTTAGTTCTCTGAAAGTGACACTAAGATTAAGACACAAGCAAAAGAAAAAGGATGATTACAGTGGAACACTGATGCTCTTTACTAAAAAATACAAGTCTGCTATGAGACAGTCTCAGAAAATCTAACTCACGGAAAGGATTACATCAGCAAAAGATAAACAACAGGAGATTTGTGAGAGACCTTTCAATGCCCTCTCTAAAATTCATCTATCGCAATCAATGTCTGTTATTGTCTGCCAAATTGTTTTGAATTAGACGAGACAAAGATCTGAGAACTTCTAAAGAGAAATATGTCGATATTTTGCGGCCAAGATGGCGACGTGAGCAGACGGAAGTTTTCCATGCTCCCGCCGACGGCCGATATAGCTGCAAATCCCGGTTCTCCCGGGGTGCTTTGACTGGGAGACCAGGTGCATCCAAAGCTAGTAGGTGTCCGCGGTGCCTCCGGTGCCGCTTTTGAGGGAAAGCGGAGTCATCAGGAGGCGGAGAGCGGAGCCGCGATCGGCCCTGGACTCGCAGGGTGGTGCGAACGGCGGGCAGAAGCGGCCACGAGAGGGTGGCGGAGCCACCGAGAGAACGTGTCAGCAAGGCGTCCCTGATTGCGCAGCATTGAGGGAGCGGGTGGCGTCGGGGATCGGCGCCGACCGGAGGTAGACACGGAGGCTGCGGGTCATCTCGGCGAGTATTGGCCGCCATCTTGGGCCCGGCGCAGTGGTTCGGCCCGAACTTCCCTGTGGTGCCAGAGTGACTCTACGGAGACGGCTGTGACCCCGGGAGACAGTGTGACATTGCTGGGTCGCTAGGAAGCGGCGAGTGGAGCGGAGGGGCTGAGGCCGGGCCCGGAGTGAGCTCCATGAGACAGTGAGGGAGATTAAGTAAGCAGTTACCGCCCTGGGTCTGGCCCAACTTGGCATCCCTTGGTGCGGGGCCCTGAGGGAAGAGGCAACGGCAGGGTCCGGCGCTCCCTGGAGGTGGAGCTCTCCCCCGCCGCCGGAGCATCCCTGCGCTGAAGCGTAACGTCAGACGCGAGGGGTATAAAAATAAAGAGGTGTGGCTACGGCAGTTAGTCGGAGCCACGTGTAAACTACAATATCGGCTCCTGTCCTGTTTAGCGTTAAGCGGCCGCTTGCACAGCGCTAGCCTTATCAACAACTCTACACTAGCGACGAGGGTCCCACAGAACCCACATCCTCACCTGCATGACGCCCTCGGTGCCTTGCAAGTTCTCCGGGCGGAAGATTCCATTCTTGGGCAACAGAAGGGACTAAGGGTGTTGGGCCCTAGGACACGTGCACAGAGGCCTCACTCGCAAAACACCCAGCAAACGTGGTAAGGAGGCGAGTTCACCGCCCGCTGAGCTGGAAGAGCGCCTCACACGACTACAGTGTGGGTAAGGTCAACACACCCCGCCGCCATCCCGTGCCAAGAATCCCCCTGGAGTAATTCACGCATCGCCACCGAGGCCCCAGAGCCAGGTCGTGAGAGCGCGCCCAGCGCAGAGAGGGACCACACAATTAGCCCGCAGGAAGGACGATCTTTAGTCCCCGGGCCAGCGCCACCTCACATAACCGTCGAGGACCCAGCGCGGCACACTGCGCACATGCCAAAATGGCGTCTATTCCCGCCCTCGAACCTTTTGCGGTTGACGGAGCTCCTTCATCCCTTGCTCCACGCTGGAGGGATTGGACGGACCGCCTCCAAATCTATTTTTAGGGAGCGGGAATCTCTAGAGAGAGGTGCAGAGCCCTAATCCTACACTTAGGAGGCAAAGACATACACCGCATCTACAAAACGTTGACAGAAGCCACACCAAAGACGTACCAAACACTCCTTGCGGCGCTGACCGCCTACTTTGAACCCATGGCGAGCAAGAATTATGACCGGTTCATCTTCCACCAAGCGAAACAAGAGGCAGACGAGTCATTAGACGCATTCCACAGCAGGCTAAAAGAACTAGCCAGCTCGTGCAGATTTCGGGATGAACAGGAGGAGATCCGGGGACAGATCATCCAAGGCTGTTTCTCGTCCAAACTCCGAGTCGCAATCCTCCAGGAAGATGACAAACCCCTCGCCGACATACTCAAACTTGGCCGGTCTAAGGAACTGTCTCAGGCGAGAGCATCCCACATGGAGTCAGCCCTACACCGACCTGTCAAGACTGAACAAGTTAACACGGCAGAAAAGGTGAACGTGGTACGGCCCAAAGGGAGACAAATGAGTGGAAGAACACAGTCAGACAAGAAGAAGGAGTGTGGATATTGCGGAGGCCAGCCCCACCGCATGCAAGACTGTCCCGCGAGAGGGAAGAAATGCAGTGCATGCGGGTGGAAGAACCATTTTGCAGCGGTATGCAGGTCTACAAGAGCCAAGAAGGAGGCTGCACACGTGGTGAGAGAAGAAAGGGACAGTGAAGACATGGATGACGACACAGAGGACTATCCAATTCACTATGTGTATGCCATCGATCAACCGACAAGGAAGAAACGCTGCCTCCCGAAGTGCCGCATCAAGATTCACCAGCAAGAGGTGAGAGCCACCATCAATACGGGGTCGTCCATCGAACTAATGGCGGCGAACGTGTACAATCAAATGCAGGCAAGGCCTTCACTACGTGAAGCAAAGATCCGGTTGTTCGCATACGGCCAGAAGACGCCCATCCCCCTGATCGGGTGCTTTAAAACAGAACTACAACACCAAGAGGTAACAGTGCCCACAACGATCTATGTCACGAAAGAAGGTAGTTGCATGCTGCTAAGCGGACAGTCTGCAGAAGAGTTAAAACTCATATCCTACGCCATGGCGGTACTGGAGGAAGAATTAGACACCATCATGGAGGAGTTTGAGGAGGTGTTCAAAGGCATAGGATGCCTAAAAGGGAGAGAGGTGTCTCTCCACATCGACCCATCGGTCCAACCGGTCGCGCTAAGGCATCGGCGCATTGCATTCCACCTAAGAAAGAAAGTCGAAGAAGAACTCGAAACACTAGAAAAACAGGGGATCATAGAGAAGGTCAGTGGACCCACCCCATGGGTATCTCCGATTGTAGTGGCCCGAAAACCCAAGCAGCCCGGACAAGTCCGCATCTGTGTGGACATACGTCTCCCAAACGCAGCTGTGAAGAGAGAACGGCACCTGACCCCCACGATAGACGACATCCTAGGGGAACTCAACGGCGCGAAATGGTTCTCCAAAGTAGATCTTCGATCGGGATATCACCAGCTACAGCTCCACCCCGATTCAAGATACATAACCACCTTCTTCACTCATGTAGGACTAAGACGGTACCGGCGTCTCAACTTCGGGATATCGAGTGCAGCAGAAGTATTCCAGAACACTATGCGCGAGGTCCTTATTGGGCTCCCAGCAGTTCTAAACGTGAGCGACGACCTGCTCATCTAAGCGACGTCCATCGAAGAGCATCACCAAAGACTACGAGGTGTTCTCCAAAGGATCAAAGAGTCCAGTTTAACCCTACACCGAGAAAAGTGCCAATTCCTGCAGAACAAAATCAGCTTCTTCGGGTACACTTTCTCGGACCATGGAGTAGCGCCGGACCCCGACAAAGTAAAGGATGTCCAAGCGGCCCCAACCAACGTCTCGGAAGCGAGGAGCTTCTTGGGTATGGTGAACTTCTGTGGGAATTTATCCCCGACCTCTCCAACCTCACCAAGCCACTCCGGGAACTGACCAAATCAGCCACTACGTGGCAATGGGGCCCAAAACAAGAGAAAGCATTCTGTGACACAAAGGCAGCCCTATCTGCGGACACCACCCTCTCATACTTTGATCCCTCGAAGCCCACCAACGTGGCCGTGGACGCTAGCCCCTTTGGCCTAGGGGCAGTGCTGACGCAGCTTCAAAGCAACGGGGAGTGGGCACCCATCGCCTATGCCAGCCGATCATTGACAGACACGGAGCAGAGGTATTCGCAGATTGAGAGAGAGGCCATAGCCATCCATTGGGCCTGCCGACACTTTCATGTCTACGTGTACGGACACTCCTTCACAGTGACCACGGATCACAAGCCTCTCCTACCCCTATTCCACGGATCAGTATCAAAGCCACCTCTGAGAATAGAGAAGTGAATACTTCAGCTACAGGGTTACGACTACCGAGTGGAGTACAAGCCAGGGTCAACAAACCCCGCGGACTACCTGTCAAGGCACCCCCGAGAAGCCACCATGACAGAGAAAGAAGAAGCGGAAGACACAGAGGAATACGTCCGACTGGTGACAGAAAGATCCCGACCACTGCCCATGAGCCTTGCATCCATCGTGGAAGCTTCACAGAGGGATGAATGCCTTCAATTGGTCGCCGACGAAGTCCGGTCAGGCAACTGGCGCCCCATCCAATACTCCCTAAGTAAGAGGACACCACAAGCCAAGGCAACCCTGGAATCCATTCTGAGAATCAAAGAAGAACTGTCCCTCGACAGCCAAGGATGCCGTCTACGAGGTCCCTGCCTAGTCCTGCCGGCCAGCCTAACCCATCAGGCGGTGGAAATAGCACATAGAGGACACCAAGGAATGGTGAAAACCAAAAGCAGACTGAGAGCCAAGGTATGGTTCCCAGGCATGGACCAATGGTCGAACAAACTGTCAGAACCTGTAACTGGTGCCAGGCCGCGGGGCAGCCGGACCGCCCTCACCCAGTCGTGACCGAAGACAACCCTCAGAGGCCGTGGGAATGTGTGAGTGTGGATTTTGGACACCTCCCTGATGGACGATATGCGTTAGTGATAATTGATGACTTCACCAAGTATCCGGAGGTCGAGATCGTAGGGAGCCAAACGGCCACGGAAGTCATCGCTAAATTTGAGAAGACTATCGCCACTCATGGCATCTTCGGAGTGGTAAAGACTGATAATGGACCACCCTTCCAAAGCCAAGAGTTCGCTGAGTACCTAAGGAGCTGGGGTATACACCACCGCAAAATAACCCCGCGCCGGCCCCAAGCCAATGGGGAGGTAGAGGGATTCATGCACACGCTCAACAAGGCCATCCGCATAGCCCTCGCTGATGGGTCAACTCTAGAAAAAGCCATTTACAACTTCCTAAGAGAATATCGCATGACCCCCCATGTCACAACGGAGGCGGCACCTAGTGCGTCGACCATGGGCCGGATAGTGCAGGACACACTCCCGAACCCCTCCACGGTGGTTCCCCAGCGGGCCAGCAAAGAGAAGGCCCTGGCAAACCGAACTCGCTCCAATGAGCAAGCCAGCAAACGACGAGGAGCCCGTGAATCCACTATACAACCCAGTGACCAAGTCTACGTCAAGGATCGCTACCCAGGAAGCAAGTTCCGACTCCCGTTCGAATATCAACCGTGGACCGTCGCTCGCCGAACTGGCACCATGGTGACCGCCCAGAGAGGAGCCGAAACAGTTACTAGAGACATTTCATTCTTCAAGAAAGTGCACCAGAGTGCCTCACCTAGCCCAACACAGCCCAGCCCGAGCCAGCAACGAGAAGAAGACCCAGACATTGACCAATATATCTCGGAGGAAGAAGGCCTGAGAGACCAAGACACTTCTCAGCTTCCAGCCACCCCGATGAGCGGAGAGTCCAGCCCGTTTTCTCCGGCCGGAGTAAACAGTACCCCAATCCCGGGGACACAGAGGGTGATAATGCACAGAGGGGGCCAATCCAGATATGGACTGAGGCGGAATCCTGCGCCCTCCTCCCAGCTAGCTGATTACCTGGTGGAGTGACGCCCCGAATGAACACTGACAGACTGGTAACAGATCCATCGTTTATAGTACATTGTAATTTCTGATGTTTCACTGTTTTGATAAAGGTTGGAAGGAATGTAATGTTCCAGGGCGCAAGGCAGCGTCCTAGCTGTCCCGCGCATCCGGAGCATCCCTGCGCTGACGCGTGACGTCAGACGCGAGGGGTATAAAAATAAAGAGGTGTGGCTACGGCAGTTAGTCGGAGCCACGTGTAAACTACAATATCGGCTCCTGTCCTGTTTAGCGTTAAGCGGCCGCTTGCACAGCGCTAGCCTTATCAACAATGCTACAGTCGGCAGCACCCGGGGTATGTGAGGGTCGGAGCAAGCGCTGGCCGCCATTTTGGGATCATCGGAGCTGAGCCGGGAGCGTAGGGTGTGTGGAGTTGGCCGAGGCTCACATTTTGACACCAGGAAGACTTCTGAGTGACGGCTGTGCACCGGGGTGATCGAGTGAACAGAAAGACGCCTGTAGCGCGGTGAGTGGGGGGGGGCCTTACTAGTGACCTGTGGACAGCTTGGCGGCAGGGGTTGGCGAGAAGGGGCCACTCAGGCCTGAGGTTAGGCGGCACTCACACACGCTGAGGAGCATGGCTTTAGCTGACGTCTGAAGGCTCCGTGAAAGACGACGACGCCCCTGGAACTGGCAGGACCAGGATGGCGCCTGAACCGTGGTGAGCAACCGGGGTGCCCTGAATGAGTGCTTGGTGAACGGCGCGGCTCCTGGGGCTGGCGAGAGGAGGCCGCCTGGGCCGGCAGGAGTCCAGTGTTGTGCTACACGAGGTGGCTCAGAGACGGAAGCCGACTCAACGTGGGCATTACAGGCGGGGTGGCGGCCTGTGATTCCAGGGGCGCACAGAGGTGGCTGTGGGGGCGACCCGGCCGCATACGAGGCTGGTGGTGAGTGCACTGGTGCGACATAGGCCACAGGCGCCTGCGGAAGTGAGGAGCAGAGGCCGGGGGACGGTGGACCCACGCGCCAGAGAAGTGACGCCAAGCTGCGGGGACTAGCGGCTACTAGGGTGAGGTGCCGGGGAAGGGCGGAGGTCCTACGCCCGAGTTCGGAGCAGCCTGTGGGGGTCGGGTGTAGAAACGGATTTGTGCAAGAGGCCTTGGAGAGGCTGGAGGATCGACCCCAAGCAGGTGAAGAGCGCTGGGAGGCGCGGGATTACCTAGGAGCGGGCTAGAGACGACGGTAGCGGTAGTGGATCGACCGGAACCGCGACAGTAGGAGGAAGGTGACCCTTACCAGTGATTCAGGGCCCGGAGGGGGACTTTGGCCTCTCATTGCCCGGATCATCGTCGTGGGTGGATAGGAGTGCTGAGGGACAGCGCTGAAACTTGCTGCGGGCGATGTCCACTACTAGAGGCCGCAAGGAGAAAACAGTGAAGGAACTCTTTGCAAAGGCACAAGCTGCCCAGCAAAAAGACGCGACAACGTCGGCCTCGGCGAGGATGGGTCCGGAGGCGGAGGGCGGCTCAGAGCCCATTACGAAAGCGTTTTTGGAATCCCTTTTCATGACGCTGAGAGAGGACATCCACACCTTGAAAACGGAATTTGCTAGTGAAATCAAGGAAGTGCGGCGGGAGGTGGACGGGATAGGTGAGCGAGTGGCGGACCTGGAGAACAAAAGTGACAACAAAGACACAGAGCTTGCGGCCCTACAGCAGGAAATCATACGCCTCAATGATCAGCAGGTGGACATTCAATTGCACATGGAGGATCTGGAGAACCGTTCCAGGAGGCATAACATCCGCATTCGGAACGTCGCAGTGTCGGAGGCCACCAAGGACCCATTTCGGTTCGCTAGGGAGCTCTTCAATCATGTGCTGGGGCGCCCGCTGGAATCAGAGATCCGCCTAGACAGGGCGCACCGGGCAGGTCCCCCGAGGGCATCGCTGGCGCCGCCCCCACACATCCTAGTCTGCGTCTAGGACTACCGTACAAAGGAGGAAATACTGCAGAAGGCAAGACAGATGCACCCACTTTCGTTTCAGGGCACGTCGCCACTGCTGTTTCAAGATCTGGTGGCTCCTACACTATACTAGCGCCGTCTCTTCAAGCCTGTCACTTCTCACCTCCAACAAAAGAACATTCCCTACAGTTGGGGTCACCCATTCAGACTGATCTTCTAGATGGAGAACAAGCAGTACCAGCTTCGGTCAGTCTCAGAGGCCTGCCGTTTGTTGGGAATTGAGCCTCCCGAGGAGGAAGATGGGGATCAGGGAGCTGCGCCGGAGACAGACGATTCCAGGCCTCAGTGGCGCCGGCAAAGGAGACGACAGGTGAAGAAGCCTCTGGCAACGGAGATAGCAGCAGGCCAAAGGGCAGCGGTGGAGGTGGTCGCCACCGATGGCAGTGCGGCACCTACGGGGTGATGGGCCTAAAGCTTCATGGAGGGCCTGATTTCCTGTTCTGGCTGCTAAGCCTTTGGCGGGAGGGAGTCCATTGGAAGACTCTTTGGACTACCCCATGCTACTTTCTACCTTTCATCTGTAGATGAAGGACTTACTGTGTGTGAAGTTCGAGGGGGGTATTGGGGGTGGGGTGGGGTGGGGGGGAATGATCCATGGTTCACCAAAGGTATGGGGTTGTGTTTAGTCCTTTTCTTAGGAGCTTGTGGGGGTGGCGGGGTTCAGGAATGCTGCAGCTGAGGGCTTCTAGGGCGCTGCAATGGCTGGTTCGCTGTCCCACTGGTTAGATGCCGGCAACTGTTCTTGTAGTGCTCACGCTTAATGTACGTGGGCTGAATAACCCAGTCAAACGTAAGGCGGTCCTGCTTTGTTTGGAGCAATCCCAAGCTGACATATGCCTCCTTCAGGAGACACATCTCCTCCCTAGAGATTGTCACCGACTTCGGTCCCGTAAATTCCCCTTTCAATTTTTCTCCTCGAACCCTACTAAAAAGGCAGGGGTAGCCATTTTGGTGGCCCAAAAGTTCAGGGGCAAGGTGTTACATAAAACTGCGGAAATTAAGGGGAGACTGCTGGTGTATAAATTCTCGATGAGTGACACTACATTCACGGTAGGCACAGTATACGGATCCAATGAGGGACAAGAAAAGTTTCTGCATAGGGCACTCACGGAGATCACGGCCACGACTGACCGATATATAGTGCTGGGGGGAGACTTGGTTTTCGACAATGTGTTAGATAGGTCATGTCAGCGCACCTCGCAGGCTGGGGCTCTCACGACTGAGAGTTTGGCCCGCTTGACGGACCTAGGCCTCCTAGATCTTTGGCGCGTGTTCCACCCAGGTGAGAAGGACTATACGTACTATTCTAATGCACACAAGTCATATGCGCGTTTAGACTACTTGCTTGCTTCTACACCCATTCAGGCACATGTCACTCGGGTTCACATAGGTACAGCCTCCCTCTCCGATCACGCGCCGGTTACATTGGTCCTCTGTATGCCCGCAGCACAGAGTTCACGCAGGGTTTGGCGACTACGGGAGTCATTGCTGTATAGGTGGTCTCTACAATTCAGCGCGCAATAGTGGACTATCTTTCCCATAACAGCAATGCTGAAACTACGCTGGCTACACAGTGGGCCGCGTTGAAAGCAGTTCTAAGGGGGGAGTTAATTTCCATTTCAGTGGCGGAGAATGTGGAGCGTCAGGCTAAGAGAGAGGAACTCACACACCAGACCAGGGAGCTGGAACAAATACATAGGAAGATCGGAGCCCCGAGAATCTGGAGGCAGTTGAAGGCAGCGCGTCAGCAGCTAGCGGCATTGGATCTAGACCGAGCGGAATTTGCGGCCTTACGGTTACGCCATGCATATTATACCGGAGGGGACAGATGTGGGCGCCTACTAGCACACAAATTGCGAGAAGTGATGCGGCGGTGGGAGGTTCGGGAGATACGCAGGGGAGATGGCACTCGAGTCACGGAGGACAATGATGTCGCTAGTTCCTTCAGCTCTTTTTATGCGGACCTTTATTCTGCAGATCCTCCGGCGCCCAGAGAAGAAGCAGATTTCCTGGCTTCTGTTGCCCTGCCGCCGCGATCACGAGACCAGATGGAATATCTTGAGAGAGATATACGACCGGAGGAGGTTATCTCGGCCATCTCCCGCCTCAAGGTGGCAAAAGCTCCGGGTCCTAATGGCTTTCCGGCGCGTTTTCACAAGACATTCTGTGCCCAAGTGGCTTCGCTGCTTGCTCGCCTCTTCAGTTCCTTTTCGTAGTTGGGAGCGATACCTGGGGATCTGCTAGAGGCTTCCATCGCTGTGATACCCAAACTGAGTAAATATCATACCGAATGCGGGGCATACAGACCTATCTCACTTCTAAACGTTGATCTTAAGCTCTATACCGGGATCTTGGCCTCTCGTTTGGGCCCATATATGGGGGGTTTGGTGGAGCCGGATCAATCCGGGTTCATCCCAGAACGCCAGACCTCTAATAATACTAAAAGGGCCTTCCATCTCCTTGAAAAGGCCGCTCGCACGGAGGGGGAATACATGCTGCTGTCCATAGATGCCGAGAAGGCATTCGATAGGGTCCATAGGACCTATCTGGAGAAGGTTTTAGAGAAAGCAGGTATGGGCCCGAAGTTTCGAACTCGAGTGATGAACTGTTACAGGTTCCCCACGGCCACGGTCCGGGTCAATGGGTTTACGTCCCCTCGATTTGTGATTGAACGGGGTACGAGACAGGGGTGCCCTTTGTCCCCCCTGCTATTCGCCCTTTATATGTAACCTCTTGCGCAGCTTCTGCGACTAGATCCGAGAGTGCAGGGGATCAAGTTTGGGGGCGATGTCCATACCATCAGCCAGTATGCCGCTGATGTTCTGATCTCGCTTTCCAGCCCTAAGGATTCCCTACCGGTGTGTTTTGAGGACCTCGCAAATTTCGGCCGGGTCTCAGGTTTCAAGGTTAATATGACCAAATCGGTGGCCCTCGATTTGTCACTTGCGGCGCCAACTCGTGCCCTCCTGCGGGAGGCGTTTCCCATTCAGTGGGCCTCGGAGGCAGTACCGTACCTCGGCATACAGCTGGCCCCTTCCCTATCGGCCTCAGTAAACATCAACTACTCCCAACTGCAACAGAAAATTAGGCGCGAGTTCGGGCAGTGGAAATATTACCCGCTGTCTTGTTTGGGTAGGGTTGCGGTGGTCAAGATGACGGTCCTCCCCCAGATCTTGTATCTTTTCCGCACGATCCCTCTCCGTCCCCCTCAGGGCTGGATAAAACTGGTGCAATCTGAGCTGTCACAGTTTATATGGAATGGGAAGAAACCACGTCTGAAATTACGCTTGGCGATGTTGGCCCCTGAACAGGGTGGGATACGAGTCCCAGACCTGGCTGCATATTTCCAAGCGTCGCAACTGCGCTTCCTGGTGGAGTGGAGTAGGTGGGAGTCCGGGAAGCATTGGTTATTCCAAGACCAAGCCGTCGCTGGGAGAACTCTGCAGGAAATTCCCTTCATGCGTAGGGAACATAGACCCCCTAATCTGTATGCCTCCTTCATTATGCGGGTTCCACTGGAGAGCTATTGTTTTATCTCAACAAAACAATTTTCAGCATGCAAGGGATGTCACCTCCTAGGATGACCGGTTTTAAACCCTGTAAGAAGTGTTGCAAACATGTTTGTGAGAGATCCTCGCCATGTTTGCCTGTGGTGTCTAGTGTCAGGCTACGAATCAAAGACCTGCAGAGACTGCACTGTCGATGTACCCGAAGGCCATCAGGAAGCAGGAGGCAAAACTTTGCAGCCAAGCACAAGACTCCGCAGAGTCTGGACTGCTCGAAATCCCCCTCTTGCTCCCATTCCCAGAGATGGTGGAGTAGCTTTGAGGTGCCCTTTGTCACATTCCAAGTTCACCGATAAGGATAAAAACTACAAGAAGTCAAAACAGACTTCTGCCTTTGAAATCGATATGCAACCTGTTCTGGCGCAACCATTTTTTGGGGGCTTTCAGTTACACTGCCGCAGATGAAATAGTTCGACGCAGCTATACTCCAGCTCTTTGGATCTCTATCGATTCATTCTGGCATTCATTTGGGCCCCACAGGGCTGAGATGCCCTTCATGTGGAATTCCACTGGCGGGTTTACCCTTGGTGCCAGCCCTGACCCTCTGAGCCACTTCCGCTCTTGGCTCCAGTTCCATCGCTGTACCCCGCACCCAAAATCATGTTAGGCCTGGGTACGTCAATGCTGATGCTGACCTCACCTCCCAAGCAGGTGGTCCCGATTGTCCTCTCAGACTCTGGTCAACTCGAACTTACGTTGCACCCGAATCCGAATGAGACACCAGCGCCTGCACTTGAACTTCCATGTGTCAGGCAACACGCAATGGTAATGTGTGAGGCAGCAGAAGTCCTTGACCTCTAGCTCCCCACCATGGAGGTGAAAAAAAGGCATGCTCACTGTGGTCCTGCAACTGGGCCAGACTAGTTCTGAACCCCTCTTCCCATTCAATAAGCCTTGACTGACACTCTCCTAGGGCCTTGGCCAAGCATTGTACTGGCCTCCCCATTCAACCGACAGATTGCCAGGCTCCATTGTCCTGCCCAAGGTGACTTGGCCATTTTGCCACACCACCCTTGCCCAGAGAGCCTCGTGATGCAAGCTTCCACCAGCTAAACCATCCTCAACAATTTTCCTACCACTTTCCTTGACAGGGAATCAAAGCGAGTGAAGACCTTTGCAAAATGCCTCTTCACATCAGCCAGTTTGCCCTCCTGTTTGTTGGGCTGTTACAGTCTGCCCTTTGGGACTAGTGGCATAATTCCTCCTTGTTGTACTGTGAAGGCCTTTGCTTGGTCTTTCTGTAGACAATCGAAGATGGTTGTGATGTGTCCAAGTTCACAAACATTGTGGCTTGGACAATGCAGACCTAATTGGGTGAGCTATAGCCACCAGCGTTGCCATGCATGGCTGTGATTGACTGGGTTCTCAGGCTACGTCCAGCCCTCCCTGATGGACATGTAATTCGATGGGAATCGCCTGTTTGGGGACAAGGCTGACTCTGCCCTTGAATGTTTCATGGACAGTAGGGCTACTGCTTGGTTTCTGGGCCTCTCTGTCCAGCCTCACCAGCCACAATTCAACTGTTCTGTTTGTAGTTTCGGCCAAGGCATCCCTTACCACCCACCTGTCAGGCACCTGCAGGGAAGCCAGCAGCTTTATATGAGAGGCCGAGGTGCCCACCGCACCTGTAACCGAGGTCCAGCTCACTCATCACCACTTGCCAAACCTCTTTAGTTAACCTTACAGGGCCATAGCCACACGGTAGAATGCAGAATCCACTGACTGGCAAGCGATCTTGTCAGGCAGGTGGGTCCTGCAGATTAAACACATAGAAGGTGATAGGAAAAATACTAGCAATTTGTCTAACCACTGGCAATTACATGGGATAAAATCCCAACCCACTTTTCTTTTGATCACCATGCCACCTCAGTTGGGAACCAACCATATCTAAATAAGCCTTAACTCTGCTCCACATGGGAACAGTCCAGCCCGAACTGCCAGGCCAGGTCTTCACCGAACAGGAACACAAGCAACCTAGTACTGGTTTTGTCCTGATAAGGGCTTATCAGCTAGATATAGCTTGGTTCCAGTGGCACAGTCAGCACGGGACCCATGTCTGGGCATACCTTTGCCACATCGGGTGGTACATCAAACACACAGGCGTGTTCACAAAAGTTGTGGTGGCAGTACACCTTTGGAGGTCAGGGGTGCCAGTCTTCCTCTACCTCGACGACTGGCTGCAAAAGGCAGGCTTGCCCCAGTCGTCACCCATCTCCAGACTACGGAGAACCTTCTGTCATCTTTGGTGTTCACTATCAACATGTCAGTCACACCTGAATCCTTCTGCGATCTGTTCATCAGTCATTCTGGACAGAGTCTGGTTTCGTGCCTTTCCTCCAGGAAACAGAATCTAGGGCATTCAGGCTATGATCCTGATCTTTCAGCCTCGGTCCTGGATTTCGGTGAGGTTGACTCTGAGGCTGCTGGAACTGATGCCCCCCTGCAGCCTGCTGGTCGAGCATGCCCGGTGGCATATGCGGGCTCCACAATGGTATCCGAAGTCCCGGTGGGCCCACCATAAAGGAGACCTCTCCAACCAAGTTCAGATTATGATGAAGACTGCATTGTGAAGGTTCTGCAGTGGTGGTTACTGGACTGCAATTGGGTCAGCAGGAGACCCCTTGCCCTTCCCCATCCCGACCTGACAGTGGTGACTAATGCATCACTTCTGGGCTGGGTGGTAGGACACTTGGGAGAGACGGAGATCAGAGGCCTCTGATCTCTGGTGGAGTCCTGGCTTTATATCAACCCTTTGAAGCTGTGGGCTATCCACTTGGTGCTGAAAATCTTCCTACCTCCAGCCAGGGGAGGCTGGTACAGGTGCTCATGGACCAATGCCTTGTGGTACTGCAACAAACAGTTGCACAAGGTTCTGCGAGGAGGCCTTGCGCTTATGGAAATGACTGGACCACCAAACAATCTTCCTAGTGGTGAACCATCTGGCAGGCTCACTAAACAGGCTAGGGCACATTAACTAAACTGAGGGTGCCTAGCAGGTCACAAGTGGTAGTTACATCCAGAGGTGGCGCAAGTTCTCTTTCGCGAATCGGCAGAACCTTGGCTCAATCTGCTCGCCACTGCCAAGAACACGCAATATCATTGGTCCTGCTTGTTTGAGTTACCAAGGCGCTTCTCGCTCTGAAACTCAGGACACCTGTACACCTTACCACTGATACCACTCCTGTCTCACGTTCTCAAGAAGATCAGAACAGAATGGGCCCAAGTCATTCTAGTGGCTCAGAACTGGGTATCGAAGTATGGTATTCAGAACTCCTGGGCTTCGATCAGTACCGAATGGGCTGAAGTAACTCTAGTGGCTCTGAACTAGGTACCGAAGTATGGAATCCAGAACTAATGGGCTTGAACATATGTTCTCTGATCAAGCTGCCCCTCCATGTGGATCTGCTGTTGCAGCAGCAGGACCGGGTTCTTCATGCCAGCCTTCACAATCTCCACCTTCATACATGGAAATTGAGGGGCGCCAGCTGAATACCTTCGATCTCCCCCTGGGGGTAGTTGATCTCATTTTGGCAGCCTGGTGTCTCTTAAAGACTGTGGGGCAGATTTACAAGCCCCTTGCACCACTTTTGCGTCACTTTTCCCATGTTAAAAATGATGCAAAAGTGGCACCAGGGCCTTGTAAATAAGCCCCTGTCTATGCCTATTGTTGGGACAAGTTTGTAGCATGCTGAGGTGCACATCAAATTGACCCACTTCAGGCACAATTGTCTGATGTCCTGTTGTTTGTTCTATCCCTCGCCCGGCAAGGCCTTGCTTTCGGCACAGTTAAAGGTTATTTTTCTGACCATCTGCGATTGCCAGATCAACCTTCCGTTTTTAGGTCTCGGTGAAGCGAGCGAAGCTCGCTCTCGCAAAAGACCTATAGTCAGCGTGTCTGCTTTCCAGGAGGACAGTCCTGGCCGCGCGCAAGGCGATTTGCGCCGGCCACGCGCGCGTGAACGCGCTGTCCTCCTCGGAAGCTGAGACGCTAGCAATACCTCCCGCTGCTTGCGCATGCGCCGTGCCCCATGGAAGGTTTCGGCTTTACGCATGCGCCGTGCCCCTTACTGCAGGACCGGCCGCGGCAGACTCGGGGCTGCGGCCGTCCACTTTAAGCACTTTAGGGGTTAAGAATCTTGTTGGCGCGGAGGGGGGTTCGATTTTACAGTGGTTGATTTGCCCTGGCCAATAGGACAGCAGTGGCGCGCTTGTTTATTTAATTACCTGGTGCAGCTCGTCACGGGGAGCCGCGCGGACCGGGAGCAGCTGCAGCGGATCGAGTCCGGTATTGTTTTCCCATTAGCGTTATGTGTTATTTTGCCCTGGCCATTAGGACAGCAGTGGTGCGCTTGTTAAATTAATTACCTGGTGCCGCTCATCATGGAGAGACGCTCAGACCGGGATCCGCTGCAGCGGATCGAGTCCGGTATCTCGGAGATGTCTGTCAGCGCGACACAGACAGGTAGAGATTAACCAGACTATCACTTCACCACCCCCTCCCCATCTCCCTGTGTTACACCATGCCTCCCCCCGGCACGTCTCTCTCTAATGCGGTGACTTCATTCATCTCTGAACTGAATCTGTTCACATTTGCAAATGAAGACGCCGTCATTTCGGTTTAATTTGAAATTGCTTATTTACTGTCACTGCGGCCTCAATTAATTATGTTTACAGGGAAAGGCTCCCAACCCCAGAATTTTAATCAGGGGTCTGTGATGACAGACTCGCAAAGGCCGGAAAGTTCACTTCTAATTTCTGTCGAGATGAGTTTTCCAGTGCTGCTATTTTCGGCGCGTTTTCGCATTTCTGCCACCGAGGGGGTCAAGAGAGCCCATAATTACTGTGGCTAATCCGACGCCTGACACCCGACACTGTCATAGGCCCCATGATGGTCCTGCTTTCCTTCGCCTCCTCGGTACGTCAAGACTAGGCCCTGCCGCTTGTCATGAGCATGGTGCGTTTTAGGAGGGGGTGTGAAGGGGGTGTAAAGAGCGCACTTTGAGACTAGGCTCCCATGGTGGTAGGGTTCAAAGTGTCTTTCATTTCTGAGACCACCTCAGCTCTGTACCTCACAGCCTTACCCTTATAGAGATGAGGAAACGTTAAAACGGGGGTTACTGGCAGGAGGGGCGAGGTTGGTATCGTTGAGGGCCTGTCAGCAGGGCAGAGTTGCCATTCTGGCATTTGGATGTAGGCTGCATGCAAGGGGCTGCTTTCAGGGCCAGGCAAAGGCTTGAAAGTGCTGAAACATAGTTTTCAATTTAGTGCTGTAATTTGCACTGAATGAACTTTTTTTTCCTTTGGTGGTGGTGGATGAGGTAGGGCAATCCTCATGGCCCAGCCAGGATGGACGACCTGGCTTTGCTCGCTGGTGCGCTGCAGTATGGTGCTGATTCGAACATGCTTGCCAGGGCTAGGAGGTTACTAGCCCTGTCCTGCTACTCTATGGGCCTGGATTATCTCAGTGTAATGAATGACAAGTGAACCACGTCGAGGCCCTCACGATCTTTTATGGTTCGTTGTATGTCACAATATTGCAGTCAAACTATAAACCTAAAGGTACATTGTGGCCATATAATAGCCAGCCATCAGTATGGTTGATTTTTGAGTGTGATATTTTAGTACAACACCTTGTGGTTAGGTGACTACTGTTGCGGACATTTCTTTTAATATTTTTCTCATTTCTGTTCGGCCGATTTCACTCTGGCCTTAAAACAATTGCCTATCTAACCGAACACTCTGGACACCTAACATTACATGCAAGGTAGCATTCCCTAAAGCATATGCCATGCATACTCATAAAAAGTAATGTCAAACAAAACATTACACACCCATCTGATTCTGGAGAATGGCACTTTTCTGACTAAGCAACTAATCTCACCAGAAAACCCACTGGTAAATGAGTTCCCCAGTCCCCTTTCTGCGTGAAAGGGATCGTGCTATGAAAGATTGAGCAGCACCAGCAGGGTGTATGTCTTCCCTATGCGCTATTAGTATTGTAAATAACAATGCCATGTATTTATGTTTTAAAACCCGAAATATAAATCGAAGGCATTGTAATTTACAATGCCAATAGCAAAAACTCGTGTGAATGCGAGACCTATTGCATTGCAAATGCTTGTATTTAAAAGGATTCACAGCTCGAGACGCACAACCACACACACACAGCCACACACACACAGCCGCCACACACACACAGCCACACACACACACACAGCCACACACACACACACACAGCCAACTACACACACACAGCCAACCACACACACATACACACAGCCACACACACACAGCCACACACACACAGCCACACACACACAGCCACACACACACAGCCACACACACACAGCCACACACACACAGCCACACACACACACAGACACACACACACACAGCCACACACACACACAGCCACACACACACAGACAACCACACACACAACCACACACACACACACACCACCACACACACCACCACACACACAGACAACCACACACACACCACCACACACACACCACCACACACACACACACACAACCACACACACAACCACACTGTCAGTGCACACTTTCACCAGGCACAGGCACCATCAGTCATCAGTGCACGCTTTCACTGGGCACAAACACCACCAGCCGTTGGTGCACGCTTTTACCGGGCCCAAACACCACCAGCTGTCAGTGCACGCTTTCATCAGACACACACCACCAGCCGTCAGTGCACACTTTAACCAGGTACACACACCACCAACCGTCAGTACACGCTTCTACCAGGCACACACACCACCAGCCGGTAGTGCACACTTCCACCAGGCACACACACCACCAGCCATCAGTGCACAATTTCTACAGGCACACACACCACCAGCCATCAGTGCACACATCAATTGTTAACGCATCCACAAATAACTATTGTAACAATCGCAGTATGGCGCACTTTACTTTGAAACATATTCATCTAAAGCGCAGCATGCCACCACTGCTACAAAAATAAATACACATTTTTTTGGCCTACAATTTATAGACTTTTGGTGCAATTGGTGTTGCAATATTAAGCAATGCCAATAGCTCAAACTTAATTAACCCGAGACCTATTGCATTGTAAATGCTTGTTAAATCACCGGTTGTGCTGATATTTTTGGACGGGTTGCAGCATGTTACTTCATTCTCCTATTGTGATGCCCCCCGGGACCTAACTCTCGTCATTACTTATTTGAAGTGTTCTCCATTTGAGGTGTTTCACAGCTGCTCTCAACGGCTCCTCACCATCATAACCGTGCACCTAGTTGCCATCAACTCGGCACAGCATGTGAGTGAACTTCAGGCTCTGTGTGTTCATGCAACATACACCACTTTATTCCCAGAAAAGCTGGTTCTGCGAACTAGGGCATCCTTTCTATTAAAAGTTGTGACACCATTACACGTCAGTCAAACCATCACCCTGCCAGTGTAGTATGCTCCGCCTCATCTCACTAAGGAGGAGTGGCTCCATCTCTTGAACTCCAAAAGAGCACTTAATTTCTACATTGATCGCCCCAAAGACCATCAGATGGACGATCAGCTCTTTGTGGGGATTGCTGGAGACGAAAAAGTGCAAGGCTGTACAGAAGCAGGTATCTCGCACTGTATCGTGCTCTATATTAAGGTCTACTATGTATTGCCTAAAAAACAGCCTCCACAAGGACTGCGTGCTCATTCTACTAGGGCCAAAGCAGCTACTAATGTGTTAGCATGCGGAGTCCCTGCCCTAGACATTGGCTAGGGTGTCCCGCCATACGTTCACAACAAATTATTGCATGGACAGCCAAGTCTGCTTCAAAGGGCACTTTGCCTGCTCAGTCCTGCAGGACTCTCGGGTTTGAGTCCATTCAAAGCCCACCTCCAATTAGGTACTGCTTTGGTATCTGTACAAAATGTGAGGAATCTGCTGCTAGAAGTCTCTATCAGAAGAACAGTTTGCTTACCTTTGATAACGCTTTCTGTTAAAGACGCTATCTAGCCGCAAATTCCTCACCGACCTGCCCATCCTCTCCGTTGTGTGACTGGACTCGACCCTTTAATAAGATCCAAAGTGTAGGAACTAGCACACTGGTCTGTCAATTTGCTTTTGGGGCTCGACATCTGGTGGCGTGCACCGTGTCGAAAGCAACTGACTTCAGCACACAGGAGTAGAAACAATAAAAGCCCAGCACTTCACTTCCGTAGTGGAACTGCTTAATTGTGGAGCCATGCCCACCTTCCCCCACAGCTCACCCTTCCGGCACACAGAAGTACTATGGAAAAGATTCTGGCTCCAGTCTGATACCTAGAAATATTGAAAAGGTGAGGAATCTGTGGCTTGATAGACTATTCCAGAAAAAGCGTTACCAAAGTTATGTAACTTGTTCATTTGCTCCAAGAATTTGAAAGTGTAGTGCAGGATTGTAATCGGATAAAAAAAGAGACTATGCTCTGGATGGGTCAAAACTACGTTTTTGTCAATTAAAGAGCAATCTCATTAAAGGGTTGCTCCTTCAGGCTTGATATTTAGTTATCAAATGTATACATTTTTAAGTAGGTGAAGCTCTACTGCAAGATAGTTTGAAGTAAAATTGGCAACTCAAAATCTTGTGAAAAGCCAGAGCACGTGATGTGCATCATAATGTCCACAGGATGTTCAGATGGTAACATGAAGATACAGGATTGTAGCATGTGGCAATAAATTACCATAGGGGTTATATGTCAGAATTTCGTAGGTAGAATATCAATATGCAAAAATTTCAAAACGTAAAAATCGAACATCAAAATGTTGTGAGAATATTAATTTATTATCCTTAACTCAGCATCTACGAACCATAAGGAGATATGTCATCAAAAGACATATTTGTGGAATTAAATCCTGTGAACTATTCTTATATTTATACTCACTAACACATTATTTTGGCACTCAATATGTAGGGTTCAATATTTTTGCATAACGATGTTTTATCCGCAATATTCAGGTAGTATACATAACATAACATAACATAACAGGTGTATTTGTAAAGCGCACGATTACCCATAGGTGTCTTGGCGCTGAATAACAAATGTTTATTGTTACCCAACTCAATGGTACTCATTTTATCGACCTCAGATGGATGAAAGGCTGAGTGGACCTGCCGGAATTTTAACCTGTGACCATGTGGTTGAACACAGGCCCCTGCAATGGAAGAATTAGTCCACTAACCCACCAGCCCCGGCGTTACCACCTGTAGGATCTAGGGGGCATATTACCAACCAATAGAGATAATTTTTGTCTCTAACTTATTTAGAGACAAAAATTATCGCCGCAAATCGGCGATTTTTATCGCAGATAAACCTTGCTATTAGCAAGGTTTATCGCAAATGCGATAAAAAACGGTCGCAATGCATGAATATCGCTGAAAAGTCAGCGATATTCATGCATTATCGAGCAAATGCTCTTAGCCATGTTATCCACCTCCCATGGGATAACATGGCTAAGAACTGCTCCTGGGCAAGTGTTAGCTTTTGGAGATATTCGCGCTTAGCGCGAATAGCTCCAAAAGTTGGTAATAGGAGATAGCGATGTTAGCGACTGTTTTCAGTCGCTAACATCTTGGCACGCCCACTTTGCATGTCATTAGTGATAAATATCACTGACATGCAAAGCGGGGCCCAAGATGGTCACTATCTCCTATTAGCTGTCGCTAACTGGTGTTAGCGACAGCTTGGTAATAGGGAGATAATTTTATCTCCGCTTTCTTGGCTTTTAAAGCCAAAAAAGCGGAGATAAAGCCCCTTGATAATATGCCCCTAGATTCCTTTTTGCGTTCCTTGACTGTATGAGGTCGATAGCAACGAAGGGGAAGGCTCCTGATATACAATTTTTTTTTGTTTTGTAATCTGGCCATAGCCAATTGAAAGAAGCCTTCTTAACCGATGAAATGTAGATGCAAAATATTGATCAGTCATCCTGCAACCACACTGGTACCATGAGACCTGCATAATGCTTTGCAGGATGGGGTTGGTATCTGCATAAAGTTGACACCTGTCTATGTTATGTAAAAGACAGTGGGCCAAATGCATTAAAGGTTTTGCGTCGCCCTGCATCTTGCAAGGGGATGCAGGGCGATGCAAAATCTAAAATGAGATGACTTGGTGTGGCTTGGTAAATCGCTGTCTCACATTACTCTGCTGCAGGGAGGCATGCCATGGGTAGAGCGTGAGTGTTTCCGCGCATCCTCCCATGGATCCCGACACATTGACAGATTTTCCGAACCTGGTAGACCTGGGAATGTGTCAGTATTGTACGCCTCCTCACCAGAAGCACAAAGAGGATACATATCTTTACTTCTCCTTGTTGTTTCCACATTCAGGGCGCTTTATCATGTGAAACGATGCTCAGGAAGGTTTAGTAACAAAGTATTTGCAGAGCGAATTGTGGTGAAATTTGACTTGTAATACAATTTCAAGTTGCCATTATTAAATCCTTTTTAATCAAACTATATGCATAATTATCTGAATATGTACAAACCTATTTCAGGTTTGAAAAATAGCTGTCAGAATGACGGAATTGTATTTAATTCGAAAATCAGTGCACTGTAGGGTTATTTTATCGTTATTGAATACAGCAGTCTGCATGGTATGTGAAGTTTACTTTTATTCACAATTCTATATACAATTTACGTTAAGGAATATCATACAACTGATACATTTTGCCAAAATGCACTTGGTCACTGCTTTCAGTTTCCACGCACTTTACTCTAACCGCTGTCGTGCTTGGCACTCTTACAATCAAATCCTGACTGCCACAGGCGGGCCTTACAGCGTTTAACATGTACAACGTCAGAGTTCATGTCATGATTGACAAGATTGCTGTCCAAAAATGCCTCCCTCCCCTAATAATTTTATTGAAATGTTAACTGGAAAATAAATAATTTAATCAGTAGTACCATTAATATGTTAAAACATATTTAAATAAATAGATTTGGTGAAATGTACATTCCGTTCTAAGAGTATCTTCTGTCACTGAAGGTTTACAGTCTCTGGCGGGTGACTTTTTGCTATAAATGACCGTCCAGTCCATATTCTTTGAAAGGGCGCTTCATTCTAATTACAGTGATTGGATTCCAGGTCCAGGTGCTTCACGACAGAAGGTTCGAGTTTCCGTGACAATGCGGTTAGAATCTGGTTGAACTTCTCATATCGATCTCTCTGATTGACTTGTGCTCCCTTGCTTCCCCACAACAGTCTCATTTGAAACTCTGTCCTGAAGATGTCACTCATCTCTTCATCTGGCCTAAAACCTAAGGGGAAGCAAAACATCAGTTTATGAAATCAGGTATTATAAACTGAACATGACATGAAAACAGGGTTAAGGTACCTTATCATACGGCTGAGAAAGGCCTTAGGCAGTTACCTGATGCATCATGCTTGAGTACACATTTTATATAGTTATGAAATAAACCTATTTTATGATACTTCAACCACACGAAGCTATGAATAATTAGTCTTTTCTGCTTTAAAAGGAAGTGTCTGGCCCAACATAAGAAGCTCTGGCAAACCCAGTAGATCTGGCTTTAATGTGCAAACGTATGCAAACAGCTTTTGTGCATGCCTACCATGGCAAGTTAAAGCCAGGCCTGTTTGCTTTGCCAGTATCAGGACTACAAAGTGCTGCCGCAATAAAAAATCCAAGTCCTAACTAAAACTATAAAAGAAAGCCTACTGCAGTGAAAAATGAGTGATTCTGTTAAAAAGGTTTATGTGATAAAAAATAATGTAAATTGTGATGAATCAATGTAGTTTTGTGATGTAAAATAGTCCCTCGTGCATTGCAATTCAAGCACCCTATATTAGGGGGGAATGATACACCAAACGGTCAGGAGCATGAGGTGAGAGAAAAATTATTCTCTGGGCGGAGCTAAAGCCCACTCGAATGAATTTGTATCCATAGGTACACAAACACCTCTGCTGTCAAGCCGGGTCCGAAGAGGGACCCTGCTTTACCACCAGCTTGAGATTTGGAATGGCGAGAGGCACATGAAAATGAGTTAAAAATCGCTTTCCAAGCAACACAGTCGGAAGATTTAATGAACATTCTCATGTAACTTCTGATGTCTAACGAATTTATTTCTGAGCAGGAAACGCCAATGTATTTAATTTTTATGTGGACAGGCCCATCCTGAGCGACCTCACATTGGGGTGGTATATACGGGGAATAATTCTCTAAAATCCCATGCAAGTCGCATCAATCATATTTTAAGCTCTAAAGCAGTGTTTCCCAAACTTTGAGTCACAATTGGAAAGTTCAAGCAATAAAATGCCTTTAAATTCTTTATTCATCTTTGTACATTTGCTGCGCTTCTTAGAAAGAGATCAAATGTCAAGCTATGTCTTCTTTCAAATCGCTACTTTCACATGTGGATTGATGTTTACAAACGTATCTCGCTTTGCAGCCAGAAAAAGAAAAGTTAAGTGAATTGTGATATGATCTTACTGGTGTCCAGGTGTGTGAAAGGAAAGGCCGCAGGATGTCATTTTTGGTAACGCAACAACATGTAAATACCTGGTAATGAACTGAACACATTCAGCCGTTATGAAAGCAAAAATGAAGCACATTTGTTTACAATTCTGAAGTGTGGTGGAACTAAAGATCGAAGGATCAAAACAAATCAAGACTTTACCTGGTGGTGCGCAATTGCTCAATATTCACTGAAACTCGATGTCCACACATTATCATTTGTGAGCAATATAGTGCCATCAATAAAACTGAATGTCTGTGCAAATTTAAGGGCCATCTCAATTGAAAATGTGAGGTTGGTAAATGGCAGATTGCTACCATATGATGCTTTAGTAAATTATAAAATCGCCCGCTTTAAGTCCATTAAAGCTAGGTGTATCGCAAAAGTTTGTCGTTCTAAAAACTGGGTCATGGTTCTAAAACGTTTTGAAAACTCTTCTCTAATTGACATCACAGGGTTGATTTGTAGTCCCATCCTTAGCATCTCGGATGCTGTTATTCCCTTCCCTAGTTGTCACCCTTGATGGTGTGGCTTGTTGGGTGGAGCTTTTCTTTGATTGATTAAGATGTGGTACATTATTGGGGAACATTGTTACTGTGTTTGAATTATGAATCTAAAAATTTAAAAACACGTTATGAAATGTTAGCTTCCAAGCAGCCATCCCCTCCAATACAGACCCAGCTGCAACCAACACCCTTTTAACCAACCGCTCTGGGAATAGTGCCCAGGAACCCGACATGAATAGAAGCGCTTTTTAGCCTTGTTAGTGAAATAAAACATTATATAAACTGTACAAGTTGATTTCTGGTGCTCTTAGTACTCAAAAATGGTTGTGTCTTTTTTAATTAAATGCAAGCGCACTTAAATTGCGCTTTTCCTTTTGATCCTGAACTTACCTTCCAATATCTTTTCTGCATTCAGCCTGTATGTCTCTGCATTTTGGGCTATGGAACGTGCCATATCCAGGTGGTTCAGCATTATTTCACAACCTTGGTCATTATTTTCCCACACGTCCATTCCTTCGAATATGACGTCCTCTCGCTCCAGCAAGATGAGGAGTGGTATCAATAGCGGTACTGTTATGTTGGGAGGGGTCATTGCTGTTTCTGAAATGGATCAATAAGTAAAATGTAACATAACAGAGAGCAACTTCATATTTAGTGTAATGTCCTCAAAATGTGACAAAACAGTTTTTACACGGTTTATGAATTGCACAATTTTGCAATGGAACAACAACAAGTTTTCTAATGTAATAACGTAGTAATCTCTGGCGCAGCACTACTGGTCATTTCCTAAACATTCAATGAATGAATATGGGTCAGCTGTTCTGCACAAAGACAAACCCTGCTCTTCGTTTTCAATAAATTGTGAATAGGCTTTTCATAAAAACGTCCATTACTGACCGGGCCGGACTGGGCGTAGCGGGCGCCGGGCGTTTCCCGAGTAGCCTGGAAGGGTGGGGGGAAGTTTTGTTACAGGTGGGCAGTCTTGCAGCAGTGCTGCAATATCGGCCGCCTGTAAGCAAAAGTGGCTGTGGGAGTTATGCTTTCCTCTCGCCCCCGCCCTCCCCTGCCACACTCCCTCTAACCCCCCCCCCCCAGCCCCTGGGGTCCGGTCGAGATGATTGCCAGGGCTGGTTTCAGTTCCCAGCCTGGCCTTGATTACAGAAGACCTAGTGTTTGGGTATTGGCTTGCCTTCACTTATTTTATACATTTTTAAAGTGTGGCCATAGCCCCAAGAAGCAACGTAGCTCTGTAGATAGCAGAATATGAAGGTAAGAAGGACGGGGCCTGGCTACACCAGGATCAGATATGGTTCACAAAATAAGAGTAGGAGCCGGTCAAGTCATTTATACGTTCACAATCAAAGGTGGTCAGTCATTGTGTAACTGCAATACAAATTAATTCTTGTCAGCCAAGCAGATACTGAGAAGCAGGGATGCCCTAAGCACATACTCGGAGGGCAGAGGGAGTTGTTAGGGTGGCTGGGCTATGTATTGAGGTAATGTGGGGGTCTAAAGTTCTGAAATAGTACCAGAGTGTCTGAGAATAGATAGATAATGTTTGACTCTTATCTTTCCTTTTTGGCTTCCTGTCTCTCTTCTATTCTTATTTAGTGACAAACGAGTCTTTTTCTTGCAAAGAGGGCCTTCTGAATGATGTGGTAAATATATTGAACTGGGTGCAACCTGGCAGGGGAAACCAATGCAGCTCATCGTAGTCGAAGGACATGTGTACAAATTGTCTTAGCCGATGATCAGGTTGTGGTCTGTTAGGAAGATGACCTTTAATGGATTGAGGATGGAGAGCAGTAAGCTTCACAGGAGTGTGTTTCCCTATCAATCTAGGCCAGATGAATGAGCTTCACTGTACAGTGAAAATTCGTGCAGGCAAGTAGAACTTTTATTGGGGACAAGACCCAGCCAGAGACAGCTGGACTTTTGTTAACGTCTGCTTAGGAACATTTATGTGCAATAGGAGAAACTGGCTGGGAGAACAAGAGGTACTCAAATGGTATACCTCCGGAATAGAGTTCAACTCATATGTTGGCATGTAAGATTGTCATTGCTTGCACTTAAAAATGTCGTCTTCACAGAATATATTGAATACTGGCATAGGGTGAAACAAGTGGGAGTTTAGGTAGAACTGTACTCCTTGCCTGGCAGGGATACGATTCCCTTCTGCCCCAAATACAAAAATAAAAATGTATTGCATAGTACCCATTGTTTATTGGCCAATGTAAATGCAAGCTCATGAAAAAGTTGGTAGCCCAGATTAGTGAAGGAATTTTAAACACTGCATGCTGCAAGATTGTTTTTTTAATTTACTCGATTACAAAATGCAGCTAATGTAAATAAGTAAAATTGCCAACATCATAAACACCAGGGTACTAATTCTGAGTATCTTGAAATTACTCATTTGGGCAGATGATGGAGTTACTCCTTAAGCCGGTATTCCAAGATAGTTGTTAATATATTATTCATAATAACCACACCCAGGATTTTCCAACGAAGCAAGCCGCCTGCTAAATCCCAGAAAACAAATCCTTAAAAAAAAGTCCAGAATGTGGGAATTCCTTGCAGAAATCAGTGTACTAACACCGATTTCTATAATAATTACCCATTCCTTTGAGGGCATCTCGTAAATACTGTAATACTGTGCCTGGAAATTACTGCACCCTGAAGCAGTATTTATAGTTTTGGGTGTTGTATAACCACAATGAGAGTCAAGCTAAGGCTGCAATGAGAGCCTAAATGCGTGTTTTGTGCACAAGCACAACAGCCTAAAGACCTCTGTTAGAGACTTGAAGTTTTGCTTTTACCATTAAAAGAATGGGCTTAAACACCCAAAAATGCAAAAAAGTTATGACAAAATCCTAGAACTGGTTAAATTGTGTCACTAAATTCAGGGGCCCACTGCACAGCTAATTTTGGCTCCATCAATGGCTGTACACAAGAAGTGTAACCCTGTCCATGGTCTGTCTACAGAGGTGCAAGTACATGTGGGGTCAGTGATTGTAACTGCCTGTAAAATCCACTATCTGGGATAGAAATATAACTGTATGTGGTATGTATATGTGTCCACATACTATGCAAAAACCATCCCTATTGGCTTTACCAATGCTTTTTCATGTCCGCACTAAGCACCTTGCACTGCTATAGGAAAGCACATCTACGGTCATACTCTAAACAGCCAGTGTGTATGAAGATTTGTAGAAATAAATCCACCAACTTTTTTTATTATTATTCTGGAATGCAAATCCTTTTTCTCAACCTCCTCATCTCAATGGCACATTGTAGTAGCTGAACTCCAACATATTTCAACATAAAATTTTACCATAATGAATAATAAAGCTTATGATAGCAAGAAGCAGGTAAGATATGTTATTACCTTCTCCTGTATGTAAGGCCTTGCTGAAGGGTTTCAATTGTTTTTCGTAAATTATTGCATTCTGTGTGTACTGATGTCGGAGACTGGTCCATGTTTGTTCAAGTCTTGTAATCTAGAAAAAACAAAAATATATTTAGTGGCAAATCATGACAATTCTATTGGCCTGTAAATTATCCTGTCAAATCCATTATCCAGCAAGTAGCATAGTACATCCAAGTTATGTGCTACTGGCAGTGAGTTCAATCTAAGCAACAAGTATCATTTTTATTAATTATGCAGAGAATTAAATACATTTTGTCGTTCAGACCCACGACAAAACAAGCAAATGGGTAGAAGCATTGGTTGGAGGCATGGCATTAGTTATACAAAAATGCGGTTCTTTTAGAAATGTGCTGCTAGTGTGCATATGAGTGCCATATAAGAATAGTCTGCCATGTAGTTAATGGTTGCTCAATAAAATAGCTATAAATCATTATTCTTACGAGGCACAATAAGGCAATACCTGTGCTAATGTACGGCGCTCTACATCACTCCAACAAATGTAGATCTTCATAAAACAGTGAACGTTACATCAACAATAGGACATTTCACTCTCCACTTCCTAAAGCCACGAACAAACTTAGGTTTCCTCCCAACTTTCCTCTCAAAATACCAGGGCCTTACAATAAAAAAGTGAGGCTGTACGGTAGCTCTTGTGAATGCGTTTCCTTCTTTTGTAGGCACCTGATATACCGTAAATCTAGTTGTAATCTACAGTAAAGTAAACTACAAAATAGATGTTTTGCAGCACGGGTATCTTAGAAATACAGTGTTGCACGCAGTGCGTGGGTCTGGTTGAGCCCAGATTACAAATACAAACGTGTGATGAGGATGGAAACATGAAACTAGAACACGAGATCCACTAATGTTTAAAATGGCGTAACGCAAAATGATGGGAAGGGGGGCAGAAGGTGAAGATGGGCCCCAGATTCTCACAGATATTTATTGGCCTGGGGAGGAATGGGGCCCCTTTGAAGAGTTTGGGGGCACTTGGCAGGTTGGGCCCCCCTCTGCACCGCAAGGGCCTGTGTTACACCCCTGGTTGTTTACTACATATTTTTATTAATTATTTTCAGGCCCACTGGAATTAGGTGTCAGCTGTGTGTGTTGGCCAATGGTTAACTGTGCAGTTTGTTGCCTGATGCAAGGCAAATTGTCATAATTAATTTAGATTTTATAGCTGGATGATGTAACAGGTTTAGGTACATTACAAAAAATTGTAAGTTAATAATTAGTTGGACAGATGGGTTTATATTCAATGAGTTCTTTTTCTAAATATGAGGATAAGACTGCAATCTAGAAGGTGATAGATTTGCAGACAGTCGGTAGACATGAGCAGTACCAAATTTATAAAAAGTGATCAGTGGTTAGGTACAAAAGACGATACTATGAAAAATACATGAACATGGGTCAGTGCAGAAGGCCAGAACCAGTGAAAGCTGGTAAGGAGTCAGACTCTGGATCAAAGATGAAATAACCAACTCCTCGTTCTAAAGAAAGTGATGCTGTATATTGTTCCTAGGCTGAGTTCAGAAATAAAGGGATGATCTACGTCCCGAACGCCAGGCTTCAACGTGGGAGCCAGCAGCAATTGACATTGAGGTCCATCTTTGTGGTATAGTCTTCAGTGTTAAATATGAGCTACAGTGACTGAAATCCCTTGCAGCAGGGTGTGGGCAGGTTTGCGTCATCTCAGTTTGAAATCCTGTCCTTTTTCAGTCTACGTTCTTGATCTGCGCAGTTAAAACCAGTATCGGAGATTTCACAATGATCCATCAACCTGAAAGCCTTTTGTCCTCTCTGCTGTCTGCGTGGTGTCCGCGTGGTGTCCATGCTCTACACCAGTCTGTATTGGATTTGGTGTGAGGATTGAAGTGAAGTACACAGAGTTCTAAGGATGTTGCTAGGGTAACTCCAAGACTAACACTATCCTGCTGTGACAGATAACACTCTCAGTGAATTAAGGGTATGGAAATGTTTACAGCTTTGAGAGGAGGAAATAAAAAGGCAGAACAATACCAAGTCTCACTACTTGGCAGTAGCATACCTGTGGCATATCCAAGGCTTTCATTACAGCAGAAAAAGCATACAAGTCTCCCATACAGTCTTTCAGCTCAACAGCAACCTGGATGATCTTATTCAGGGTTGTGGTTCTCTCTGCCAGATTTCCTGTGCAGCCCAGTATGTCCACTGCTATGCCAATAGCCATGGTGCTGTGACTAAGGGAAAATGCAGAAACACATTGGCAATTTTGCATTTACAGTACTAACACGTTTCAATAATCTGTTTAATGTAATTGTTTGCCCTATGTAACTGTTTACAATCTAACAAGAGTGCTCTGATAGCTTAAATAGCCTGATCTGATCATTGCTGTCTGAAATATTTACAAAAAATACATTCTATCACAATTTCAGCATTGTAGTATGAAGAGAGAGCCCATTGCAGAGCCCAAGATATTGCACACCTAATCTCACGTTCTCATGTCAAAAAACCCAAATAAAGCTAAATCAGGTGGCATTTCCTCCACATATTTCCCTACCAGTGGTTACATATTAGTAATAAAATTGCGCGTGTGCCCTTAACAGTTACAAAAATTGGAAATACACTAGTTGTAGCTTCATTTTTTTCGCAAAATATATCAATACAGGTAAATTAGCAATTAATAAATAAGGTTAAAGCAAAAGGTTTAAAAACGAAATACAATAAAACCAGAAGCCCTACCTATTATATTCTACCACTGGGAAAGTAATTGTTGGCCATCACAGATGTTGTTGCTATTTATTTTGTTTGTTTGTGTAGCAAACGATGCATACCATAATTGCTTCTACGACACAGTTCTCCTGCGACATACTAGTGTATATTTACCTCTTTAGCAACAATGCCTTTACTTTCCTCACTGTTTAATTTGTTGGCAAACACATTCCTAATAAATGCAAAAACAAATACAGGCATCCAGAACGTTGCTGTCTTGAACGTCCTAGCAAATTGTGATCAGAGGACTAGTGTCTAGACTTAAACAAGAAGCCTCTAGCTCCTATTGCGCACTGGAGCTCATAACTGTGCTTGCTTGATGTCATGAACTCAAATTCTCTCCCAAAGCATTCCGTTGTAATACCCAGCTAGTTTTTCCTCTATATAAACACCGAGACATACATTCATGCACATAAACAAGCTCTGAGAAACATTGGCCGATCAAAACTAATGTATAGCCTCATAACATCAATCAAGTTCAGTGGAGAACTCTTTCGTCTCAACATCTGTTTTGTATTCAGTTTCCATCTTGTATTAAAGTTCCTGCACACCTTTATGTCATTTATTGATGAGTAGGGACCATATAAGAGTCCGAGCTCTGATAATTATGATGAACATGGGAAAAGGAATTCAAGAACGATGTTACATCACAACAGTAAACTAGGGTCGGAGGGTGCTAAAGGCTGCAGTTACCTACCACACGTAAACATATTAAGTGGTGGATGTAAAATCCATTTTAACACCACCGCCCTGTAGTTCACAGCAGCCCAACAAGTCATGGGATCAGACAAACCTAAATATCTCTTCAACAGTCCTTTGCAAAGGGGATGAACGAGTTACACTCATTTTACAATTAAGAAAAGTTATATGTTTATTTGGCATTCCCTTAGGCCCTAGCTCAGCACTGCAACCCTGCCAGGCACTGTCATGGGCACTTGCTTCATTCCTATTTATGCTAAGACTGAGAATGAGTGGTGGGGAGGAAGGGCTGTGCTTGTGGACTAAGACCAGCGAAAAATATAGTGATTAAACAGTAGCCTGGCTACTGTTTATTGATGCCCTTCTTCTAATTTGGACAGTTTCAGTTAAGGGGGGGTTCTATCTTGTGACAATGACAAATATTACTGGTGAATACATACAAGTCTTGCAGATGTATAATGCTTCCCTAATACCAAAGAACATAAATACTCCAGTAGTGGAATAGGTTAATGAGTTATTTTTCAGAATTATCTGGGAAATGTGTCATTTATTCAATGCTATGTGACTTAGGGAATGTTTGGAACACCTACTATTTTGGTGACATGATGCAATGTGCACCAGCTGGGACTACCAATTGGTGCACGAGTCCCACAGTAAAATGGGACAGGATGCTCAAGGACTCAATAGAATCTGCTTCAAGTCCTTGTTGCCTTTGGAGCAAAAGCCCTAGATGCCCAGTGGCCTATTGAAAAAGCATGTTGGAGCATGTAAAGTAGCTGCCCTATAGAACTCTTTTAAGTACTCTTATACAGCTTTGTGAATTGCCCCAAAAAATCGAAAATGTGAGCAATATGGGAACATGCAGAAAAAAATTCATATCAAGTTAGTACAAATAGAAAGGATTGAGCCCTCTTAGCTCTTTTATTGGGAGGCATTTGGTAGTTTCAAGGCCAAATCACAAGGGCATGTAACGAATAGTTTCTTACCTGTCGGTGTAGTTTTGCAGCTTGAAGATCTTTCTGGATTCACTATGCTGTGCATATTCCGCAATCTGGTGGTTGGGTCCGGAATCGTAGTCTTTTTTTTGTTTTTTTTTGTTGTCGTAGCCCAGGTGGGTGTCGACGTCCCACCATTTGGTGTCCCTTCGGTGACGTCGGCGTGCTTCCGGCGGAAGCTACCACCCTTGGGCGCCATCTTCGGATTCTTTTTTCTGTCTTTTTTTTTTTTTGTCTCTGTAGTGAATCCATGGCTATGTTTGTTAATCATTTGTTCAACGTAATTCTTTCCACGTATCTTTTCACGTATCTTGTAAGCTTCAACTTGCTTTCTTTCCAATGTGTTTCCACCCTCTTCTCCAGCCTCATCTTTCTGGCGGAGGCGGGTGGGTTCGCTAGTGAATCCAGAAAGATCTTCAAGCTGCAAAACTACACCGACAGGTAAGAAACTATTCGTTTTGCAGCGTGAATCTTTCTGGATTCACTATGCTGTGCATAGATTTTGTAGCGGTTTTCGTTACTTTTGTGGCGGTTGGGTGGAAGATGAGCGTTGGTTGTTGAATATATGTTGAAGCACCTTTTGTCCTACTTGTGCTTCTTTGTTCATCTGTACATCCACGCAATAGTGCTTAGTGAAAGTGTGCACTGAAGCCCATGTTGCCGCCAGGCATATGTCCTGAATTGGTGTGTTGGCCAGAAAGGCAATAGTTGCTCCTTTCTTCCTGGTGGGGTGGGCCTGTGCCCCTCCTGTTAGCTCCTGACAGCTTGTTTGTGGCAGAATTGTATTGTCTGTGCGATCCATCGAGCTATGGTGTTTTTAGTCACTGGTTTGCCCATGTAACTGTTTGCGAAGGATACGAAGAACTGTTTTGTTTTCCTGTGTTCCTTCGTTCTTTCAATGTAGTGCATCACAGCCCTTCTTGCGTCTAGGGTGTGGAGCGACCTCTCAGCGCTTGTAGTGGGGTTTTGGAAGAAGCTAGGGATTTGAATACTCTGATTCATGTGGAACCTTGACACCACCTTTGGCATGAAGTGTGGGTCTGTTCTCATCACGACCCTGTCACTGTGTATCTGGATGTAGGGTTCCTGCAGTGTGAGTGCCTGCAGTTCGCTCACCCTTTGTAGCGAGGTGATTGCTACCAGAAAGGCCGTCTTCATCGTTAACATTTGCAGTGATGCTTTGTGGATGGGTTCGAAAGGTGCTTTCATGAGCTCCGTCAGTACCACATTTAGGTTCCAGGCCGGTGGCGGCATTCTCTTTGGCGGCGCTATTCTTTTAGCTCCTTCTAGGAATCTTTTTACGACTTGGGATGTAAAGAAGCTTCTCCCTGTTTCTCCACTTGTGTATGCCACAATCGCTGCCAGGTGCACCCTCAGCGAGGATGAGCTTAGCTTAGCCTTAATTAGATGCGTGAGGTACCTTAGCACCGTGGATTCCTTGGTCAGTTTCCTATGGAGCTGTTTCTTGCAACACCATTGAGTGAATCTTTTCCATTTTTCCCCATAGCACTTGCGTGTGCTGGGCCTTCTTGCCTCTCGCAGCACCCGCAGGGTGCTCTCTGGTAGTTTTAGGTGTGCGAATTCTAAGTCCTCAGGAGCCAGGCTGAGAGGTTGAGGCTCTCTGGCTCTGGGTGTAGAACTTCTCCGTTTTCCATGGAGAGTAGGTCTCTTCTTTTTGAGAACTTGTGGGGTGGCCCCTGCGCCATCTCCATTATCTGAGAATACCAGGTCTGTCTGGCCCATTGTGGTGCCACGAGGATGAGCGTCATGTTGCTCTTCATGCATTTGTTGAGAACCCTGGGGATCAGTGGTATCGGGGGAAAAGCGTAGGCAAATGTTTTTGACCAGCTTATCCATAGGGCATTCCCCTGGGACAGTGCCTCTGGTTGCCTGGATGCAAAGTATTGGCATTTTGCATTACGGTGTGTTGCAAATAGGTCTATTGTTGGCGTGCCCCATTTCCTGAATAGTCTCTCTGTTTCCTGACTGTTGAGTTCCCACTCGTGGGACGCTGAAGTCTGCCTGCTGAGCCAATCCGCTTCTACATTGTCCTTCCCTGGCAGGTGTATGGCTAGCAGGTCTATTTTTAGTGGTATAGCCCATTTCCAGATCTCATGTGCCAAGCTTGACAGAGGGAACGATTGAGTTCCCCCCAGTTTGTTTATGTAAAACATCGTTGTGGTGTTGTCTGTTTGTATTAGCATCTTCTGGTTGTACAGGTGTTTCTGAAAAGCCTTGAGGGCTAGCAACACAGTTTTCAGTTCCAGGTAATTGATGTGCCTGACTGCATCTGTAGGGCTCCACAGACCCCTCACTCTGAGCCTGTTCATGTGTGCGCCCCAACCCTTCTGGGATGCGTCTGTGGTGATGGTCACTGTTGGGTCCGGTGGTGTTAGAGGTTTCCCTTCTGTTATTCTCTCCTTGGTCCACCACCTTATCTCTTCCTGCACCCTGTGCGTTACAACCACTAGATCCTCCCAACTTCCTGTAGCTTGTGACCATTGCTGTTGCAGCCACTCTTGGAGTGGTCTCATTTGTAGGCGTACATTGGGGACCAGGTGTATGCATGATGCCATCATCCCCAAGATCTTGCTCACAGTCCTCACTGTCAGAGCTCGCCCCTTCTGGTAGTGACGTTTCTCCCTCAGTAGGCTGAGCGTTCTCTTTTCGCTCGGTAACACCCTGCATTGGACGGTGTCGATCTGGGCTCCCAGGAAGATCTTCACTTGCTCTGGTTCCATCGAGCATTTGCCCCAGTGTATGGAGAAACCCAGGCTTGCTAGCTTTCTTGTCACCTGTTCTGCATGCTCTTTGCATGTCCTGTAAGAGCTTGCCTTTACTAGCCAGTCGTCGAGGTAGGGGTACACGTGTATCCCCTTTCTTCTTAGGTGTGCGGCCACTGCCGCGAGGCATTTGGTGAACACTCTTGGTGCGGACTTTAGGCTGAATGCCAGGGTCGTGAATTGGTAGTGATCCTTGTTTACTGTGAACCTTAGCATGTGCTTGTGCTGCCTGTTCATGGGGATGTGCAGGTGCGCATCTTTGAGGTCTATGGTGGACAAGAAGTCCCCGGCCTTTATCTGTGGGATGACCTCTTGTAGGGACGTCATTTTGAATTTTTGAGTTTTGACGTATTTGTTTAGGAACCGTAGGTCCAGGATGGGTCTTAGACTTTCGTCCACTTTTGGCACCAGGAAGTAGTTTGAGTACACTCCCTTGTTCCGTTCTTTGAAAGGAACTCGTTTGATGGCCGCTTTGAGGAGGAGTTCTTGAGCTTCCTCTTGCAGTAGTTGCAGCTCTCTTCCCAAGTGCTGTCTTTTGTTTGGTTTTCTGTTTGGTGGTCTCTTTTCCAACTCTATGCAGTATCCGAACTGCATAATATTGAGTATCCACTTGTCTGTTGTTATCTTTCTCCACTCCTGGAGAAAAAATCTCAATCTTCCTCCTACCGGCGTCACATGTTCCTTTGTGTCTTGTCCGTGTAGCCATCTCCTCTTTGTTTTTCCGTGCTCCTCCCCCGGAGGGTTTGGGTGGGGGAGCACCTTCTTCCGTGTGAAGTCACTTAGAGGGGGGTTGTTCACCGCCTCTCCTTCTCTGGCCCCGTCCATTTCCTCTTGACCGAAAGGACTGGCCCCTGCTTTGGTAGTTCCAGCTTTGCCTCTGCTGGCCCTGGTGGCCTTGGTTGTCACTCTGTTGCCCCTGGTGGAAACTCTGGTGAGAATCTCCTCGCTGGCTTCCACCTCTGCCGTTCGGCCTCCGTGTAGGAGTGCCCCTTCTCATCCCCCTGAACTGCAGGGCCCCCATGGACCTTGCAGTCTAGTTGTCCTTCTTCAGTTGGGTGAGCTTCTCATCAACTGGGGCTCCGAATAGTGTTTCACCGTTGAAGGGTGTGTTCATGATGTTGTTCTGAACCTCAGCCTTGAAGCCTGAGATCCTGAGCCAGGCTTGCCTTCTCTCTGTGATGCCTATAGCCATCAGTCTGCTGGATGTTTCTGCCCCATCCAAGGCTGTCTTCAGGCACGAGTTGGCGATGTTCTTCCCCTCTTCCACAAGGTGTGATGCCCTCTCACGGTATTGTTCCGGGAGGTGCTTGAGCAACTGTCCCATCTCATCCCAGTGCTGGTATTGATGTCTATTCAGGAGGGCGTTGGAGTTCGCCATCCGCCAGTGCGTTGCGGCGTTCCTCTCAATCTTCCTGCCAATTAGATCCATCCTCCTGCTTTCCTTGTCAGGTGGAGGTCCAGACGTTGTTGGGACGTTTGCCCTTTTTCTGGCCGTTGCAGCGATTATAGAATCTGCTGTGACGGATCCCTTGATGTAAGCTGGGTCTTGGGAGGAGAATTTGTATTTCTTCTCCGTCCTCGGCGTTACTGATCTGCATGTAGCCGGGTCCTTGAAGGCTTCTTTCCCCTGGTCTGTGATACTCTTGAGCATGGGCAAGAACTGGCTTCTTGTCTGTATGGGGAGCAATGTCTCGAGCAGGAAGTCTGCTTTTGGCTTCTCCTCTTCCAGCTTAACTCCATAAGCTGCTGCCGCCTTTCTGACCACCTCATTGTATGCCCCAATGTCATCCGGTGGCGAAGGCCTCGAGGGGTATGTTTCCACCGCCTCCTCCGGGTTTTCGGCCTCGATGTCCTGCCATTCCTGGTCTTGGGCCGTCGAGGAACCTGAGCCGTAGCTTGACTGCTGCTCCCCGTAATCCCCTTCTGTGTAGTAGAGGTCTTCCTCCTCTTCGTGCTCCGAGGGTTCCGGAGTTTTCGGCGGCTCTTCGACGTCGAACTCCTCGAGCTCCTGTACCTCAGCGACGGTCGGTGCCGGCTTCGAGGGGATCTTGTAACTTCTCATTTTTTTCATCGAAGTCTTTCTTTCTCTGAAGGATGTTCTCCATTTCGGCCTCGAGCCTTCTTCTCTTTCTCTGCATCTCTGCGGCCTGCGCGTCGTCGAGCGTTTCGGCCTCTCTTTTGGGCGGCGTCGTCGACGTCGAAACTTTCTTCGGCTCCTTTTCTTTCGAAGTCGAAGGCCCTTTTTCGGGAGCTTGCTTCGATGACCTTTGCTTTTCGCTGGTCTTCGGCCTCCGGGAGTCCTTCTCGGAGGATCCGCTGGGCTCTTTTACGGAGGATGCAGCTTCGGTCGTCGATTTGCTCGGCGCCGGTGCTCCTTTCGAGGCTCTGGGCTCAGACTTTCGGGAGTCTGCCTCAGGTTTTCGAGGCCCTGTGGGAGTTTTCGGGGTCGTAGACTCTCCTACCTTATCAGGCGTTTTCTTATCGGTCTCAGCGACCGTGAAGTCATCTGGGCCTTCGGTAATGTTGTCCTCGTCGTCGGTGGGGAGGCCAAGTTCATAAAGCGTCGGGGCTTGGCCCTTGCCCTGCATCGTGTGGTGAGCCGTCCTCTGTCTTTCTCGAACTCGGAGTGTCTTCGGCTTGAAGACGGAGCAGGCGTTGCAGTCTCTGCTCTCGTGGTCGATTGGCAGGCAGAGGTTGCAGACTGGGTGCTGGTCCTTCTGTGCGAACTTGTAGTGGCAGTTCTTACAGAATTTAAAGGGCGTCTTGTACATCCCTGCGTTCAGGGGGCCCCCTGTGTGCGCATTCCTCCAAGGACGTCGAAGATTTTGAAGTTCTCTCCTTCCTTCGTCGTCTCTTCTCTAATGGTCCTCTTCTCTCGATCTTCTCAGGTCTTCACCGTTGAAGAGATGCTGTATTTCCTCCTTTTCTCCTCCAAAACTTCTGGAGCTTCACGCGACGATCCAGACCCAACGGCGGAAAAAAGAATCTGAAGATGGCGCCCAAGGGTGGTAGCTTCTGCCGGAAGCACGCCGACGTCACCGAAGGGACACCAAATGGTGGGACGTCAACGCCCACCTGGGCTACGACAAAAAAAAAAAAAAAAGGAGAAAAAAGACTACGATTCCGGACCCAACCACCAGATTGCGGAATATGCACAGCATAGTGAATCCAGAAAGATTCACGCTGCAAAACAGCAGCTAAAAGAGTAATACAGGAGTACCACTTACTGTAGAGCTACATGTGTTTGGGAATCTGCCCCATAGTATTATTTCCCCATTCTTGCAGCAAAGTACCACTGCAGACCTCAGAAACACACGCCAAACTCCTGAATACATACCAAATTATAGTTTTCAGTTCTCTTCCAAGTTTTGCATTCCATTGCTTCCTGAAACTGGAGTCAGCTGAACAGCACACTATAGACATATCTTTTTCTGTTTCCAACATACATCACCGTGCCTTCTACTCCAGTACACAGAGGTTTGCCAATTGTTACATATAACCCAGGACAGGCACTAATATTATTTGGGCAAGGTTAAGCAGGTGGCCCCCTTCATTCACATTTGGGAAAAAAGGTTTAACCCTGATGTCATGACTTGTATTCAGGGAGCGTTATTCCACTATGGCGGTGGTTGAAATACATGAGCAGCACAGCATTAAAGTTAAGTGCCGGCTGCCAATTATTGTACCAGTCGTTATTGGTGGGCCTGGGCCAGGCTTCTGTATGAATAGCAACTGCCCTGCCCTGTGTGACACAACACCCATAACACACTTGCCTGCCAATTATAGTAAACAAAGTGCTTCGTACTGATGAGGCCTTCTGTCACGTGCAACTCCATTAATCATCTGATTAGGTAATTTGCCATTTCTACATGTTCTACACTAACTTAAGTAATTGTTTTGTGTGTGTTATGCCTTTATTCCGATTTTTGTTTCTTGATATTAAGATTAAAAGATTGTGAAAAAGGACCTTGTGAAAAAAGACCTGTACGTACGCTTGCTTAGGTCTGCAGCCGTGTGAATTCATTACGTCATTGACATATGGACACACGCAGTACACTTTCACGCTGCCCTCATGTCTTCTCATACAAGAAGCACGTCTTACCTTTTTTTGTTACCCAAACATTTGGCTGAGTGCCAAGTACTGGCATCAGAGAACACGAAAGGCGGGAATGCTTACCGTTCTATCAGGTCCAGGCGCAGCTGGTGTCCGAAGGGCAGAGTAACCAGCTCCAGGCCCGAGCTCACTCCCATCATCCTCCGCGTCTCCGCAGAAACTTCCAGTATCCTGGCAACCTGCGAGGACAAAAGTTCAACCTGTAAGAGACTTCAGGAAGCTGGTTTATTGACGCTCACGATGCAAGAGGTTTAATGGGACAGAGCAGCTGAGCTCACCATGCACAAATACAATACGAGACAAGCAAACCATTTCCAAGCCACAAACAAACATGTCTTATCAGCTCCCACGCCCCTCGCGAGCTCTGCGGGGCCCAGCACGCACGCGCACCAAAGGCACAGTGGGGGAGTTCGGAAAAGAAATCGGGGGATGTAGTTTTCCTGTAGGCTTCTACTGAAGCAGAGGCAAGTCAAGTCAAATAAACTTTATTTCGATTCCATATAGAAATCATAAAAGTATACATTAAAACATTTTCTAAAGAGACATTGCAATTAATCCACCATAAAATCACAGTAGATATTTACAGAATCTTAAATTAAAATCACAGTACAGGTTTTTAAAGCTAATTTCCGTCAAGACTCAGTATCTGTTTCTAATCACTAGAGCTGATCTAATAAAATTTAAAACAGCATTACAGATATTTGTAGTTGACAGAGATAATAAAAGGTCATAAGCTTCTTTATAATAACGCGTTCCAAATGATACCAATAATGGTTTGATGAAGATGTTTCTTGGAACCTTATACAATGTACAGAAAAGAAGAAGGTGGAGAGTATTTTGCGAGACCCTATTATTACAAGGACAACAGGGTAATTTCTCCCACCATCCCCCCTGCTTTGGAAATGCAAACAAAAAGTGTAAAGTGCCAAGGCGAAATCTTGTAAGATAAAAACGCCATTGCGTGTTCATAATGTATGACAAATAGAGCGGGCGCACTAGTCTTCCTCGTACACGTAGTACCCGATCATTTGACTTTAAAGAACCTAGGTTAACACTATAGGCATTTTTGATAATTTCCTTAGCATCCTTACTAAGCATTTCAGGGTTTGTAAACATATTACTCAAACCTATTTTATAAAAAGTCTCTCTAACATATCGTAGCCACGGGATTTTGGTATAGTGATCGAGTTTAAGGCAATCTCGAATGATATCTTTTGTTAATTTCAATTCTTCTGATCGCCAAACTTTAGACCATAATGTTAGAGGTGCAACGTGAATAATATCACTTATAAACTCAATTCCAACTTCTCCGTGGCAAAAAGTGTTAGATGTGCCCAATGGTACGGATAATAAACGTTTTAAAAACTTATTTTCCATAATTTGTATTTTTTCACAGCTTTGTGATCCCCAAACCCCTGCACCATAAGTCAAGGCAGAAACACACTTAGCTTTATATAACGATGTAATTTCAGCTACACGTCGCTGGCCTAATTTGCTGGCGAAACGAAAGAGAGCTTCAGTTGACTGTGTAACCTTCTGAACCCGGGCTGTCAACAAAGGTTCCCAACTCAATTTTTTGTTAAAAAGGTTACCCAGATAACAGAAATTATCCACTTTCTCAATAGTAGCATTCTTAACACTATATTTCCGTATTTTAACATTTTTTTGACCACAAGTCATGGCAAAAGATTTAGTAAAATTGACACCTAGGTCTAGTTTACCCATAAACATGTCAAAAGCATTCAGACAAATCTGCATGCTGTTAGGGGTAAGTGCCATTAAAACAGTGTCATCGGCATAAGACAACATTGGGATTCTTTTACCATTTATCTTTGGAAAGTCAGCAGTCGTTTCTAATAGGTAGCCCTCTAAGCCATTTGTATAGACCAAAAATAAAAAAGGTGCTAAAATACATCCTTGTCGGACACCTTCGGTGGATAATATAGGTCTTGTTTTCTCACCTCCACGGCCATATCTGACTCTAACCATTGTAGCGGTATGTAACCTGCGAAGCAGGGTGACCAGAGGCTCCTCAAAACCCATAGAATCCATCATACACCATAATTTGTCCCTGCACACTGTGTCGAAGGCACTGGACAAGTCCATGAATGCCAAGTTAGAACCATTCTTGGCACCCATGTACTTGCCCATAATCAATGCCAGATTCAGGCACTGCTCACTGGTTCCTTTCCCCTTCCTGAAACCATATTGAGATTCTACAATAACCCCCGATGACTCTGCCCATGTTTCCAGCCGTGCCAATATCACCCTACCCATTAGCTTGCATGACGAGTCTATCAGTGATATTGGCCTATAACAGCGTGGGTCATGTTTATCACCTTTTTTAAAAATTGGGACCAAGACGGCCTCTTTCCAAGAGGTCGGAATAGGCCCGAGTATTAGTGCCTTAAAAACATTCAGGAGTAATGGAGACCAAACCTCCCGATCCTGAAGCAGAGGCAATTTCAGGTCTATTGGCATGTATGATGGAGCCCTCCGTCAACCCTGTCCGGGAAAGCTGCTGCAGTGGAAGTGACGTGCCACAGTCTGCGCCCCTTGAACAAAGCAGTAATTCAAGACTGCCTACTGAGAAGTAAATATTTGCCACCTGTGGCTGCAGTTTTCTAAAGTTCATCTTTGCTTGGGAAGAACACTGTACTTTTGCTGTTCAAAGGCTTAAGGAAAGGCACAGTTCACACTGTCAACAAAAAAAGCCCTCAAGGACAGGAGTTATTATAATAATGCACTACTGCAAACCATGGCATACTTATCCTAACTACAAGCACTTCTGAAGGATATAGTGATAAGCGCTATAAAATACGCCATTGCTCTCATCATTATTGTTAAAGTTCTAAGAGCTCCTCAATTTACATTCCCTTGCCTATAGTCTCCTTCTAGCCCACTCAAAATATTTCTAACCCACACCCCTGGCTCCTGTCTTGTCTACTAGGATTGTGAAGCTCCAGCATCATTTAGTACTGGGTTTGTTTGATCTATCATCCTTTAACATAGCTGGTAAGTATGAACTTGTCAGTATGTGTTGGTCATATTGTGATTTTGGTTGCATGCTACTGTTCCATGACTCTCATAAACACTACCTAGAACTGTCATGGGCCAATCACACCTCAAACCTGGACAAGCTATTCTTCAGGAAACCAGAAATGACAGTATTCTAGTGAATCTTATCAAGTTTTAATATTTTGTGTTGTCACTGTCAGTGGACATGCTACAATGAACTCTATTAAGAATCATGTAATATGTGCATTAAGTATACAAGTGCAACTTTAAAGTTCAGCGGTGCTATTGCAGGAACATTACTCCATCTGTAGCCCTAGTGTACATGGTTGGGCATTCCACCAAATATTATTTTACGTATTGCAATCATAATAAAGGCAAGTATTTCTTCGAGGGTATTACTTGAAAATAAATGCTAACAGTTATGATTCAAAAGAATGAGCGTAGCCTGATGTTTTTGCCTCCCAATTTTTGACTACATTATTTTTTTTTATCCCAAGGTTTATAACCCAAAGGAAAGACAAGTCAACGACAGCCGGGCCTGGGCATTTAGAGTTCCCCAGAGATACACTTTCTGCAAATTAGAAACCACTTGTGCCTAGTTTGTTGGCCTCACACAGCCGCAGTCCGTGCAGGTAACAGCGGTGGGGCCGGGTAAGGAGGGATTTCGAGGGACGATGCAGAGGGAAAATTCATTATTTATTTAATTTTCTCTCTGCATCGTCCCTTGAAATGCCCCCTTACCCGGCCCCAACGCTATTACCTGCACGGACCGCGGCAGGCCTCACAGTGGATTACCCCTGACTTTTTTCACCCAGAATCTCCTGAGGTTGGTTGATAATGAACATCCACATGCTCCAAATCCAAATGACATTCTTCCACGCCATGGCACATTGCTGTATTTCAGGCGCCTAGTCACAACTTTCCTGATGATCGAAACGTCATCTACATTGCATGCAGACCCTCTCTTTTTATGAAAATGTATTGGACTGCATTGCTATTATTTAGATTGTGGTATAAACCATAAACTTTTAAGTCACATTTATCACTCTTGCTTGCCTGAGTACTCGTCAGCTTCACTACCCACTATTATGGATGTTAATGAAAGTGTATTTGTAAGTTCCAATATTAATATATTGTTTCAAATACAAACTTTTGTTATCCAAGACTAATTCTTTATCCCGTAGAGAGCCATGTCTCTTGAAAACATTATATACCCCAGGTCCTTATGTACCTGTGGGTCTCCCTTGTTTCATGTAATACCCTTCATTTTATGTACACAACCACTGCATGACATAAAATGATAAGCGTCGCATTGGTTTGGTGCTACAAGGGAGCAGAATCAAATGGTTCGAAATCTGAATTAGTGCAAAAGATAAAAGTGTGAAAGGAAAACAGGATCTGGAAAAAAAGGATATGAAAAACAAAACAAAGTTAGGGCAGTAGTGACAAAGGACAAGTGGAAAGACAGTGACGCACCAGCAGTGAGTGTATGGTGTAAAAGGGTGGACTTCAAGGGGACTGAAGAGCAGGGTGACAAAAGGGGTACTCCCCTTTTAACAAATAAGAATTTAGATTTGAACCAAATTCTTTCAACGTCCATTTCAAAGCAAATTGGCCTTTTCTCTCCATTTACATTGGAACTGTTTGATTTGAATCAGAGCAGCTTCTAACTATTTGAATCGAACTCGTCACAGATTTGGGGTTCACTCTTTACAATATCTTTTACAAATGTCCGAATTCTGCATGGATGAGCATCTTATCCTAAACTGCATTTGCCTTTGTATGCCTAATCATTATAAAGTGATAGTAAATGTTTAATCTACAGTATGAGCTACATTAATTAATATCCTACAGTTATTTGCATCACATCCCTGAATATATTTGCCTCACCACTCTGGGTATACATATTTTCTTCACTGTCTTGAGGTCATCTGCAACTGGCAGGTGCCTTGTGTCGTCTTTGTCTGCCCTACAGCAGGTCCAGCTGTGCACGGCACATTTGAAGATGTTGTGCAACCTCATGCCTGATACAGACTGGCCTGCATACATTCACATAGTGACAAGCTGCAGACTGGCCTATCCGGAGCCCGCATGCACTCAGAGTCTGCAGGCTGGCCTAACTGGAGCCCGCATGCATTCATATAGAAACAAGCTGCAGATTGGCCTATCCGGAGCCCGCATACATTTACATAGTGACAGGCTGCAGATTAGCCTAGCTGGAACCCGCATGCATAGACATAGTAAAAGGCTGCAGATTGGTCTATCTGGAGCCCACATGCATTCAGATAGTGACAGACTGCAGATTGGCCTATCTGGAGCCTGCATGCATTCAAATAGTATCAAGCTGCAGATTTGCCTATTTGGAGCCAGCATGCATTCACACATTGTTAGGCTGCAGATTGGCCTATCTGGAGCCCACGTACATTCAAATAGTGAAAGGCTGCAGATTAGCCTCTGGAGCCAGCATGCATTCACATAGAGAGAGGCTGCAGGCTTGCCTATCTGGAGCCCGCATGCACTCACATAGAGAGAGGCTGCAGACTGGCCTATCTGGAGCCTGCATGCACTCACATAGGGAGAGGCTGCAGACTGGCCTAGCTGGAGCCTTCATGCACTCACATAGGGAGAGGCTGTAGACTGGCCTATCTGGAGTCTGCATGCATTCACATAGTGACAGGCTGCAGATTGGCCTATCTGGTGCTTGCTTGTATTCAAGCAGTGAGAGGCAGCAGATTGGCCTATCTAGACCGAGCATGCATTCAAGTAGTGACAGGCTGCAGATTGGCCTATAATGAGCCATCATGCATTCACATAGGGGCATATGTATCAACCGAATTTTGATTTACAAACGCTGCGAAAAAAAATTCTAGACCATTTGTGTAAACCAAAAACAAAAATGGGGCTAAAATACAGCCCTGGCGGACGCCTTCAGTTGATGGGATAGACCCAGTTTTTTCGCCCCCGGGGCCATATCGAATTGTCACAGAAGTAGCAGCATGTAATCTGCGCAACAAAGTAACCAGTGATTCCTCAAACCCCATAGATTCCATTAGCAATCACAATTTCCCCCTGCACACAGTATCGAAGGCACTGGATAAGTCCATAAAGGCCAGGTGAATTGAGACACCCCTGGCCTTTATTAGGTCTCGCCTGCGAAAAGCGCGCGAAGTGCATTCTCGCTGCGAGAACTATAGTCGCCGGCTCAGCCGACAACGAGTGGAGACAAGAGATGGCCACGCGTGCAGCATTGTCAATGGGATTTGGTCGCGCGGGTGAGTCAGTCTCCAATTCAGACTCGGAGATTGTGCCGGGACAGCCGATGTGCACGCTCACGGCGACGGCGTCTCGTGCGCTCCCACCGCGCTTTCAGTTTCGAGGCCGGCGATCCAGGGAGCTCCATGCACCATGGCCGCCGCCACCCGGGGGGGGATCCATGAAAATGCAGCCCTCAGCCCCCAGAGCAGCGTCAGCGGTAAGCGGGCTTCAGTTTGTTTAAATGATTCTTATGCCTTGTGTGTCCCCGGGAAATACCTACTACATGCAGACCAGCCTGTACGGAAACCCGCAGATAGAGGGACAGACCTGTGCTCGTGAAAGACTAGGAGAGGCCTTTTATTCACGCCCTACCATGGGACCCCTATGCCCACACTGGCATGGGCTGCCCCGGTCCCTTTCAGGCAATTTTGCTCTGGGCGCACTTCATGTGCTGAGTGCTCTGCCATATGCCCCTGGGGCTCTCTGCCCGTCAGGAGAACTGCCTGTGAAAGGCTTGTTTAACTTGTTGGCTCACCCACCTTCAATTCTAACCCTGTCGCCTGCGGCTATGGGCTCACGGGACAGAGCCCAGCTTCGTGGCACCCAGTCTAGCGCCTGCGCCATGAAGTCCTGAGTGCTAAGTATAGCCAGACATGCCCCGGGGCGCTATTATCGTCTCGCCACGCCTCTTCTCGGCGGTGTTTGTGTCCAGTGTTGTGAGAGCTCTCCCGCCACGTGCCGCTCAGCAGCCGAACCTCGACGGTTCGCGGCACCCAGTCCACCCCGCCCACCCGGCGGTGTTTATCTCTTGAAATTCACCTGTAGAAGCTTTCCCATCTGTTTTGTGCTGCTCCGGTGCCCCCATCCCTTGTCTTTTGGTCAATTGAAGCCAATAACCATGGGGCGAGAAGACGAACTGATGAAGATCGCCAAAAAGCTTGAAAAAATGGGGGCACTGAAGAATCGGGTAGGTAATTCCAGATATTTATCGAGCTATGGCTCTCCCTTTGAGTTGCACGCTAGTGCCTGGTCGAAAAATGGTATAACAATGTTATTGAACACTTCTGTATTGCACACGTGAGGTAGCCTTTTGTCACTTATATCTTTGCAATATTAGATGCATTACAAAACTCAGCGGTCCTGCTTTTATCGACATCAGGAGGCCGGCTCTGTACTGCTGGGATTTAAATCTCTTGACAATTGCTGCACACAGATCTCTGCAGCGCGTGCTTTAGCAGGTACAGATAACTTAGCTGATGAGATGTTAAGATGCCACTCAATTACACGCAGTGGGCAATGCCTGCCACCCTTGATGCCGCTCTCAATGTACAGTTTTTAGATGCACCCCATGTGGATTCATCTCAGCAGAGCTGATGCCTGGCATACATCGCCTTGTCTCCTACAACGCCCCCCTCGCCACACCAGTTGTTTCTTTGGAGCTGGCAGGGTCTGCCGAGATGACACGGGTCGTGAGTAGCTGAACAGGTGCTGTGGCCTGTCAGTGTAAGGGTGTATGGGCCGGGTCAAAGGAATGATGCGATTCTGCGACTGCATTGTTTCGCGAATAGTTATGGGTTGGCAGCATTTGCCATATATTGCAATATCTCCTGCATCATTTGAAACCTTTAGCCCCCCCCCCCAAAAAAATGTGTCTAGATCAAAAGGACCAAAAGTTATTTTTTTTAAAAATGCGGCGGTATGCATTGCTGTGCACAAAAGTGAACTGGCCGCATTTCTGTTCCTTAGTTCTGTATTTGAGTGTTCCACTGTTGCTGCTGAAGTGGAACCTTTGCTTAGAGACAGTGTTAACGTGTACACAATGTAAAATAATGCAATAGTACTGTCACAAAATGTGCCGCATTATGATGCAAAATGTGCCGTTTGTTGCCACACAATTTAGTCAACCCGGCCATATGATGTGGTCCTCCCCGTCGCATAGTTCTAGCGGCCGTGACCAAAGGCTTTTCTGAAAAGCCGGTATATGTGGGGCTGGACTGGGCTGAATGGGGCTCTAAAAGATCAGGAGGGTTGGGACATGATCAGTTATACATCAAGGGTGTAGCTGAGAAGGCGGGAGTGCTGGAGCGGCCGGGCGAATGTCAAGCTCTGCCTCGCAAGCACTAAGTGACCCCGCCTCAGCCTGGTCAACTTTGGAAAGGCCCTGGCTGTCCAGATTCCTCTCGTTGACCTCCTGCCAATACGCTCCATAACGGGGGCAAATGTATCCAAACGAATGTCCTCACTTTCCCTAACGTGTACTAACGTGTAAGGATGAAAGGCTATATTTCCCGCGCTGGTACACGTATTACCGACCTTTCTTAGTACCGCAATTATTGTGTTTAATAATAATGGCAAACCTCTTTGGAAACTACGCGGATAGGCTGTGAATATTGTTTGTGTCACTTAAAGCAGGCCACACACCCGCCACTGGCTGTCCTATAAATAAGTTACATCTCCATCAAAAAATTAGAATTTTTAGTTTTCCAAAGTAAACTCCATCATCAGTATAGCGCCATCGGCACAGGCAAGTGGAAAGCTCTTGGTACAAAGTATTAGACACCCAGGGGACAGCAGCCAGTGTCTGCTTGTGAGATAGTGCCAGGTTCGACGCCTAAACCAGACAATGTGTTGTGTGGGGGCAGGTGCAGCTAACAGATTTGAAAACTGGCAGGACGGACACAGACCGAATCCTTGGGGGGAAAAACTTGCTAATGAGGTAGGTAATAATAACACCTGGCATTAATTGGACAATAGCAGTTCTGCGCCTATTGTATGAATACCAGGTAAAGGTAGGGTGACCAGATTACCAAAACAAACAAGCATTTGCAATGCGATAGGTTTCGCATTAATAAAGTTTGAGCTATTGGCATTGCTAAATAATGCAACACCGATAGCTCAAACTTTAATAATGCGAGACCTATTGCATTGCAAATGCTTGTGTACTTACCCATGATCAGGGCCAGGTTGAGGCACTGCTCGGTTGTCCCCCTACCTTTTCTAAAACCATATTGTGTATCCACAATAAGTCCAGAAGAATTCGCCCATGTCTCTAGACGGGCCAATATTACTCTCCCCAATAGTTTGCACGAAGCGTCTATTAAGGAGATTGGCCCATAACAGCAGGGGTCACTTTTGTTACCTTTTTTAAAAATGGGCACAACCACTGCCTCTTTCCAAGATGATGGAATGGGCCCCACGATGATCGCCTTAAAAACATTAAGCAACAAGGGTGCCCAAACTTGAGGATTATTTTAAAAAAAATCCCAAGGTACAGCGTCTGGACCTGGTGCCTTAAGTGGGATGCCTTGTCGCAGGGCCTCCTCCACTTATCCCAATGAGAGCGATAGACTGAGGTGTTGTGCAGTCTGAGTATTAAGATGGATTTCATCCTCACTTTCGTTTACCAATGTGATGCCCTTTGGATTAGAAATCCCAGAGTAATGGGCCTCGCAAGCCTCCCCAGTTATATGCATAATCACTGACCTGTTTTCATTAGTAAAGAGGGGGCGATTAACAACCTCCCAAAATAACTGAATTTTGATTTGCAAACGCTACGAATCGCAAAAAAGCAGCATTTGCGACTCAAAATTCGGAAAACGGTATGTATGAGGATAATCGCATCGCAAATTTAAGGAATCGCAAAATTTGCGATTCCTTAAGTTTGCGTAAGCATTTAAGGAATCGCAAATTGCGATTCCTTAAATGCTATGTATGAAGCACCCAAGTTGTGCGATTTCTCATTAAGTAATCGCAAATTACTACCAACTTTAAGTTGGTGGTAATTTGCGATTTCTTTCCCAAATGCACCTTTTGGCATTTGCAAAGGTGCCATGTGGCGCACACATGTTCATTTCAGGGGTGCATCAGGGTGTCCTTATGACACCCCTGCACCATTGAAATTATTCTCAATTTGCGATTCTCAAATTGCGAATCGCAAATTGAGAATGACTTCCCATTCATTCCCATGGGCCTCCTGGCCCATAGAAATGAATTGGAAAGTATTCCTTAACCCCTCCGCTGCGCTGAACGTTCTGCGCTGGTGCAGAACGTTCTATTGCGCGGGCAGGGCCGCGACGTTCAGCAGGTAGTGCACGCGGCATCCGCTGAACGTGCGCAGAACTTAACGGGTTAATTGCGATTAATCGCAATTGCGGAATACTAAGAATTCGCAAAAAAATTGCGATTTCTTTAATACATCCCGTTTTGCAATTCTCAAATAGCGATATCTAAAAAATCGCTATTTGAGAATCGCAAATGAGGATGTTGATACATATGGCCCATAGTGTCAAGCTGCAGATTGGCCCATCTGGAGCCCGCATGCATTTACATGATATTAGTGACAGGCTTCTGATTGGCCTAGCTGGGGCTCGCTTGTATCTACGCAGTGAGAGGCCGCTGTAAACCAGTCGCAGGCTCCGCCCTCCAGATCCTGGCTTTCATGCCTGGAGGTGAAATATAATCCAACTTGTTGTTAAGTAACTTTGAAAATAATAATTAACGTCGAAAAAGAGATAACGCCTTTTGAAGCCGATGACTTCACGGAAACCAGCTGTATTCTGTATCCATGGCAACTTGGAATGGAGGTACGTCACCTGCGGTCAAATTACACCTGCCACCCATCAATCAAATAACCCTCGCCTGTTTCCATTGGCTCCTCCTTAAGAGAAGGTGCAATAAGCGTACAATGCTGATACTACGTCGAGAGAAAATCGAACATCCTTTTATTTGTATGGTTATCGCAGTTACTGTAAACGTCTACCTGCTTAATGTATATTATGCTTCACCCGCGTTTTTTAAATTTATTTGCAGCTAAGGAACTTGAAGCAATCCAAGATGTAATCCCAGGTGGGATGCATGGGAGTAGAACTCATATTGCCTGTCAGAAATGAAACGAATACGTTTTATACGTTATGTCATGTTTTCCTGCTACTTGATTTTTAGGTGTGTCCACAGTGATAATGTAACGCTGTTCGCAACAGCTTCCCTTTACTCTGACAAACTACAGACTGTAGTTGGGTGACCTCTGCAGGCAGAATGTGGTATTGTTTGACTTCGGCGAGCCATCCTTTCATCCTGGTCTTCTTCCACCATTTTAATTACTCTGTTCTAAATACGAATTTGTCCCCCAGCTCCCCCGCACGTCGGCATAAAGAAAGGACTATTCAAACATCAGAATGAAATAACACTCAAAATGAATTTGCCACTCGTAAGAAGGAATGCAAAATAGAAATTGTGTTTCAAACGTGGGGGCTGATGGAGAGAGACGAGTATACTATTGAGCTGGAGGTTAGAGTTATTTTGAAGTCAGTTATACCGGAGATGGGGTTCTGTAAAAATGGAGAATTAGCAGACAGTGAAAGTAAATGGAGTGACAGTAAGTGGAGGATAACATGCAGTGCTTAATTTGTAGAATAAATAAATAAATAGACAAAAAGTGAAGGGGCCTATTTGCTTCTTTTTTTTTAAAGAGACCGCTGCTCACTTCCACCGCTAGTGCGTCATAAGGTGGGGTGTAATACCAGACTTAAATTCGTCGCGAATGGGATTTGGCCAGTTCCCCTTAGAAGCTTTAGGAAATAAAGTGGTAAAACAGGGAAAAGAGCAGATAAAGGGTAGTAAAGAAGAGACAAAATTAGGGGATGGTGGCCCACTCTCATCCCTTCATTTTTTGTTCTCGTCCCTTAAATCAAGTGCCGGTGGAGCCTACCGGCCGACACTGGCACAAATTAACAACCGTCATTGTAGTGCTTGGATGTCCAAAGTTGCTCCCCACTTACTGCTGTTGGTTAAAGTTATCAAGACAGCCTCTGAACACGTAAAAAACATAAGGTGGAGAGCTCACATTCAGCCAAGAGTCCTGCTCCTGACAAAGGATGCTTATTGTTAACCGACTCGATGGTATGCAGTTTAAAAACCTCAGAAGGATGAAAGGCTGAATGGAGCCAAATCTCTGGCTACGGGCTCAGACGCAGATCTCTGCAGTTGATGCATTAGTCCGCTGAGCCACCGGAAGCAGATTTCTCATTTAGGTTAATTATACGTAAATATATCATACATGGTTATCGTGAAAATTTAGCATGGCACCACCCAAAAGAAGAATGTTGGATACTATGGAATGGATAGGAAAGACTGAAAAGATTCAACGAAGGAGAATTTAAATACGTTGGAGACCTTTGAGTGATTTGAAAAGGTTCAACAGAGGCTATTCCATTTTGTAGTCTCTCAGCTCTAATGAGATCGAGCACAGCTATGACGTTTTAGGGCATCTCCAGGTTGGGGGGCACAGGACCCTTTTTTACCAGCTGGAAATTCTGACCCAAAAAATCCCTTTGGGATTTGGCTGCAAAGGCAGACCATCCTCGATTCCAATTTGGCCCCCTTGAAAGGCCACATCTCTGCTCCTTCCTCTGGGCATCCTGGCATTTGTTCAGAAGTATAGTCAATGTGGGCCTCCAGGCCAAAGTGTAAAATAATAGTAATTTTGCTCCCATTTTCCCACTGAAAGGAAGAGGAGCGCGGCAGAAATGTTCTCTATTCCAGCTCCTTATAGTGCTCAAGATGAAGCAAGTGGGAGTGGCGATAAAGGATGAGTCGTCGTTGTGAAGGGCTTTTCTTTGGTGCAGAGGAGCATAAAGCGCCTTTTATGGAGACGGTTGTCTGTTCCTTTTAAATTCTCCCTGACAGTGAGTCTGATGAAGTGGTGGCTTCATGAATTCAGTGAAGTGTTCTGCCTTAGATTAAACAAGGTCAACATTTAATTCATGTATACCGGAGACACATTAATGAACAAACTGGAAGGTATAGGGGTTGTGTTGACCAGGGATTGATGCTGATTTGTTTAAGGCAATTTTGTTAGCAGTTTCGGAAAGATATGCTTCTAAGTTAGAGGTTTCAGGTTTATACAGGATATCCCTGCTAGCAAAGATGGAAATAATAAAGAGGAGTATTCGTCCTAAGCTACTGAAAAATATAATACCCCAAAACAGAGGCACATTATTATATCTGGATTTCCGTGGGACTCTGTCGCTCATACTTTCTGAAGGTGGTCTTACTCTTCTAAATTCTGAAAGGTATTAGTGGTTATCCTAAAAGACAATGAGTTTTAATGCGAGCAGAAATATCACTAGTGTGGATCTAGGATTTGCTTTTAAGGGAATGTGCGTCTTGCACGTATTTACCCTATCAGAGTGGGGTGGATTTGTTTGGGAGATCTAGACGAGTAAGGTGCTATTGTCTAATCATACGTCTAGGTTCACCCCTTTCCTGCCACTGGAGAGAATTTCCTGTCACCGAAGGGATTTAGTCGTGTTAAAACCTACTTTTTATTTATATTATATTTCATTATATTGTATCGTATTATATTTCGTTTTATGGATGGATGTGCTTTCTCAGTGACTCTACTAGTTAGGAGTTCCTTCACATTGTGTATGGTCTATTTTTCTTGCAGTGTATCGAATAAGATAGGATTAAATAATATGTAAAAGAGGCGCAAATGAATGATCTCTCCTTACAACATGAGCGGTTATTGTGAGAATATATTTGCATACAACACAAGATAATCCTTGCCAAAAATTAGATGTGTCTAGTGGTTCTGACTACATTATTGCCCCCTTAACTGCTGGGCCTTCCTCCCCTAGTGCCGAGCCCTTTTTTGTCTATTTGGGCAGCAGCAGCACCCCTGCAATGGCGCCCCACTGACTGGCTCAGAGCCACCAAATGAAAAATAAAACTATATTCAAGCATCGTTTCGTTTTTCATTTGCCGGCTCTGAGCCAGTGCTGTAGGGGAGGGCGGGCCTAGGCATCGGAGGGGGGGGGGGGGGAGGAGGAGTGCTATATGCACTCCCTAAGTGCGCATATGGGTGTTGGTCGGCTGTCTCAGTTTGGACAAACACTCATGCGCATTTATGTTCCTGTATTGCAAACCCACACACTCCCTGATCTGAGCGGAGCGTCTTTCCAGCACGCTCAGGCCAATACCCATGCTCTAGCAGCACTGGGATTGAATGGGAGTCTGTCCCAAGGACTGCCGGGACCAGGAAGAGGATAGGAGGCGCGACGCGGGAGACGCCGGCAGCTTCGGGTAAGTTCTTTAAAAATGTATATATTATTACTAACAAACCCCTGTGCTCCCCCTCCCCACGCTCCCACTCCCATGTTCCTTCCATCCCCCCACCACCCTTTGTTTGTGGCAGCAGCAACTGTATTTGGGGTAGTTCCTGCTTAGGGCTCCATAACTTTTTTTTCCACATAAGGTATCCATGCCAATATTGTGTCCTTTTTTTCAACATCCTGGGGATTCTAAAGGTATCCAGGACTTGAGGAATTCCCCAGGGGGGACTGAGAAAATAGACTAAAAGAGTAGCAACATTTTGAGTTTATTGGGGTAAAATAGGAAAAAAGTGCTCCAAATAAAAGTCTTTTTTGTTTTCCTAAAAATTGAATCAATGAATGGTTTGCTATGCTAAAGTCACCATCTTCCCAGCTTTCAGGAACATGCATAGAAGGATAGAAAACAAAACAAAGGTTTTACCACAGTTTTGGCATTTTTCTAAGAGGTAGACCATTTTTAGGTCTCGCCTAGTCAGAGCTTGTGCTGTCTCTTCGAGACATGCTATTTTCAGGATATGGGCTTTAAGCTCCACCCACTTTCCACCCATCTTTTAAATTACCTCCTGTTACTGTCTTTTGTAAATGGTGGCTTTTCATTGGTCATTAGGCTTAGTAGTTCCTCCTTAGTACCGCCTTTTCTGTTGTTGTAACCTCCCATGAGGACTGCACTCTTACGTGTGTTGTTACTCAGTATCTTTTATTTACAGTCTGTTAGGACTATTTTGTTAAATGACTTTCTCCTATTGCACACACGACATGCTTTCCTGCAACTGTATATTTTTTTTTTTAAGCAGCGCAGCCACACTTTAACTTATGTTATGCTTTTTAATTCAAGAATGGTGGCCGCACATTAACGCTGCTCACACCATAATATATTTTCTTTAAAGCACCGTCATTTTAAGACGTGCTTAGTGTTATTTTTTCAAACGCAAGGCATGCGTCAGGTTCGAGAATGGCGGCTGCGCATTTCTTTTCTTATGTGCGGCTCGTCCAAATGAATCAACACAGTCAACAATGATGCCCGTGGCTTGCAGCCTCTCATCCCTGTCTCGACCCGGGCACCGCGCTTCAGATATACTTCATGTACGTCAAGGGCAGACTGGGTGGAAAAATCTCTGACTCTTTCAGAGTCCACTGAGCAGTCACCAAGGCAATGCTAGACTCAGGTATGCTCAATGACAGTGCTCTGTGACATGGCTACCTCAGCTATGGTGAGGCGAGTACCTCAGCGGGTCTGTCCAGGCTGCCCTGTGTCTGCGTTATTTGTCTGCATGTATCTGTGAATGAGTGGAAGAGCGGCAAGCAGGGCCCTGGCGGCATGACTGCACACTTGTGCTCTTCTTTCCCTGTCTGTCCTATGTGTTAGCTTCAGATGTCTGCTCAAGCGCACGAGTGCATGCATGTCAGTGGGAGTAACTGCACCTTCATGTGTGTACTCATTAGGACAGCAATCAATGCATATATGGAATATGCCTTTGCTAATGCTCACATGCTATTTGGAGACGTCCATAAAAGTATGTATGCCGATACAGATCACTAGTTACTTAGGTCTTAGCTTGTACATTGTCATGTCATCACATGTAATTGAGTTGGTGCTGTTGTGCACAGATGTTGGTGCCTCAGAATGAGTATCTGACAATCTAACTTGCCCTTTGTGCTTGTAATTGTCTATTCGTAAGAGAGTGTGTGTACTTTACTCAGTTAGTATCTCATAGAGAAATGCTGAAATAGAGATTACATGAGACGTGTTCTGCCCTTTTCACTTCCTAATAATAAAAAAATAAGCATTGGCAAAGCCAATAGGTCGTGCTTGAGCAAGAGCTATTTGTTTTGTAATTTTTTTCACCATGTTGTACAGCGGCATGACTGGAGGTTAAGAACAAAAACGATATGATGCGGTCAACGCTTACTTTCCTGACTTTCAGCCATGCTGCACAGCAACTGCACAGCTGCATAACATAACTAAACAAAACATTGGCAAAGCCAATATATTCCACATTGGGTGACCATTTGGCTTTACCAATGCTTTTTTTAACTGTTGAACTTCTTCACAACCTTCTCCTACATCCACACTCTGACTACTTCTCAGGGATCCCATGTGAGTTTATGTTGATTGGTCGGTTTTTGAAGCACAGAAAGAAACAGACAGACTGATCAAATAATTACCAGAGATGGAACTCTGCGCCAAAAACTATAGGTTGTGAAGTGTTTGACATCAAGCCCACGTGTGATGAACAGCAGACTATCCGCTCAGGATTCTTCTTTGAAAACACTCATGTCTAATACAATCAAAAACAAGGATTTGCAATGCAATAGGTTTTGCATTACTGAAAGTTCGATCTATTGGCGTTGCAAATAATAATGCAACGCTAATAGGTCAAACTATCAGTATTGCGAGACCTATTGCGTTCTTCTCTTCAGGAAGAGAATATATTTTGATATTTTATGGGATGAATTGCAGTTCACAGTTACAGCTGAGGGTGCCTCCAAATGCTTATAGACAAAATAACAATGGACTACTCAATACCACTCTAAAATAAACGCTCCATTTTTTATCAGCTCCGGATTCAGAGCTGTTTGTCCATTCGTGCCGCTGAAGGGATCAGCAGCTCTAGATAGATAGATGCCCCAACAGCCATGTGCTTTTTCATCTTGTTTGCCGCGCCACTTCTGCACATCTGGCTGCTCTAACTTCTCATACCTTTAAACTCTTAAGTTTTCATAATTTTGCCTTTGTGTTCTTTGCCGACCTTATCTCTTTCAGCTTCGTGCTCTCTCAAAAATTATTAATGTTCTCACAAGGATTTTTTTTATACAGTAGAAAACTGGTGTGAGTGTGCGAGATGCATCATTTATTCCCTCTCAAATTATTCTAAAGTTCCTTGCATGCTTTGAAGTCCTCTGTATTTTTTAATGTATTCTTCCGGTTAACCACGTAGTCACATGGAGTTGACTGAATTGTACAAGGTTGACGAGTCTGCCTTGACAATTATAAAACATACAGCTCTTTGCCTGCAATGGGCTGCATCTGTCTGAGCTATTTAGTCTCCATATATATATGATATACATCTGTGAGTCATAGTCCATGGTATAAAAGGCCTTTGCTCACTAAGTGGCTGCCTGAGGTGTGCAGTCTTGGTTTTCATCGTGGGAGTGGTATCTGGGTGCAGAAACATTCCGCAGCCGTGCCCGAGATGCATTACTGATATACACACACGCATTGCAGAAGTTGGGCACGGTCGTGCCAAGTGACCTGTGCCTCACCCACGACAGGCGCATTCCGAAGGGGGTGCCTTCACCTCTGCCACTCACTCGAAGGGAGAAATATGAGTGCCACAAGCAGTCTGATTCAATCTCGAGACTCCTGGGGAACACAGCACAGTTTCAGAATTCCAATACCACCCATTCCCAACAAAAGTGAGGGCTAAATACTGGTGAAATCTAGGAAAAATACAAATTTGGGATCACAAGGATCACCTGGAGATCTGTTTTCTATTGCCTCTGTGCCTGTGTCGGCTGAATAGTCCAGGATGTGTTGACACTCTAAAGAGCTGTGTGAACTTGTTCAACATCTCCAAGGCCAAGAGACTCAAAGGTTGGTATGAGGAAAATGTTTTGATTATCTCAGTTTGAAGTGGAACTTATGATTAAACAGAGTTTGAACTGTGCAAGTATGCAGAGATTTCTTTCTCCGCTCCTTCGCGAAATGTACAAAGAGAACGGCAGATGGTCTTTCAGAAACACCTTTTATCTGCACAACATATATAGCTACCAATGGGATAACATTCGCCCCATCAACCCCCGCGGTGTGGGGGGGGGGGGGGGGCGAGCACTTGGGGCCCCCTCCGGCACTGTGCACGGGTGGCGAGCCTCTGGCTTGAGAGCTCCTGACTGGGTTCGATGTGGGGCATCCTTGTACTTTGCAGGGAGGGCCTCGTTTTGTTACACCACTGATGGCTAGTGGTGAGATAAGGTGCAGAAGAGGCAGGTAGTTTTGCATTCGCAGAGATCTGATTTTTGCACAAGGACAACTTACTTGAATGTATTTATACTAAAAATATACTTGTGATCTTAAATGTGATTGACTGTGGTCAATAGAGATAACACAGTGACATCAAGTTGAGAAAATTCTTTAGAGATGGGCCCACCATAACTTTAAATATGTCCATGAACCTGGTATTATTTTATGAAGTAAATCCCCCAGTGTATGTTCTGTAAAGGTCTCTTAGCATCACACAATAAGTAGTGCAACTAGTGTGTCAAGGGCCCCAGAGCAGCGTTTACCATACTGTGGTCGCAACCTACTAGCTGGCCGTGAGCCACCTTTTGGTGGGTTGCAAAAGTTCAAGCAATAAATAAAGATGCCTTTAAGTTCTTAAAATATCTTGTCACATTTGTTACACTTTAAAGACAAGGGTCAAATGTCAGGATATGTCTTCTGACAAATTGCTGCTTTTTTATCATGGAGATTGGTGTTTACAAACTCTTCTCACTTTGCAGTCAGAGAATGAAAAGTAGAGTGAATCATGTGACAATCTTGCTGGGGTAGAGACAGTGTGAAAGGAAAGGCTGTAGGGTGTCATTTTTTTGTAACACACAACAAAATGTCAATACCTTTAAATGAACTGTACACATTAAGAAGTTGGGAAAGCAAAAATGAAGCAAAAATTGTGGGCAATCCTACAGTGTGATGGAAACAAAGATTTCAATAGGATCAAAACAAATCAGGATACTTTACTTAGTGATGCACAAATTATAAATATTCACTGAAACACAATTTCCACACATTATCTTTTGTGTGCAGTTTCGTTTTAATCAGTAAAACTGTATGTCTGTGGAAATTTAGTGGCCATTTCAACTAAAATGTACTGTTTTTAAATGACTTTGTGCTTGGAGAGAAATTGCCCCCCCTAGCTGCTGTATGAATTATAAAATGCAGCATTAATCAGGGTTCAGTAGTCCCATCAGGCCTCTAGATCCCGGTGCCACAACACCAGCTGCACCAATGGAAGCTACACTCAGTCGCAGCTGCTCCCGTAGTGGGGCGGAGTGGGGGGTAATGAAAGAAGGGGAGGCATGTTAACAATAAAATACAAAAAATCTCTTACCACAGCCACCGCCTCTTCTCTTCCATCCTCTCGTTCTCTTCCTGGCTTCTGTTGAAACAGGAAGCACCCAGGCTCCCCAAAGCCAATCACAATGCTGTAATATAGCGTTGTGATTGGTCTGAGCGAAGTGGTTCGGTGCTCAAATGGGGAATGGGAGCCTAGGCATGGTCTCCACCCAGGCTGCAAGGCAACCTGGGAGGAGAACATGCAAAGTGTGCATGAATGTTTGGCTGGCCCCAGAGGGTCAGCCAAACATTTATGTGCACTCAGGAGGGTGCCACCACTACTCCCCTCTGCTGCCAGCCTAGCCCCGCCCCACAAAACCACCAAGGCACGGAAATATAAAATTATAATGACATTGCGTTATCATTTTATTTTTCATTTTTGCTCTGCTGAAAGGCAGTGGGGCAAAGCTCCTCCGCCTTAGCGGAGGAGCCACACCTGGCTACACTCGTGGCATCACAGCCCAAGACTCTACGGTCTTTCAAGTCACAATAGGAGAGGTCTACACTATGAGTGCACAGCAAATTGCTTCTCCGTGGAAAATAATACCTTTACAACTAATATGACATCAGCTGTGAATGCAATCTTGGTCACATGAACATAAATAACTCTGAAGAATACGGGTCCTACTACAAAGGTAATACAGAGAAGGGAGTTACTTATTTACAATGGCAAATGGGCCCTTTTATCACACAACACGTTATCACTGAACCTGGCGTACAGCCAGTGATGCCTTGACACAGCAGTGGTGACCATACTGTAAAACTGTAAGTGATGTGGAACAACGGTGGTGACCGCCCTGTAAAACTGTAAGTGATGTGGAACAACGGTGGTGACCACCCTGTAAAACTGTAAGTGATGTGGAACAACAGTGCTGACCACCCTGTAAAACTGTAAGTGATGGGGAACAACAGTGGTTACTGCACTGTAAAACTGTAAGTAATGTGGAACAACGGCGGTGACCATACTGTAAAACTGTAAGTGATGTGGAACAACGGTGGTGACCGCCCTGGAAAACTGTAAGTGATGTGGAACAACGGCGGTGACCGCCCTGTAAAACTGTAAGTGATGTGGAACAACAGTGGTTACTGCACTGTAAAACTGTAAGTAATGTGGAACAACGGCGGTGACCATACTGTAAAACTGTAAGTAATGTGGAACAACGGTGGTGACCGCCCTGGAAAACTGTAAGTGATGTGGAACAACGGCGGTGACCGCCCTGTAAAACTGTAAGTGATGTGGAACAACAGTGCTGACCACCCTGTAAAACTGTAAGTGATGGGGAACAACAGTGGTTACTGCACTGTAAAACTGTAAGTAATGTGGAACAACGGCGGTGACCATACTGTAAAACTGTAAGTGATGTGGAACAACGGTGGTGACCGCCCTGGAAAACTGTAAGTGATGTGGAACAACGGCAGTGACCGCCCTGTAAAACTGTAAGTGATGTGGAACAACGGTGGTGACCGCACTGGAAAACGAAGTGATGTGGGACAACGGTGGTGACCACACTGGAAAACTGTAAGTAATGTGGAACAACTGTGGTGACCGCACTGGAAAACTGTAAGTAATGTGGAACAAAGGTGGTGACCGCACTGGAAAATTGTAAGTAATGTGGAACAACTGTGGTGACCGCACTGGAAAACTGTAAGTAATGTGGAACAACTGTGGTGACCGCACTGGAAAACTGTAAGTAATGTGGAACAAAGGTGGTGACCGCACTGGAAAATTGTAAGTAATGTGGAACAACTGTGGTGACCGCACTGGAAAACTGTAAGTAATGTGGAACAACGGTGGTGACGGCACAAAGTAGCAACAAATGATCTGCTCTAAAGTCATGATGTGTGCATTTCCTACAGGCATTGAAGTGATGCTCTGGCAGGTAGACATGGAGGTGTGGACAGTGGAATGAGGCGCAGAAACTTGGATAAGAATGTGGCACCAGATATGTACATTTGCATTGAACTCAGGCTAGTTGACCACAAGCATGCACATGCAAATACACACATGTGTTGGTAGGCATGGTTGCAGGATTCCGTCTCACCTTCCTACAGGATTCCCAATATATGAAAAATACTATATAGCATTCTTACCAAGTGTTGTGGTACTGGCCTCTGTAGAGCACATGGTCATGAAACACTTTTTCAGCTGGGTGATGTTTCAGTGTATACCACCAAGAGCTCTAATAGGCTACTGACAGGATGCTGGGTGGACTGAGATCTACATTGAATGCATACCTGTGTTGTACATGATAGTCAGGAATGTGTTGCTGTGATTGCACATGTTAAGTGGCAGAGAGAGTTTGTGATAGAAACAGAGAACAAACAAGCAGCTGTAGCTAACAATCATGGTTGCTAGGGTACTGGTATGCGGTGTGACCTACATTGGAGAATATTTGGGGCCATAAAGGGTTACAACGGGTCTCGAACCATGTACACGTACCATATTTCTGCGCCAACAGCAGTGGCGTAGCGAGCCCCCCACGTTAGCACCTTAAGCAGGGTATCAGCGGGCCCTATGGGCTGGTGAACTCACTCCCTCTAAAATATTCATTATTTATGGGCCTCATGTGTGTGCATGTTTTCCGGAAAACGGCCATAAATAGCACTCGTACGAAACGTTATGTCAGGAGGCTGACAGGCACAGCGAAGAAAGCAATAAAAGAAATTAGGAAAATATGGAACCAAAGATAAAGGAAAATGGAAAGGGTAAGTGACGGAGAAAAAAACAAAATGTCAAAGTAAAGAAGGGGAGAAGCAAGATGATTAGATGCAAATGGGAACTAAGGAAAGCGAAGGGTGACCGAAAGGAAGAAAACATCAAAGGGAAGAACGAAGGAAACGTGAAAGGTAGGATGAATAGGTAAAAGGAAGGCAGGGTGAATGAATTGCTGGGAGGGCGAAAGGATGTACAAAATGCAAGCGTAAAATTATAAATGGAAGGATTAAAAGACACATATATGTAAGACGAAAGCATGGACTGAAGAATGAAAGGATGGATAAGTGGCAGTCTGAGTGAATGGAAAAATAAAGAGGTATGCGAAATGATGATAAAGGAAGAGACAAAGGACTGATGAGTAGAAAGATGGATAGATACAGAGAATTAATGTATTATGAAACTGAAGGGATAGAAGGATTGAAAAAGGTTTAGTTTGATGTGTGAGTGGATGCAAAGATAAAAGGAAGAGCTGTTTGATGAATGAATAGATGGAAAGGTGAGATAATGGATAGATAAGATGGTTAAAAAGTGAAAGAAAGTGTGCAAGAAACTCTTTTAAGGAGGGTCTTTGCAGGCTCAGTGTGACTGGAGGTATGGCTAAAAAATGGGGGTTCTTTTAATTTTCTGGCTAATCCCTTGGACAACAGTGTGCATGAGTACCAGAGTAGGGTTTTTGACACAGAGAAAACAAATCATCCTTACTAGCATTACATGGATGTGTAGCAAAGTGGGTATTGGAGAGTGTTGTACATTTTAGATGTGTGCAAGTGTCATATTCCACGTTGCTGTAGAAAATGCACGCAAATGTAAGGTCAAGAGTTGAAAAAAACAGAACGTGCAATTGCTTGGGCTTGAAGGATGTACATGGTTGGGTATGCTTCTAACCCAGAGATGTCCTAAAATGTTTAGTATCGGGCGTGGCAACCCCACTAAAGAGGAGACGGCACAATTTAATACTGCTTTATTTATCGACCTCAGAAGGATGAAAAGATTAACTAGCTTTAATCGGATCCAGATGCACCAAATGACAGTGGCCAAGACTTGGCTTATAGACTAAACCAGTTCTACATTGAGATTCATAAACTATGTGGCTCATGGTGTGTTAGATAGCTCAGTGAGTTAAGTGCTTGCCGCATAGAATCGTCTGCAACATATAAGTCACATATTCGAAACCTGGTGTCGCTGACTCATCCTTTTACCTCTGAAAAAGGCGCATCATTAAGCTCGGTGGAAGATACACCTGTCTTGCTACTAATCTGTGAGGCTGTGGCAGGGAGAGATCTACAGAAATACAATGTAGTATTATTTTCAGTTATAATTCTTCCACTCGTTTACTCTGGTGCTTGAGACTCAATTGACACATAATCATTTGTTCATTGACTGCGTAATACTTATTTTTAAAATGTTACTTCAGAATAGATTTATGGGTGAAGGTCCCCGGTTATACGTTTAGGTATGTTGGCTAATGTAGTTACAGCAGCAGCCGTCCCCTTTAAATATTCACCTCTTGATTAGATTTCATTTGATTTATTATTTATAGGGCGCAAACGTTTGCCCCGGGGCGTCTTTGCGATATATGGGGGGTGATTCAAAGATTTCCCTAATACAGGTAATTCCTGCATCATCCTTTTCCCTGCCCCAAGTCCTGCCTTCTAAGATCATGTCTCTGTTTCACTTCCCGTTTTTAGGCCTCGCATACAGACAGCTTTTTGTTATTTGCACTTTGCTCTCAGAAGATAACGGGTGTGTGAGCGTGAACATTGCTGTTTACAACCTACCAATATTTGTATAATCCGGCTATTTATTACAGCAGTGGTCTATGTTACTTATTTTTTCCTCTTTAAATTTACATGGGGCTTAAATGGCATCAGTAATTTCCGCTTCATGTACCCTGTGTTTTGAGAACGTATTTTGTGGTTGGTTTTTGCATGGGATTGGATGATGCATCTGAGCGGGACCAGATAAGGAGAATTGGTATCATCTGGGCTCCTGATTGCAGTCTTTTGAAAAAGGAGCAGCTGTTTTCCCGCTCACTACCCTGGGTATGTCAGTCACATATGTGTTGAGTACAATCTTTAAAGTCCATGTTGTACCCAATGGCAGATTCTGTTTAGCTATATGTGGTTATAATGTGATGGCCTGTTAGCTCCTCGTGCTATGTTTTTTGCAAGACTTTGTATGGAATCAGGTAGGTTGATTAATAGAAACCATAGAATTAATAAATGTATCATGTGTTGATATGGATTTATACTCGTCCTATACAAATCGTTGACATACCAATAGTTCAAAAACAATACATATCTTCTTTGACAGGGGGTGTTATAGCAGGTAGAAAGAAGTAATCGCGAACTGGATAAGGATTTTCCTGGCTCAATCCCCAGTGTCTGACAGGCAGTTTTATTTTTACAACAAGGAACTGCAAGGTTTCATTGTGCCATCCTACACCAACCTGTCTACCGACCATTGCTATTAATCCATCAGGGAGTCACGTGATGGCCAAGTGAAATACAAATGTGTTTCAAGCTAGTGTTGTACGTCAAGCCAAAGCTCGATGAACAAATTATGGAAACCCACTCTGACAAATCCTTTTTGGCAAGCCCTCTCGCACATTTAAACCCTCTCTAGAATACTTTTTTTTTCAAAATGAAGGGATTTCACCAGGGTGAGTAATTCACCCTGAGGATTGTCTTTAATTTCGAAATCATTTCTTTATGTTGTTTGTTCTATTAATCGCAGGAACCCTCTTAGCCCTAGTTTTTTTTCCCTTTTCACAGTGCGGTACCATATCAAGCCCTTCTTCTTCTCCCAGCTCTTATTTCTACAAGTTGATGCACCTAGTCGCTGTGTGAGAATGGGCGGGGTGTAGAGGTGGGCGTGGGGTAGAGGTTAACGTCACAGATTGATCCTCTTAGGTGGGTATTAGCGGTGTGGGTCTTGCTTCTGCTCCTACCCATACCCTACCACAAAGCACAAACATAAGGCCTCTGAAGACGCCTCCCGGGGAGCCTGCAAAACCTGCAATGGAGTTTTACTCTGTAGAGCCTCCACATACGAGCTGGTAACCAAGTCTCTGGAGCAGTTTCCAGCTCACCCTGTGCTCACTGTGTAATATTGACTCATGGCCGGGATACTGTGTTAAGTGAGCCAATATCATTTTATCACTGGTAGCACCAAGTGTGTTGGCAGGTCTGTGTGGTCCTGGCTTTGGGCTGCGACAGACATAGTAAATAGACGTCCAAGACTAACTTGGTATTTACTTTCCTGCTTTCACTCTTGCCCTTTTACTTACACTCACTACCAATTCCCTTTCTTCCGGACTTGTCATTAGTTTTTAGTGCCCTTTTGAGCATTTTATTTCAAAATCTGTGATAAAATACCAGATTCCCTGATTGTTTTGTGGATTTTGTTGTCAGTTTAGCTGCTAGTAAAACTGTACAGGATTGATTTTTCAGTGCTGCTTCATTAAAATTTGGCCCAGCGGAACAAACTTTTTGTGCTGGGTTTGCATCACAACAGTGCCACGAACCTGCAACAAAAAATTGGGGGGTTTACTTCCCAGTGCAAAACTTGTTTGGCGCAGGAAATTTGCCTGTAAGTAAGGCAAAGCAGGGGCGAACACTGCTTTGCATTACTCTGCATCAAAGGAGCGTTCCATGGGCGCTCCAAAGCAACCACCCATGGTTTTGACATAAAACTCTATCTACTACCAATAGTAGACCGAGTTTTGCTACAAAAATTAACACCACTTCGAAGCAGGTGTTAAAAGGAGAAAGGCTATAATTTCTCCCAACTTTCCCCACCTTGCATGGGAGCTGCACTAAACATCACACATCCGAAGTGACAAAAGTTCTAAAGTTTGTCTAAGCATAGTATTTTGTACTGGAAGGGCAACTATACAGTAAAAAAACCTAAGCTAGACTCACGTAAACACCTGAGCACTATGTCGCAAAGGTGTGTGCGCGGCACTCTGCAGCCTGATTGTGCGCCAGCGATGGGGAGCGCAGGATAGTGCCATATCTTTGTAGATCCTCTCACGCAACACCGCTTTGGGTGCTGCCCTGCGTTGTGTGGGGGTTTTGATAACATGGGCCTTGGTTTTCACCGACTTCTGTGTGAGGAAATTGAGTGATTTAAAAAAAATCCATTTCGTTACATTTTTAGAGTTGTCTTGGTTCTAAGTTACTTACTTCATGTTTGTAGCTCAGTGGACCAACGGTCTGCTGCAGAAATGTACCCAACCCCCCTGGCCACTCATCCTTTCATCCTGAGTTGATGACCCGGTACCTTGTTACTAATACAAACGCCTGTCATTCACACATAGCTGCCAAGGTTTCAGATTGCTATGTGTGACATTTCCATAATTTCATTGTAATTATGAGTGACATTTTAACGACTATGAGTGGCACTTTATCACGAGCAAAAATCAAGCAATGAAACATAGAGAAACATATAAAATATGAGAATTTACACCCATTTGAGCAACAAGAAAATGTAAGTAATTGAAATAAAGTGCGCTTACAGGGGCCCGCCTGCGAAAAGCGCCAGCAGGCTGCTCTGCCAATCAATGCACACAAAAGCAAATGCTCACGGTATGTATAGAGATAAGATCCAGAGTGGAACCCAGCATATCCACACCATGGTCCTATGTTGGCAGCTTAGCCCCCCATTACACCATCCCTAAAACAAACAAAGTTATCCTCCAAGCAAACTGATAGCAAACTCGTCATAAACAATACAGGTGGAAACAATCCTTTTAAACATGTGGCAGAGTTAATTTACAAACACGTGTGTGTCAAGAAATACGTGACCCTCTGCAGTGAATCATACTGTGGCTACTCACCCTGTCTACTGCGTACAAATGATACCAATCACTTAACTCCTCAGTCAATGCACATGAATAGTGATAATCACAATTGTAAAAAGCACAAATGTAGTGATTGCTGCCTAGATTAACAAAATAGTAACTATGTCATTAAACCCGATGATACAGTTCACACACAAAAGTTTACCATCCACCCTGTCATTGAAAACAACTAATAAAGAAAAATTAATCAGTGTTCCATGAACAATTATTCGCCATTTGCTGTTGTATAAAGATGAGCAACAGCATTTCACTGCCTGTGGCACTAATGTCCTCTTATTGAAAAATGCACGACATTCCTGTTACATGATCACTTACATATTCGTCTCTCCTTCAGAACCCCTTAAAGCACAACTCCTGGAAGCCTGCCACAATCGTGTGTGTTCTGTTCTTCTGCGGCCCCCAGGCTGTGGCAGCTTGACTCTCCGTCAATGACGACCGGCCCTCTCACAGCTGTTGCATAATCATGCAGCACTCTCCCTCACCAAGAGGCCTCGAGTCGGCTGGCCTGACGAAATTCGCTGGCGGGCGGCGTGGACAATAAATCACCTCCTGGGCCTGTCCTGCTCCAGCGTGAGCAGCCCTGCAGGGCAGAGGACAGGGTCTGAGGTGCGAACACAGTGGTGTGAGCCAGCGGCCGAGCACCATGATGCCCGTGCCCCTGGCCAGGCCCGCAAACCAGTGAGGCTCAAGCAGGCAAGCCTCTCCGCACCAGAGTCTTAACAAAATGTATTACTCTCGGCGCCCTTTGGTAGCAGGACGTCATGTCACGTGCTCCTACGGCGCTACGGCAAGTCTAAGACTTGTGTCCCTCAGCCCCATGGCGCCACGGAAATAAAAAAAGATACATTGTAGCAGGACTGCTGGCTCAGGCTGCCGCTGTGAGGCTGAGCCTGCTCAGCTGCTGGCAGCACACAAAGCCTGTGGGAGAAGTCAGTGCAGGCACTCGATCGTGCTGCCAGCTGCCACATACAGTTGTTTTCAGGACGCTTTTTGTGACAGCAGAAAACACTGCATTATGCGTGACAATGCATTTCAGTGCGGTGATGCGGATCACCACACTGAAATGCGTTAGTGTCACGTCTGATGCGTGATACTTGGCAGGACTGTTCACATCAGTAAGTAATGACAAAATATGTGGTAGGAAGAGCTTTATAATAACAAGTTGTCGTGCCATGGCTGTTCACTTTCGAGTCCACAATTTTCTCTGAATTATAAGGCCCCGGAAAGCAGTTTACTGAAGGAATACCGTTTCCGGCCGTGTGTCGTCAACTGAAACAAAGTTCTGTGAAGTTCTCAGAAACGACAGCAGAGGGCGCTAGAGTAACACGCGATTTATCTCGCTTTCTTCTTATTTCAGTTCGAAATGTAACAAAGTAGGGCCCCAAGGGGGGAGAGGGGCACCCTCGATGGCAGGGGATAATCAGCACATTCGCCTTTTTCTCCTTTTAGACAGTTAACAGGCGTAATCTTAGGACGGTACAGTGAATACCGGTAAACCGAGTACCAGTGACCTCTGGTGTTATCGTGCCTAGATGTTCAACTGTTTCTAAGCGCTATATTCATAAAAAAATTACCACGGATATCCAGTTTCAGCATCTCCCTCCCATTACTGCCAGGGTACTCTCCTTGGCATAAGCTCTGGGGCACACCTAGGGTGACCAACTGGCATAGGTGCAAATTTAGGACGGTGAGAGTAAAAAATCAGGACAAAGGGACTAAATTCAGAACAAAAATTCAGGACAAAGGGTTAAAATTCAGGACAAAACTTCGGGACAAAAGGTACGTTTTACAGACATGTCAGAGGTGGTCGTGCAATAGTATATAAGTAAGTAAATTAACAACCACCTAAGTACAAGTCTAAATAAGTTTATATTAGGTTGAGACAATCATGCACTTCACGGTTTTTCAGTATGGCTGCAGCTTGCTACCTTAGACAATTGCAAAATTCGCACCTCGCTCCAGCAGGTACATTAGTCACCAGACCATGGTGAACCGCACCTGAATATAAGTGAGGCCACTTTTATTGTTGACTGAAAACTACTGGCTATACAAGGAATAGAACTACGTATAAAACGGTGACTCGACAAGCACAGGGAGAAAATCAATATATTAATGACAGTATACTGTAAGTAGTCCGTACGCTCTTCTTCCTGGGGTCTACCGTTTAAGGCCCCAAATGATCCAGACAAATGAAGATTAAGGAAGGAGTGTCGTGTTCATAAATAAGTCTTCAGTTCGAATCCTGTGTTCCAAAGTTTTATTATTGCACAAAAGTTCAGTTGAATGTGGATTCAATAATCCAATCTCATCCAAATCAATGTTGTGTAGATAACTTAAAACAGCCAATGCGTTTCGTCCTATACGGACATCATCAAGGCTCGTGAATAACAGTACTCAATCTGTGGTGCGGTGGCCTTTACTAAGTGCCTAGATCCAACAGATCAGATCCTCACCGCGTTTCCCAACAACATTCAATTGATAAATCTTCTGGCAGTTAAACTCTCAAAATAACAACTCCTTATTCTATTTAGGCCTGGATAAAGTGACTTGTATAATCTCCACATTTATATCTCCCTAGTAAAGCATCCAATATAATTCACAAAAAGTTCAAAAAGGTTCCAGAGCAACCATTTGCCTCCATCTAGGCAAAGCGAAGTTCAATTCAACGTGATCCAGGCCGGCGACACTGGGTACGTGTACATCCACTGTGCCTTATAGAATAATAGTCGGATTGGATTATTGAATCCACATTCAACTGAACTTTTGTGCTGTTGGAATGAATCTTTGATTGCTGATATTGGATGAATTTTGCAATAATAAAACTTTGGAACACAGCATTCGAACTAAAGACTTGTTTATGAACACGATGCTGCTTCCTTAATCTTCATTTGTCTTGCTATACAAGGAACTTTGCAGTGCCAGCCCCCAGTAACAACCCCCCCCCCTTCCAGCCTCCCAGGGAAACATCCGATGCCTGGTCCAGCCAGTCCGGCCTTGCTACCACCCTCCAATGGTGCCCCTCATCTTCACTTAGACGGTCTCTCATGTGTATTTAATTTCTTTCATATTGTTACTCATCCCAAGTATGTAGCGCAGGGTGTCGGAGTGTGTTACATCACACACACATTATATAGAGACAATGACTCATATTAACATGAAAGTCAATGTATAGGACATGTTACTTAAGATAATGGGTGCTACAAAGTGAAATCATTCTTTCATCCATCATTCAGTCTTTCACCATTCATTCTGTCCTTCCATGTGTGTGCCCATCTATATCCAAACATATATCAACCATTTGCAAACCTATCCACCATATATCCTTCCATCCATCATTTCACTCATCCATCCCTCCATCCACCCTTTCACTCATCCATCCATTATTCATCTACCCACTCTTTCACCCCATTCATCCGTACAGTCATCCATCCACTCTTCCACCCATCCATCTATTCACTCACCCATCCAGCCATTTACCCTTTTACCCATCCAGCCATCCATTCACTTACTCATCCATCCACCCATTCACTTACTCATCCATCCACCCAGTCACTTATACTTCCACCCATTCACCCTTTCAGTCATTCATCCTCACTTTCTCTCTCCATCCCCCTTTCACTTATCCATCCATCCACCCACCTATCTACTCATCCATTCATGAATCCATCCATTGATCCTATTACTCATCCATCCTTTCACTCATCCAGCCATCCATTCTCTCATCCATCCACCCTTTCACTCACTCATCAATCCTTACATCCACCCTTTTGCTCATCCATCCATTCACCCTTTCACTTATCGATTCATCCATCCACCCATTCACTCACCCATCATCTACCCTTGCACTCATCCATCCATCCTTTCACACACCCATCCGCCCTTTTACCCATCCATCTACCCTTCCACCCATGCATCCATTTACCTTTTCTCTCATCCATACATCCACTCATTCACTCATCCATCCTTTCTTCCATTATCTACACATTCCGCCTTTCATTCATCCATTCATCCTTTCAATAATCCATCCAGCCATTCACACATTTCTTCACTTATTTACTCACCCACCTTTTCACATTATGAGCCGAGCCTTTGTCTGCAGAGTTGCAGACAGAAGAGGCCCATCAAGAACTTCACCTTGCTGTAGTTCCTAAAGCAAAGGGTGCGGTGGGGTCGGTGGGGGAGAGTTCACTATGCCCCTGCAAATAGGCAGACTGAAAACGTAGAAGTCATGAGTCATGCATGATGCACAGTGCCAGGATGTGAGGTGACTGTGACATGGTGTTGTTTCCAGGGCTTTAAGTGGTGTAAAAAAACTGGTGGGTCTCTTCAAAGAGGGTGTTTGATGTAATTAAGAGCGTGGTTTAAAACACCTAGTCTAAAAATCTGCGCTTAGCATAGTGTTTCGCGAGACTTTCTTTCATTGCATCCAGATATATAATACAGCAAGTATCATTACACCAACAACAAGCCAGGACTATTGACTTTGTCAGTGTTTGCTAGTTCCTTAAAATAAAAAAGTAGCAACCATGGCTTTGTTGAATATTATATTGAAAATACTTCAGTTCTAAAATGATGAGACCGTGAAAGAACGATAACCCGTTCTTTTTAACTTCTTTTACTGGCTTCTTTAAATGAACGGTTCTCTTACGTTGCAGCATGGGCGTTTTACCTTAGATAAAAGGTAAAACGCCCATGCTGCAACGTCTAACAGAATGCCCGGCCCTAGACTGAGGCACGAGGAGGCCGCCACACGCTTTTAACACCCCAGACTGCGCCATTGTCATTCGGTATGTGGCAATTACCCGGCATACAGAATGACAATGGGCGAGAGGGGCTGCTCTTGTGCTCCAGGAGGAGCGTGAGGCGCCCTATCAGGAAGGTGAGGCCTCTCACAGGAGAGCAGTGCTGCTCCCTGTGATGGCCAAAATTACGGACAAAAGGCGTCCGTAAAAGGGATCCTCACGGACAACGGACGTGAGGTCCCAATTACGGACGGTCTGTGAAGTTTACGGACGGTTGGTCACCCTGGGCACACGACGAGTACTACTGGACCATGTACCTCATCTTCTACGGGTCCGATCTCCCTGGTTCGTTCTCTTCATAGCGCATGCGTCATTTTAAAATCTCCCTCTACATAATCTCTTCTCACTAGTTCCAACACAGAACTTCCCCCCCCAGGTCCCCTCATGCAGATAATACTAGCCACTTTCCAGACACATTACAGAATCCTGTGCATTGAGCCAAGATCTCCTTTCCTACACCCAGCATCTCTGCCTCTTCGCTTCACCGATTGCAGGTGCTCCCTCTTCCCCCATGGTCCTCTGAGCTCCCCGATGCAAGAGGTGGTTTCTTCCCCAATCTTGCAAACAGGGAATGAAACTTATTTCCCAGTACAATATGTTCATGCCCCACAAAGAGTTGTCTCCCTGCCTGTGTTCAACAGTTTGGGATCCACCCAGCACAGTGCCAAATTGCCTCATACCAGTACCCTGCTGTCGGTCACCCGATGAACCCCTGCTCCTCCTAATGCAGCATATCTCAAACAGCAACATCTCCAACAGAGTCCCTTCCAACACTGCAGAACGCTTTTCCTCCAGTTCACGCCCTCCTCGTTTTCCCGGCATGCTCCCTAGAGTTCTTGAGTTAGTGGCGGCCGCAAAGCCATGCTGCTGGATTGTGAACCCTCTACTGGTTGAGCTGAAGCTTTGTGCCTTGTGTGGCTGCACTGGGAGGCCGCTGGGACCTCAAGTCTCACTCTTTTTGTGTGACAACCACACATTTGGAGGCTAGGTTGTGCTCTCACGCACAGCAGGCTATATATTCAACCTGCTGGGAAAGGCTAGAACCAAGAGCTTAATCTGTAAAATAATAAGTGCCAGGGCCCTGACCTGGAGGTCACGTCAGCTTGCACCACCCATTGCCACATCCTCGCTGCCAATGACGGTACCAAAACAACTACTAACCATGTCTCTCGCCTGCAAGTGCGACAGTTCAGAATATTTCAGGTTCCCAAAGGTAAAGGAATGGCTGGGGAGGCAGGTATTAGTATCTTTGAATGTATAAATATTCATAAACAACAGTTGTTCTGCTCATCTCTAAATTACATGAGCAGCGCCACCGTGTGGCAGAGTGTCATAAGTGTGTCGATGACAATTAAGGCTGAGCACCGGAAACCACTGGCTCAAATTAAGCCCTGCTAGAACCTGATCTCTAAATGCACCTCTGTACTTTCATCTGCTTAGTGCAGCGCACAGTCTGAGAGCTCCAGAAGCTTCGCCTCCACCTCTGGATGCACCCGTCTACAGGCTACAGCATTCGATGGGAGGAGCTGCTCTGGACACTGAGGTCTGCTCCCCAGCTTTTGTCAGCCATGCATCTACCTTAGTGAGGTTTTGATGTTATTATACTAATTTACATTCATTCGGCTTGTTCTATCAATTAACTGATGGCAATTGCTTTGTTGCCACGGATGTAAACGTTTTTGAGGACGTGTCTTCCTGTGAAACAATCACATATGTCAATTAGTGCTCATTCCAAAGAATTATCAAAACAAACTTGAGAGACACGGACAGTGTATTCCCTTCTATATTTTGTCTGGCTCTGCGAGTTACTGGTCTGAGAACCCACCATGCATGTGATGAAGCAAAGCTTCGCATATTTTGCGGCTTGCCGAAATCAAGAACCTCGTTTATGTGTAACAAGGTAACCCGTGTATGTTTTACTAACATTTTTATTTAGTTTGGAGAAAGACCGTGAAGCTTGCACATGTGTTTTACTAAAATAATTACTCGTGTCCCCTAAAATGGCCGCTGCTTGTATTTTAGTTACTGCGCATGCGTCAGCCACACTCACGTGTCCTGACGCGTCTGCAGAAGTGGAGGGAAAGTTATGCGCATGCGTAATTCATAGCTGTGCTTATCATGTGGTACAGCTCGTGCCACTGCTCTTGTGTCCGTCTCAATGTAGCTAACATTTAATTGCATAAGTTTATTTCTTGATGATGAGTTAAAAGTACAAACCCTGTGATGTGTTTTCCTAATGACATTATTATGTATTAATTTGTTTTCGCTTACTTTTCATGTACCGCGGGAAATGGGGGTCTGAGTGAGAGGAGAGCCATATTGGTGGTCCCTTCTGCGCCTGTGCGACATTCGGCAGCACGAGGGACCTTGGCTGATGGAACATAGCCAGCTGGCAGTGATGGGCGAGATGCTCCTGAGAAAGTCACCTCTGCCCTGCGAGAACAGCGAATGTGGCTCCTTATATGATACATTGTAATGTTGCGCTACTGTTTGCCGTGTAACTTCTCATGGGAACCCCAAACCTGCTAGGCGGTACCCAAATATGTTAATGAAGGCTTCAAATCGTGTATTGTGATTGGTGTGTTACCCAAACCCTACCTTAGGACCAATCGAAATTGAGGGATTCTGACACTTTGCAACATTGGGGGGTGGTACACTGTCCCCAAACTGTATATCTACCCTGGGTTCACCTAGTGAACCGTCCGACTTGTCTGGTTTAGCTGACCTGTCACTGACCCAACGCACTCAATAGGTGACTGAAGATACAGAGCGCTGCGGAGCACTCTGTCCGAATTTGACCATAGACTAAGGTTCTACTGAACCTTAAAGTGCTGGCAAAGCACTTAGCTGGGAGTTCGCTGACTCAATCGGGGTCTTGATCGATAGCTGCAGAGCGGGTGGAGCGCAGGCGTTGCTTCCGAACTGTGGGTTCCGGTCCTGTCCTGAAGAGGGTCCTGTCCTGAGGGTTTGCTGTCCTGTCCTGAGGGTCCTGTCCTGATTCCTTTTCCGAGGGTATCCTGTCCTGTCCTGGGTGTCCATTCTGCACCTGCTGTCCTTTGAGGGGTATCCTTCCTTGAGGGTTTCCTGTCCTTAACTGACCCGTGGCCAGGGTTTGGTTTCCACACCTTTTCTAGGTAAATATTACTCTGAACCTCTTGAAATTCTTGCACCTTCTGAATTTCTAACTTTTGCTTTAATAAAGTTAAATATTGCATATGTTATATTTCCATGCCTTTCCGCAACTATTGAACTATCATTTATAATTTTGCAAAGTTATTCCTATGTCTTCTCATTTGTTAGAAATTATATTTTGCATAGCAGTGTGTCATTTTCTGATATGGTCTAGAACTTCGTTGCCTAGATTGTTCAAAGGCCCCTTCACCTTAAGTGAAGCGTGTTATTCATTATAAGCTCTTCTATAGTCACACACACTTAGTCTATCCCTGTCTAGATAATACTGACTTATATAGTATTTTTCTTGTTACAATTTATTAGTACATTTGATGATTACTCTGTCATTATTTCTTTCTGCCTATGTGATTTACGTTATCTTGGTTATTAATTGCCTTATTTTACTGTACCTCATGCAAGAAAACATTGAATTTAGATAAACATTTTAAACTTCCAGTTGTCCGTGGTCATTTAAACAGTATTTGAATGTTATTGGTTGGGTTTGTATTTTGCTGCCTTTCCTTTACAGCTAGCTCCCTGATTCATTGTGGTCATTAGGCACCTGCATCGGTGGATGGTAAGTCGGGTGCACTGAAAATTGGTAGCAGGGAACACACACACACCAACTTGATAGAGCTCGTGAAGTCACCCGATCGATGTATATGGTGATTTGAAAAGTATATGGGCCCTGAAGCCGGAAACGGCGAAAACTATTGGCCGGGTGGCCTCGCGCGCTCTATCAGTTTTCTGGTAGCTAGAGGATGGTTAGGGACTAGTTGAGAGTAAGGCAGGGATTAGTTGGACTAGTTAAGTCGGAAGCTGCTATTATATTAATGCTGCTATAAGAGCGGCTGTTCTGAGGGAACTGATCACTCTCTTGTGAATACGCTGCTGAAATTCATGAATTACTGTATTGTTATTATTCTTGTTCTTATATTGTTATATGTACTAATCCATGCAATTGTCAACCGTCTTGTTTCTTGTTGTCCGAACTCCCCGGGGAATTGAAAGGGCAAGTGGTGAATAGAATCCATTGTCCTGAGGTCACAGGTTCAAGGAAAGTTAGGTGCAGGTTAGGATAACCGGGAAGCACTAACTAGGGTTTTCTGAATACATGTGTGAATAAATGACAGTAACGGGGTTCATTGGCAAAATTCCCATAGTGGCGTAACCTAGTAAGGGTCACATCGGAAAAGTAGCAGGTTCCTCGGAGCTAGCGTGAAAGCAGAGGGGTCCGCTGAGAAACCTTAAACTCGGAATATATCCCGGAAAGAAGTGGATGAGTTTAGGGGAATAACAGGTTCACCGATGCTAGAGTGAAGGGTAGGCGGAAGAGATCTGCCCGCAGCGAGTGAAAAGTAAATGGAAGTAGTTTACTTGCTGTAAAAGAATTCTTTCTCTGTCTAGACACTTGAGCACTGTGGCGAATGTGTATTTGTTGTAAAATAACCAAGCACTGAGCACTTTAAAAGAAAGAAAGTTTCCGTTACCTTGTGAAGGGAGGGAGTCAGTCGCGAAGCACCTCTGACGTCACTCTGTGCCGCGCTGGGATTGGTAGAAGCAGCGGGCGGGTAGCGGAGCTGAAATTGTAAAGGAGGGGTGAGCGCCGGAGCGTGGGAACTGTCTCACGAAGGGGCCGCGCACCCATTGGCGGAGCTTATTTTGTGTCGCGCACCCATTGGTTGCACGAATTTTCTGAAGCGCGTTCTGATTGGAGGTAGTTTGTAAACAAAGTTAGCGCAGAAGTCGTATGTGGCACTCGCGGACTACAGAGACTCGACCTGATCCAAGGCATCTAGGGTTTGAAAGGGATCAGTGGAAGGCTAATAGATACGATATTATGTACGGAACCAAGAGAAAAATGTCCCTTGTAAATAAGGTGAAAAATTATTTTAAAACGGACAAACCGATTAAATCTAGGGAAGGTGTTCTTGTCCCAGCACCCAATACTCCCGCCTCATTCATGATGTTTGACCGAGGGTACAATACCTGTGTGTGGTTGGAGAATTGGGTGAAGTACACAAAAGATGACGGAGTATTGGCTTTTCCGTTAGATGGTACTTTCAATGGTAGGATCTTATTTAATTTAAGAACCCGAATGAATGAACTGCATCCCAGACCGAGACTAACGCAGTATGAGGCATTAGAGGAATGGGAGATTGAGGCTTTTGAAAGAGAAAGACCCCGAATGGACAAGGGTTTGACCAAGTGGTACCCCAGGCAGAAACAGGAATCCAGGGATAAAAGGATGAAACAGTGGAGGCAGAGCATGATTGTTGAGGGTCTGTTTCCCATGATGCCGGCATGTCATAACATTGGAGCGGGTGAGAAAAGCACTGAAAAATGTAAGCATTGGGGGGCCCTGGGGGATTCAGATGATGAACTAATAGATGACATCTGTACCAGAAGTCCGCCACCTTACAATGAGGGAACCCGACCTTCCAGTGTAGGAGATGTTCCCCGACGCCACTTCCTAAAGGAAGAAGACAGGTCCCTGGGACTGGGAGGGGGTGGTCAAGTATTACCCTATCCTGAGAAACCCGAACTGGCGGAAACAAGGGATATATATCCCAAAGTGCCCGCAAGTCAGGAAGAAAAATATCCACGTACGAAAACCTTTTTTCCCAGACCCTTGTATGAAAGCGAAGAGAAACCATCGAATTCAGGACTGCCTTTTGTTCAACCTCCATATGGGGAAGAGCGCAGGTCCTTTAATACTGGAACTTTATTCCCGAAACCAAATTATGGGGGAGGACCAAGTGAAACGCATCCTACTGCCCCGAGTTTTACTCCTCCATTGACCCCCCAGATATTACATGACACAACTCTAAGAAGGGTACTAGTGGAAAAGGAGCAAGAGGCTCTAGCTAGACAAAGAACAGAAATAATTCAGAAAATTTCTCAGATAAATACCAGTCCTGAGGCATTGACTATTCCAGTAACTATTGGACCGGTGGTCCCGTTATACGGAAATGGTCAGGGAAATCCGATTACTCCAGTTATGACCCCAGTCATAGCAACCCCGAGACAGGAACCAATCATCATAGATGATCAGTCCAGTGAATGCGAGTCTGAAGTTGCGTTCTTGGAATTGCCAAACAAACAAACTGGAAAGGGAATACAGCAGAGGTATAATCCTTTTAATACAAAAGAAATTAAATTAGAGACAGCAACAGGTACTAGGAATGTCTCTCTGGTAACTCCGGATGAAATTGAGAGTTGGAGTCGTGAATTAGAGAAGCAGACTCCGCAAACAAAACCTTTAGACCTCTACAAGCTGAGGGTCGAAATAGAAGAATTAATGGCAGGAAATGTGGGGTTGGATCGATTAAATACCTACTCTGAGGAAGAATTGTCGTTCATATGTAAAAGCTTTACAAGGAACACCAGAGTGCTCCATGAAAAACTGACCGAAACAGCAGTTAGTATGGGGGTAGATATCTCAAAATCCAAGCCCTTACAGAAACCGTACAGAGCAGACTTCTCAGACAAAGATATAGAACACCTGAATGTGGCAGGGAAGAAGTTGCAGATTAAAGAATTAATGGGGGTACTGCAGAAATGGGGAGATGTGGAAAAATGGAGAAGCAGGTGGGCGAAAAAGAGGGAAGAGGTTCGCTCCCGACAAGTGACTCCCGAGTTTGCTTTAAGAGAGGTAGAAAAACCTGAGCAGTTATGCCCCATGCGCGAAGTTCCAGGGGGGAAATATGTGCATGTCCCCTGGTCTAGGCAGGATATTGTGTCCTTCACGAACGATTTTCCAAAGTTACGAGAGAAACCAGTTGACTGGTACAGGCAGGTGGAAAGGTTCGTGAAGGTACAAAAATGTCTGTGGAAAGACCTGGATGGGTTTTTCGACATTGTGGTTCCAGTAGACTTATGGACCCAGTGTAAAATAAACATAGATTGGCCCAGTGAAGAGTATCCCAGAAACAAGGAAACAGGAGAGCCATCAAAGGAAGTCATGCGAAAATATGAGCAGGTAATTCAGCACTTGAAAGAAAAGGTGCCCGCCAAGGAAACTGATTGGACAAAAATAGATAGAACAACACAGGAAAGGGACGAAACAGTGCACTCCTTCTATGAGAGGTTATTGCAGGTATTTAAAACATACAGTGGTATTGACAACATCGACCTGAAGGATATGACACACTTTATTTACAGGTTTGTAAATGGTTTAAGACCTGAAATTTGTCAGTGGATAAAAGACAATAAAATCTGTTGGCATACTAAGAAAATGGATGAGGTCCTGCGGTACGCTAAGTACTGCGAGGACGAGATGGCAGAAAAGAAAAAGGCCCTTAAGGAGAAGGTTATGTGGGCTCAGGTGAAGCTCGCAGAACAACAGGAAAAACAATTGAGTAACATGGTTAAAAATGCTGAGAACAAAGGTCCTGGGGGAGGGGGTGGAGGAAAGCCCCGGCCCAAATTTAGCAGGGAAGAGGCTATGAAAAAATTTCCCTGCCATCAGTGCGGCGAAATTGGACACTGGCGAAACGAGTGTCCCCAATTAGTCGATGTTAATGAGACAACTCCTGATTTAATTCCACAGACGCAGAAAGAAAGACCAAGAAAGACTCAACCCCAGGTAAAAACAGTTCAGGTGCCTCGAGCACCCAAACAGGTATACAGGGGAAGACAGGCAGAAAATGAAGAGATAGAGGTTTGGGAAAGCGGGGAGAACAGAAATACAGCAACTTCGCAGTATCTGCTGAATGATACCTTCCTTTGTAATGATCAGGACTGACGGGGCCTGAGAGGGGAGGACGAGGAGTGCGTACTTGGCGCTTCCTTGCCGGTAGACCAGTCTGGACCATATATTGAAGGAAAGGTTGACGGAAATGATGTCACCTTTCTGTTGGACACTGGCGCTACCCGTTCTACTGTAAGAACAGTGGACGTTCCAAACCTACCCCTCTCGGGAGAAAATATCCAAGTAGTAGGTGTATCTAATCAATTGATTAGTACTCCTGTTACCGAACCGATGGAGATTTCAATTGGAAATTTTAAACAGATGCATAGATTCGTCGTCTGTGACACCAGTCCAGTAAATTTACTGGGACGTGATTTGCTGTGCAAAATGAACTGTACCATCTTTTGCACACCAAAAGGTGTTGAAATACAGACCCCAGATGAAGACGGCATTTATAAATTATTGTTGCTTAGACCTGACTCAGAAATTAAAAGATTGACCCTGCAGGACTTGCCCCAAGAACTACAGGAAGCCGTAAAGCCAGAGGTGTGGGATTTCACTGGAAAGGATGTGGGGTTGATGAAAGATGTGGACCCCATACAAATAGCCATCAAAGACAATGCAGTATATCCTAACACTAGGCCCTACCGAATGAATGCTGAGGTGAAAGCAGGTGTCACTCTGGAAATACAAAAATTATTGGAAGGAAACATCATACAGGAAGTGATGAGCAGCCCATGCAACTCACCGATTATGGGCATCAAAAAGCCTAGTGGCAAGTATAGGGTAGTGCAGGACCTGAGAAAGGTTAACAAAATTGTAGTTCCTTGTTGCCCTATTGTCCCGAACCCTGCAGTAATTCTGTACCAGATTCCTTGGGATGCTGAGTGGTTCACTGTGATTGATTTGTGTCATGCATTCTTTTCGATACCCCTGCACCCCGACAGCAAATTTCTTTTCTCATTTGCTTTCGAGGGTCACGTGTATTGTTGGAACAGGGTCCCTCAAGGGTATACAGAGAGTCCCTCTATCTTTAATCAGATCTTGAAGAAATGTCTAGAGACTTTGACCTTACCTGGGAACTCTGTCTTAGTGCAGTATATAGACGACCTTCTATTGGCGTCTAAAAGTCACCGGGACTGTGTAGTTGACACCATTGCCCTCCTAAATCATCTGTGTGAGAAAGGGCATAAAGTGGCCCCTGACAAACTACAGTTCTGTGCAAAATCAGTGAAATATCTAGGACACCAGATAGAAAAGGGTGTCAGAAAAGTCACTTCAGAAAGAGTGAGAATAATTCAAAAGATGCAGTTGCCCCGTACTCAAAAAGAAGTCAGAATGTTCCTGGGTGTATTAGGGTACTGCAGGCAGTGGATTCTGGGATTTGCAGCCTTAGCCAGGCCCTTGATAAAAATGACCACGAGAGGAATGCCAGATGTTGTACAGTGGGACGATGAAAGTCTAATGGCTTTCACAAGATTGAAAAACTGTCTGTGTACAGCCCCTGCGTTGGGAATGCCAGATTATTCCAAAGAGTTTGCACTATTCTGTGACACTCGCGATAATTGCGCATTGTCAGTCCTGACTCAAGAACATGGCACAACCAGGAGGCCTGTGGCCTATTTCTCTGCCACACTGGACCCAGTAGCTGCTGGGTTACCAGGCTGTCTGAAAGCAGTAGCTGCTACCTGTGCAAGTTTGGAACAGAGTGAGTCCATTGTCATGGGACATCCTGTGACTGTGTATGTTTCACATGGAGTGGTAATTCTATTGACCAGAACTAAAACACAGTATCTCACCCCTAGTCGGCTGACTAAATACGAGAGGATTCTTGTGGGTGCAGCAAATGTAAGCATTGTTAGGTGCGGTATTCTGAACCCTGCCACCTTACTCCCCGACCCCTTGGAAATGGAAGGTGGGGATGATGATGAACATGATTGTATTGACCTAACAGAGTTCAGTACCAAACCACGCCCAGACATAAAAGAAGTACCATTGCCTGAGCATGATAAAGAACTATTTGTGGATGGTTCCTGTCTAAGACATGAATTAGGAGGCTTGAGTGCTGCTTATGCAGTAGTGTCTTTCACAAAAATTGAACAAGCAGGTTACCTATATAACATCAAGTCTGCACAAGTAGCCGAATTGATAGCCATGATAATGGCTTGCAAAATTGGGAAGGACTTACGCATAACAGTGTATACTGACAGTCAGTACTGTTATGGCGTTGTGCATGACTTTGGCCAATTATGGCTGCAGAGGGAATTCATGACTTCCTCAGGTACTCCCATTCGGAATGCAAAAGTTGTTCATGACCTTTTAGAGGCCATTCAGTTGCCCAAAGAACTGGCAGTGGTAAAATGTACTGCTCATCAAAGGAGCATGGACAGAGTATCTCTGGGAAACGATTATGCTGATCGAGTGGCTCAATGGTGTGCCAAAGATCGGTATATTGTAAATCCAAAACGAGGGGGGCCAGGAACCAGCTGCCAGCTTCAGGTGTTTGAGGAAGTGCCTACATGGGATGAGGTGAGAGAGTGGCAGGAGTCGGCTCCTTGGCAAGAAAGAGAAAAATGGAAGGAGGATGGCTGTAGACCGAGGCGTGTGGATGGTGTGATTTTGGGCCCAACTGGTATGCCGGTGTTACCCCGACACTTGCTTGGCACAATGGCAAGATTAATACATGAAGGATCACACATTGGTAGGGATGCCATGATTCTGGTATTTCAACAGACTTGGTACAGCAAGAAGTTCAGGAAGGTAGCAGAGTCCCTCTGCCAGAGGTGCCTGTCATGTCAACAGATGAACCCAGGCAAGAGGACAATGGTTGAACTGAGCAAGATTGGGAGGTCAGGGGGTCCCTTTATAAAAATACAGATTGATTTCATCACCATGCCCCATTGTGAAGGAAAGCGATATGTCCTTGTCATTGTGTGCGTATTTTCGAAATGGGTAGAAGCTTACCCTACTCCCAAAAGTGACGCACTGACAGTAGCGAAGTGTTTACTAAAAGAACTGATACCTAGGTTCGGAATACCATGCATTATTGAATCAGATAAGGGTGGACATTTCCAGAATGACATACTGGCTGAACTCTGTAAGGCCTTCGGAATAAGGCAGAAACTCCATTGTGCATACCACCCAGAGGCTTCTGGAATAGTGGAACAAGTAAATGGAACTATCAAAAACAGACTAGCAAAGCTGACAGATGCTACTGGCATGAACTGGGTGAAGGCCCTGCCCCTGGTCCTGATGGGACTGAGAAGTGTTCCAGACCGCAAGACAGGCCTAAGTCCCCATGAAATCATTATGGGAAGAGTGATGAGACAAGCATGGGTGCCAGGAAGCAAACTGTTGAGTATTACTGATGATTTGGTGCTTGAATACTGCAGAAGATTGGGTGACCAAGTGCGTTCTATCTCTCGCCAGATTGGAGACGACGGCATCCTCAATCCAACGACTCCTCTCCACAACTTGGTTCCAGGAGACTGGGTCAAAATAAAGAAGCACACTCGATCAAGCTGTCTGGCACCAAGGTGGGGAAAGAAACGCCAAGTAATCCTGGTGACAACCACTGCAGTGAAAGTCGCAGGTGTTCCCCAGTGGATCCACGCCGGACACACCCAGAAGGTATTGCCAGACAAAGGATTTGAAGAACCAGGGCAACCAGCAGAGGACCCTGAAGAAGCCAGACCAGTAGCAACTGACAACGAGCAGCCCAGCACCAGTCAGGTTGCAGGAACAGCAGACGTTGGCCCAGGAGTAGTTGACTGCGAACTGCCAAGAACCCAGCCTGCTGAAGAGGTCCAGGAAACTGAGCCAGGAGTAGCTGAAGACGAGCTGCCAAGCATATGGCCAGAAGAATGGATACCGATGATTGATCTGACCGAAGATCCTATCAGAACAAGAGAACGACTTAGTGAAGGTAGAGAGTGGACTAGTCAGGAAAAGCAAGGCACAGGCGAAGAACCTCAGCCACTTGAGATTCAAATCAAAACTGAGGAAGGAGAAGGTCAGACAGGGACAGAGCACGTGATTGATACAGATCAAGTGAATAAGACTGAACAAGTACCCGATACTGAACAAGTGCAGGATACAGAGCAAGTGTTTGATACTCCTCCATTAACTCCTGATGTGGATAAGGGACAGACTAGACATAGAGTAATAGTTCGAGCAGAAGAAAATCAAGAGATCGAAGTGCTTGAACAGGATCAGATAGGGTTAAAAGAACGGGTTCAGGAAACAGGAACAGAAACAGAGACAATCAAAAGCTAAAAACAAAATATTCCTGAACAAGGCCAGATTAGCAACCAGGCAGAAGAATTTGATGTTAGCCCTGGAACTAGTCAGATAAGGGAAGTAGGAGAAGAAAGTGGAGAAGAATTACCACGAGATAAAGAGAACAAGAGAAGAAGAAAAGAAAGTGAAGTCCAAGTACCGACTAAGAGACTAAAGAAAAGAAACAACCTTGAGCCTAGGTTTGTAAAAAGACTGAGACTAAGGATAAAGACAGTGGAAGAAAAACGTGCAGAAGCAAGAAGAAGTGCTCGAATAGCAGAGCAAGAAGAAGACTCTTCCAAAAGAAGGAGTGAGCGAATAAAAAGACAAAACAAAAAGTACAAGTCTCCTGAATGGACACTGGTTTTGGAAGAACTTGAAGATCTTGATATAACTGACGTGAGCGACGGAGAACCTGTCCCAGAGTACTCAGCTGAAGAGGAAGACGAGCCACCGTGAATTTGCACAAAGTAAGCTAATTGTGTAAAGCCAAAAAGAGGGGTTCAAGAGACTCCTTCTGAGCCAAAATGTCTGATTCAACAGTGAATGGTAGACCTAGTTGCAGCCGGTTTAAGACGTGTTGCAAGGTGTGTATATGTAGTGTAGTAGTACTGATAGTTATCTGGATAGGATTAACAATTTTCATTCCCTTTGCTGTAAGTAAAGATACTAACATTGTCCCTACTGAAGTTGTAAATACTGACAATGAGGAGCTAACAACACAGAGTGTAGAAAGACATGAGAGAGCATTGAGACAAACTAAACGAGACTTAGAAGCATCAGATGAGGGAGGACTACATTATCATGGAATGAAGAACAGGACACACTTAAATGTTTTCGCAAACTTGTTAATACACTATGTAGAGACTATGGAAATTGAAGATTGCTATGTCTGCATGAAGCTACCTACTTCGGTGGCTGAAGGCGTGACATACCATCATCTGCCATTGACATATGGAATTTCCTGTAGCATTTTAGCTAGTTTATTTTACAAAAGGGGACCGTTACAGTATTATTACTCTAACAATGACGTGATCTTTTCTGAACTTCCTATACGTGGGAACTTGAATCCTGTACATACCAAAACTGACACCATAAGATATATGGGAGACTACTTTCTGACTATAGGGAACATTGACATAGCAGATGCACACAGAGATAACTTGACTTGTTCTTTGCGTGAGCAGGAAAAGATGTTCCTGAACATGGCAGAGAAAAGGAGAATTAAAATTCAGAAGAAGGCTAATGACGAAAGTCAGAAAAAGCCAAAGTGGGCAGAAAACATGGAAGGCACCTCATCTGGTGGAGCGGGTCCTGCTCTGTTGCTGGATTTTGAAAAGAAAGGCAAGCTATGTCTTCACCGCGAGAAGACTAGCTATTATAATAATGTTTTCATTGGTTCCAGTGAATGCGAACATAATTACAAGGTAATTGGAGGTTGGGGTTTCAAAAATGGGTCAGAGCCTGTGTTTCCTGGAATTTATTATATTTGTGGGGACAAGGCTTATTTCAAATTGCCGGATCACTGGTATGGGAGCTGCTACTTTGGCATTGTTTTCCCGAAAATATACCATGTGAATGGAAAAGCTGGAAGCAATGAAGATACTAACGGCTTAGTGCGTAGTAAAAGAGAGAGTATAGGTGAAATTATGGGTAGTATTTTCAGTGCACTGATACCTGGAGTGGGAGTGGTTCTGAACACTCACCGAATTTGCAAATTGTCTACTATAGTAGATGTGCTGTCTACTGAAACAGCTCATGGATTTCTGCTGGTCAATACCGAAATGGTTGCGATCAGATCAATGGTTTTACAAAATCGACTTGCTCTTGACACCTTATTAGCGAAAGAGGGCGGAGTCTGCCGGATGTTGAAGGCGCAACATTGTTGCACTTATATTCCGGATAAAAGTGTACAGATCAAAAGATATGTGAAAAACATTACTAATTTGGCAAAGGAACTCAAACCACTCGAGGTTGATAGTGCCTGGAAGAGACTGGTAGATGGTCTCTCAAATGTAGGTCATTGGCTTGCTAGCATAGGTAAAAGCTTATTATTCAAAATTCTGATGCCAATTGGTATTATAGGTCTTATTATACTTTCCATTTTCTTATGCTGTAAATACTGCAAGCGCACCAAAAAGCACGAGGTTAATGCAAGAGGAGTGAAACGAAGTGTGGATGAGATTGAATTAGAGGAAGTGAATGATCAGATATACAAAAAGGTGAAGACTTCTCACCCTGCTAAAACTGAAAGAGAAAAGCTAGAACGGTTGCTGGAAGAAATAGAACTTTATAAAGTGTGAAAGAAAGTTGGCATCTGGTTCCATTATAATTTGTGATGATAGTAGATATCATCAAAGAGGGGATTGATGAAGCAAAGCTTCGCATATTTTGCGGCTTGCCGAAATCAAGAACCTCGTTTATGTGTAACAAGGTAACCCGTGTATGTTTTACTAACATTTTTATTTAGTTTGGAGAAAGACCGTGAAGCTTGCACATGTGTTTTACTAAAATAATTACTCGTGTCCCCTAAAATGGCCGCTGCTTGTATTTTAGTTACTGCGCATGCGTCAGCCACACTCACGTGTCCTGACGCGTCTGCAGAAGTGGAGGGAAAGTTATGCGCATGCGTAATTCATAGCTGTGCTTATCATGTGGTACAGCTCGTGCCACTGCTCTTGTGTCCGTCTCAATGTAGCTAACATTTAATTGCATAAGTTTATTTCTTGATGATGAGTTAAAAGTACAAACCCTGTGATGTGTTTTCCTAATGACATTATTATGTATTAATTTGTTTTCGCTTACTTTTCATGTACCGCGGGAAATGGGGGTCTGAGTGAGAGGAGAGCCATATTGGAGGTCCCTTCTGCGCCTGTGCGACATTCGGCAGCACGAGGGACCTTGGCTGATGGAACATAGCCAGCTGGCAGTGATGGGCGAGATGCTCCTGAGAAAGTCACCTCTGCCCTGCGAGAACAGCGAATGTGGCTCCTTATATGATACATTGTAATGTTGCGCTACTGTTTGCCGTGTAACTTCTCATGGGAACCCCAAACCTGCTAGGCGGTACCCAAATATGTTAATGAAGGCTTCAAATCGTGTATTGTGATTGGTGTGTTACCCAAACCCTACCTTAGGACCAATCGAAATTGAGGGATTCTGACACTTTGCAACATTGGGGGGTGGTACACTGTCCCCAAACTGTATATCTACCCTGGGTTCACCTAGTGAACCGTCCGACTTGTCTGGTTTAGCTGACCTGTCACTGACCCAACGCACTCAATAGGTGACTGAAGATACAGAGCGCTGCGGAGCACTCTGTCCGAATTTGACCATAGACTAAGGTTCTACTGAACCTTAAAGTGCTGGCAAAGCACTTAGCTGGGAGTTCGCTGACTCAATCGGGGTCTTGATCGATAGCTGCAGAGCGGGTGGAGCGCAGGCGTTGCTTCCGAACTGTGGGTTCCGGTCCTGTCCTGAAGAGGGTCCTGTCCTGAGGGTTTGCTGTCCTGTCCTGAGGGTCCTGTCCTGATTCCTTTTCCGAGGGTATCCTGTCCTGTCCTGGGTGTCCATTCTGCACCTGCTGTCCTTTGAGGGGTATCCTTCCTTGAGGGTTTCCTGTCCTTAACTGACCCGTGGCCAGGGTTTGGTTTCCACACCTTTTCTAGGTAAATATTACTCTGAACCTCTTGAAATTCTTGCACCTTCTGAATTTCTAACTTTTGCTTTAATAAAGTTAAATATTGCATATGTTATATTTCCATGCCTTTCCGCAACTATTGAACTATCATTTATAATTTTGCAAAGTTATTCCTATGTCTTCTCATTTGTTAGAAATTATATTTTGCATAGCAGTGTGTCATTTTCTGATATGGTCTAGAACTTCGTTGCCTAGATTGTTCAAAGGCCCCTTCACCTTAAGTGAAGCGTGTTATTCATTATAAGCTCTTCTATAGTCACACACACTTAGTCTATCCCTGTCTAGATAATACTGACTTATATAGTATTTTTCTTGTTACAATTTATTAGTACATTTGATGATTACTCTGTCATTATTTCTTTCTGCCTATGTGATTTACGTTATCTTGGTTATTAATTGCCTTATTTTACTGTACCTCATGCAAGAAAACATTGAATTTAGATAAACATTTTAAACTTCCAGTTGTCCGTGGTCATTTAAACAGTATTTGAATGTTATTGGTTGGGTTTGTATTTTGCTGCCTTTCCTTTACAGCTAGCTCCCTGATTCATTGTGGTCATTAGGCACCTGCATCGGTGGATGGTAAGTCGGGTGCACTGAAAATTGGTAGCAGGGAACACACACACACCAACTTGATAGAGCTCGTGAAGTCACCCGATCGATGTATATGGTGATTTGAAAAGTATATGGGCCCTGAAGCCGGAAACGGCGAAAACTATTGGCCGGGTGGCCTCGCGCGCTCTATCACATGCACTGGCCCCATATCCACTTTCTGGCCCTAAGCTTGAAATCAGAGGGCCTACAACCACTGGCAGGCACAGGGACAGGGGTTGCAGGTCTCCTTGTCGCAACTCATTCATTCCTGCAGGCTGGTGGCAGGCTTACGAATGGATAAAGGGATACTACAATGTCAGTCTTGTACTGCTCCTGGTAGAAGCTTGGTGCCTCCAGCTCTTTACCATTCAACATAGCTCGCAAACTTGCTGGGAGCTTTAAATAGCCACAGGGCATGAATGCCCAGGCCAGATCAGGGAAATGACCAGGTGAGTCAGAATACTCGCACTCTCAACTACATATCAGACTTTACCAGTGGGTTCGCAGTCTGCCCTCCTCGCGGAGTGTGGGCCTCACTCTGTCTGCTCTTAAGACCCTTGCGTGGCACACTCATTGAATAGGGATCTGTGGAGCTTTATCAGAGGCGGGCACGTTGTAGCTGATCTTTGATCGCATAAGATCCCTGCAAAGGACTCTCCTCACCACTAGATCATGCAAGGCTCCGTCCGAGTTAAAGCGCATCAAGGCACACCTGGGACTGCATAGGATCACCGAGAAGCACGCTTATACCTGGATCACGAAGGGGGACTTCTAGGCAGAAGCTTTGAAGCACACCTTCCACTGCATAAAATCCCTGCAAGGCACACTTGTGGTGTTTGGATCGCGGGAGGCATTACATCAACCACAGTGCTTTAAGCAAACCATCTGCCACCAAAGGGCTCATCAGCCACACACCCCCTGGCTTAATTCCGCTTCACTGTAAACTATTTCACTGTTTGACATGTGCAGAAAGATTCAGAACAAACATAACCACTAAACTCAACATTATACTACAACCTCAAATAGGAAGTCTTGTTGAGAATAAAAAGGAAAGATATGACACCTCACTCCTGGACTTACTCCAGTTATCCTAACTTAATCATGTCCCCTCCTGTCCCGCCCATGGTACATATTCTTACCCTTTCTCTTCCTCCTCCCCTAATATCTTAATACACTCACTAAACTCTTCTTCCCTGGAGGAACCCGTCTCCATTTACTGTCCATTTTAACGCATACCTTATACTTTTGCTTGGTATACCGCTATTCTCAAGAGTCATGTTTCTTTTATGCACCTCAGCTATATAAAGGGCTCCGCTACCCAGATGGTCTAGTTTGCGCTACATAAATCTGCAAATAAACAAATATATATTTATGATCCCTCCTTATCCTTCCAGTTGCCAATGCTCAATCACAGTAATTAACATTAGCTTCCCACTTCCAGGGCATGAAAGGGACACTGTCCGACAGGGGGATGTCGTGAGTAAAACAGGTGCTTCTTCGAGTGACAGTGTTAGTACATTTGTAGTGAAGCACGCCCTGAAAAACAGACCAGAGCCCTGGCTGTTCCAAGGGCCTTCATTAGTGAATATAAAAAACATTATCAGCAAACCTTACCTTGCAGTCCATCCTCAGTATGTGCTGGGCGATGGTATTGGGGTCATTATTTGTGAACAATTCTTTCACCCTTTTTAAGACAGATGTTTCAAGGGGTTTGTTTTCCGACGGAAGGAGTGTTGATCGAAAGTCACTGGGCCTAAAGGAAGATAAGGTCTCTAACACTGGTATAACGAAGGTGAAGTCATCGACTACGTCCGCGCCCCGCTCTGATGGTGGATCCAGGGAGCTCAGCGAGGGGCTCCCCTCCGGGGTTAAAGAGCTATCCTCAAAGTTTCTACTGGAAGCCTGTGCACTGTCCTCTTGTGTCTTCTGCTCTGTGCATCCGTTCACTTGGCAGGAAGGCTGCTCCCTGATTCCATAGTCCCTAGGACAGGCATTATTTAGTTCACATTTATCAGTGTGATCCGAATGACGATGGGTTGACGGAGAGTGTTGTGGCTGCACTGTGGGCACTTTGCTTGGCTTAGGGGGTGGCTTGGGGCACAGCTGGCTATCGGATCCTCTCAGTGCCTCAACCACATCAGCCTCGTAGGTGAACCGCCGAGCTAGAACAGGGCTCAGAGTAGGCTCGCTGCCGGTCCTGTACACTGGAGATCCCGGAGACAACCTGGTATCAACACCAGGAGACTGAGATGATGGAAGCCTAGAACCTAAAGGAAGAAATATTAATCAGAAAGGCAACAAAGTCATGTAAAAAATGCAACAGAAAATAGTTATATTCCTTGTTAACCGCGGCGCAAATTCTGCAGCGGTGCAACAGTTTAATTAAGTGGGCGGGGCCGCGTCGGCCAACGGACGTGTGCAGCACTATGGAGGTAGTGCTTGCAACGGCCGTTGGCCGACAGAAGCAGCAAAGGGGTGCGGATGCCCTTTGGAAGCATGCCGGTACCCCTTGATAGCACAGTACATTCTGAAGGAACATTATTTGGAAGGACACACTGAAATGATGTGTCAAAACGTATAGGGCAAGACTCAGGGTAAATAATGCTAACATATGTACAGAATAAAAAAAACGTTTATCTGTGGACAGCATGCAGGTGCCATTTACCAGGAACTCCCCAGCCCTGTCTCCCTAGCTTTGCCAAAAAGAGCAAATATGGAGTGGGAGACTAGATGGGGTCAGCAGTGATGCAGCAGGCAAATGAACCTGCCTGTCTTTCCTTCTTATCAATACAGCTGTTCAACTCTCCACCAGGAGCAGACAGGCATAATATAATGGCAGTCTAGCTGAAACCATAGTTGCAAAAAAACGTAGGGGAGTCAAGCTGAAACTTCTGGTAGTCTAGTTAATGAGACAGAATTGAGGGTATTTGGTGGGTGAGATGGATGTGATGTGACTGCATCTGAGGAGGTGGACAGGATGGACATCTAGTTGATGAGATTAAAACGATGACGGTCCAGTTGTAGAGATGGAGTTGAAAATAGCATAGCTGATGAAACAACTGAGGGCAGGTTATTTGACAAGATTAAAGGTATAGCGGTTTAGCTGATGGGATGAGAGTTCTGGTCAGTTTGTTGGAACCCTGTGATTCTGTAACCAATGGGACAACAACCAGGAGTAAGGTGCAACCGACACCAGTATTTACAGAGGAATGAATGAATGAATGAGTAGGGGATTTGTATGGCGCAACTTAACCCGAAGGCATCAAGGCGCATCAGAGGACTGCCTCTGTATTATATTTCACAGTGCGCAGAGTTCATATGTGAAACCACTCACTAGGATTGTGATCAGAAATCCTTTACACGGCTCTTCTCTCAATATAGTTTGGTTGCACTTCACGCTCTTTGTGCAGAACTCACTTTTGGGCATTATGTGACCGCCAGTTGCAGCTGCTTTAGGTATGGGCCACCCAGTTATCATAATTTAGGGTCTATGCCATTTACTGTACCTACCACCCTCAGTTTAGCAACAATGGGAAGCAAAGCACTACATCGCCCAGGCAGTGATTATAGGTCAGAGGGTTTCTGCCACAATGGCCAGGAAGTGAAAATAAAAATGTAGCGGATGGTGGCTACATTACTCTCTGCAACTGACATTTAGTCTCAAGATGCAAAACCCAGGACCTTGAGACAGATTTATGAGACATCTAATTTTTATATATTCTTCCATTAAATGATTCCTTTTAGGATATCCTTTTAAAAGGCATATAACAGGAGGGTATTACAACGTGGGTGTATTTATTTTGCTTTAAACAAAGTTTCAGACATGAATTCCAGAAACATATTATAGGAAATCAGCATCCAGCACAGCTACCACAATGCGTCATGTTGAGTAAAATAATCTGTGTACAAGGGAGGCGGACACTCCACGAGTAGCTCTCTTAAAAAACAAATTATGATATTTGTATGCAACTTTGTCATTAGAATCAATCTTTTCGCTGAACTGAAGGATCTGAAATTCTGGTTTAGAGCAGAGTAAAATTCTAGGATCATAATCTTAGGAACTATAATTTCTGATGTTGAACCTTTTAAAACTTATGCAACATAACGCCTTGCAACATATTTTCAATGGTGAATGTCGAGTTCTTGATGCAGGTTTCACCTGGTATCTTCCAATTTTGGCAGCAGAAAGGACCGAGACAAAGTCAACTGGAATAGGGGAAAGGGGGTGCCGGCTTAAAATCTAGACATCCTCATTCTACAAACCACCACTTAACTATTGGACCACATTTTCACCTTTTTTGCTCATGTTGCAATTTCTCGTGGGGAACTTTCAAATATACAACATAACAAAGCATGCATCCACATTCTTAAACTCTGTCCATATGTCCAAATCCCTTCTTAAATGGTACTCTGCGATACTGCTAGGTATGCCAGTGTTATCAAACACTCTATAATGAAAAGGTTACTCTCAACACCTGGCACTTGAAAAGAGGGGTTCTTTGGGGCAGAAAGCGGGGCAGGTTTTACTTCCATCGAATTTCTTTTTCAGAATGACACATGCGTGACAAACACCAAAATGGGTTGCCAAATTATCTGGATTGTTTTTCATTAAGATTGGATAGGTGGGGGGCATTGTCCAAGCAACGTAATACCAGCTTCAAACAGAAACTCTCATAATGGAACAGTGACTACACATCACAAGATTAAAGCGAGCACAATGAACCTATTCAGTCATAACAGCAAAACGGTGGGATGGGGTGGACTTTTAAGTGATAGAGCTCTCACGAACAGATGCCGCAAGACCTACGCGGAAACGTGTTTTCAAATGTTTTTATCAAAGTAACAGTCTTTCTAAAGGAACAAACTTAGGCTATGCTATTTTATAAGAATATTATTTGTAGATAAGTTGGGTCTCTATGGGGAGCCATATCTGTGTCTGAACCGGAAGCTCCGACAAGTCGACTGAAGAAGGGTGGCCCTTAGTTTTTCGCCCTCGTGTAACATTAGCAGGCAGAGTGTTTGCCTGGAAAATATACAAGAGTATGACATGTGTACTGGAGAGCTGGCAGAGTAGTGAAAGTAAGGTGCCTGTCAGACAGGTTTCTTTTCACTGAGTGGTACGACTTCTGAGAACACACCTATGGGGAGGTAACTCTCCGACTGATGCGCCTTCAGAGGCCGTCTCTTCTCTTGGACGTGGTCCAGGCAAGCCGGCTGACTGCCGCTCTTCTCTTTATTTCTGTAGATTAAAAGAATGGGAAAGACAAAATGAGAAAGATGCAATCATCAGATGTATACATTATTTCCAATGAAAGCAGGAAGTTCGCAAATGACCCTACAGGGCCAAAGACCCTTGCAGATACACATTCACATTCTTGAGCACGAGGAAGCATACAAGTTAACAAAACCCCAGTGGAAATACCAAATGATCAGTCACAAATATGTTTTTACTGGATTTTGTTTCTCTATATTGTTTTATGACACACCCAACCCCATATCCTCGCCAGTCCCATTCTGCTCAGTAAGGCTGGTGCAGGGTGTGCTGTACAAGTGGTCTATAAATATGCAAACATGTCCCGGAGGAAAAGCACAAAGATCACGATGGCTAAATAAAAATATGAAACGAAACAGCCAATAACACGTTCCAAGATGCAAAAGGAATAAACATTTTTTTTTTTATGTAGCAGCGAATTGAATTGTCGAAAACGTATTTGCCAGTGACTGGATGCTGTAAAATCCTTTTATGTCCAAAAGGGGACGTAAACCACACCAAACCTGTATGTGTAACTTTAGTGCACCAAATTGAAGTGTTTTCAAAACACTCTTTAATACATTTCTGATGGAGAGCGTTAGCACAATATGCATTTTTGACCTTGGCTTGAAAGAAATCCTACACAAACAAATGGCGAATTGCTTAACGGATGTATGATGTTTTCACAATTTGTTTACAATGTCAACAAACCGCAGTGTGTTGCTGGGTTAGGAGCGAAGAGTCTATGTCCACTGCACGAACAGGGCGCATCTGGCACAGATGAGGGGATAAGGATGTTACTCTGGGCTCTAAAATAACATTTGCATTGAGCACACAATGTATTCGTTGCTGTTTTCCTCTGCAAATCTTTCCTCTTGACGGTAGTGGGTGGGAAAACAAAAGGAAGTAGCAGTGTGGATAAATGGAGACCATGAAGGAAGTGACATCAAGTGATCAAATATGAACAGATGGGATTATTGAAATATGGAAAGCGTGCTTCTTAGAACTAGAAAGCATTTGAATGGCAACGTTTCTATTAAAAAAAAATACACAGAATTCAAAAATACAAGAGCGTGCGTTGCTCCAGCTCTTGCATGGGTGAGTCAGTTTAGCTGTTGACTTTCAGATGCACGAGCCATCCAGAGGCATCAGATCTGCTTTTGCCTGAATCTCACCTAAATATTTGCCCGGCATCTAACAAACTTGTAGGCTACCCCTTTCACAACCACACCCCCTTAAGTACTCGGAAACAACTGCCCAGTGGAAGTGGGTGCTATATAAATACCCCAAAATAAATAAAAGAACCTCCTCACAACTGTGAATTTATTTTATCCAGGTAAGGGGAAAATGTCCAGCACTACAGTGTGCAAGTGACACCAACACATAACATTGCCATTGAGGGGTCTTGCGGCCCGCGCTCCCCAAAACGCCAGTGATGATGACGCAGCAGCCGCCATGCCGGGCCGACTGGGGCAGCTGCTATATCCCTGTTTTCTGTTTTCGCCCGCACGAGGCAGTGTCAGCTGGGGTGGAAGTTGTGTTGTTTCCAGGTTGACAAGCTACTTCAAAATCAACAAGGAAATGGATGCGGCAATTAAACAGTCTGTCCTCATCTACTTCGTGGGGCTTGAGCCACCTCTGATGACGCCAAGCAATAGTGCACGTGACACTTACAATCCAGTGTTGGCACTGCCTGCCAACATTACTTCGCAAGTGAACTGTTCGTTCTGTGCCCTAAGATCCCCCGGGACTGCCAGCAAGCTCTCGCTGGCCGTGTCCCAAGGAGCCCGTGTGTATAGTATCAACAGACAGGCTGTGTTTATGGATCACGGTGCCAAACTGACAAAGGGAAACATCCTTTGCCAAAGGCATCAACCTTTTGTATTCTCTGTCCGGAGGATTGGTTGGAAATGATTTAGAGTTTGCCTTACTGGTGGAGGCCTCTACAATAAGGCAGCCTGGAGTGGAGTGATTGGTGAGAAAATCTGGGTCGCCAGGTGTCTGCATATGATGCCTGACCACTAGCTGCCTGTTTACAGGTGGGCAACAACATAGTTGCAAGCCATAGGAGTATCAGTAAGGTCATGATTACAAGGGAGCAAGAGTTCAGCTTTAGTACGTTTTTTGTCAAAACATTTGACTTTGTCCGAGTGAAAAGCAGCTATAAATGTAGTACTTCAGCGGCCCTCCGAATCACAACTGCAAACGAGGTACGTTCATCCATTGATGGCTCATGTGATGGGCCAAGCTCTGTCTCGGGAGGAATCAAGCTCAATGGCTTTTGTAAATCGAATAGCGCATCATTAGTGTATTAAGGGAGGAATACCCTATCCTCATCCCTTTCATCATAATAGATATCTTGTGATGTGCCCTTATCTGGCACAAGGTCAGAATCGGAGCCGAATAGAGCTTCTGCTGATCGCAGCAACATGGTAAAGGCACAGGGTTAGAGTCAGAGTGACAGGTTGAAAGTTTGTAATCTCATAGCATGACATAGGTTGAGCTCCACCCAACGTTGGTACAGGATCTGATATGGGGGTCAGCACCGTATCATCCACTGGCAACTAGTGGCATCGGAGCAATGGGACCCGACGTGAATCTCAGGGCCTGAGTCTGAAGTCTGAACTGGAGATGGTACAGACCTAGTAATGGGTCAGGGGGGACAGATGGCACTGGGAAGGGACCCACCAGTGGCAACCTGACTGGAGGGCCCAGCAGTTCAGAAGGGCCAGAAGGCACACCAGAGGGAGCTGGAAGCCTTTGAAGGCCTCTATTTGCTATGCTGGTCTGGGAAACCTGAGGCGCATCCAGGTCAACTGAGGGATTAGCTTCTTGGCTGGTGACCTCAATGGAGGGCGAGTGACATCTTGATGCCCTTGCTCCTTATTTTTGGAGTCAGAGTGGCAGCAGGGGGTAGAGTCTCGCTTTGCTTTTTTAAGCTTCTGTTGGGATTTAGACTTCGATTTACCAAAGGACTTCGAGCAGGAAGCAGAATGATCATGGGAACAGCCCCATGATTGGGACTTAGTGGTATCTATGCGAATGACACAACTTCTTATGTTTGGCGACATACAACTTTGCCTGCGGTCTCGATCACCTTCGGGTGCATGAGGTCGCACTTATCACATGACTTCGAGTCATGTTTTGAGCCTAAAGTCACATCTTGTGCAGACATCTGCTACTTACAGGCATAGCATGAATTGAATCCTGTTGTTTTCAGTGGGGATACCATTCCCTAGCATACTCTTTGAGTCATCAAAAAAAATCAACAAAGTCTGAGTGCAGCTTCAAATCCACCTTGGTTATAAGCGAAAGAAAGGAATTACCGTCAGCATGCAGGGGTTTGGCTTATATGTGGCTCTATGCCGTCACTTCCCGGGTGGTATGGAGTCAGCACAGAGTTGCTCGATGCCTCCTAGCGGCACATGGTAGCACTGATACAAAAAATCTCGGGATCCAGAGTGGTGCCTGGGGGATATTCTGAAGTGCAGTTAGAATTATCTATAAAAATCGTCATTTTTTTCCATGATTTTCAAGAGCAAGGATACATCCAATAGTTAAAAAAGGAAAGAGAGCACCCATCAACACACTTTGCAACTGAGAAAAACAAATGTTACAAGGCAGGAACCCTGGCCTAGTGGTTAAGGTAATGGGTGCAGAACTAGAAGATTGGAGTTGTATTCCAGCTGTGCCCACCTGATCATGTGTGTCAGCCTGGACAACTCAATTTATCCACCTATGCCCCAGTTACATTATTTGCAAACCCTAAGAGTTCTTAGAGACAAGACAACTTCTGTTATTAAGAGCTATACATAAAACGCAGTGCAGGATAACATTGAATTGTGTACCTTTGTTGCTACTGTCGAAGCCACTCAGACCTAGGCAGTAGTAGTGGGTGAAAACACACAGGAACGCAAATAGCACACGTTCCAATAATCCGCTGCAATTTTGCCCCAAATTAATACATACATTCTAAATAATGTTGTTTATTGTGTGCAAAAGAGCTTTGCTCCTGTTCCAAATGCCTGTTGCCCATAGTGCAGAATTTTGCACAGAGGATCAGCAGGAAGAACCTGGTGGTAAGTGCCCTTCCAAACATAGGAGTCATTACTGTTGATAGAAAAAGCTAAACTGGATCAAATGCTGTTTGCACCTGGATCTAAATTGCCCTGTAAAGAGTGAATGGATCAAATGCAGATTTACACATAATTAAAAAGAACACATAGAGGAGCAACATTCTAATTAGTGTGCTCTCAAGGATGGATAGCACGACGCTCTTGAAATAGCAGCTATCTGATTATGCGAATGTAAGACTGACATAGCGTGTAACATAAGCTGCCCTCTGGATGCTCTGACACTGGGGATGATTGTGTCATCTCATGTATGTATACGAGTGACTGATATGCACTTAAGGGGTGGCATTCAGGCAGCATTTGTTTTTTCTTGAATATGAAAGGTAAGAAGACCTGCTTTTAGAGAAAGAGCTTTATCGGCTAGCCATGCTTGCCGACGGATTGGTGATGCATGCGGCACAGCATTTGCACTCTGGGTGGGGCGAATATGTGCACTCATGAAGTGAAGTAAGATATCAGTGTGTTACAGATGGATGGGATACAATACAATTAGAAGTCGTCCATCTCCAACCAAAACCCGCCTCTTGCTGTGGCATGTGGCTCCACAAACTGAGGGTTTCCGAAGGAATGAAGCTGCTCTGCCAATCCTCAACCCTTTTGCCGCACCTGTGGTTCGCTAACATTGCATCGTTGGATGTTGGAGCTACGCCATCCCACAAGGAGTGCTTGAGGGAATTAGAAAACCTTCCTTAGTTACAAAGCACATCTTTCTCATGGCACTCCCGTCTCTCTCACACTCCAAAAAGCCTTCTTCACAGACTCCTCCACTGACAACCAGTCTCCATCTCTCCCGCCTCCTCTTTTCACGAAGGTGGTAAACATTGCAACTTCCTCCATCTACCAGCTGTGACTTTAACTTCGGATCACCACACTTCTCTTGCCAGCTTCATCAGACTCACGTCATCCTATTGAGAGTGACCAGAGTTGATGGACCTGTCCACGTTAATTCCCACCAACTCTGCCTCTCCTTCCTCTAACTTTCTATGTGAAGTGACCAAAGGGTTTGCAAGTAACACTTGAAAGGAAAAAACGAAGAAAAGATGGGTTAGCCTGGTATTTCTCTAGCCACCCCCTATTTCTCTCTTCCTCTGCTGTCCTCACTCGCCCTCCCCACTGCCCTAGGCAATCTTTGCTTACATCTAATAATTACTGTAGTTCAACAAAAAGTCACCAAAATGATATGACGTTTTGCAGTGGCAGCCCACCTGTCCAACGTGACATTACCACTTCCAGCACCCTCTCACCACCGCGGCCCCGTCCATCATTGGCAAAGGATGTTGGAGCCTGCAGTGCGTATGAATGTGCAGGTGGTATGTAAATAGACAAAATTAATGAGCTTCACATTCATTACTTTGAGCAATTCTGAAAATGTAGGACATGCACATTACTATGAGAACTTTTCCCTTGGGTCTTCAATAGGCCACCTAAATAGGTGTGTTTTAAGAGCCTTTTAACAATAGTTACGGATTACATTTACATTAAATCGTAAGCCAATACGAAGATTCTGAGATCACTTGATCCTTAGATTTGACAACAATCAGACATACAGACCACACTCCAACAACGAGAACATTTCATTACTTTAGCCCGTGTGTGGCTAAGCAAGCAATCCTGGCTCTATGGTGGAAGGCTAGACCACCCAATATCAAGAATGGTTATACAGAATGAGGCAAATAGTGGAAGTGGAGAACATTCTGGCTAATATAGATGGGACACTGCAGAACTATTAAACGAATTGGGCTGCTTTCCTAGAGTTCTTGGCTTCTGAAATGAAGGCGCTTCCATGGCCCAGGTATTTAACAGCATTGAGAATTATAAATGACGAGAAAAGAGGAACAGGATGACTATTTATAGCTGGATATGCAGAGGAAGAAAGCACAAGTACCGACTAAATTTACAAACTCCACATAAGTCCAATAAATATGGTATCAATGGGAGGGAGATGAGGGCGGAGAGAGGTAATTAAGGGAGAAAGCAAAGTTACCCTTATCAGCCTTTGATGTAGGCAAGCGTATGTATACGAATTATCCGGCTTAAAAATAAAACAAAATTCAACTATAAATCATAAGGCAATGAGTTTCCTCCTGACAGACTTAGGTCAGAGAAAGCTCCATTACTTTGTACTTTAAATTTGAAGTGAGAGTTGCACAAAAGTTGTTTTTCATGATTTCTTCGGTCCAGGGCTTGATTTTGCAGTGTGCCTTTGTTGCCGTGGTAGATGTGAGCCATATTGTTGATACAAACGATCATTAACTAGCTAAGCTCGTACCGATTTCTATCCCAACTGGAAGCCAATGAAGAAATCTTCTAGCCTATAAGATGTGTTCTTTCTTGCTCACATGAGAAATGAATCAAACTACAGCGTTTTCACTTCATGCAACTGTGGGTCCTGAAAAGCTGGAAATCCTGCAGGACGTTAACAGTATCCAAGAGCTGACTGAAAGTTGACTGCTGCTCCCACCAGCAAAGCCTTGTCAGAGGAACACAACTAAGAAAGCATAGGCTTTAGATTCTTAAGCTGATGGAAGCACCTGCAATCGAACTTGGACTCTTAAGAACATATCATAATGTTAGGGAAAAAAACGATATTTTAACTTTGATGGACAAAGTAAAGATGCAACCACACACCTTCAGAACTGGTAATGTACTCAAAGTTCAAGCAGAACGATCTGAGAGATACTTCCTTTCAAAATGTTCCCCTCTTTCACACATGTAGGAATTTTAAGGAACTCTCCAAATCTCCTAGTGGAGTCGTTTTCACATCACTCTCATAAAGTGATTTGCAAGAGCTTTTCTCTAGCATAGAAGTGCACAGGGCATAAGAGCTTACCTTCTACCTTATGTAAAAGAAGAGAATTTTTGTCAAGGAAAATGTACCTTGTTTTGTGAGGCGTATCGCAGGCAGACGGTCATAAGTTATGGGTCTGGCGAACAATGCAAAGTTCACAAGTGTTTTCTATAGTACAGAGCGAGAAGTGTACAGCACAATGGCCATCCTTTCTAATGGATAGTAGGGGGTGAATGGAGACAATCAAATGTTGTGTTCTTTTTCCAAATGAAACATGTCTACCATTTGAGTGGGGTAGATAGGGATAGTGCCTCTGGCACAGTGACGAGGTACAGTATAGTGTGTTAAATCAGAATGAAATGAAATTTCTTAGGGCGTGGGTCGGGTTTTGTGAGAGCATTTTCCATATACTTCATTATTTGTTGCTTACTTTCAGTAGGCTACATTGAACACTCTTAGTTAAAAACTAGTTTTTACAGATGAAGCAGATAACAAAATGTAATGAATTACCTTAGCAGATTTCCTCTCAATAAGGTATGCTCAGGGGATGGTGCTTTGCAAATATTGAGGCTCAGTCTTTTAGGAGTCTCTGTTTTCAAGTCAGGGGCATTACACTCTCTGTGTCTGAAGGGAGACGCTCCATACTTCTCCTCCGTGCACCTCAGTGGAACAGTCCTGTTGATTGGCTGGAAGATGATCGCTCCGCTCAGCTCTGACACGGACTTCCGGTTTCCCACGTAGAACCGCACCAGGGCAGGCACATTGTCAAAACTCTCCCTTTCAAACTGGTACTGGACCCGGGAATAGGCCTCATTCAATCTGATGACCACTTTGTTGATTTTAAAATGTTGGGGTGTGTTTTTCCACTGGCAGGTGAGGACAAAGTCTCCAGGGCTGGAGAGTGAGTCCCGGATCAAGAAATCGCCATCCCTCTGCAGCAAGTTCTCCGACATCTGCAAGAAAATATATTTGTTACACACCGGGAAAGTGAGATGGCTTTATAAGTTCCCATTTTGGCATACTAAGTCATGTTTGAAGAAATACTGAGAATAAGCATGACAGGAAAAGAGAACACAAGTGGCATTATTTCACTCATCTTGCAGCCGCCTATCCTAAAGTTAGATTACAGGCTTTTCAGGTAGGCAATCATTGTACATTTGCTCAGAGTGGTAGGCATGATATTTGTATAACACTGACTAAGTAGTTGACTGTGATATATATAAATGTTTTGTTCTGTTTTGCTTCTTAAAGTGAAAGACGGTTTCAGAACTACCTTAGTTCAAGGTGTGAAAATGACTTTTTGGGTGACAGGAGCAGATGAGCCTGTGCTACAATACTGTAGGCAGGTGCCTTATGGTGCCACCACAGTAGACCAAGTGGCCTTAACGGTAGGCTTGTTAGTAGGAAAATGGAGCATTCAAACAGCAAAGTGTAATTTTACCCAGGGCTCTGAAAATCCTCAAACTAGTGCTATAGGACAGAGGAGCACTGGAATTTCATTTAGATAATTATTTACTCAGCCCATTTAAAGATATCCATCTGCTTAAGGGAGTTCAGATGTAATTTTAGACATTTCAAGAAGACTGGACACAATTATAAACTTTTTTCTGCAAAATCTCTTCATGGGGCTTTTGGAGGTCAGAGTGCCCTTCAAGCAGACTTCTAGTCAATTGGAGTGACTTCATTGAATTGCAGAGGACTTATGAGCAGTGTTTATATTTGCCGCGCTTTCAGCCTATTTCTCTTGTTTCTGCCTGGATATTGTTCGACTAGCAGGCCTAGCATGATTTAATTCTTCAAGGTTCATCGGGAAGCTGCAAGCACATAAACTATTAGCCTGCTTGGAAAAGCAGGTTATTTGACATGAAACTGCTTAGGAAATGAATATTCCACATGACGTCAGATTGAGCAGAAGAACATGTAATGTGTTACTTTTGTTGTCATTGGAGGACGGCTGGCATGAAAGAAAAGACAAATCACGACTTGGCTATGCGAAGCCGAAGCCCGGGCTAAGAATTCTTTAAATTGTAACAGGTAATGGAACAGCTGCGCTCTATAGCCAGACCTAGAAAGGTGGACGACTATACATCAGCATGCGATAGCTTCCAGACATGTGCCTGGCACTGCCTCCTTCCTGCACCGGCTGGTAGCTTTCCATAACCCATGCCTCCCGTGCACGGTTCCTGTGGGGCTGGTCTGCACACTCACACTGCCAGCAGAAGTAAAGATTAAAAGCTGCTTGGAGCCGGTTTCGTGAAGGGTGCCGGCGTCACTAGAAAGCCCCGAGGAGCTTAGCATGAAATGTTCCCTTGCTCAGGTGATTACTGGAACTGCACGAAGTCACTGAACTCTGGCTCAATGGCCTTTTCCTCACAGCAGCGCCTACCCGTTGGCAACGCGCTACAAACCTGCTCTTCCCTGGCACTGCCCTTTTAGTTGGAGGGGGAGGAGGTAAGGTGCCCTTCGGCTTCCTCTCGAGCGTCCAAGTTTCTTTTCGTGCTTTTACAACGAATGTGTCCCCCTCCCCTTCCCCCACCTTGTTCCCACTCTATGGCAGGCAAGGCACCAACAAGTCACAGCATTCCTTGGCCGGTGGGCCTTCCTACTCGCTGTTATGTAACAGCACAGCCACTGTCTACCCAGGCCTATTATAGTGCCTCGTTTTTCTACCACCACCCACGTCTCTTTAAGTCAGTCCTGCAGATTGGTTTTTTTAATTTCTGCTTTCACTCTTTGTCATTGATTAACTATTTTTCTGTTCTCTCTTTCTCCCATTCCTGCATTCGTCTCTCCTGATCTGGGGAAAAGTTTGGTGAGCCCAAAAAGGGACGCAAGTGGGTGCCCACGCCCACCACCTGCACATGCTAAGCACTGGTTTAATTTATAGTCGAGCTGTCACACTCTCCCTTAACAACATTATCAATGCACAATGTCGTTGTCTACTTGAAATCAAAATCTGCCGTACATTACTTAACTTTGCGCAGCTGATAACATTGTTGATTATAGACAAAAATAAACACATCAGCATGGGGCAAAATTAACTATTTCAGGTTGTTGTAGTTCTATAGCTTTCAAGTAAAAATCTCCATTAAAGACCTCTAAGATAACATAAAAGGCAAAATCACGGAAGTCAAACATTTGCCAATGTGGTACACAAAAGTTGTATAAAGACCAGATGCAGGACTTAAAGTGCAATAATGAAACGTGATGCAAGATAAAAAAAAAGTATGGATGGCACAGTTTGCATAAACCGCACCTGAGATCAGGCAACTCTGAGACTACTGAGAAATGTGTCCTCTGGATATATAAAAACAGACAGATTTTGAGCACCAATGCCAGCATAAACCCTACTGTTTATCTGACACCAAGACAGCCCTTCTTTCATGAAATATTGGAAGCACTAGGCCTGCTGTTTCACTTTTTTTATCATGTGTGCTGAACTTTTTTTTGTGCTAAACAAATATTGCCTATGAATGACACCAGCTTCCATACTGCTGTATGCCAGACTGAAAGAAGTGTCAGGGAGAGAGGGCACACCCTGGGGCAAGGGGACAGAGTGTCTCCCAGAGGCTCTGGGGCAGGGTCGGTAGCAGGGAAGGGGACAGAGTGCCTCCCAGAGGCTGTGGGGCAGGGGGCGTACCTGTCGGGGGATGCGCCCGTGGTACCAGGCGTGGCTCCGCAGGTCGTCACTGCTCAGCTTCAGCTCCTCCTCCAGCTCCTTCCGCAGCTTCTCCGGGGTCCCTCCATCCATGATGTACCTGTCCTTGGAAAACTAGGGAGAATGGAGAAGAGCCGGGTTAAAACGAGCTGTCCCATGCCTCGGCCCCACCTGCCCGGGAGATCCGAGCCTGCACTCTGCGCGCCGCGCCGCTGACAGCAGCTTTCATTTTCTTTCACCCGGTGACTTTCCCGTGGGTGTTTGGTTTCACAGCCGGCCCCGGCCCTTTGATGTGGAGCAAAGGTGCAGCGCCGCGCCGGAGAGGGCGCCACACCCTGGCGCTGCGCGGCAGTGCACCCAGGAAGCCACAGGTGGGCTCGCGCCACGGTGCAGCAACGTCACCCGCAGCCGGCTGCTTTACGTCACCCGGGCACGCGAAGGGGAAAGGTGCAGCGCGTACGGTGACGTCATTGGGGGCAGATGGAGTTTAGTACCGTCTAGTTATAGCATAGAAAATACATCAGCAACACAGTCAATGCTACAGCACTGACAGTAGTCACAGCGTGTAAAGGAAATAAACGTGCAGGTACTCACTGCACACAGTGCTTGAAATGGAGTTATAACAGCGCAGGTACCCATTGTACCTGAATACCTGTTTGCTAAGGATAAGGGCAGTACTGCCCCATTAAACAATTGCTCCTCTGCTGAGAGGTGATGGTATTCTATCTTTTCAAATTAGAGCAGGTTCTCAGTACCTGCTCATTTGAAGCACTGACTGACCATTCTGAGTACTTGTTTTTTCCTGAGAAGCGCCGGTACTCACATTAAAACTATTTCACCCCTGATGTCAAGTGCAGTTACTTTGTATTACAAATTCAAGTAGTGTAGGTTTTCAGTGCAGGCCCATTTAAAGCATTGACTATCCCAGGGTACTACTTTGCTTCTGAGAAGTGTGATTACTTTCCCATTAATGTACTGCAGCAATGCTGAGAAGTGTCAATACTCTCACTGCCGAATTAAAGAAGTGCAGGTACTGCGTCCCTGACTGTACCTGCAACTTAAAGCAATGCCCATCCCAGATCACCTGCATGCTTCTGACTTTCTTCATAAATATACTACCTACAGCCCGGCTTCTTCTCTGGCACCTTGGTTGGACACCTTTGTGCTTCTGTCTGTATTTGTAACCCCTTCTGATCTGTACATGAACACTTAATAAAAGCGTAGCTACATGTACAAGCTTTTGAGAATGCTCATCATTTCATATTAAACAACGTTTTTGATAAACAACTTTATTACCATTTTTTTAAAAAAATGAACAATTCTGCAAAGATTACTGACCAAAGATTACCGACCACCACAACACTCTGCATCAATACAAGACTCAAAGAATAGAAATGATACATTTTCAACATTTTTAATATACAACTTTGTGTCCATTTTTAGTCAAAAATGAACAATTCTGCAAAGATTACTGACCAGCGAATATTGACCGCCACAGCACTCTGCATCAATACAAGACTCAAAGCGTAGAAATTATACATTTGCAAAATTAAGCATTACATGGAAATCAACCTATAATTATATCTATAAATAAAGTAAATATATGTAGTATACATTAATATACAATGGATAACATGAATCCGTGTGTAGTGAAAACAGTTATTTTCTAGTCTTACAAAGTGCGCAACATGTCAGACTGAGGTGCATGTGCTGGATGTATGGAAAGTCTTTCTTGTACTGCGGCAGAACTGTATCGCGATCTCTATGACCTGCAACTTGTGGTCATATGTAATAAAATCTACAGGGCCTTCCCACAAAGGTAAATGTGTTCAGAAACACATGTTTATGAACAAATTTACCATTTTTTGTACGCCTGCCAGAATTCACAAATTGATTTCTGGCAGGCAGAACCCCATCTATGTGTTCGGAGCTCTCCGCCAAGAGTGAGGAGATCCCAGCATTTGTAACTACCACGCAAGACTTTCTAAGGCACGGTTTTGTCTGGACATTTGGGAAAGTCCAAACACAGACATGCATGCTTGTGGGAATCAGTGGTGTACTGAAACTTGAGGGGTCCCCTTTCTGTGCTGAAAGGATTGGAAATTTAGTGCAGCACATGACTGGCGTAAATTCCTTCCCAGGTGGGAAGGGGGGTGGATCACTCCAGATTTGCAGGGGCTGCACGGGAAGGGCTTTCTTCATGGGCAAAAATATTTTCCCCACAGACAAAACATTTTTTGAAAAAAGTGCACTTTCACAGGGGATCCTATTCCCCCAGTAAGGCGTTCTCCACCATGGAGAACGGTGTACAGGAGAAATAGAATTCCACAGGGAAAGTCGCATGAGCTTTGCAGCTTTCCAAACGTACTCTTGGGCATGCTTTTAAATCAAAAATGTAGAAAAAATACATTCATGTGGATGAGGAAATCCCTGCACACAGTTTTCCTTTTCTCATGATTCAGGCCCTAGCGCTTCGTGTCTGGAATTACCTGTTCTGATGCCTCTAACCCTTTAATGAGATCTGTGGGTCAAATAAATGTCTTGAATTGTGAATGTGATCCACCTGTAACAGGAACAAATGTTTTCATTGCTAATATTTGAGAATATCTACCAAGGAATGTAACCACCGATCACAAAATACTCAGTTGCTGGTTGTGGATTTGTGCCATGTTAATGCGTGATATGTAGCAAACACAAAAAGATGAAGGACGGAGCGCTGAAACTTTTTAGACACTCACCCCCAGTCACAGATCTGGGTTGAATCCATCATCATTCTTTAGCTCACTTCGCCACCACAGTTAAGACCCAGCTATATGCAAACCAGCCTTGACCCTGTGCTTCATGGGAACAGTCCAGCCCGAACTGCCTAGCCAGGTCTTCACTGGACTAGAAACAAGCATCCTGGGACCGGTTTCGGGTAACACCCCTCATCAGCCTGGCCAGCTTGAATCCAGTGGCAAAGTGAGCAAGAGACTCACATCCGATATGCTGGAAAGAGGGTCTTTTGATATCTCCGTTCATAAGCACTAAATCCATCAGTAGCAAGTCCAAGTACTGACCATGGATATAGGATCAGCCAATAATGAAAGCAGGGTCCGTCCATGGAGAGGCTTGGTTTACTTTGTTGGTGTAAACAGTCAGAATAGGAATCTCAATTAATTCAGCGCACTCGACGTAAGTATGGACTGTCGTCTCACTTCAAAACAAGGAAGGCGCGATCCATGTCTGGGGAACCATTGCAAGGGAAAGAGTGCAGTACAAAATGACATACAACATTCCAGTAGCCATACAACTGAACCTATATATCTCAATAAATAAATAAGCATAAGACATCTGTATGGTCCGACTATGCTATGCAAGCCTTGAGAACGTTCAATGTTGGGACAGGCCACAGGGCAGCTGTGCTGTTGAATACACACAAAACATTAAGGAAAGGGAAAAAACTGAAGCAGGGAAGAAAATATCACTGGCTACATGTAGTACTTAACTTCTGTAAAATGTGGCTGCTGGCATCCAAAAATAGATTTGTTTTCAGGAAACAGCTGTATGCCAGATGCATTTTAACTACAAAACTGAGACATAAGCAAGAGGTGAAATCTGTCCTCTCATGGATCCTGTGTTTTCTTTATATATATCAACCACATCAATCACTGAATTAAAAACAGATGCTTCGATAAATAGGTTTAATTTTACGAGTTTTGGGGAATTCGCAATTTTATTTATAACTATGGTACACAACACACAGCTCGAGGTGTTGTTTGTGAAAGATTTGCCACATGAACCGTAAGTCCTATCTACAGGGAAGACAACGCAGACTTTGAGTATTGATATTCGCTTTGGAGGATTTCCACAGTGAGAACTGAATAGATGATATAAACCTGGTTCCTTGGGGCTGTACTGATTTTGTTTCATTTTGTGCTGCGCCCAATGCTCCCTTTACCTTCATATTGCAAGATGGTGCATGCTTTTGTTGGAAGCTTTAATGCCTTCTCGTACCCATTATGTGCACCAGCTTTGCGTGAAGTACAGCTGCAATGTACACTGCTAGACACACTGGTACAATGTTTACGCAGTACATTGCATTTTTGTCTGGGTTGCGTTGTTGTCACTTGGAGGGTACAGAGATTGGGCTCCAAGAATCACCTGCCAGATAATCTGCCTTAAGTAGACTCTGTACCATCAGCATTCCTAGTGATGTTTATTACTGATGAGGAGGTTTTCGGCAGCGGCGAACGGTAGGTTGCCAGCGCCTGGGGCAAGGCAAGTATCCTTCCGATTTCATGCCCCTAAGAATTCTGCGCCTGGGGCAACCACCCCTGTGGCCCTGCCCACACTACGCCACTGGTTTACGGTGTAATAATTAATGATACTAAACTTTGACTGTAATTCAACAGGGTGTAGCTCTTAAAGACAGTCCATTCACCACCTGCAAGTGCTATTGAACTGTAGATGCCATCTAGGGTGGGCATCCATTATCCCAAGGGCAATAAGACAATTTAAGCTTGAGTAGTTTGCCATTTGTGACCATAAGTGGATAAAGAAATCCAGTTCTAAACAATTGACCTCTATTGGACTCCAAGTTGACTGACAGTACTTCCAACTAGAATTCCCCAGTTGCCCCCTGCTCAAGTGATCCAACTTGATCCATCCTGCATATGGCCAGTCCCTCAAGCCAAGGCTGCTCTCCTATTTGAAATCCTATGCCAGGGTTCCCTTTGTCCTGGCAAACCAGGGAACCTAACAGCTGCTCTGGCTGTCTCCAGAAGTACATTCTCCTGGTCCCCACCATAACGGTGTGAGCGACAGAGCCACAAAGCAGGGTGCAAGAGTGTGACCCATAGTGCTTTCTCTTTTACCAGGCGGCGAAATCCTTCCTGCAGTAAATCAACAATTGTCATTTCAGCTACATCAAAATTTTGCTTCCCAATACATTTGTTTTGAAATTTATTTTGATAGATTCAACTTGTCAACCATCCATGGTGAATGTATAGGCAGTTTGATTTTACTTGCAGAAATGAACCATCCAAACATAGTAGTGCATCGAGCATTTCTGGTGATCTGTGACAGCACAAGGAGCATGGTGCACTGTTGTCAGTAGTGTCAAAAGCTAAAGATGCATGTTTGGGGTACTTTAGGAGGTATGATAGGCAAAATAGAGAGGACCCCCAAATTAAAATATTAGTAGAGTAGTTTGCCTTCAGCTATTTATGTAGAGAAATACCGGAGAAAAAATAATGTGTGGGGACCCAAAATCTGACACAGAAAAAGCCACCAATGGAGGACATAGATACTCTTAAATGGACGAGAGGGCTTTTTAGATCTTCTGAATCAAGGCACTGACTATTCCCTCATTCCTTGTTGGCAGATTTTCTACCTTTCTAGTTTCACCATCACCCACTAAAAGGATATTATTTGAAACGGCCTAAATAGAATTGGTTTTGTTGGCATGAGACATGTAGAGCGGGGTAGAGGTAGAGAGCATAGATGACTTTGGAGATCACATGCGTGAAAGGACATGATGAGAGATACTTGGCACTGATCTGATCCCCGCATTAAGTGTCATGGCTGTGCTAAGTGTGAAACCTAAGCTGTTACCTTTAAAACTTCAATGAACGGCTGTCTTTTCCAGGCCAGGCCATGCTACCTGGTACATCGAGTACAGCGCCATACGGTGTAGGAACTCTGCAGCTTTATCCTCGCTCAGCATCAAAGCCTCTTCCACAGCTCTGGATCCCTTCGGGCCAGCACCTTGACTCCGGTTATCCGGGTCAATTATTCGGGGGTTCATTTCTAGAAAAGGCGTCCTAACTCACAGCATCTCCGAATAGAGGCATCTTCGAACACTTCCACGATGCTTTCTGCCAACTAGCCTACCTGCATACTCGTTCTGAGTTTCGGAACCCACGGAGGACTTGACCTCGTTCTCCCCGACCTACTCCCCCGGTCATCTGGACCCCTATCGCATTCAGACTGGCTTCTACCCTGTGCCAGCTCGTCCTTCTCCTTCTAGAGGCTGTATTCCCACCAGCCAGGGTTGGGACACCGATCCCTCCTTTGCACATACAGCCTCATTTTTTGGCAGCAACTTCTCGGGCATTCTTTTGATTTGTCTAGTCCTGATGATGATCCCATACCTGTTGTTGGGGATCGAAATGCCGTCGACAACCACGTCTTAAACTCCAACGTTCATTTGATACTTATGTGGAGTATAAGATGCTTTTGTTATTGTGACTATCGTATTTTCGTGTGCTCACCAAGAGTCAATTTTAAGTCACATGCCTGTGGTAAGGAAATCTGTTGATTTCTTTTCAACCTGTCACGTTTTGCTCACTCATTTTTTTCATGTATTGTTTAGCTTGAACTTCTGTAAATAAATTCTAAATATCAGTCAAACTGTACATGAGTAGACCCGATCCTGACTGTAGTATTGCGGTTATCTCTTGAAAGGGACCGTTGTCTCTAATAACCCGCCTTTTGATGGCGAGCAGAGTGGGAACAGCGAGCGGACTGTGTTGAGTGAGGAGTAGAGAGGCATCAGATTTCTTGTGGATCCCCTGTAATGTACGAAGCGCGGGGCCGCCTAGGATATTATAGAGTTCTTGTCATTTGTTATAGATTCACAGTAAAATGGTCTGTAGGTAATAGTAGAGCTGAGGGTCCCAGGCACTGAAAAGGTAGAAACTGCTGCGCTTGTAAAGTCTATTGAGGACGGCAGAGGGTGATGTTGCAGAGCACAGGACATACACTGTTACTGTCAAAGTTAGAAAGGTACTCCCAGTTGCTGTAATTGGTGCCCAAGGAAAGAGTGGAGCAAGAAACCCATTGACTACAAGTGACAGGAAGCAACATTAGTAAGAAACATGTGAATCCCCTCCGGCTTGAAATGTTGGTAAATCCTACTTATTACTGACAGTCCTACTACAGAATTGTGATCAATAATCATAGTGTGAAGGTGTGAACCACTTTAAACCAAGAAAAGGTACCTCTAAACTCATCTTTGGTTTTGCATTGGATTTGGACAGAACCCCTTTTCAACTTTCCAGTGTACTTGTTGGCCAAGAGGTTGCTGAATTTCCCCAAGAACGCAGCCATGTTTTGCAGACTTAAGACTAATTGGTACCTCACCCTGGCTGCTGATATTGCCCACCATAGATCATGGGTGGTGCACCAAACAATAATTTCTGCGTGAAAGGGATCATTTCCCATTTAATGGGACAAGAATGAGCTAGCGCTCACTAGTTGATATTTAATTATGTGCACATGGCCTTTAGGAAAAGGCCTGCAGACTCCACATACACAACCAAAATAAATTACAGAAAATGTTGTTCACAACAAAATTGTAAGTTGCTTAATAGTAAACATTCTGTTGCTGCCTTTTTCAGGATTGCCTGGTGATAACACACTGTGGCGTTCCTTGCAATGTGTCTTTCACAGCTGAATTATCAAGCATTATGTGGAATACAGTGATAAAGTGATTCCATACACCCCACGCTACGGATTTTCTCTTTAACAAGCCCCATGTAGGCTTTGATAGTAAAATACTGAACGGGGAGGCTTAATAAATAAAAGAAAGCTTGGTGGCAGCACAGGATGTATGATGTGCCCTTGGCTAGTGTGATCTTGAATCACATCTTGGAGCCTTCCATCAAAATCAGGAATAATGACTGCTCCATGGATCAACTAGAAATTTGATTAGATTAGGAGTACATGTCCATTCCAACCCTACCACATCCCCTCCGCATCCTACCGGCGCTCATAATACAACCATTTGTTAAAATACGTACAGAACAATCCAAAAAGGAGGACAGCGCAGTGGAAAGCAGGAGTGGGACGATGGAATTCGTTCCGGATGGAGGACCAAATAAAGGCGTAGAGTTTGCAATGAGATGAGTTCTTAAAAAAATAGGAATCTTCCAAGATAAGATGGCTCTGAAGTGATAAATGAAATCCTTTTCAGTGTGCATGAAGGGTATGGAAAGACAGATCAGGGAGTCTTGATAGCCTTGGCAAACGGCATAATGGATGGCCTGAGGACCCACAACTTCAAACCTAACTCTATGGTCTGCAAATATACAGAACATTCTTTAGTTGATAACATTGCTGGAACAGAACGTCATGTAACAAGTTTATCATGTGTCCATTGAATGTGTTTTGGGAGTCATATTGCAAATCACAGAAGATTGTAGGCACCAGCACACATTTGCTGCACTTTGTGGTTGTAGTCTTTTCATTATGATGGCTAAGGAGTGGACATTTATTTTTATCTCTTACACAGATTGTTGGCCTACATGAATTCAGGAAGGAGTTAAAGACATTGCTGTTTAGATGTTACTTTTAGTTTGTTATTTTAGTTTTCTCTCTTGCTGCTTTGCCTTTGGGCAGATTGTTGACATCATTAAACTTAGGAAGGAGTGAAAAGACATGGCTGTTTAAATATTACGTTTAGCCTGTTCTAGTTTTCTTTCTTGCTGCTTTGCCTTCCGGTTACCAGTTATTTTCAAGTGCCAAGATAGCCTGTTGGAGTGAATGTTGTCACTATTAATCACCCAAACTAAAGCTAAACTAAACTAATAAAGAGAACAAACATTATAGTATGTCTCTATGGGCACAGAAAAGATGCATGAAAGACGCCCCTTCTGGAAACACTCAATACAAATCCACTGTTTGGTAAGTGGTTTCAGGATGACCAATTCACTAATCACCCAAAACAATATACCATCCATGTATAAAGGTTCTATAATGGTAAGTAAATCAATGTAATTCAATCAATCAATCAGGGGTTGGTGAAACGCGCTACTCACCCGTGACTGTCTCAAGGCGCTGAGGGGAGGGTAGGGCAGCTCCAGGTCAGTCGAAGAGCCAGGTCTTGAGATCTCGTCTGAATGAGTGCAGGTTAGGAGAGCTCCGTATTCCTAATGGGAGAGAGTTCCAAGCTGTGGCAGCGGTGTAGGAGAAAGCTCTTCCTCCTGATCTGGCTCGGCAGATACGGGGGACCTCTGCCAGGGCGAGGTCCGCTGAGCAGAGGTTCCTTGTGGGTGCGTGGAAACGTATTCTGTCGTTGAGGTAGCTGGGTCCAATGTTGTTGAGAGCCTTGTAGGCATGTGCGAGTAGTTTGTAGGTGACCCTCTTCTCGATGGGGAGCCAGTGGAGTTCTCGCAGGTGAGGGGGTCATGTGATCATGGCGAGGTGTCCCTAAGATTAGCCTAGCGGCTGCGTTCTGGATCGTTTGGAGTTAGCGTAGTAGAGATTTGTTGGTTCCTGCGTAGAGGGCGTTTCCGTAGTCTAGCCTGCTTGTGATGAGAGCGTGGGTGACTGTCTTTCTGCAATCAGGGGAATCCATTTGAAAGTCTTCCGTAGAGTCCGTAGGTAATTGAAACAGGTGGATGAGATGGCGTTGATTTGGCGGTTCATGGAGAGGGAGGAGTCTAGGATTATGCCAAGGTTACGTGCGTGGTCTGTGGGGGGGGGGGGCGAGGGCTGGTGGCCACCATGAGTTGTTCCATGCGGTGGGGTGGGGTCTGAAGATTGAGAACCTCGGTCTTCTCGGAGTTGAGTTTAAGACAGCTGTCCTTCATCCAGGTGGCGACGTTCTTCATTCCCTCTTGAAAGCTGAGTCTAGTATCTTCTGGGTTTCTGCTGAGGGATAGGATCTGGGTCGGAAAGCCCTCCGACCGAGCCGGATCCAGGGTGTTTTCCGACCGATCCGGACTCCTGCAGTCCGACCGAGCGTGTACGATGCGGCTGTATGCTGTCGGACTTGGTTTGGTCAGACTTCCATAGAAGTCAATGGGAGCCGGTTGTACGACGCGTACATGGGCTCCCATTGACTGAATGTAATGTAATGTATGTATACTTGTAAAGCGCACTGTTACCTCGTTACGTGGCGTCCTGGCGCTGTATACCGCTGGGGAACCCGTCCTGGCTTTCCTGTGAGAGGGCACCCCAAGGTGAGCCAGGCATCCCCGGCGTTGCTGGGGCCGTTGTGGAGATTAAGCAAGCTATTGCCCAGAGTTGCAGCGTGGGGCCCATGATTAGAGTAGGCACCTAAGCGAGAATTATCGAGTCCGCGGACATTGACCCAAGACCCTGCCGCGTCGGGAATTGAACCCTGGTCCCGGGCTGACCTCTGCTTCAGGGTCTGCCGCTTCTAACCAGTGAGCCACACTTCTCCACGGACAAGTGTGCCCCCTACAGTGGGTACGGGTCAGTGCCATCCGCACCGTACATGCCTGTGTTCTCCCCCTGTGTCCGAGTCGTATGGCTGCGGGTAACAGGGTGTCCGACCCGGACCCCCGAAGTCCAACTCCGGGAACTATTGCGAGCCGGACGCTTCGACTCAATCCGGCTGTCCGATTCGAGCTTCGTACTAGCTCGGTTGTGAAACGTCTCCATTGCGCGTCACAGTTTGCTTGTGACCGAGTCGTATGGAGCGGTTCGGACCCGGAAACAATTTGGAGGGAGATTTCGCGCTTGTTCGCATCGTACTTCAACGTCCGGACCCATGTGCCACTCGGACGTAAATTCAGCATCCGAATCGGAGCCGCTAATGCAGAACCCAATTCGGTGCCCTTCCGACCGAGATCGGAATCGACCCCTTAGTGTTGTGCAGTGTTGTGCAAGGCAAGTATTGCGCCCCCTAACCTGTGGCCCATTAGCACTTCTTGAGTCCCTTTAACCAGTCCAGAATTTTTACTTCTTTTCTTTAAAAATGTTGCGCTCCTATGAAATTTGCACCCGGGGCAACCGCCCCTGTGGCCCCGCCCACGCTGCGCCACTGCCCTCTACAAATTTCCATGCAATGGCAACCACTGCTAAAGAAGCCAGTAAGAAGTGACATTTTGGGGGCATTACTCAATCATGGAGGTAAAGTGGTATTCCATTTGCTCCTTGTTTGAGCCAGTTCACATTAGCGTAGTAGGTGTGGCTTTAAGGCAATCCTATTGGTTTTACATAGTTGTCACACCACATTACGAAGGGAATAGTGCTCTGTGCCGCACAGTGTTGCCTTTGCATCTGTGGCATTACTGGTGCTGTGCGTGCACTAACTTTTGGGGCTAACTCTCTTTAGCTCTTTGTGCTACATGGCTTCTCAAAGCATCACTTAGCATTGCTAAAGCACCCGTCTGGGACTCCGTAGCTGCCTTTCTGACAGTACCCCTAGTCACTGGCGCTGACGTGAGTGGGTGGAGATAATCAACTCTTGTATTCTTGATTTCTCCTCTGACAGAGGCACTGAAAGCATCCTCTGCTCCAGGGACAGCGGTTTCAAGGGATGCAGCTTCCTGTTCAGCTGTAAAGTGAGCCCCCCATGAGAGGGTCATCAGCAGGCCCATCCCCAGCATCTCCATTTGGCAGGTCCCCTGCGCCTGCCCGAGCCCTGCTAGGGTTTCACCCACTTCCTGCCTCTGATGGACGCCGAGCGCTAGCTGAGCTCATCACGTCAGCGTGATGAGCTCAACTCGCGACCCGGCACCCTCTGCTCGATGGCTCTAACAGATAGATAAGAAGGGAGAGGATTTTTTGCGTGTGGGTAATTATTCCTAAGTGGTTTTGTCAAATGACAAAAAAAACTCTGGTCTTACACTACACTATCGTCTATCTTCGGTTAATGAGCCAATCACATCAGGCAAAGCAAATAAAAAAACAACTTAATTACAAACGAAAGTAAAATATAACAGGTTCATATAATTCGGGTTCCATAAACCTGCCTGCATTTACGATTTGCTAGGATAGGTTGGTGAACTGAAACATTTATTGCACAAATCGATGTGCAGGTCCCATGTTCGATTCGTCACAACCAACTCAGCCTTCCATCGACAGAATGTCCATAAAATGGATGATTTTGAATCAAATAATATAGGACCTGGCAATTATAGGGTTATGAATTTACACATCTTTAATGCATGTTATTTATGGTTTCACGACTGCACTTAGTATAGATACCAGTGGTGTGATAAAGTGCACTCAGGGGTGTAGCCAAATCTTGCATACGTGAGTGTAGGTAGGTGAATCACATCCTCGGATAAAAGTCAACATAAAGCGCCAAGAGGGCAAGTATTGGACAAACAATGTGCTGAACAAATTCCCAGATCAACATGCAACACCCAACCCAGACATTAAGTAAAACCAGCTTTATTTACTTTCAGTGTTTACCCGCAATAAACACCTTTTCTGCGCATAAGTACACTAACTAAACGTCATCTACCATAGTCTGTAATTGCAAAAGTTGACGTTAAGGGGGAATATTGTTTAAGTGTAGTTTTAGAAGGATACAAAGTTGGCCCAAACTCTTTTTAATAAATACCTACTTCACAATGTTTCACTGCCATCCCCCATTACTGGACTGTCCTTTCACTTGACGAGCTTCTAACAGCGACCTTTGCATATTTGCCCATCTATAAACCCTGGTGACTAATCTCTAATGGGCACTGGATCCCTGTGCGTAGTTGCCAAGGTGCCATAAATAACATCTGATGCTTTCAGCTGGCCTTGTGAGTCAGCGAAACACACACCTCTCTTTCTGTTGGGATCTTTTAGCCCGTGCTTGTGCACCGGTGAATGAGGAAGCGGATCTCAAGCCCCTTTAAATACCTGATAAAAATGTACAGGTAGGATCTTCACTTATGGGGTGTGGCACAGGGACCTGTTCCAATGGCATCAGATGTAGTGTTTGTATTTGTTCACTGTAGTCCCTCCTGTAATGATACAGTCTAGCTTTCTACTTGTACTGAGATATATTATAAATGTCGTTATTGCACATGTTATGCTTCCTGGCTCCTTAAGTTACAGTTACAGCTTATACACTTATTGTTTGTTAATCATTGAAATGGTAACAGTAATGGCACACATAAACACCCTGATGATTAATGTATGCGATCCTGTTCTATGTTTGTACTGTGTGTCTTATAAGTAAAACTCAATAAAGTATTACAAAATATGCTTACAATGGAAAACATGAAACTGCAACCCAGGACTGGCTGAAAGTTGTGCTAGTATCTTAGGGCCACTTGGTAGTACACTCTGCGGAGTATGGTAGCTCAGTAGAATAATACTTCCTTTACGGGACTCTGTGTTTGACCCCATTCTCAAAGGTTCAAGGCCTGATGGGTCCACTCAGACTTTTATCATTATGAGGTCAATAAAATGGGTATCATTGAATTGAATAACAATAAATATCTGTTTTTCAGTGCCAAGATTGTTGCAGGGGTTATTGGGTGAATTACAAATGCAGGTTATATTATGTATACCACAGTTAAAGCAAACAAAGCTGTTTGTAAACTGAAATCACAACACAGATAAGTTGTTTTGACCATCGAGCAATAAGAATAGATACACCTTGCTTTTGCAGAAGTCATTATGGCCAACACATGCTGTCATACATAGTGATACATTGATAACAAATAAAATAAATGCAGATTAAACAAAACACTGCTATAATCTTTAGAGAATATAAAATTAACATCTGCTTCCCCCCTCTTCTCCTTTTCGCCCTTTTCATCAGGCCCCCGTCTTAGCTTTAGTGTCTATGCACAATGCTTGAAAATAATTCAAAGGGCGGGCATCCGGTAATTTAGTAATTAAATTGCAATTGGTTACAGTGCACCAATTTGCCCTAAAAGAAATCTTCTCCAGTTGTTACTCCCCTCCTCTCACACTAATCAACAACTCCCTCACTTCTGGCACCGTCCCAACTGCCCACAAATCAGCAGTTATTATTCCTATTTTAAAAAAGGCAGGCGCTGATCCCTCTCTACCTGCTAACTATCGCCCCATCTCCTTGCTCCCTTATCTGGCGAAGGTCTCAGAGGCTCACGTCACCTGCACTCTGAGTTCCTTTGTGGAGTCCACAGGCCGCCTCTCCTCTTGTCAGGCAGGTTTCCGCCCACTGCACTCAACCGAGAAGGTGGTAGTGTCGGTGATGGACAAACTGAGGGAGGGCATTGACATCTGCCTCCCCCAGGCCCTGGTCCTCTTAGATCTGTCCGCCGCATTCGACACGGTGGATCATGACATTCTTCTGAACCGTGTCGAGGCGGCGGGCATTGGGGGCACGGCCCACGCCTGGCTCCGATCCTTTCTAACGGACAGGGAGCAGGCAGTCCACCTGGCAGGCTTTGCCGCCCCTCCTCGTAGAGTGACATGTGGCGTCCCTCAGGGCTCCTCTCTGTCCCCTTTGTTATTTAATTTATACATCTCACCCCTCATTTTTTCTTTACAGCAGATGGAGGTCTCGGTGTTTAATTACGCCAATGACCTTCAACTTATTTTTAACCTTTCCCATTCCCCTTCTTCCGCCGGGAACTTTCAGAGGGTGATGCTTTTCATTCAAAACTGGATGAACTGCAACCACCTCAAGTTAAACCCTGACAAAACAGAGTTGGTTTTGACTGGAGGTGGTTGCAGTCCATGGTCCCCGTCCTTTTGGCCTGACTCACTCGGTTCCCCTCCCTCCCCGGTCCCCAAGGTCAAAACCCTAGGCATCTTTATCAATTCCCAGCTTTCGCTTCACACTCAGGTTCACTCGGTGGTGTCCTCCTGCTTCTTTTCCCTTCGCACTATCCGTAAGGTTTCCCGTTTTTTTTCTGTTCCTGCCCTTAAGCTCATCCTCATGGCCATGGTGTTATCGCGCCTTGACTATGGGAATGTGGTCTACAATGGCGCCCCAGATTATCTGATTCGCCGACTCCAGCAGATACAAAATCAGGCTGCTCGCCTGATTTATGGACTCCCTAAATTTCATCACACCACCCCCCTGCTGCAATCACTGCATTGGTTACCGGTGAAGGAGCGGGCCCTCTTCAAGCTGGGTTGCATGACATACCAGGCTAGATCTGGGACCGCCCCTGCCTTCCTCTGTGAGATTATATCTCCTTACTTCCCGGCCAGAGAGCTCCGTTCCTCCAATCAAGCTCTACTGACAGTCCCTCGCTTCAGGAAGCAGAGGTCTGGGGGGACGAGATTTGCGGTCCTAGCTCCTTCCTTTTGGAACTCCCTACCTTTTGCCCTTAGAGCTTCCACTTCTTATGTGGAATTCCGGAAACTCCTTAAAACTTTCCTGTTCCCCAGACCCCCAGCAGTCTAGCTCCCGCCCTTGACTCCGCCGGCTTACCGCTGTCTAGCGCCAGGAAACCGTCCCGGTAACAGAGCGCTTTAGAAATCTATTAAAATTCAATTCAAATTCAGTGTGAGAAGTTGGCCTGGTATATGATGTTCACTATTCTAGTGAGCACCTTGCGCCAGTCCAAACACCCGTATGGTGATGGTTGTAAAGTCAACCTTATAGACCAGCTATCCTAGTGGTAGCATGGACAAAAGCAGTCTTAGGCTAAACTCAAGAGGGCATGTGAAGCCAGCTGTATTATCATATGCAATCTCTTTAATACCAAATGAAAGGACACCACACAGGTTATATATTCAAAATATATATGTATTTATTTCTAAACAAATCCTCTGTACTCTTTATGAGCACAGAAGCACAAGCGCATACCAAGTTACTTAATATAGCATACAAAAGTTGCACAAATATGGATAGGCCCTGGTGGCCCGCTTAACCATATACTAAAATAGTGGTATAAGAACCACGTCATGAACAATCGTAAGGCCTAGGGCCTTGGGAATCGCTGGGGCTACACTGTACTAACAATAGTTAGGGCGCAGGAGGCCCACGGGATGCGGGTGCAGTGTCTAAATGCACACGCGTGCACACATAGAAGTCAATGGGTGCGTAAAGTTAGAAAGTTAAAGGTTTGGGAGTCTTCCGACTGGACTAGAAGCTAACCACTTGAGACTAGGACACTAGGAGAGTTACTCTTTACAGGAGCACCGCAGTACTCGCGTTACCTCACCCACAGGAAGCGGGTGCATAGGTGTCAAAGTGTGTCGGGTTTCGTCGTGGAGTTCTATGGAGCCTTGGAGAAAAGATGCTGCAGGCGACCAGGAGAGAAGAGTCCGGTTAGATCCAAGGGTGGATCGAGGATGAAGAGTACCTGAAAGCAAAGGGGACAGAGTCTGGGTCACTAGCCAGTGACCAGGAAGGAACCAGGCGATGTCGGGAAGCAATCAGGTGATGTCGTGAAGCTTGTCTCTGCAGCCACGTGGACCAGGAGGTGTCGACGACGACCAGGAGCTGGATACGGACTGTCACACGAAGGCTCTCACTGTTGGTGGTGTCGGATCTCGATTCGGAGTCAACAGGCCTTGGCAAATGCAACCCACGCACGAATCGAAGATGGCTTCTTACTCAGGCCAGCAAGGACTGAGGGGCTTCTCCTTCGCAGGGAAGCAAGGGCCAGTCTGGAGCAACCAGACCAGCGGTGTAGATTTCAGATTTCATCTTCACAGAGGCCACTAGCCAAGGGGCAAGTGACCGGACAGACGCGTCGAGCAGGAAAATGCAAAAGGGCCCCACGCAGCACTCGGTGAGTGTGGAGAGGTGATCTTCGGTGCAGTTGGTGCTCGGGGCTGGGGCTTCTCAATCCCCAATGCACAACTTCGAGGGTGCCTCAGAAGTTGCACGGAAAGCAATTCGCTGGCTTTCCAAGATGGCCGGTCCTACGTCTCTCGTCGCCTCCACGGGTCTCAGCTTTGCTGTGGCTGTGGATCGGGCTGTTGGATGTCTGGAAGTCCGGGTCTTGTCAGGCTCTGTGTTCGAGCTCCGGCGGGAGCAACGACAAAGCAAACCGTTGAGCGATTGATGGTGCTTGCTTGCACAGGGTGGTCACTCCTTGACCACAAGGGAGATTCTTCAGTCTTCTACGTCGAGTAGGATGTCGAAGGGTCCAGAGTTTCGTATCAGAGTTTCAGTCAGGATTATCTAAAGTCTTGGGACTCAGCTCCTACCTATATACGAAATCTAGGGGCTGGATTAACTGCTAGGTCCCTCCTATGGGTGGGACCCAGGAAGGGGGTGGTTACACCCCTTTCCCTTTGTCCAGTTTCGCACCAGAGCTGGGGCTTAAGTGCCCCAGCACCGGTTTGAACTGGACTATGCATGGGACACCTTGTGTGCCCCAGGCAGTGTCTCATTTCATTCAGCCCTCCCTGATCAATACACTATAGCCTGCCTGGGGTGGTGCTAGCGTCTCCCTGTGACAGGAGACCTATTGTCCAAGCGCCCCTCGCTGGAAGGACTCCCAACAGCAGGAGGTCAGACTTGTGTCTGTGGCAGCAGCATCCATTTGGTGATGCTGAGGCTCTGGTTAACTTTAACCGGGATTAATGGAAGTAACATATCTTCTTCCTCTAGAAGGGTGGAATGCTACCCCCCCTTGCCAGGACTGGCGAGGGGGGTAGTATTCCAAAGCGTATGACACCTTACACGACATGTTTTGATGAAGCCAAACTAAAGTTAGCATCTGACCGCGAGGCACATAATGCACTTAAGAGTATATGGTATGGCAATATCCTAGAACAGCTATAAGGACATGGTTCCGAAAGCTGCAGACAGGCTCAGCTCATGCTAAAGCCCCATCTCACATAAAACCAAGCACTCTGCCTTCAGGATTGTTAAGACCTGCATAGGAGTGACTTATAGGTGTATATGTGTCTAGATATAAGGTTAGACATAGGAATACTATATCTAAGCAAGGGGTGATTACACGACCTTGCCCCAGCTGAGTGATCAGCCAGTTGTGTCAGTTTGGATGGCCAGCCAGGAGTGGCAAAAGATAGGCTGCAGCCCCTGGTAGGCCTTGGGTGCACCTATGTCCTGGGTACGTATAGTACACTGTACAGGGACTCATAAGAGTGACCCAAATCCCAATTGGTGATGTACCTAAAGTACATGGTGTGAAATTTAGAGAGAGAACAACAGGGCTGTGGGTCTGATTAGCAGGCCCACAGCCACATTAAGTGGAAAACCAGTGAAGCAAAAAGCAAACAAATGGGGTGACCATAGGAAAGCAGACCCTACTTTCCTACAACCAGGATACAGCAATCTTTATGAGGACTCTTCAATGATTCCCTTACTATCACCCTTCAACAGTGCCCCTCATCTCTCCATAGCCCCTCTCTCACGTGTATTTCATGTATTTGAAAGCGCCTTTCATACCAGTGTAGGGTGTCGGAGCATATTACTTCACACACACACACACACACATACAGAGAATAAATCATATGTGTTTAAATCAGTGTATAGAAAATGTTACATAAGACAAAGGGGTCTACCAGGTGTAGGATTCACATGCCATCCATACTGGTAGGCATTAAGAGCACTTGGTCTGGGGAAGCACAAACTCAGGATTCAGAACGTAACACAGAGGTTAGGGTTGCCGTTACCAATAAGAATTTCTACCGAACAAACTTTTTTTTAGCAAAATTAGGATAATGAAAGACTGGGACAAAAAACAGAACTTTCTAACATAGATTACAATTGTGGCATGAAATGCACAGTAACAAGACGATCTCTGTGACAAAATCAGTAACCCACTGAGCTATGCACATAAAATGCTGTTTTGTGATCTGCATAGTACATGCTCTCTGCAGCAGGCTTATTAACCCTCTGTACTACCTTAGATGAGTTAAAACTGCCACTATGCCACTAGGCAAAAACCAGAGTTATCTTGGCACTTTTATTGTTTCCTGAAAATAGTTGAATATATAAGGAACACTTCAGTGCTTTTAAAAATGCTACACTGCTACAAAACCGGGCCTCAGTAGCAAAAGCGCCCCCCACACTTCTAGCTGACCATAGGGAAGTCTGTCCCCTGGATATTTTGGGAAAGTGGAGCTGTCAGATGACTGCTCGGGTTTTGGACTTTTTTGGGCTAAAATATATATATATATAAATGACCAAGGAACCGGCTGGTTCCGAAACGCGTCGGTCGTTGTTTTGCCACTGCTTTTTGAATAAATAAATCGCTTCATCAAAATTGGGGCTCGGCGTTTTCCTTTAACGATTGGAAGGATATTGTGCTGTTCGATATATATATATGTATCCAGAAATCCTCAAACAGAAAACCTGGTTCCCGCAACGTCAGGGCTTTTTTAAATGCTCCAGTTGCCGGGCTTGTAAATTTGGTGCAAATACCAGCACTTACATGACTCCTTTCAGCCCCATACCTGTTAAAATCAAAGGCAAATACGATTGCAGAACGGAGTTTGCTGTATATGTCCTGACGTGCACTTGCGGCCTAAGGTACGTTGGGAGTACTCGGCTTGCGGTGCACGTCAGGATTCTGCAGCATCTCCGAGCAATTGTGAATAACGACAGTGCCTATCCGGTGGCGAGACATTTTAAAAATGTGCACAGTAACAACTTGGAATGTCTCAGCTACTACGTCCTTACCTCTGTACCCCGTCCCCGTCGAGGAGGAGACAGAGATAAGTTACTTCGCCAACTGGAATCTAGAATGATACTAGAGCTCGACACCAAGGTCCCGAATGGTCTTAATACCACTGAGGACCTATATCATTTTCTATAAGTCACTATATCCTGTATATAATAGCCTTGATGCAACATCTGGTTTTATTTGGTACTAATACATGCCTATTGGCTTATTAGTTCAGTCCGCCTCCCTTCTTATGTCAACATACTGACTTAATTTTGAATCCAAATTATTTCGCACACCCCTTTTTCTGTTCATTAGTAATATGATTTTCTTTTCCCTCATTTTGCCCCATGTATATATTTCACATTTTGAACTTTGAATCAAACCTACCATTATTCTGTTTTGTCGAGTTAGGTTATACATACAACCATTATATTCAAAGTGAAACATTATTTAACGATTTTGTTTATTTATGTTTCTTTTGTTTAAAGTTACTCACTAGATGTTGGGCACACAATCCCATTTTTTTGGGAAAACATACTATTAGACGTAGGAAACTTGTTTGGGAAATTAGGGGTTGCCATCATATTTCAGATGTCCCCTCATTGAGTACACCCAGGTGGGGTTGCCATCACTATATAAAGATGTCCCCACCTGCATATAAACAGGGTATAAATTGATTGATTGTTCTGTATATTTGTATATATTTGTATAGTATTTATTGAGTATTAATATGGTATCCACTGAATATAGTATCTCCAACATATGTACATATGACACATGGTCTTTAGAACATATGTCTATAGTGAATAGACAATAATAATATGTATATACATGAGTGACATTCATATTTGTATTTATATTTGTATTTATGTATATATGATGATTATCTCATGTGTTTATGTTTCAGTTAAAGTATGTTCAGTATGTGACAAAACTATAGCTTGTACATCACCTAACTTACTCATTGATTAAATATATGCACAGATGAAGATTTTTATCATCTTTGCCCTTGTAATATCTGTAAATATGTGTCACTAAGCATTCATGCGGACAGAATTTTTGCCACAAATTTACATGAATTTATTCAGTCATTTATTTGTATCAGGGAAGCTTAAGCCACGTTAACATCATGTGTCTTTTTTTTTCCCCTTATCCCGAACTCATGCCATTGTATACGTAATGAAAGTATGTTTTCCGTGTTTATAGGTGTCACATGGTATGCACAAGCAGTTTAAAAGTTCAGGTGTGAAGGGTTTACAATTGACTGTGATCAAGGGCATCCGCCCGAAACGCGTCAGTGTTCACTCTTTGTTAAGCGTTGCTAAATAAATAATCTTTGCCTGATATCGGAATCGTGGAGTTGTCTGTCTTTCCTGGGGACCCGGGACGGCAGTGTGGCTTCTTCTTGTTCCTGAGATATATATATATATATATGTATATAGACAGCTTTTCTGTCGAAACGCGTTACTGGACTAATAAACCTGCACTTGGTAGTACCTCCTAGGCATGCGCTTTATTTGCTGAACAATATATATATATATATATATATATATATATATATATATATATCCACAACTCACATCCACCATCTGCCGCTCCTCGTTTTCCCTGGTGCCTCCTTACCACACGGTGGAGTGCGTAAAATGTCTCCAAACACGCAGCTCGAATCCCCGAGCTGTTCAACAAGTAAGGACACTCCAGCCAATTTTCTTTGTCTCTGCGCTTAGTTTATTTTTGCGCGCGCGAAAATAAACTAAGCGCAGAGACAAAGAAAACTTGTTGAACAGCTCGGGGATTCGAGCTGCGTGTTTGGAGATATATATATATATATATATATAATCATCTCACTTTTTTCTGTTACCAATAGGATTGCTCCAGAAACGGACCCGGACACAAACCCAAAATTAGGTGCTGAAGTTGTTTTATTCCTTTGTCGCCATATATAATAGCCATTTCAGGGACCATGTGGTAGCTAATTTCAGGTACCAGCTACCATTATCTCTGGTGACACGGTGGGTGGTACCTGGTAGTTATCTTTTTGTGGTATTTCAGCGGTAGGAATTTGTGGATAGCATTTGGCAATATTTTCCACAAGTTTGTGTAGCCTAGTTAATTTAGATGTTTTAAAGGCACTCACATGAAGATGGCGGCCCCCAGAAAGTCGAGTGATGACATGGTGGCCCAGGAGTTGAGGTTGCTGGCAGAAGCAGGGTGCCTCGATTTACTTGTAGAGGGGGCTCCACATCATAGCGGTCACCCCATTAGGAAGACGGCGGAGGGGGTCGCGGCTACAGTGCTTGCATTCTCACAGCCGCGCCGGACTCCAGATCAGCTGCCACACATCTAGGTGAGCAAACAGGACATTCTAATATGAGGGAGTGGTCCCGGGGATGAAGCCCGCGGACAATGGTGCATCTGTGGACACCATGCACCCAGCGGGGCCTCCACAGGGTAGGCCAGAGCGCTCTTTGGAGCTTGCATCCTGGGCAGCAGTTGGAGGCATGAGAAAGGCCTTTGTGATGCAGTCAGAGGACTTGCAGTACTCTGGAGGGGGCAGGGCTACCCTGGATGTGTGCAGAGCCTCACAACAAGGGAGGGGGAAGTCCGGCTCTGCAAAAGGCGGTCAGGGCCCTCAACAAGCTTAAAGCAGTGCAATAGGGAGGTGGGAGGGGCTTGGGTTAAGACTGAGGATGCAGCAGCAGTGGCTCCTGGCAAGGAGGCTGGTGGACTAGAGGATTCCCCAGATTTTTAAGAGGTTTACAGACAGTTTGTTTAGGAGGATGATGATTACATGATTATGGAGCAGGAGGTGGGGCCTAGCAGATGCATCCAGGGAGACTGCATAGAATTTGATTGGGGTATTGGTAGTTGGATAGAAAGAGCGCCGTTGGGGGTGAAGGCATGTTGGGCAGAAGAAGAGAGGGAGGCAGCATGTGTAACGCTGAGCCAGCAGAGGACGTCCAGTCGGTTTATGGGGAGTCATTGTAAGAGGCCTGGGTTTCGAAACACAGTGGGGGATTAACCCCAGTATTGTCAGCGGCTATGTTAGAATGGAGTGCCAAAGAGGGGGAGGACCTAGATGAAAAGCTGTTGGAGCATTTTAGGGCACTGGAGCGGGAGTATGTCAGTAAGGCCCCCTATCAAAGTTTATGGTAGGGTAGGTCATGTAGGGGCAGGAATACGGACGCAAGGAAGTAAAGTGATGGTGTTTGAGACCCAGAGTCAATTTCATTTGGGGGCCAGGGAGCAAGCAAATTCCATAGAGGCGCTACCTTCCCATGGTAGCCCAAGGCGAGGGGTGGAAACGGGGGTGCACCAGTCTATAATTTTCACCAGCACACTATGCCTCTGTTCTTTTTTACAGGTCGACACTGCTTCTCGGGGGGGGCTGACTCTGGAGAGTTTAGTGCGGCTCATTGGCCCTGAGATGAGAAGGCGTGTCCCAGTGCAGCTAGCTGGACAGCAGCGATGGACCAGATGATTACGCCCCAAGACGGTCTGGTGTGGTCTTGGTGGGGCACCACACAGAAGATTAAGGAGCAATCTCCAGCAAAGGAACACACAGTATGACTCGTTCTGTATCAGTGGAGGGGTGGGGAGGGCTAGGTATGGCCCCCCTTGAAAGGTGGTTTCTGAAACAACAGTACAATCTGACAGACGTATGCAAAGTTGGGCGGGCGAGGATGCCCAGATGTTGATTGGAGAAAATGCAGGGGAGCTGTCCATGCTTAACTATGAAAAAGAGACCTTAGAAGAAGAGGAGTTGCGGTAGGAGGATGAAGTTCAGACGGGGTAATCGATCTGGTGGCATGAGGAGGGCTCTTCTAGCCAACGAGCTGCTAGTATTTTGCAGGATACAGGTGTGCGGCAGCAACAAGGAGGATGAGGCACAACCTGGCAACAAGAAAGGATGGCGAAGCGGTGGGCCCCAGAGCGGGCCCTGACCTTGACGCCAGGTAATATAGCACTGGGCGGGACGTCCGCCTCAAGTTAAAAGTGCTGCACTTCTACAAAACCAGCCCCCCAACCTTCCAGCCTCCAGGGGAAATGCCTGATATGAGCAGTCCGGCTCTGGGTATAAGCCTTTTTCTCAGCCAACTGTGTGCCATATTACTGCTTCAACTAATGGCTCCGTTCTTCACATAGCAGTACGCTGTAATTACACGCTCGGTCGCTGCAGACACTTGTAAATATTTAATTACACGTTTGTACTGCGCTCTGCAGTCCTGTCCCTTGTTCTCGCTTTCAAGTAGGGCTTTGTAAATTAATTACTATAAATAACCCACTGAAGAGCTACCCTGCCTGGGAAAAGCCAGCTGCTACAGTATTCGAAGGAGGCCGCCCAGACATGAGAAAGTTACAGGAATTTGTCGAGCATTCTGGCAGGCCACTCCACTCAGCTGTGCCTGGCCAACTACAACAACATGGCGGTCGGGACTGGCCCTGTGCTGCGCGCGCCCCCCCTGCCTGTGCGCGCGGTCGCTGCCCGCTGCGCGCTGATATCCAAAGCACGTCAGAGGGTCACTTTCAGAGCAGCCCCGGCGCGCGCGCTATGAACTAAACGTGACCTACCTGGCGGAGGGCTCAGTCCTCGCGGCCTCCTCGAGCTCCGAGAGCCGGCGCGCGGAGGTCTCCTCAGGCAGCCGCACTCACGCGCTAGCGCTGAAGTGCGAGGTCCACGTAGCCGCGCGCTTTGTGTACACATTCCGGGTTCCGCACTCCGGGCGGCGGCCTCTATAATTTGGGACGAGATTTCTGCCACCACAGCCGTAACTGACTTCAGATCACACCGCACGCCCCGGAACGTGGTCATTAGTCTATTCTGGACATAAACACCTTCTCTTGGCCCTGCATTTACCGGGCCTGACTGTTTGCAAAGCTCTATTTTGGAGGGGATTCTTGCTGGGCTCGTCAGCTGTGTGTCACTCCGAAGGAACTCTTGAGCACCACGTGCCCGCTCAAGTGTGTTATTTCTCAGCTATGCTAAGAATTTGGCAGGGGCCAGGCCAACACGCCCACCCACCCACACTCAAGTCACCTGCTGGGCAGCCCACGGTAGCCGAGACTGTGGCGGAACGGCATAGGAGGCAGAATAAACGTCTCTTGAGGGGCTGGGGCCTGCAAGGGTCATGAGGGCAGAGGCAGAGTTCACAAGTCCACAACGTATGACCTGTCTTATCCCTGGACCTAGTGGCTATCCCTAAGCCCCAACGATGGAGAATGTTTTTTTAGCTATCTGTAGGCCTGCCTGCCTCTGACCCAAACATCAAGTTTTTTCTATTCAGTATGAGATGTGAAACAAAAATGTTAATTTTGAAGAGCACTGACTGACGCAGACTTTATCTCCAACACATTTTGTGAAAATTTAGTTCACCTGTCTTGTAATTTGGTATAATTTCACCAAGTTGCGCATTGTAACCTCTTAGCATATTACTGTCTAATGATGAAACACACAATTCATGGCCACCATTTCTGAATAGCTTTCTTTGTCTGCTTCCCTCTAGCGCATTTTCATGACATCCCTGCAGTGCAGATGGGAACAGCCCATGTGCAGATAGCAACATCACACTATGGTCTAGGTTTACTAAAAGTCGAATAGAACAGCACTGTGTAAAAATCTGCAGTGCTGCATCGTGTAAGCGGTAAAATAATTGCACGGTGCCATATTTACAAAGGGATAGAAGCCGACAATGTCATCAGCTGCACATGCACAACAAATGCAACTCTCTCACATTGGTAAGCATTGCCCCATGGTGCATGGGAAAGCCAGCAGGGTCATGCATGACATTTGCCCTCAAGATACAACCTCCAGCACCAGTTTCTAAGTGAAGACAATTGCCGAAGGAAGTCACATAAAACATGGAACTTTGGGCATATCACAAGATATTCTGCTTTCCTACTGTGTGTGCCTGGTTCCATTTGGTGCTAATACTGTTCTCAAGTCGTGCTACTTTAGTTGTTCTGGCTTTGCGTATAATCATAAGGGTGTTTGAGTTGGTCCATCCTTGTTAAGCCACCTTTGCGTTCAATATATGGGGTTTGGCCACTTGGAGTTGCACTTGCATCAAGTTTTCAGTGGCAAATACATTTTCCACCAGAACATTGATCAATGATGCTGTTTGAATCACACAAGTGCCTCCACATACGCATGGTAAATTTGGACCCAATTGAGACCCAAACTGCCAGGCAAATGAAAAGTTTTCATTCAATATAAAACTTCAAATCAAATCACTGGTGAAAATTTCTGTGTAAGAGAAACTTTTCTTAAGTTATTTTCCCAGCCAGCATGTACTAACAGCCGCTTCACTTCCGCCAGGGCCTGGATGGATTGGGCCCAATGGAAAGTTGCCATGGAAACGAGTTATTTTAAGTATTATAAATCCATGCCAAGTTGAGCAATGTGTAAAGTCAGGCGTAATACCATTAGTCTATTATTAAACATCAGAGACAATGGCTAGCAGCTTTATTACAAATCCTTTATAGCTTCAGCGCATGGTAGCGTTATTTGAGGTTAATCTGCTCGGACCAATGACGGGGAGAGCCGAGAGTAATAAAGCGGGGGTTTAGTCCTAAGAGAATTGCAGAATGTAAATCGGCATGAGAAATTATGTGCTTTCCCACAGTCCATGCTGGGAGCGCTGCACTACACAGCTTCCTCTCTTGCCTTTTAAAGTAACCGTTTACTTACGTTTATACACAAACTGCAACACCAAAAATTCAAATCTGAATCCAGTGATTGAGCTTTTTATCCTCCTAATTTGATGACACCCGTACCTTTGAGGTGGATACAGAATATAAATTGTGTAGTCATTGAATAGTTTGTTTTGGCACATAAATCAACTGTATGGTTTCGCTTTCTGCGTATAGCTTACTCTAAGTTACTCTTGTTCGCCTTCACCTCGATTTACTGCAATTCTGAACACTGCCCACTCCTCATTTCATATATCACAAGCTCTCCTTCTGTGAAATCGTCTCCATGCATCCTAACAATACCTCCTCTAGCCTATCTAGTCATCACACCAACAATTTCCATGAACTGATAGTGGCCCACTAGTCATCGCGCCTAAAACCGATACACTTCATCTTGCACAAACAAACTGCAGTAAATATGGAATGGATTCCTTGAGAGCACAAGCGTAAACTCATTAAACAATGACCACAAGATTAACCTAAAACCTTGGGTTCTGGAGTAGCGTGCTACTCGCCGAAAGCACTTCAAAGACTCATCAGGGACAGTAAGCACTAAATGCAATTACAATACCAAAGAACAAATACATATGTAGTCAGAATCATTTCTTTAGAAGCTGACAAATGTGAAGATACACAATTTCTGCATGTGGCAAAAATACAAATGTATATCCTGTTTTATGTCACAACTCCTTTCAAAATACCTGAAGTGTGTTTTTGACTTCTAACACTTCCTCAAGAGTCCATAAAATTAAAGTCATAGTGGATGCCACCACACGTGAGAAACAGCATCAGGGGAAACTTTTAAGTGAGCACGAGAATTTATTTAGTGTTTCCAAATAGCCTTTCTTTGCTTTTTAACAGTTCCTGCTGGATTGAATTGTGGTCGGTGTGTTTCCAGCATACAAAAATTAAAATAAAAAGGCTGCCTTCCCTGCAATTTCCCAGGTTAGAATATGCTATCTGCCTCGAGCTTTAAAATATATTGACATGATAAGTGTGCATGCTACTAAAATGCCTTGCTAGAAGATACAAGATGCAATGTACATAGTTATATAGAACACAGAAAATATGTACTGTCATGTTCTTTCGAATAAAGTTATTTAATAAAAAAAATGATGACATAAAGTTAGTGACATTATCACATAATGAATACGGTATACAACTGCTGGCTATATACAAGCGGTGCTCACCTTGAGTCCAAAGACTGATTTTCGCTGATAGAAACAGCAGAGCGCCGCTGCCAGCGCTTGGAAGACACTGCAGTTCTTAGGCATTTTCGAACTTGGTGTCTCAGTGACTCCCAGTCCTGGCTCTGCACACTTCCACCACCAGGCACCGTGTGCTCCAAGTCACCGGCTTTCACCCTCAGCTCCCACGCACCACTAGGACCCTGTGATCTAAGTGACTGGCTTCCGCACTCTGCTCACAAGCATTAGCCTGGAGCCCTGTGGTCCAAGTGACTGGATACACCCTCTGGTCACAATAATCCGCTCCGACTCTTGTGCTCCAAGTGATCGGCTTCCACCCTCTGCTCACAGGAATCTACCTGGGACCCAGTGCCCTACAGGAAAGACTTCCACCCTCTGCTCACAAGAATCTGCTCAGAAGCATCCACCCTGGCCCAGTGCCCCAAGTGACTGGCTTCCACCCTCTGAGCCCAAGCATCTGCTTGGGATATAGGGGTCCAAGTGACTGGCTTCCACCCCCAGCTCACAAGCATCCGCCCTGGACCCAGTGCTTCAAGTGACTGGCTTCCACCCCTGCTCACAAGCATCCGCCCTGGACCCAGTGCTTCTAGTGACTGGCTTCCACCCCTGCTCACACGCATCCGCCCTGGACCCAGTGCTTCGAGTGACTGGCTCCCACCCCCTGCTCACAAGCATCCGCCCTGGACCCAGTGCTTCAAGTGACTGGTTTCCACCATCTGCTCACAAGAACCTACCTGGGACCCAGGGCCCAACAGGAAAGGCTTCCACCCTCTGCTCACAAGAATCGGCTCAGAGGCATCTACCCTGGCCCAGTGCCCCAAGTCACTGGCTTCCACCCTCTGAGCCCAAGCATCTGCTTGGGATACAGGAGTCCAGTGACTGGCTTCCACCCCCTGCTCACAAGAATCCGTCCTGGACCCAGTGCTTCAAGTGACTGGTTTCCCCCCTCTGCTCAGAAGTATCTGCTTGGAATCTCGGGCTCCCAGTGACCGGCTCCCCCCTCTGCTCAGAAGCATCCGCCTGCGACCGCCTGCTCGGCTGGAGCATCCTTCTCAGTGACTGCTGGCACGCTGGCTCAGAGTGCAGCCGTCCTCCTGCGATCCCACGCTCCCAGCAGTGAAACCCTAGCCCCGGGCCCCGCCGCTCGGATTCCCCAAGGCTTTAAGCTTCCATGTCCACAAAGCATTAGGAGCGCCCGCCCCTCCCCACCTACCTGCAGCACGAGGTCCCGGCAGCTCCCCCATCCCTTCCTAGCAGCAGCTCGGCGGACCCCGGCCGTGTGGACCCAGCAGGGGCCCTGGAAGCAGGTCACAGCGCCAGGGCTGTCCATGGCGGAGTGAGTCCCGGTGCCCACGGGTGTGTGTCTGTCCCTCACAGCCAGGCGGGTGGGAGGCCTCTGGAGGCGTAGGTAGCCCAGAGAAAGGCAGGCCTGTCCTGTTTGTCTTTAATTAGCCAGCCCATGACAGCAGGTCACGGAAGAAAAGGGGGGAAGTCACTGAGAGCAGGACATAAAGGCTTTCAATATGGGGTGACTAGAATGTGGGCAAGGGGCGGCTGGCGGGGCCTGGCAGTGTTTGCCTAGCTGGCAGCCAGCAAATACACGGCAGGAATCGGAACACACATAGCACGCTATGCACTGCCCTCGGAGGGTGTGAGATTTCCCTCTCTAACAAAGAACTTACTAGAAGGGTTCTGGCCCTCACACAATGGGGGCTGACAGGTTAGCTCAAAAGGGAAGGGGGCTAAACACGTCCGTCTTATCCTACGAGTTTCAAACAAGGGTGTAGTCAAGTGTTTGTGGCGATCGATTCCATTTCAGTCAATACAGCTGAACACTTTTTGGAGGGGTGGAAAGTTGTCAGGGCGGGTGATCTCCGCTGAAGGCTGTCTGTAGGAAGCATTTGGCATGTTGGGAGGGTGAAGATGTTTCTAAGGCAGGTCACACACTCTACATAAGGGTGAGTACCCCGCCCTGAAGGACATGTGCTGGCTTAATGTATGACAAAATGTCACGTCATTTTTAGGTTTTGCTTGCACAAGGCTTGCGCTGTACTTGTGAAATCTCTTGTATCTAAAATAAAAACAATCTGAAAAGGAGCTTAGAGCCCGCTCCTTCTGTACCTTTACTTACCATAGGTTAGCTGTCACGTGGCTCACACATCATTTTACTTACCATTGGCTGGCTCCCATATGGCTCTCACGCCACCGTTCCTTTCTTGCTTCCTACTGGTCAGCGCTTTACCCCATCCTGTGGTTCTGAAAATCTGGACCCTGTTGTCATCCCGATATCGAGGTCCAATACCCGTGTCACAAAATATCAACGTACCATGACGAATTTGGTGTCAGCGAACCGATAATGATTAGGGCATCATTCCCATGCATTTGCGTCATAATCGAGTGTCGCCAACACCCCCAAATCGTAGTTTCCGTCCCAACCCCATAGACTCCATTTTGCGAACGACATCCATCTTACGTCTTGCCCTCATGATAAGTCAATTAAAGGTCGAGCTTGATCTAAAAGGACACGTCCTCCTTCCCTGACTTCCCCCTGACCTATCCCAACCGACTCCACTGCCTTTAGCCAAACCTGTCTGGGCAGCCCCTCGCCCAGTGGCCAAATGCGATAGCATCGATACATAACATTCCCCAAACCATTCACTACATACAAACCATGCTGTCTACAAACACACACCTGTCCTGTTCCCTGTTTATGGCCAGTTTTATGACTAGGAGGTGCCTTCCTTTATTAGGGTTTCATCGATATCTGATGGGAGTTCCGGGCTTGGCAGAGTAATCTATCACACATTGGACATCTAAAATACGGGCTTGCCTACATGACTTCGCTCTTTTGTATTATTGTAGAAATATGTGTATAGCCATATCATAAACTCAAGAATTCTCGCTCGCAGCTATTATTTCTGTATATAAGGAGAAGGCTGGTTCTGTAAAAACGAACAGTCTCCTGAGAACACATGACCCGTGTTTGTCGTGCTTCTAGGACACCTGTTACTTGGTAGCTATCAATAAAACTCGATCTCTGACTCGACTAGAAGACTCCGTGTTTCTGTGGTCCGGAACAGGGAGAACTCAGAGGTCTTCGGGTGTTATCCCCTGGCACCAAACGGGTTCCTAAAAACCCGTTACCTCAGTTGGCGCCCAACTCGGGGCGATATCAAGCGGCGACGGTCCAAGCCAGATGTTCGTGAGGAGCTTCGTGTGAAAATTCCGGAGGACGGCCAGCCACTTCAGCGACCCCTGTATGTCGACGTGGTTCCGAAGGTCTTTGCTGCGAGGTTCCCCGCGTCCCGACGGCTACGAAGGACTGCTGCCCTGACTATCGCCTTGTTTTGGACCCAGTGATCCTTGGTAGAGCGAAACGATAGACGAGTCTTCTAGCGACGTCACCGATCTTCAAATACTTCAGTTAAGTATAAGTGGAGCGTCTCCCAGTCCTTAGTTTGTCCTTAGTTTTTGGTATCCTTGAGATACGCCTTGATTTGGTACTTGCAAGCCCCAAAGCCGAAGGACTTGTGTTTTCACGAGAAATATCGTAATTGATAATCCTTTGAAGTTTGAAGCTAGACTAGTGAGCAAAGATGCCTGGTTTTAGCAGACTTGGAAACTTGTTTTGTCTTGGTTATAGTAAGGACTCCCGATTAGAGGATTCCTGTCCGGTTCCTCCGATTGGAACTCCAACATATGAGCTCTACGTAAAGCACGGCGTAGGCCCTATCACATATAATGAAGTGTGGATAAAATACACCCGCAAGGATGGTGTTTTAAAATGGCCCCAATATGGTAGTTTCGACTCAGAAATATTAGATAACCTAGAGGTCAAATTATTTAAGAGAAAAGCCCGGCCGGCGATGTTTGACTCTTTTCGCTTATGGCGCAAAGAAGCCAAACAGAAAGAAATAAAGTTAGCGAAAAAGAATAAAAGAGGTATGTCGATGGTGCAAGCTGCCATTGCATACAGGGATAACGAGGAAGAGCAAGAAAGCGAACAAATACTTAGGAGCAAGAAACTAGCAGTAGATAAATGCTACCCGATGTTACCAAATAAGGGACAAGGTCAAGAGGAAAGATCCGAGAAAGATCCATTAATGTCCCACTTATTAAGCTCACCTCCACCTTATGCGTTAGACGCTACTACAACGCCAAAGCGTTTTTCTATACCACGCCCCGGCGCACGAAACACAGCTTTTGCACACACGCCAGCTACTGTTCAGCTGGTTCCTACTTCTCCGGCGCAGCCTTCTCAAGGGTCGCCATCTTTGCTACCTACCCCATCTACTTCTACGACTTTGCCTACAGCTCCAGCTATTGTCTATGATACCACGTCTGCTACTACTTCAACTTCCTCTACTATTGCCTCTACTTCTTCTTTGCCTCAGCCTGTTTTTTCCGATGCACTTGCTCCTCCGCAAGCTTCTCCTTCTATTAGACAAAGAGTGACAGGTACCGTCACTGGTCTGCTTTCACCTTTCTTCGGGTCGCCTAAGACGACCCCTAAAACAGAAGATAGACAGTTACGTAGTCAACTGACTGATTACGAGGAAAGAAAAGTGCTAAATGAACTAGCCCGTAAATGGATTACGGATACTGTTAGATATGATGTTCAGTCTGTTATGGAAGTTTTCCGTCAATGGAATGCACCCACTCAGAGATACGTATTCGAAGAAATGTGTGTATATCTGGGCGAAGATTTGGAGACAAATGATCCCACAGACACAATGAACGAACTATGGCGTACACGCTTTAAGTTCCACGAAGGCATGATTACAGGCAGAGATGTTGAGAAAGCGATAGAGTTATTACTCTCTTATAGGAGTAAAGGAAACGTCTCTAGATCTTTATACGAAGACGACGTATCAGATAGGAAAAGAGCGAGACAGTACCCCATGAGAGAGGTTCCTCCGGTTTGGAGGGAAGGCGATGCAAATGTAGTACCGCCAATTCTGCCTCATTTCCAGCGTGTATGGGTACATGTCCCCTGGAAACGATCCGAAGTCTTGGCGCTCAAGCAGACATTGCCTGATCCTCGTAAAAACCCGACTGGGTATTATAAGGAGTTATCGCAAACTGCAAGCTCATGTATAATGAATTTAGCGGACATAGACATGCTGTTTGGGAACGTTGTCCCACATCCTCTATGGAGCAAAATACGCCATACGAACCATGCCCAAGAACTAGGTGACTCATGGGTGAACATTGCCGCTATAGATGCTAGACAAATTGGTGGTTCTAAACCTGAGCCGTTAATAGCTGAACTTCCCGGTAGAATTATTGCATACATGAAAACAATAATGCCTGAAGTACGCGTGAACTGGGACAAGCTATCTGCATGCAAGCAGAAGAAAGATGAGAATGTGTCTGACTTTTTCACAAGATTCGAGGAGACTTTCACCGATCATAGTGGTCAGGATATGGCTACCGAGGGTGGCCAAAGATTGTTTGTAGACAAGTTCGTACATAATTTAATCCCTGAACTATGTAATAAATTGAAAGATTCAGAGAGTGCTTGGGCTGTCTCTACGTCAGCTCAAATTTTAGCTACGGCCCAGTACTATGAAAATAGGCGCAAAGACGAGCTAGATAAAGTAGACAGAAAGACAAAAGATTTAAAAACTAAAGTTCTTCTCCAGCAAGCTTATCCGCCTCGCACGGCTAGTCAGCCCAGTTATCAACCGCAACATCAGTATTCGAGAAACGCGCAAGGAAACGAGTTTTCCCACCAGCGTATTGCTTATGGCCCAAATCAATGTGCGTATTGCAAGGAAGAGGGTCACTTTAAAAGTAATTGTCCGGCTCTTGCGCGACGTTTGAGCGGTGCTTCGGGTGTAAGGGGAAGAGGTGTTCAACATGCCCCTAGAGGTAGGGGCCGTGGAAATTCCACGCAGAATACAACTTCTTTTACGCCTCAGAATTCGATGAACAGCTTCGACCAACAGAATAATGCGTCGACCAGGTCAGCTCAGTACTATGCTAACGACTATTACACCGAACATGAATACGAGGGTAACGATTGCTAGGACAGCCATGGACAAAGAGAGGGAGTTGTTTCAGTTCCAGTAGATCAGAATGGACCTTATGTTGAGGTAATAGCCTCAGGAGTGTCAGAGCCATTTCTGCTGGATACTGGTGCTACAAAAAGTTCTATCATGCACTCGAAACTTCCTGGCGCACCTTTGTCTGGCGAAATGAATGTCTCAGTAGGTTTCTCTGGCGCCCCTGTTAGAAACCCGATCTCCAGTCCTGTATCTCTTTCTATTGGCCCATGCGAATTAGAGGCACCCCTCATTCTTACAACAGGTTGTGGTGAAAATTTGTTAGGATTGGATTTGCTAAAAAGGTTATATGCGACTTTGTACTGTTCACCATTAGGAGTACAACTTACTTTCGGTAAGAAAGTCATTTCTCCAATGTATGTGTCGAAAGAAAATATTGCAACTGAATTGTCGTGTCTTCCTGATGCACTCTGGGCAAATGGTTCTAATGATGTAGGTCGTTTGGAGATAGCACCGTATGTCATAACGTTGAAAGCCAACATTAGGTTGCCACGTATTCCCCAATACAAAATATCTAGCGAATGTGAAAAGGCGTTATTGACGATTGTTTATGACCTGATTGATAAAGACGTCATCGAAGAAACAACAGGAAATGTTTGTAACAGTCCAGTTTTGCCCGTCTTAAAACGTACTGATCCTTCACAACCCCCTGTGTATAGGTTCGTGATCGACCTCAGAGAAGTGAACAAGATAGTTATCCCACAGTTTCCAGTTGTCCCCGACATTACTGCTTTATTGACGATGGTTCCAGCTTCAGCAAATTGGTTCTCGGTGATTGACCTGAAGAACGCTTTCTTCAGTATCCCGATTGCTGAGGAGAGTAGAGATATTTTCGGATTTAATTTAGGAGGACGAAGTTTCCGCTTCAAGTGCGCTCCTCAAGGCTACTGCGAAAGCCCATCAATATTCAGTCAGGCCCTGAAAACACAACTAGACACGATTGTTCTACCAAATGGTTCAACTCTGATTCAGTATGTAGACGATGTACTGATCGCTGCAGACACTGAAGAGATTTGCAAGAAAGCTACGTTATCATTATTGCATCACTTATGTGACATGAAGGACAAAGTGTCTCTTTCCAAACTACAATTTTGCCGACAAGAAGTAACCTACTTAGGTCACATCTTGTCGAAGGAGGGAAGGAGACTGACACCAGAAAGAATACAGGCAATCGCAGAACTAAGTGCCCCAAGGACACAGAGAGAGGTTCGAGCCTTCTTGGGCATTACATCGTACTGTAGACAATGGATACCGAATTTCTCACTACTAGCTAAACCCTTGCTGGCACTACTCTGTAAAGACACGCCAAATCCTATGCCTTGGTCTGAAGATTGCCAGACGAGTTTTCACAAGTTGCGTGATGCATTATGTTCGGCTCCTGTGTTGGGAAACCCCAACTACAGTAAGCCTTTTACATTATATGTCCACGAGAAGGAAGGTTGTGCATTATCAGTTTTAACACAACATTTTGGGGACAGACAGCGCCCATGCGCGTATTTTTCGGCAACTCTAGACCCTGTGGCTAAAGCCCTACCAAGTTGTCTGAGGGCTACCGCCGCAGCAGCTGTCTGCATCCGACAGTCCGCTGGATTAGTCATGAATAATACTCTGATCGTTATGGTTCCGCATGCAGTAGACATTTTACTAAACAGGACGAAGACACAACACCTTACTAGCGCTCGACTATCCAGTTACGAACTTACGCTGCTAGCAAGTCACATCCACATAAAGAGGTGCGATACACTGAATCCCGCAACGTTATTACCCATTCCGACAGGAACAGACGAGATTGATAAACATGACTGCTGCTTTAGGACAGAAGAAGAGACAAAAGGGAGAGTAGACTTACAGGACACTCCCCTTCCTGAATGCAATGATACTTTATGGGTTGATGGTTCATGTTTCAAGCTGCCGAATGGTGATACGACTGCAGCATATGCCGTAACGACATTACACACCATTATAGAGACTGCGCGCATTTCCCATAATTCTGCACAAGCTGCAGAGCTAATTGCGCTTACCAGAGCATGTGTGTTAGCGAAAGGAAAACGAGTGAATGTGTACACTGACAGCCAATACGCCTTTGGTGAGGCTCACAGTTTTGGGAGATTGTGGCGTGAACGTGGGTTTCTTACGTCACATGGTGCAAAGATACAACATGGTCAGCTAGTTAATGAGCTCCTCCAGTCACTGACCTTGCCACTACAAGTTGCCATTATAAAATGTAGTGCACACAAAAAGATTCAGGATGATGTTGGCCGCGGGAATGCATTTGCAGACGAGGTTGCGAAAGAGACTGCAAGGAACACAATGAGTCGGATGTATGTTGTAGGTCCCGCTAGATGGATTACTGATGTAGGAATGTGTGAGGACACCATTGAAAGCGTGAAATCTATACAAGCCGAGGCAACTGAGAAAGAGGTGAATGAATGGAGAGAAAGTAAGGGTAGATTAGACACGAATGGTTGTTGGGTCGAATTGTCAGAACACCAGCGATGGTTATTGCCTAACGCCTATGTACTTGCAGTAGTAACAATGGTTCACGGATTTGCACACATCAGTTCGAGAGGAATCTGTAAAGTATTGGCCCCAGTATGGCAAAATAGCAATATCCCGAAATGCAGAGAATGTGGTCAGAAACTGTATGGTGTGTTTGAAGTACAATCCCGGTAGGGGAACCCCAACTCCAGCTGGTCATTTTGCGCCTCCAACGCATCCGTTCGAGGTTTTGCAGCTCGATTTCATTCACATGGAGAGATGCAACAATCTGAAGTATGTGCTCGTTGTTGTTTGCGCTTTCTCCAGGTGGGTGGAAGCGTACCCCCTTAAAGACAACACTGCCTTGTCAACCGCCAAAGCCCTTGTCAAAGAGTTCTTCCCGAGGTTTGGCATGCCTAGAATTGTCTGGAGTGATAATGGAAGTGAATTCGTAGGACGCGTGATGAAGAGAGTGTGTGAATGTTTAGGCATACAGCAAAAATTCCACTCTGCGAATCACCCCCAATCAGCTGGATTGGTAGAGTGCTACAACGGCACTTTAAAGCTCAAATTAGCCAAAATCCAAGCCAGTACAGGTCTTAAATGGCCTGACGCCTTGCCCCTAGCACTCTTGTCAACGAGAATGACAGTCCATTCCAGATTAGGACTTAGCCCTCATGAGATAGTGTTTGGCCGCCCAGCCAACGTCTGGGGCGTGCCAAGACCAAAGAAACTTAGCGAAATAGAGCACCCCGTACTGTTTGACTATTTGTGCGAATTGACAACTAAATTGCGTGTTTTACACCAACAGGTTCACAGTTCCTCTCCACCAGCCTCTGACGATCCAGGTCACTCCATCACACCCGGCACGTGGGTTTTGGTGCGGAACTTCCAGCGCACCAACAACGGACAGCCGAGGTGGACCGGACCTTACCTGGTACTTCTTTCCACGAGGTCAGCGGTTCGGGTGGACGGCAAAAAGAACTGGGTGCACGGGACCCATTGTAAACGGGTCCCTCTGTCCCTTCCATACGACCGGTGGGTCAACGAAGGAATTGCCGACTCCGAGACAGAATCCATACCTCGCTTCATCCCTTTCAGCGATGCACGTTTAAAAGAAACTGGTACCGAAAAGGAGAGTGATCATATTTTACAAGGATTTGTGCCACAGTCTATGCAGTTGGACACTACCGAACCTGAGACATTGTTTGAAGACCACACCGTACCTGGGAAAGAACAGTATAATCTAAGGTCAAGACAAAGAGACTAATAAAAAGACACACAAACGAATGTGATTTTCCCTTCCCCCAAGAACTATTTTTGATTTTTCAGCTCTCTCGCTCACAGGAAACTTGCTCATTTTTGATTTTCGAACCGCCATCCGGTTCTGCTGCTAGGGTCGCGGTTGAAGGCTGGGGAGTGCAACTGGGGACGTTTAGGTCAACGGTTCTGGTTGGTCCAAGGGAGTTACCCCGGACTGAACAGAGTGCACCCCCTGGCAGAACCAACCTACCACCGCGGGCAGCAACTAGAGGATGGAGTTTCCTAGGGTAAAGAGACCTACCAGACTCCCAAACTTTGAAAGACAATTGTGCACTGTACTGGCCAAAAGAAAGTTTCTGATAACATGTATTTTAATGTTGTGTAGCATAACGATGTTTTTGACTGGTTATACTCTATTCGTATTCCATGTTACCTTTTCAAATGACACCCGGCCACAGCCTCCTCCTACTATCTCTCCACACTACTTTCACCCTCTACCTGAACACGAATCTGCCAGAAGACTCGAATTTGTAAATAACTCCTTTATTCAACTCCTACACCAACACCAGTCCATCATGAACACATCGAACTGTTGGATATGTGGACTCATGCCACACACAACGGATAAGGGTATCCCATATTTCATCCTGCCTTTCAGTTATTATGGTTCTCTGTGGGCTTTCCAGACCATGTTCCTATTCGCCCTAGAACCATACCCGACACGTTCTACTGAAAGTGATTCCAGTAACAAGGCACTAATAGCAGGGATAAGAAATATGAGTAGAGAGTTCGACACCTATCTTACGATTCCCAAAGATGAACTCACTCCGTACACTCGTTGGAACGTAACCAAATATGGGGTTTACCTGAGTAAGAGCCAGACAGCAAAGAAATCCCGCCCAGTTTGGATAGTACCCAACCGAGGTCACTTATGTTTACAGGGTATCGGCAGGGATCCCAAAGCTCAATTAGGGAAGAGTATATGCGCGGAAACATATGTGTTCGCTTCCCGAACTTCCCCTATACTATTAGCAGCCAAAGGCACGTATTTCGTCTGCCATGACCAAGCTTACACGTGGTTGCCCCCTGACTTCTCAGGTACATGCTTTATCGCATTTCTGCTGCCTCTCACTTACACGGCCAGAGCAGATTACCATCGGACAAGGACAGCTAGAGGTGTCGTGAGTAAAGACGACACCGCGGGTCAGGAATTCGCTGACTTCGCAAAGGGTTTTCTGCCATTTTGGGGGCCTATGGTAAACAGCAGGAATATTCGCCAGTTATCGAGGATAGTTGAATCCGCCGTGACTAGAACGGCCGGAGCCCTTGGAAATTTGACGACCGAACTTCAGTTGGATCGACTTATGACCCTTCAGAACCGAGTTGCCCTAGATATCATACTCGCCGATCGTGGTGGTGTGTGTAGAGTGATCCAATCCAGTTGTTGCATTTTCATCCCTGATAACGCACCGACAGTGTACCAAGCCATCTCTAAACTACACGAAATATCTGATTCCCTCCACGTGGAAAAAGGAGATTGGTCCTTACTAGGGTGGTTCTGGGAACTGATCGCTACATGGGGATGGAAAACACTGATCTTCATTGGGATGATCTTAGCACTTCTGTTTATGTTCTGCCTGTGTATACAGTGAGCTCCTGCACTATGTGGCCTCTGTGCTACGTCATGTGTACGGAAGCCTGTGTCAGGAGACGAACTGAGTAACAGAATGATGTTACAGCAGCATCTCCACGAATTCCTTCATACGGATTTGGACTCCGATTACTATGAATTATTGCCTTACATAAGGGCAAAAGGAGGGTCTGTGGTTCTGAAAATCTGGACCCTGTTGTCATCCCGATATCGAGGTCCAATACCCGTGTCACAAAATATCAACGTACCATGACGAATTTGGTGTCAGCGAACCGATAATGATTAGGGCATCATTCCCATGCATTTGCGTCATAATCGAGGGTCGCCAACACCCCCAAATCGTAGTTTCCGTCCCAACCCCTTAGACTCCATTTTGTGAACGACATCCATCTTACGTCTTGCCCTCATGATAAGTCAATTAAAGGTCGAGCTTGATCTAAAAGGACACGTCCTCCTTCCCTGACTTCCCCCTGACCTATCCCAACTGACTCCACTGCCTTTAGCCAAACCTGTCTGGGCAGCCCCTCGCCCAGTGGCCAAATGCGATAGCATCGATACATAACATTCCCCAAACCATTCACTACATACAAACCATGCTGTTCACAAACACACACCTGTCCTGTTCCCTGTTTATGGCCAGTTTTATGACTAGGAGGTGCCTTCCTTTATTAGGGTTTCATCGATATCTGATGGGAGTTCCGGGCTTGGCAGAGTAATCTATCACACATTGGACATCTAAAATATGGGCTTGCCTACATGACTTCGCTCTTTTGTATTATTGTAGAAATATGTGTATAGCCATATCATAAACTCAAGAATTCTCGCTCGCAGCTATTATTTCTGTATATAAGGAGAAGGCTGGTTCTGTAAAAACGAACAGTCTCCTGAGAACACATGACCCGTGTTTGTCGTGCTTCTAGGACACCTGTTACTTGGTAGCTATCAATAAAACTCGATCTCTGACTCGACTAGAAGACTCCGTGTTTCTGTGGTCCGGAACAGGGAGAACTCAGAGGTCTTCGGGTGTTATCCCCTGGCACCAAACGGGTTCCTAAAAACCCGTTACCTCAATCCTCCTCCCTGCGGTCCGTTGTTTCGATACCCCCTTCTCCCTGTTGTCTGTACTCCAACACCCCTTTCCCGCCCTCCTTCCTGCTTTCTGTTGCTTCGATATCCCTCCCTTCTTCCTGCAGTCTGTTGCTTCGATACCCACCTTGCCTCCTCCCTTCTGTCAATTGCTTTGATACCCCTCCCGCCCACCTCCCTGCTGACTGTTGTTTCATTCTCCCACCTGTTGTTCGATGTCTTAACCCCGCCTACCCACTCCTCCCACTGTTCATCCTTCACTTCCCATCCTCCTCTTTTCCACCTGACAAATGCAATTGAGTGATGTTTTATAGAAAATAAATCCATAAAAGATACAGTTAGAGTACTCAAGCTAAACCGTAAATAACATTCTCTTAGGTCATAATAAACAAGCATTGGCAAAGCCAATATGTTTTGCCTATGTGAAATGTATTGGTTTTGATGATCTATTTATCGTATCCAGAATATCAACTACAATTATTTTGTCACAGTAATTATATATCAGGGAAGTGTAGATTTACTATTCTTAACTTCTCTACTTCTTATCTTGATGGTCTACGCATCTTATCCAGAATATCAGCTACAGACATATCATCATAGTAAGAATAGACTGGGAAGTGTAGATGTACTGTTCTTAACTCCACATCTGCTTATCTTGATGATCTATTTATCGTCTCCAGAATATCAGCTACAGACATATCATCATGGTAAGAATAGACTGGGAAGTGTCGATTTACTGTTCTTAGCTCCACATCTACTTACCTTATGGTCTATATATCAACGGCAAACATATTGTCAAGATAAGTATACACAGGGAAGTGCAGATTTATATTAAAAATATCACTGCCGGACGATAACAACTGTCTGTATATTAGGCCCCAGTCCTCTTGAAACCGTGGACCATCACCTGTTGTAAGCACCGACTAATCAGCATATCTGGCTCAAAAACCAAACCAGTCCAGACAGGGACAATGTTGACATCATCAGGCTCTGTATGAAGAAATGCCAAAAAAGGGGAAAAACAGATGCCAAGCCTGATCCTTACGGCACACCAAATCAAGAACATTCCCCCCCACAGCTATCTATGCAGTTTGGAGAGGAATCGAAGACACGCCTCTTCAAAGACGGCCTCACTGAACTCAGTGAGGGCCCTTTGTTTCTCCCACCTATCAACACAACCAGCCCTTCTTATTCCACATTATTTGTATAAAATGCAGATTCACTCCTTCTCCCTGGACCCAATCCTCATGCCCCACTGACGAGCACATTGGTTTACTTCAACTCAGCTCAGTTAGGACTATGTGAATAGTAGTTAGACTAACCCAGGCCAGTGGGTATTGCTCCTGGGCAAGCATATGTTATGATCAGTGCCCACTGGAAATTTTGCGATTCAGTGGCAGTGGCATTTTACGTTTAATTGTTGCAACGTTTGCCACATAAGTGGCAAACGTGGAGTGGTGTGGCTCACTGGTTAGAGGCGGCAGACCCGTAAGCAGAGAACGGCCCGGGACCAGGGTTCAATTCCCGACGCGGCAGGGTCGTGGACCAGGGTCAAACGGACAAGTAAATTCTCGCCTCGGTGCCTACTCTAACCAGGGAACACACTCGGCAACTCTGGGCATTAAGCTTGCCTCATCTCTACAACGGCCCCCCACAGACGCCGGGGATACCTGGTTTCACCTTGGAGATACCCAGAAAGGGACCATCTCACAGGGAAAAACAGGACGGGTTCCCCAGCGGTCTTCAGCGCCAGGATACTAAATGGAGTCGCAGTGCGCTGTACAAGTACACCCACATTTACATAATTACATTTACATAATCCATCATCTGCTGCATAATCTGCATGTTTTAACAAAAAAAATTTGCTTTTTGCTCAAAAACGTGAAGTTACTAGGACATGGCGACATGTGTAGCTGCACAGTGGAAGGCCCTTCGCAAAGGTTGACTGATCTTCTTTCAGTTGCTTATTGCTGTATTTGGTTTTTAAACTCTATTGTGGTGAACTCTTTGCTCAGTGTTGCCATATGTAATAATTATGAAATAATTAAGTAATTCAATCACAAAACGGGGAGTGTTGCGCCGCAAAATGTGCCTTTCCGTGCTGGATAATTTAGTCAACACTGACGCATAATTTGTTACTCCCTTGTCACATAATTCCAGTGACCCTGATTATGGTAGATCAACTCCCCAGCACCATTTCAAAGATGAGATGTTGTCTTTGCCCACTTTCTTCTTTTTCTTCCCCCTAAAGGCAAACTATTACCCTACTCTACTATAGCCTCCTGCCCTCTGGAACCCCATAAACCTATTATGTGCTTAGATTTGCATCACTTTTACCTCGACTGGGGGGAGGAGGATGAGCCAGACTTTCATTAATTCTATGGTGTGCATGAAAACAACAAGCAAGCAGCGAGTTCTAATAATGATTTGTCTTAAAAAGACACTGGTCATTTCATATCAAAGCAAAGTGTCACAGCTTATTGTAATTATTATTACTTCTGAGCAGTCCAAGTCAATTGTCCTAAAACTGTTGTACTTTCAGACTCTAAAAGGCTGGCAGCTTTTCTGGCTCCATCCCAGGTTACTGCAGGTCTAAAGATAAAAGGATTTGTTTTTCATTTGCCATTAGCGCAGCCAAGGGTACAGCAGCAACCTTCATAGGACCAGGGACGGCACATTCATAAGGCAAAGTAAAACAGCAGCCTTATTTCGGAACCTAGTGATGGTACTATATTACTATGAAAGGCTTGTAATGGTTTTTTTCCTGTGTATGGATAGTACTCCACAGGTAAATTGCTATTTTGCCTGGCGTGCTGAAACACACGTGTGCATTTCCTTTACTTTAGGGACTTTGTTCCTAAAGTAATTTACATTTTTGTAAAAAATCATTTTAAGTTAAAAACACTTAGATAACTTGTCCTGGCAAAGGTGCTAGACTCTGTTGGTCGATGGGGGTTCACTGAAAGTAGTACTGCATTTGACATAGGGCCAGCCCAGACCGTGAGTATGCTAACTGCTGGTGGCCTCAAATTATTGTAACGGGGCGCAGGCCTCCTTACCTGAATTCAAATTGAGAAACTGCAACTTTTCCTCCTTGGTGCAATCTATGTAATATATCATGGCTCAGCTCATGATTTCCCCTGATTGCATTAACCATTGCTTCCTGTGTTCTGTGTGGCTGGGGAGATGTTGTCTGGAAACAATACACAGTGCCAGCTGCTCTAGGGCTCACTGCCACAGAGCTAGGGCACACATAAGATTTGTCCTCTCAAGCTGGGGTTTAAACTCAAAACCTATAAAAACTAGTGTGCACATGACAACATGTTATGTTAACTTCTGGCAATAAGCAGACTCCAGTTTAGAGGTCAGCTTATGCGTCATATCTATAATGCAAGCAGGCAGAACTTTCAGCTCTAGGTTTATTCCTCTACTGGTGACTGTCTTAGGGATTTATCGAGGTGGGGAGGAGATGGTATTTCGTGCCATTTTAAATGTACATGCTCAATATAATCTGTGGCTATTTACATGTTAATAATTAAATTTTTATGATGGGCGTAGAGATTATGGACAGAGACCAAATTAGGTAAACCGAATCAAAGCAAAAAATATGACATTTCAGAAGAGGCATAAATGTAAGGGCAGTAAAACTTGAAACCTCGGGCACTGCAGTTCAGTCCTCTTTCAACTGAGGACCAAAGCCCCAGTCAAACTTTAGAAGCAGGCCCAGACAACAAAGAGCTAACTATCACAAATCACTGCCGCTTTTACAAATATTGTTCTTGACAGAGGTTGAAGTGCATGAAAAAGTGTGGGATTTGACAGGTGTGTAATTAGCGTGGGGTCAGCGAGTTTGGGGCAAGGCAACAACAATTATGGGAACTGTTAGGAAAAATATTGTGAACGTCGTACCGAATAGATCCCGCCCACTTCAACCCCTGGTGCCCAATCACAGACTCCCTTCATGAATTTAAAGTCACCCCCAGTTAAGTGGAGGTTCATGTTGTACTTGTTGAATCCAATGCATAAGTAAAGCATGGCCCATGATATTTAGCCCTTCATTTTTACAAGTAATGTTGTTTCGGCAAATTTATATGTAAATCCACTGCCTTATTTTGATCACATCTATCCTCTCAGACTGTATCATTTGCCAAAAAACATCCTGACTGAACTTAACCTCCCAAATAAATCATCGACCACAATATCTCACATCTCTTATTATTATTATTTTGAGTTTTATATAGCGCTAGCTAGACCCGAAGGTATAAGAGCGTTTTACATGTTATGTGATAACGTTCACAAGGGGTACATAAGGGGATTCATAAGAGTTATAGTTGAACAATACAGCATGAAGTGGTTATAAAGTCACACAAGTATAACATGAGGATGCATTGAGGAATGGCATCGGGGACAGAACTGGAGACTGAAAGAGTATTGTCCGTCTTGAAGGACCTAGGCAGAGAGGGAAAGGTAGAACAGCTTGTGCACATGTTTAAGAGCAGAAATTTAAGTTCCCATGGACATCACCTGTTAAAAAACAGCAAGAATGCAACAGACAGACATCTTCTTAGTATGACTAATCCTGTGAAACTCTATCTATTGATCACATGGCCATGGCTTTTCATATGCATGTGGACTGCACACCAATAGGTACCTGTATAGAAGTTTATTTATTTTATTTTATGTGTTTTTATATAGCGTGAACTTTACCCAAAGGAGTCAGAGCGCTTCACAATAGGAACAGTAATGATACATGAGGAGAAAATTACAAGTGAGTATGTTTCAAAAGCAAACGTTACGTTACATGAGGCAATAGTGACATGTGTGCATGTTACAAAAGCGTACAAAGTAAAAGTAGAGGTATAATACTGCAATAAATGGCAGACACTCAAAACACAAGAACAAACGTTACGTTGCATGAGGCAATGGTGGCAATTGTGCTTGTATCAAAAGCAAACAAAATACAAGAGGTAGCAAACGATACATTACAAGAGGAAAAGTGACGTGTGCATGTTACAAAAGAGTACAAGTAGAAGTATAATACTGCAATAAATGGCAGGCACTCAAACCACAAGAACACACTGGGAAGACACTTCTATAGTCATGGAGAACAGAATTTCCTATAATGGAAGGACTTCCTTCAGATAATAGAGAGGGCGTGAATTACATTTGGAAGTGTCTTTGAAGGAGGAGAGCTTTGAGGTCAGTTTTAAAGGCCTGGGAAGAGGTGGTGGTCTGGATTCAGACTTTCACAAAACCTGCTTGCTGTCACTCCGGTTGTGCAATGCAAAATGTGCTCTTGGATATTCCTTGCATCTATTTGATCAGTTCCACCGCTGAAAGCTCATACATGGATATACACAGACATTGGACGCCATAGGCCAAGATCACGTGACGCCTGTGGCTGCAGACCATGGCCGCCGCAGCTGCCACCGACTGTGGCTGTGGGATTCTTCACCGGCACAGGCCACAGAGGGGCAGCCTTCTCGGCTTTCCGCGGAGCCCGCCTTGCATTGGCTCCGAATCGCGGCCATAATTCATGCTCTTCAATTCCAAGGCCCTGTGGAATTCAGGCCCTGTGACCCCCGAGGGCAGTTGCTAATCCCCGCTCTGATTTATTACGGAAGATTGAATTAAGCAAGCAGGCCGAGTGTTCCTCGGTGTGACAGACAGCCGACTGATGCACATGCCCCAGAGAGGAAAAGTGTCAGTGCTGCAAGAGCTGTGCGCCCTGCAAGTCCCAGGAGGCGGAATCATGCCTCGGCTGCAGGGGACCACGAAAGCACTTGTTGGGGGTCACCCCTGAAATGTGATTAAGGAAAGCAGCGATAAGGAAAACAAAAACAAGTGATGGATGCAACGCATGAGCTAATCTCAACCGCTAGTAATGGCAATGAGCGACATTCCAAACTATGTTTTTTTGCTCTCTGTGGTTCTTCAGACTGAGACCAGCCATATGCAAATCAGACTTGGCCCTGTTCCAATAGGAACTGTCCAGCCCGAGCTGCCAGACCATCTCCTCTCTAGACAAGAATACAAGCAGGCCTAGATGTGTTTCGGTCTTTTGGGGCCTCATCAGTGCAGTGCAGCTTGTGCCCCATGGCACAATGAGCACGGCACCATGCTATCTACTTGGAGCATTTGTCAATGCAAGCTTTAGGCACAGTCATGTGTCGGTATGCGTTAATAGTTAAGGAAAAATGCTTGTCTTGGACTGCCATTTATAGAGAAATCTGATTTTTATATAGGTTATTGGTAATAGACGCCAGTGACATTTTTGCTATTTTGGTCTATTAGTAAAACATATATCAAAATTACATTTTCTCTATTTCACATTGATGATTAAAAGGTGCTGCTTCCTTGAGCTCAGAGAGACTTGACAGCCGTCTGTGATTTAGAGTTAAGCACAGTAAGATTGACTCCAGCTTCAGCAAAGTGTCCTAACTGCGACCTGCACCTCTCAAGCTATCACATGGACAGGAATTCTCATCCCAAAAATGTTTAAACGAAAAAAAGTTGCCATGTTGGACATATATATATATATTTGACAGAAACAGTTTCACAGAGGGACCAAATGGACCGACTTTAGGAATTTAAAGAACAAACCAAACAAACTGTTATTTTTACAGGATTTTCCCTCCTCACTATTTCTAAAAAAGAATGAGACACTACAGGTAAATTAATATTGTAAAAAGTCTGCTTATTGTGATGCCGCCCCATGCTGGCTGGTGACTTAAGACTGTTGTGAGACAGCCTAAAAGTGGTTGGGACGGCAGTAGTTATAGCATGACATGGAGGGGAGGCGCAGGGGTGATGGGAAGGCACCAAGGGTGGCTGTAGATGGTTGATGTGAGGGTTAGGGGAGAGTGTTGTGGCTCCAGGAACAGGTACAAAAAGATGGAGGAGTCCATGAGAGCGTGAGGCACAAATGACGGGGAAAGCTCCAGGGACGGCTACAGAAAACAGAGGCTCAGAGAATAGCAGTGCAGAGGAGAAGTGCAGAGAGGGTGGTGGCAAGAGAAGGCCTGGGAGAGACCGTGATGCAGTAGTAACAGTATACGTCTGCTCTCAGGTACAGCTTCCTCTCCTTTGACTCTGCTGAGCTCTACGATGCCTTTTGTCTAGGTTTGCGTGATACAAATAACATACAAACAGACTTATTAGGTAGAGATTGGGGGTGTGAGGTACAGCAGTCGATTTAGACTTGGAGGATGCCACACATAAGTGAACATGAAGAGTTTAGGCCATATGGTTGGATATAAATTGAAGGCCTCGAGGCTATCAATAACTATCCAACGTTCCCTAATGAAGGGAATTCCATGTTCATGTGAAGAAAAGGATCTCCGCCTTTGTATCCAAAGAGGAGGAGCAAGAGTTGGTTATGAGAGGCCAGCTTTTGGTGTATGGTCAAGGGTACACAAGTATCAGCTTCACAAGTTTGTCGGAACGTGGCAATGCAATACCTTGTGGATGAGGCGCAGGCTTCTGAATCTTACCCCCATCTTGACTCAGTGGTTAATGTGGGAAAAATAAGTGCAGGGGCTCTCGTCAGGAGGCAGCTTGCACCAGCCCATTTCTCCTGTTAGCGCCACCTAAAACACAACCAAATATGAAAGTGGGGAGTAGGTGTGGCGTAATGGTCAAAGCTGCCAAGTTCAGAGCTGGGGAAACAGGGTTGAGTCACAGCATCATCTCAACATCCTGTGATTCTGGGCAAATCATTTAATCTCCCCATGCCTACCATAAATTAATGTGTCCTTAACTGGTGCTCATGGAATGCACTGGTGTTGATGATTAATTGCCGGTGCTGAGCACCGGAAACCACGGCTAAAATTAAGCACTGCACTGACTGGTAAACAACGGATAGACTCCAACTCTGGTGTGATGTAACCGGTTCTCTGTAACGAGGGTGAGGCAAGTTACTGTGGTTTGTGCTTTTTGGAACTTCCCCATACATCTAGATGGGAGCCCTGCATTTATTTATTTATAAAGTTTTATATAGCGCAAACCAGATCCCGAAGGATATCAGAGCGCTTTACAAAAGGGTGGAAGGTCAAATCCCAATATGAACATCAAGTAATAATACAAAACATGAATAATCACATGATTCACATACAGATGACACAAAGGAGAATAATACAAAAATCAGGTATATAGCGAGCTACGAAGGGGGGCACTAGACAACATTGCAGTAGTATATCCTGGAAAGGGTCTCCTTGTGAAAGAACATTACACCATGATGTGTTGACAGAAAAAAGCGTATCCTGGAGGGGGATTTTAAAGTCCGGCTTCTTTATCCTTCCAGGAACATTTTCTATATTTTTATTAGTCTCTAAACAAAATGCCACCTACTTTTAGCTTGACACCAAAATCCATACACATAACAGTTTGCTGTTAAACTGCTATAGGATATTAAAAAATGCTGGAGAAACAAAGCATGGCTAAAACTTTATTATTGCGGCCAATGAGAAAGTTGTGAAGCCTGTGTGAATGCCACAGTCTTCTCCAGCTCAACATGGCTAATCTAAGAAGCTAATGAGTGTAATTCGTTGTTTGCAATCCTCCGCATCATGCCATCCACATCAAATGTTTCTAGTATTCACACAAGGAAGTTATTTTCAATTATCTTTGTAAGGATGACAAATGCATGGTTTATGACAGTCTGATCTTCCTCACAGATGCATCACTGTGAATGCAACTCTGCATTCTGTGAGGCAGTATCGACTCCTGCTGCTTGAGTCTCCAGAACACTTTACCAAGAGGTTGAACAAAAAGCATACACCAACTTTTCTAGGTAACTTTTTACCTAGTTCCTCAGCCATTTGGCGTTCATGATTGGGTCTTTAATCCTGCAATAATAGTTATTATGACCACGGAGAAGCATCTTGCAAAGCACCAATGCTAATTCTAAGCTCGAGGGATAGACTTTACTGGGTGCTAAGGGGCTGGGTCTTGTCTCCTGTGATGGCTGATGGGTGACGAGGAATTGCCACTTGCAGAAATACCTCATGTCTTAAGCAAACAAGACATGTTCTCTCTCAAAGCAAGGAAATGTGGAGCCTGAAAAACAAAGCACGGCGCTATCCCCACCCATCCGTACACTGGGGGTAGCTCTGGTGGCTTGTAATTAAGGGAGGTCTGCGGGATTTCAGTGTATGCTAATTATGAATCTGAGATAACTGGAGAGGAAACACGCCACCCATGATAAATGGACCCCAGACTTTGAACTTCGCTGTTTATGTTTTCTATAAAAAGGCAAGCTGTTCCTGTGATGTTCAAAGAGGGACCTCAAAAGGAGGGTGGGTATTGTTCATCCTCTAAATGTTTTCTGTTTCTTGAAATAGGAGCAATAAGCTGCATCAACAAGGGAAGTCCTCTAAATAGCCTACTGCCATGGACGTGTGGTCACTTGAGAGAAGAGCGGTGCAGGCAGTGTACTTTGTCGTTACAACTCTGCCGCACGAACTAGCATTAGTTACCCGTACCAATAGTACACATGCAGCAGAAGTAACACAGTGTTGAGGCGAGAGACGCACCAAGCTCACAGGGTCAATGACAATGGGATGAGACCAGGGCACTGGGCATTTTCCGGGTAGGCCAGAAAGGTGGGGGCCGATTTTGGAGCGGTGGGGCCGGTTTTGGAGCGGTGGGGGCTATCTTTTTGTTACAGGGGGCAGGTTTTGCAGCTGTGCAGCAATATCAGCCCCCTGTAACAAAATAACAAAAGCAGCAGCAGTGTTTCCCACATCCATCCCCGCCACCCCCCTTCCCCTCAGCTGGTCCGACTTAATTGCCAGGGCTGGCCTGGTTCGCGTTCTCAGTCCGGATGTGGATGATACTGAGGCATGTCTTCTGCAATGAGACAAGCGGTACTCACATGGGTTAGGCTGACTCCCTGTGGAGCACCATCTTCTAGAAGCCCAGAACATGCAGACAACAGTGCGTACACCATGTCTTACAATCGTGCCAAGCAGCCAAGGACCAGGCAAACTCTTCACTATACAGAAACAGTGTAACATGCTGTAAGGATTACTAGTTGAGGGAGGGAAGCACCCACCTCAAATATTAATCACAATCCTTGTCAAGGTGAACCACTAAACTCACTAAATCAACCTGAGCTCACACCCTAGGTGGCTATGGCAGAGAGCAGACAAGCTAAACTCAAAGCAATAAGTAGAAAGTATTTATGCAGTCTGAAAACAGTAAGGAAGTCAAAATACAAAACAATAAAAATACCAAAACAAATGAGAAAAATAGAATCAAATGTAATAAACAAATTAACACCAGAATGAAAATCAATCAATCAGTCAGTCTATATGGATCGATTAATAAAAACCATTACAATAAATATACTTAAAAGAACAGTCAGGTAAAATACGTCTTCCAAAATTAATTTTCCCTCAGTTGAGACATTAGATGCATAGCAACAAGGTCCACTGCTTAACGGCAGTTTGACAAAACCTGAAAGGGACTTATGCTTAATAGCCTGGTAGACATGTACGTTTATGGGGTTAACAAAAGCAGGACTTGAGGTGATTAGTGGCAAAGCTTCAATATTCGGTGTGTGTCTTATGCTCTGTGAGATTAACATCATTACTATTCCGGTTATAAGCAGAGACAGTGCATACCATATATTACACTGGAGTAACACCATTGATGGTTGTCGCTGTACATGTCAGGGGGTCTTGTCTTGCATTGTTTTTCTCAAGTTTAGGGACTGCTAATTCAGGAATCGTGAGTAATCTTGCAACAAGCTGCACGCCTGTGAGGATGTATGATGGTACAACGCGGGTTTTACACAGCAGTACCATTACTACGAGGGTTTTAAAACGCAAGTCGTTACCACGACTTGCGCTGCAGGGTGCTGGACTTAGGAGTAGTAAGATTTACTATTCCAACACCAGCCTACGTACAGTAGGGAAGGTGTTGGAATAGTAAATCTACTATTCCTTAGTCTAGAGTGCCCTTCAGCGCAAGTCATGGTAACGACTTGCGTTGTAAAGGCACTGCGGTGTAAAACCCGCATTGTAATGGATGTTCCCCCGCCTGTGACTTTCAGGCACTCTCCAACTGCTGCATTTGTGGTTCCTATACCTAATCGACTAAAACATGGATGCCAGAGTTTCTTCCTAAGGGCCAATAGAAACGGACAGGGACATATTATGTGTAGTAACAATTCAGTTTTGTATCCGCAGCCTCTGAAACATTGAGAGGCTTACAAGAGCAACCACTGTTGAAAAAACTTTATAGGAAGATGCAAACATCTGCATCTTATAAATTTCAGTCTGAATGGTTCTTTTATATCGTGGGGCAGATAGGGCTGTGGTGATGGCTCTATGTAGGTGGATGATAGTAACTGAATCCTTGTTCGTTTTGTCCGTGCTTCCAGTTTGTACTCAAATGAATTGGTCCTAGCGGCAGATTTAGCGAGCAGTGTGATGGTATTGTAGTCTCTTTTATTGTCCCAAAGGTCTCTTAACGGAAAGGCATTTAGAACGGTATCCAAGTACTGCAGACCACTATCATTGTGGATTATTTGGAAATATGCAACCTCTTATATTAGGCTCTTTAAAGATTGATTCTCTGGGTGTGATTCTTTGTTTCAAGAAATACTTCAGAGAGCATAGATCTACTTCTGTTGACACGCCCATTAAGCCAAACGCACGCCTTAACTGGCTTACAGAGGAGGCACTTAGAGACTCACAGGGTGGCAGGAAGAGGCCAATAGGAGGGCCAAGTCCAGTTACCACTGGTCAGCTAGGCAGATGAATGAAAAGGCCTCTTGCAGCTTGTTGTGTTCCTTTAACAGGAGGTCAGTCTGTTGACCCATGGAGTTGACTTGTTTTTCCTGGGAACAAAAGAGAGCAGATCAAGTCTTCTCGACTCTTCTCAGACAGCAGGTTCAGTCATCTTCTGATCTGTCAAAGGTTCAGGAATTTTCTGAAGTAGGTGCCTGGAGATGCCACATTTATGCCTGACATGAGCTAGTGGGTGGGAATAACCCCTTGGGACGTATTAACCAATGGGGTAAAGATTCCTGAGGCAAACCCTTCCCAATTTGGGCATTTTCAAGATGACCGAAGCCTTTGGCCACACTAAACTTGAGCTCTGGGAGCTGTGTGTGTGTGTGGGGAGTTTATTATGGCATTTCTAGTTTCCTCCCACATCTAATACTAAAATCCAGTTTGAGGCATGTCCTGTACCCACAACAACCTCAGCGAAAGAAATCTGGATGAACAAAAGTGAGTTTTCAGAAACCAGTCAGTATTATGTTCCCTCCTTTGGCGTGTGCCCCAAATGTTATATGTAAATCCATCATACCTGTCAAACAGGCTTTAAAACTCGAATATCATAGAGGGAACCTCTGTGACTCGAGCATGTCTTGCTGAGGGGGACAAAAGAAAGGTTCTCCCCAAGTGTAACCTACCATTTGCCTGTGACAGGGGAGGGCTCTTTGAAGTGTGCCCCCAAATGTCATATAAAAAACTCCAGCAGCCTTGTCAAGCAGGATGTGACAATCAAGTAGGATTTGAGACGTATGTCAAAAGGATCCATGCAGCCCCACCCTGCATATTCTGTCAGGTTCAGATGTGTCATCTCTGCCCATTCAGGTCAGCCTATTTTTTGCTCCTGGGAGGAAGTTCACACCACCATATTCATGTCTATTTAAATGCTCATTACTGGCTGGCAGAAGGGGCAGCCCAAAATGCAGATTTAGCTTCCAGGAACTTGAGGCAGGGCAAAGGTAACTTTCTAAAAGTACCCTTTCCATAATATTTATTACAAGTCCAACTTTACCAGTGACTTGAGCTTGTAATAAATATTTTTAAAAGTCAGAACATTTAATTTGTAGCTGTTTTCTAGCTGGAGATAACATATATTATGCTTACTACATTTCATTTCTACATTTCTGTTTTTCACCCTCTTGAGGCGGAAGCCGGGAGGTTCTCTCTTACTCCTCACAACCCTTTTTAAAATTGCTACTAGTGCAGCGCTTGATGTAAAAAGCGTTTTTATTATTTGTAGGGTGTATTGACATCGCGCTTGATTAATAAGCGTTTCTCGTGCCAGATTAGTGTAGTACCACCTCACTGCTCCATGGGCCCACTCTCAGCTGAGGATTGACGCTGAGGGTGTGGTACCGGGATCCGAAGCCTCCACAGCGGCCATCTTGGGGGTGGCGAAGCGCTCAGGTGCGCTCTAGTCTCTGATAAAAGGGCTCCTCGCCCCCGGCGCCTTAGCAAGCTACATTTCTGTTTTTCACCTTCCTGAGGCGGAAGCCGGGAGGTTCTCTCTTACTCCTCACAACCCTTTTTAGGTTTCGACCTTGGCGAGGGGCGAAGCCCCTCCCAGATCGAAATCTTTTGTTTTCAGTAGTGAGGTTAGAACCGCCTCTGTTTCCAATTGGCTAGCTCCATAAATGGAGGCTAGCCATTGGGAGGCAGAGGCTGTCAATCGCGCTTTCTCTCGAAAACGCGATTCGGGGGCGTTTCTGGTGCTTTTTTTAAGCCCCGCCCCTTTGTCCCGGGCCGCGCTGCGATTGGCTGCCGGCCCGGGACACCCCGTGACGTCATTCCCGGGCCGCGCTGTGATTGGCTGCCGGCCCGGGACACCCCCGTGACGTCAGCCAATCACAGCGCGGCCCGGGACCTGACTTGTTTTCCCAGGTACGCCCCCTTCACAGTCCTTATAACATTTGAACTTGTTTTTAAGAAAAGTTGGTCTTGTACAAAGACAAAACAGCGGCGGTATGTAGTTTTACACGTCTGTTTTTGCTGTCACCTGGACTTTTTGATTGTCGCCGCTCTCGGTATACTTGGCAATGTCCTCACCCCTCACCTCTGCCTCTGCCCCTGCCCAGGCATGGGAGCGCGTCCTGCCCTGTTTTCGGGGCTCGTTAGTGTTTCTGGACACTGCAAGCGCCGAGAGCCTGCACTGGAGCGTGGGAGGCGTCGGGGCTCTGCTGCGGGCAGGTGCACTCGCCGTTCGGGGGCTCACCGGACCGGTGGGAGACCCTGGACAATCCAGAGCGGTGCTAGTCCTGGACGGACCGCCTCGGGCCCCGGACTGGACGCGCTGCGGGATCTGGTGCTGGGCAGCTGCTTCCAGCATTGCCATGTGCTCCTCGTCTCCCCCGCTTCCCCCGAGGAGAGAGCGCGCCTGGAGGAACAGGTCCGCAGGTGGATGGGAGACGACACCGGCGTGGTTGAGGTGAGGCACGCGCCTCTGTCCTGGGCCCCTCTGGCTCCCTACTTGATTCTCTCCCCTGCTCTAGCCGCTCTCTTTCCACCACTCCCCGCGGATTTTCAGCGCCTGTCCGGCCGACCCCGGGCCGACAGGAAGGGACCGCTGCCCCCGGCTGCAGAGACCGAGTTGCCGGCTGCCCTGCAAGCTCAGATACGTGGCCTGGCCCGTGAACTGGCCAGCCTCTTGGAGGAACTGGGGGTTCGCGAGGAGTGCTTCGCTATGGGCGCAGTCAGCGCTGCATAATTCCTACGCCATAACATGTCACGAGTTTCTACTTTCCATTGTATTAGTATGTGCATGCATCTGGTAAAGTACTACATGGTGATGGTCCCCATAATAGCAGTTCTGCACTTCGTATTGGGACTCCACCCACCCCCACCGGGCCCCGACCCCCTTTGATACTCTTTTCAAGATGGCGGCCGGGCAGTAGCTTTTAGAAGTTGTCGTCTCTGTCAGAAAGAATTGCGCCATCTTGCTCCGACCTCTTCGCGTGAAGCCACGGCGGTTTCATTTTGGCAGCCATTAGTAGATCAGAGCAGTAATTTCACAGTATTCTGGTCAGGGTAATTACAGAACCAGGGCCTGCGCGGGGCTGGGAAATCGCATCCTCCGTCCAGAAGTACCAGGTGAGCTTCCTTGTGTTCACTGGGACGTTATGATTAGTTTAATTGGCTGCCCTTTGATTCTCGCCGCCCGAGCTGTTTGTGCTGCGGCCTGCAGTGACTTTTCACGTTCGCCGCCCTGACCTACATTGACAGGACCTATTGAATTGGAGGGCGTTCTTTGAAGTGGGGTTCTCGGCGAAATGGTACTAAGAATCGGAAAGAAGGTGGCTCAGAAGTAGGTTGGTAAACTGGGTCCATTTAAAACAAAAATCGCCATTCCTCCATTTTCTGAGGTAATTTGCTTGTGTGTGATATGTGCAATTTTGCGCTCTTTTGTCTCCTGGACGTTTCTTCAGACACATCATAGTTTGGTTTTTCGTCTGTAGTTCTTTGCATGAAATACGGGTGTTACAAATTACGTTTCTCGTGTTCATGGTGCCCCCAGTGAAGTAACTACGCAGAACTGCAGTCTTGCGTTGCAGCGCAGCCTTCGAAGTCTGCCGTGCTAATGAGAGGGCAGCCAAGGAGCTTTTTGGCAGCTACCCTGACTTTGGTGCAGGCTGTCATACATGACTGAGTGACTTTGTCTATAGCGACCCCCGCCACCGTTTAGTGCGCCTGGAAATGCAAATAGTCTCTGGCCTGTTGGTTTTTGAAT